>NW_028227261.1:99280000-99972500 GCF_978045245.1 Mus caroli
CTTTTACATGAAAACATGAATTAACGAGCCCACGGCTTGGCCTGGACACATGACTGTAGAGACGGTGATCTACCCAGTAGAGGTCTATCATTGGAGGGGTCAGCCCAGGACAGACCTCCTCATTGGAGGGCAATGGTGGATCCTTGGCAGCAAGTATCAACTGAACAATGAGATAGCGCTACCTGCCTCAAAGTCTGAGAGAGCCAGGAGTGAGGATTCTACCCTCTATTGCTGAAGCAACAGGCAATCATAGCTTTGGGGGAGGTCTCTGCTGACCATAGACTCCTTCTCTAATGCAAATGCCTCTCTCTTTGCTGCCTCTCTGACTTGGGGCCCTAAAAAAGCCCCATCTGCTTCTTGCTCCGCCCCAGGCTGGGGAAGAGTTTCTCCTGCATCCTAACTCCAGCATCTCTTTTAGATTCTTGCCATTGCCAAAGATACCAATGGCAGCACTGTGCCTTAGAACTCCAAGTCCCCTTCCCCAAGAGTGGTCCTTTCAGAGGTCTAGAGTGCTCCCTTATTCACTGTTAGCTGCTGCCTATAGGGCTGCCTAATGAGGGGCTTCTTCAGTCAGGTAGAATGAAACACCCGGGGAACCTCTGGGGACACGTTCACATTACTCCAGCAGCTCCAGGGTGGCCAGGTGGAGCTCCCCTCTGATGGAAGACACCATAAACAGGCCATATGGCAGGCTCTGCTCATGGACAAGTGTTCATTAAGCACCCATTGCATGCCAGATGCTAGTTGCTATGATCTGTGGGTAAATTCTGACCATCGGGTTATTGAAGGATGGGCACAAGCATTTCTCTGTCCCGTGTTGTTGTAGAGAAATACCTTGATGAAAGCAACTGAAAGGAAGGAAAAGCTCATTTTTGTTCTCAAATTCAAGGTACATGGCGGCGGGGGGAGGGGGGTTGTCAAGGAGGCAGGCGCTTGAAGCAGCTCGTCACATCACATCCACAGTCAAGAAGCAGAGAGCAATGAATGTATATGTATGTAAGTTTATTCATGTCCCGCCCCACACAACAGTGATGAACCCATGCAAGCACTCAGCTCCCGCACCAGTCATGAACATAAGCAAGGCCTCAGCCACACACCCTCAACCACAGAGACCAGTACATGCCAGTACCCAACTCCCTTTCTCAAACCCTTAGGGTCCTAGATTGCAGCCATTAATTAATACAATTAAGATAACCCCTTAGAAGTCCATCTCCCGTGTGATTCTAGACTCTGTCAATTTGATGACAGACACGGGTGAGGCACTACAATACCACCCTTGTCAACTTGGCTCAAACACAGCATCTTTAAGCCGTACACTTCTGCACTTGTCCATAGGTTCACGACCATGTCATAATGTAAAATGAATTCATCATCATTTCCTGACTGTGGGGATGATGCAATCAACGGCTTCAAGCCACCCCCACCGCTTCCCCTTTCCCACTAGGATCGGATTAATTTGCTTTCTATGGCTGTCGTAGAACACTTCCACTAAAAGCAGCTGGGAGAAGAAGAGGTTTATCTGACTTACATTTGCTAACCATGGTCCGTGGTGAAAGGAAGGCAAGGCAGGAACTCAAAGCAGGAACACGAGGCAGGGACTAGAACAGTCCATGGAGGAATGCTACTTACCAGCTTGCTCTGTGTGGCTTCCGCACCCTGCTTTCTTATACAACCTAGGACTACCTGCCCAAGGGTAGCACCGCCTGGAGTGGGCTGGGCCCTCCCACTTCAATCATGAGTCAAGAAAATGCTCTTATAGACTTGTCTACCATCAGGTTAATTTGATGTAGGTTCTGTTAAGGCCTAGGTGGAAACTTAAGGTCTAGGTAACTGTTACCTGTCTAGCCTACCATTTTGTGCTGTTACTAACGTCATAAGGAAATGGTCTCGTCTGCTGTTACTAGGATATTCTGTGCTTTGGTGTGAGCGCCCTACTCGCCAGCAAGAAAGACGCCACAACAGGATCCTTCTGCACACATTTATTGGGAGAGCTTGATTGCAGAGGGGAAAAGACCCCGAGCCCCAGAACTGGCGCTGCTTATATAGACCTAGGAGAGGCGTGTCTACACCCGATTGGTTATGCTTTCAGTACCTCATTTGCCAGGCAGAAAACTACTGCACATAATGGCATATGTGGCTTCCCACACTTTGGTGCTCTTGGAAGCCAATCACAACAGAAGTCAGTTAGAACTACTTTTTATAGTTAGCCACAATAAGCTTGGTCCCGAACCACCACCCAGAAGCACTTCCTGTACCTGTGTGTGAGCTTTCATGGTATTTGCCTTTATACGCTTCCCCTGGAATAGACCCCAACATGAGAGACACACATGCACCTATTTAGAATAAGGAATTTCATTTTGAGTAGTGATCCAATAAAAATTCCCAAGACCTTCCTGGGACCTGACATCCTTACTTGGCAGAAAGAGGCATGTACGTGGTAACTGACACTCTCGTTGGCATGAATGTTAAGACATGAACGTTAGACAAGGCAAGTCCCCTGCCACATGGGGCAAGTCCTAACCAATGGGAACAGGATAAAGGTACAACCAGGATATATTCCTAAGGAAATCCCCTGTCCCTAAACCCTAACTGGTGAAATAACTCGGCACAGATGTTTGTAGATCCCAGACTTCCCTTTAGGATCTTAATTCAATGTCACAGCCAGCTCCTGAGTCAGGACTGTGGCCCTGATAGATCAGTCGTGGGTGTGGCGTCTAACAACCCATCCCTATTTGACTGAGATCTGTGTTTGAGCGGTTTGTGGGGTTATTCCCAGCCCCCAAGAGGTCCCCTCTTCTCAGATGTACCTAGCTTATGTCAAGTTGACAATAAAACCAACCAGCACAATGATGGACTGCACCTTAAACTGTGAGCCAGAACGAACGGAACCCTCTCACCTTTAAATTGTGTTTGTCTGGGTATTTGATCACAGCAACAGTAAAGAAACTGAGCCATGAGGCTTCTGGACCCGAACAGCTTACCCCAGTGTTAGAGCTAAACGAACAATTGCTTGGTCAGAATACTCGCCCTTTCATTCCAGGGGCTTTGAAAAGAAAAGGCAGTCACTGATTTTATTCTTTTATTCACTGTGAAAGGTGAGGGTCATAGAAGCCAGGAGGGATGTGATTAATCTGTCACTTAAAATCTTTTATCATTGACCTTTTTTTTTTTTTTTTTGCCTCCAAAAATTTACATTTATTCATCCAGGCACTAGAGGCATAAGAGGGGCCGAGGATATAATTCAATGAGTAAAAGTTGCTGCACAAGACCAGGAAAGCAAGTTCATATTCCCAGCCCCCACGTAAAAGCTACACTCGCTGGCCTTCATCTCTAATCCTGGTTCTGGTGTGATGAAAAGTGACACGGATCCTGGAGGCCTGCTTGCGAGCTAGTTTCTCTGAAACAGTGAGAGACTTTTTCTCAAAAACAAAACAAAACAAAACAAAACAAAACAAAACAAAACAAAACAAATTAAGAGAGAAGAATGCCAGATGTTGGTCTCTGGCCTCCACATGTGAATGCACCTTGGAGTGCACAGAAAACACATATGCACACACACGGTCACAAACAAACACACGTAGGTATAAGATCTGCCCTAGAGGATCTCCAAGTCTTAATGCAGAAAGAGCTCAGATAAAGGCGGTTATGGTTGCAGCTTTGCACCAAGAGCTAACGTTACAGGAGAGCCATGTAAGGGTACCAGGCTAGCATGGAAAGATGTAGAGCACTCCAGGCCACTGTAGGACGTCATGTTAGGCTCTTGTTGCATAGGGCCCTAGCCATAAGAAGCTCTGGTGCATTGACGGAGATCCCCAAAGCTGGGGAGAGGGAAAGGATAGTGGGGTGAGCCTTTGAGGCTTAAAGGGGGAATGATGGGAAGGTATGTCCAGAGGAATAAGGTTCTGAAAGTCTAGTCCTGTTTATCTTATCCTTGGAATGCGCATGCATGCATGCATGAGCGTGCGCGCGCACACGCACGCGCGCACGCACATACACACACACACACACACACACACTCTGCCATTTGCACTGTATGGATGCATGCATCTATGCACACGAGTGTTTTGAGCCCCCAGCAAAGCCTAAGGCATATTTCCTGGCTTGCCACAAGCCAGGAGTGCAGTGGTGCTAATGGATACACAGAGTTACTTACGTATTCCCGGCCGCAAGAGTAGCTACTTGAAGTACTTTGGGTCCACTTTGCTCAGCCGCCTCTCCCTAAAGAATCCACATAGTCAAAAGAGGGCTATTGCTCCAGCTGAACGATGGCATTGGGCTGAACCAGGGACGGATAACGGAAATAACAGGCTTTCGGTAGGGTCACGGGCCAGACGGGGGGAATCTGGTCGTGAGCCCTCTCCACCAAGCTGGTGGGCCCAGCGTCTGACTGCATGAGCTTTGAGTCACTGTGGATGTATTTTAAAGGTGATCAGTGAACAGATTAGTTCTTCTAAATTGGCAGGCAATTTACAGCAATATAAACAAGAGAGAGCTATGAGAGAGCGAGAAAGCAGCCATTAGATTGCAGATCTCATTAGCCCTCTGTGCGTTTCTTCCGCCAGGCATGCATTAGGGCAAAGGTCTAAGACCATCTCAAAGACTAAAAGAAAATTCCACTGCTCCTTGATCCTCACCTCCTCTGGAAAGATCGGCATAAAGTGGAGGCCAGGAGCCAGGGGTGAGTTCCCACCCTCTATCTGCTGATTCTAATTAAGATCGCCCGAACACACAGCGCTCTCGCTCACACTCTCTGTCTGTCTCTGTCTCTGTCTCTCTCAGTCTTCAGCTTGCAGCCCTGTAGGTACCGCCCTTCCGCAGTAGAGCCTGCTGTGTGCCAGGTCTTCAGGCGAGCATCCTTCCCCTGACAGATGACCCCACTTTTCCAAGGCCCCAGAGTTCTTCCTCACCTGTTCAGTCCTCCCCACCCCCGTGCACCTCACGAGAGTCTGCGAAACTGGCCCTCACCACAAGGGGGCGAGTCAGGGCAGACTGAGTAGTTTTTCTCCCTCCCCTTTCCCAGACTGTTCTGTACACCACTTATTTGGGTTGTTTATGTTTCCTTCCTCAGTGGCAGGTGAACCAATCCAACCCAGTAGCACTCAAAGCTTCAATCCACAGGTCTTGGGGTCCTTAGCCTCCGTATGACTAAAAGAACACGTTTTGATTTCTGTTTTGAGACACTGTCTATAAAAGCAAGTTTTGGTTTTTTACTTTGACACACTGCACATAAAAACAAGTAGACAAAGAACTATGATCAGAAGTGCGGTTTTCCTGCGGCTTGTTCAGAGAGTATAGCATGGAAGGAAAGCCTCTGCTGACACTAGACACGAACGCCTCCACAGAGCCTTCAGTGCTCAAGTGGGATCTTAAGGGCGCATAGGAGTTCATAAGAGAAAGGACTACAGGATAATTTCTAGTCAGTATATACATATGTCAGGGTGTACAAAGACCTGGATAGACAGGCCTGGTGGAAGTGTCCATTGGATAAGGTTTACAGAGGAGGCTTAAGGCAAGCCATGAACAAGCACGTGGCTCCGTCGGTACTGTTTGCCTAGCATGCACAAGCGCCCTACGTTTGAATCCCAGCACCACATAAACTGAGCACGGCGGTATGTGCCTGTAATCCAAGCATTTAGGCCGTGGGAGCAGGAAAACTGAAGTTCTTTGTCACCATTGGCTACATAGTGAGTTTAAGGTTAAGGCCAGTTGGGGATTCAGGCACCTGATGCCCTGCAGGGAAAGTAAGATGTGGTGGAGGGAAAGATAGAGAGATAAAGAGATGTGTGTGTGTGTGAGAGAGAGAGAGAGAGAGAGAGAGAGAGAGAGAGAGAGAGAGAGAGAGAGAGAGAGAGAGAGAGAGATCTTCTGACCTAGGAGTCCTAACAATCATGGGCTGAGGACAGACCAAATGGGCCACATTGAGAAAGGGGAGACTTCTGTTCAGAAGTGTGCCGCATGCTGTACTGTAGAAAGAAAAAAGATAGGACCAGATCTTCATGGTCAGTGTGGGTGGAAGACGAGTCAGATTCTCCAACACAGATGCCAAAAGCAAAGTTCTCATCTGGAGAGAGGACATCCTGATGGAGGGTTGCAAAACCCAACAGTGCAACCCGAGACGGACCGGAAATGAGCTCCACCAGTAGGAAGAGGCAGATTTAGTGACTTTTCTTTAAAAGGCCACCAATGAGAGAGTCACTGCTGTTTCTATCCCAACACAAATGTCTCCTGCCTTTTAATGAACCATGATCTACCTCATGGACCAGAATTCAGACTGTGAATGGCAAACAAGATTTCGTTTGTTGATTCTGGTTTAAATAAAATTAGCTTGTATCAAAGGTGGTACTATATATATAAAATGTTACAGACCTGCAAATACTATCAACATTTCCCCCTTTCTAAAGATGTTTGGACTTAATTAGGAAATGACCAACTTTGTAAAAGGTTGGGGAATGCCAATTTGAAATCTGCTGAAGACTGGTTTTAGTTACATTGCTATTTATATGCATTTTGAAGGTGCTCTACAATGTCTCAAAAGCAAGATTTGTTTCAATTTATATTCATTAGCCAGGAACAGATAATGGTTAAAAACAAAACAAAACAAGCCGGAGGTGGTAGTGGACGCCTTTAATCCCAGCACTTGGGAGGCAGAGGCAGGCACATTTCTGAGTTCGAGAACAGTCTGGTCTACAGCGTGAGTTCCAGGACAGCCAAGACTACAGAGAAACCCTGTCTCGAAAAACCAAAAACTAGAAAAAAAAAAAAACAAGTATCTGCATTGTTCTTGATTATTCCGATTTAATTAGAAACATCCCATACACATCATAAGACATTAACCTTTACTTAGTAAAATACACTTTAGTGTGGTGTATATATGACTATTAAGTTAAGAATATCTAACATAAGGACAACATTTAATTGGGGCTGGCTTAGGTTTAGAGGTTCAGTCCATTACCATCAAGGTGGGAGCATGGCGGTGTCCAGGCAGACATGGCTCAGGAGGAGCTCAAACTTCTATGTCATGTTCAGAAGGGAACCAGGAGAGACTGGCTAAGGAAGATGAGATATTAAATTGTTTTCTTTTCTTTTTTTTTTTTTTTTGTAAGATATATTTATTATGTATACTGTGTTCTGCCTGTATGTATGGCAACAGGTCAGAAGAGGGCGCCAGCTCTCATTGCAGATGGTTGTGAGCCACCATGTGGTTGCTGGGAGTTGAACTCAGGACCTCTGGAAGTGCAGCCAGTGCTCTTAACTGCTGAGCCATCTCTCCAGTTGCCCGGCCCCTCCGCCCAACATTTCTTTAAAAAGCAAAGAAAATGAATTTGTGTCAGGGAGCCAGGTGGAGCAGTTTTGAGGGGTTTCCTGCACCTGGGAAAGGGGTGGTGGTGTTCCTGCAGTCCCATGAGCATCCCAGGGGCTCTCCCAGCAGGCTCCTGCAGACAGGAGGTAACACCTCATTTTCCTGAGTCACTTAAGTGTGAAAGGGAAAACCTGCCATCTGCCATGGCAACACTCTAATTTATGGGTCCAAGGAACTCCTTTCCCTTCCAAAAACCTCAAGGTCTCAGCTTGTGTCACTTTCCACTGACCTACATTAAATGTCAAGACACCTTGTTGCCTTGTTTTGAAACAAGAGTTCAGGCTGACTTGGAACTCATGGTTCTCCTGCCTCAGCTTCCCAAGTACTGGGTTTGGAGGCCAGTGCTACCAGCTCCAAAAAGTTTTGTGTGTGTTTTTTTTAATATTTACCTAAAATTAATCACATGAATTTCTTTTTCTTTTTTTGGTTTTTCGAGACAGGGTTTCTCTGTGTAGCCCTGGCTGTCCTGAAACTTACTCTGTAGACCAGGCTGGCCTCAAACTCAGAAATTCACCTGCCTCTGCCTTCCAAGTGCTGGGATTAAAGGCGTGCGCCACCACATGAATTTTTAATAACATCTTTTTGCAGGGGTTGAAGAGATACCTCCATGGTAAAGAATGTACACTGCTCTTACAGAGGACCCAAGATTGGTTCCCAGGGTGGCTCACAACTGCTGTCACTTGAACTCCAAGGAGATCCCAGTCTTCCAGCTTTCTCAAGCACTGGCAGCCCAGTCACATATACATAATTTAAAAAAACCATAAGAACAAAGCCGGGCGTGGTGGCGCATGCCTTTAATCCCAGCACTTGGGAGGCAGAGGCAGGCGGATTTCTGAGTTCGAGGCCAGCCTGGTCTACAGAGTGAGTTCCAGGACAGCCAGAGCTACACAGAGAAACCTTGTCTTGAAAAAAACCAAAAAGTATAAGAACAAATCTTTTTATAAACATCTTTCAAATAATCAGAGAGAAGAATGTCATTCATCATATTGGAGCTTTGCCAATCTCTGTGCCTTCTGGTTCCACCAAGGATGGCTGGAGTCTCATTTCTTTTGGTCTGCTCAGGGGCTATGGCATCAGCTCATCTACCCTATGTGAAATGTGCTAAATAAGCTATGAGTGCAGCTGAAAACAGCTCATGGATTCATAGTGTTCTGACTTTGGACTTCACGGACACGGAGACAAGTAGTCCTCATTTCACATTTTAGAAAGCTCCTATTCCAGCAATAGTGGTCAAAGTAGCAAGGAGGGTAGAGGCATGCCAGGGAGCGAGGAACCAGTCAGATTGGCACAGCCCACATTCTGAAGCCTGACAAGTCCACCCCTGGAATAAGGATAGTAACAAATTATATACTAAGGAACACAACAGGAGGCCAAGGCTTGAACAGTATAGATTACTAGGAGGACGATGAAAGATACAGGACAGTAACTCACAAATTCAATAGGTCTGAAAATCCCCCACGGCAACCATGACAGTAATAACCAATACAGAGGCATCATTAGACACTAAAGCGAGTAGGTGACAAACAAGGTATTTATAAAATGTTAACTTGACTCCCAATTAACTTGTTAGCTATGACACAGGTTAGCTTTGGAGGGCAGAAGCCTGGCAGGGCCACCCCCTTCAAGCAAAGAAACATCAGGAGAAATAAACTGCTCACTTCACAGTAACAATCCTCATTTTTTTCCCAATAGGTTTGTGCCCAAGTCCAGTGAGGAGCAACACTTTCTGGCAGCTTTGCCTGGGAATATGAAGCAGCAAAGTCAAGATCAAAGAACGGGCCAGCACTGAGACAAACTAAAGGCAGCTTAGTAACTGGCTGGGACAGCTGCAAAGCTGAAAGGGGTTCTCAGAGATTATGGAAGCTCTTTGTTTAGTTCCATGTTTTTCTGCAAATTAAATATTATCTACTTATTATATTATATATGGTACTACATTTGAAAAAACGGTGCAAAATTGTTTGTTTTGTTTTGTTTTGTTTGAGACAGGGTTTCTCTGTGTAGCCCTGGCTGTCCTGGAACTCACTCTGTAGACCAGGCTGGCCTGGAACTCAGAAATCCACCTGCCTCTGCCTCCCAAGTGCTGGGATCAAAGGCGTGCGCCACCACTGCCTGGCACGGTGCAGAATTATAAAAGCCACATTGAATTGCAGTATTTCAGAACAAGTAGGAGTCACTGGGCATGGTGGTGCATGCCTTTAGTCCAAATGCCCATGAGGAGATGCTAACGGATCTCTGTGACTTACATAGTAAGTTCCAGACTATACACTTAAAACTATACATCAAGCCAGGCAGTGGTGGCGCACGCCTTTCATCCCAGCACTCGAGGCAGAGGCAGGCGGATTTCTGAGTTCGAGGCCAGCCTGGTCTACAAAGTGAGTTCCAGGACAGCCAGGGCTATACAGAGAAACCCTGTCTCGAAAAACCAAAAACATGGTCTACAAAGTGAGTTCCAGGACAGCCAGGGGTACACAGAGAAACCCTGTCTCGGAAAAAAAAAACCAAAAAAAAAAAAAAAAAAAAAAAAAAAACCAAAACCAAAACCAAAACAAAACAAACAAAAAAAAAAACTATACATCAAAATGCTGAGAGGTTACAGATGTTACTCCAGGCTCACCAAACAACCAAATACACAGGCTCCCCCCGCCCCCTCCCCCATCTAAATCACTGTAAGCATTACTTCCCCAGTAAACTTCCTTTTTTTTCAGTTTTGAGGTGATGCATCAAGTGCTGTCATGTGCAAACAATTTCTGTGACTACACAACTCAACACCTTAAAATCAGTTTTCAATTAATTTCGGGAGTTTGATGTAGGAGTGGATGCTGTTGAAAACCTAATCAGGCATCCAATCAGACACTGCTTCAGTCTTTTAAGTAGCCATTTGAGTTCTAAGGACCCATGTTAAGTATGGAGGGCTGTGAATAGAAAGCAATCTGTGGTGGAGTTACCTGAGCTGCGACCCAGGGTCATCTGTGTCCATGCTCTGAGAGGGTCTCAGCCTTCCTCTTGCTGAGACCCTTAATAGAGTTCCTCGTCTGATTTACGTTTTTACTTCCTAACTGCAATTCTGCTAGTTATGAATCATAATGTGAATATCTGATATGCAGGATATATGATATCCAACCCACTGGCCTAGGCAATTAGAATTTCAATCTGAAGACTTATGTGTAAAGCTGACTGCTCTCACCAATGTGCATGGCTACCACAGTCTGTTTTTGCTTTTAATTACAGAAGGGTTTTTGTTCTTTTTGTTTGGTTGGTTGGTTGGGTTTTTTTTTTTTAGCCCAGGCTGGCCTTGAATTTGCTATGCAGCCAAGGCTCGAACTCCAGATCCTCCTGATACGTAAGTGCTGGGATTCCAAGTGTGCAACATGACCCTTGGGAGGAGGGCCTGAACAGAAGCCTTTGACTACCAGCATAGCTCACTGTGCCTCCTTGGGCACCAGCATCATCCCACCCCAACAGTCCTGCCTTTTCAGCCCTCTGGCCTTGGACTGAATCACCACTAACTTTCCCAATTCTCCGGCCTTTTTCATACTGAAGTCTAAGTCTCTTATTGGTCCCATGCTTCTGGGGAATGCTGACTCAGCACGAATCCTGTTAAGAGCTAATGAGAAATGAGGATGGAGTTTCCCAATCTTTAGACCAAGGTGCTCCCAAGTTCTCATCCACACACCCAAGAGCAGACCAAGTGTTTGAAGCCAGGAGTGGTGGTACACCTGGAATCCCACTCAAGGGGCTGGAGCAGGAATGGAGACAAAGCCACAAAAGATTACATGCCATATAACAGGCCAACCAGAGCCATGTAGAGAGGTACAGGCTCATTCCTCCTATCTATCTAAAGCTGCACCTGTGTTGACCATGCACTTTTGGTCTCACCTAAAAGAACAGTATAAGAACTATTCAAACGCCTTCATAATGAGTATTGCAAGTTATTTGTAAATAAAGCATGGGAACTGAACAGGTTATACACATTTTATGTGAGGGGCTGCTGTGAGTGGCTTAGGCATCTAAAGACTTCGGAGTCCTTGGAGTGGAGAGATCCTAGAAGCAACTTGCTATGCTTATCAAGTAAAGACTTGTGCAACACATGAGGAAATACCATCATTGCAGATCCAAGGAGAGAAGCCCTGAAAACAAGGCCATTTAAAGGCAGTTAAACAGGAAACAGCTTGACTGTGGCAGGAGGCACAAGTCTGGACGACAGCTTTTCCATCTGTTTCTGGAGGATGTTAGGATGGCAAAGACCATCCTACACTCTTTGGTCTCATCCCCTGGGGAGTGAGAACATGATCTGAGACCAGTTATATAAACTCTGTTGATAGGGAAGGCTCTCTGCAATAGATTCCTGAGCCTCCGTGCAGCTCTCATTACTGAATGCTTCCTTGACAAGTCCAAGTCACGGCCCCACATCACTGCCCTTCCCATTTCCTCTGCAAATCAATAGCAGTAAAAGACCCCGAAACCCAATCAAACCAGTCAAACCGCTCTTCTCTTGCCTCTCATCCCGCACTGTGATTGCAGGCCTCCGATCTACAGATGCACCTACTAATGCCAGTGTGCTCTGGACTAAGTCTCACCATCCTACTCCGAGAACAAGAACTGTAAAGCAATGGGGAAACTTGGAAGCAGTCCAAAGCCAGAAGGTTAACATACCAGACACAAGATGCTCCCAGTGGAGATGCCAAGGGTTTAGGAGCTTGTGATAGCCACATGAGAACCAAACTAAGTGAAGACCTGAAGTCACATCCCAGCGTGGCAAGGTAGGAACCAACGCACAGCCAGAGAACAGGTAAGGTTGAACATTTTCTGTGACGAATTAGGAGCTATTTGGGCTTTGTTCCAGTTATTCCAAGTAATCCCCAGCAAACCTCACAAGGACTTAATAGCTAAATGAGCCTGTGTAAGCATGCGCAAAACTAGAGGGCCAGTGACATGTGCTCTTCTCCACCCCACAGAACCTGATGTATCATTTAAAAATATGAAGACTGGCCAGGCGTGGTGGCACACGCCTTTAGTCCTAGCACTCAGAAGGCAGAGACAGGCGGATTTCTGAGTTGGAGGCCAGCCTGGTCTTCAAAGTGAGTTCCAGGACAGCCAGTGCTATACAGAGAAACCCTGTCTCGAAAAACAAACAAAAAAAAAGAAGACTGGCCCAGCAGCGGTGGTGCATGCCTTTAATCCCAGCACTTGGGAGGCTGAGGCAGGAGGATTTCCAGGACAGCCTGACCTGATATACACAGTGAATTCCAGAACAGCCAAGGTTACAGATAAACTGTCTTAAAAAAAAAAAAAAAAAAAAGGTAAATACCATTTGCAGCTTGAGTGGTAATGAGCACTGCTTTCCAGCCTGATTTGGGGGTGGAGGTGGGAGGTGGATGTAATCAGTAAGTGTCCAACCTCTTGTTAGATGTGTTGGGTTGGGTACTAAGAAACAGGACTTGGTAATTCTGTGCCACCTATTAAATACCTTTATAGCCTGTCAGGTATTTCACCGTTGAGTCCACGTGTTAGCTGAGAACCAGGACCCTGAAGCTGACCTCCTAAATGATATAGCAACCAACTTCTATCCAGGCCAAGTACTGGTGATGGAAGCAACATCACCTCCTTAAGTCGAAGTGTCCTTTCTTTCTGCTGCGTGCCGGCTGCTTGCTGTCGAAATGGGCAAGTTCATGAAACCCGGGAAAGTGGTGCTGGTCCTGGCTGGACGCTACTCCGGACGCAAAGCCGTCATCGTGAAGAACATTGACAATGGCACCTCAGACCACCCTTATAGCCATGACCTGGTAGCTGGAATTGACCGCTATCCTTGCAAAGTGACAGCTGCCATGGGCAAGAAGAAAACTGCCAAGCCATACAAGATCAAGTCCTTTGTGGAAGTTTATAACCACACACTTCATGCCCACAAGGTACTCTGGATATTATCCCCTTGGACAAGACCGTTGTCAACAAGGGTGTGTTCAGGGACCCAGCTTTGAAACACAAGGCCAATCGGGAGGCCAACATCAAATTTGAGGAGTGATACAAGATAAGGAAGAACAAATGGTTTTTCCGAAGCTTCACTTTTAGGTATATTCTTGTTTTCATCATTAAAAATTAAAAAAAAAAATCTTAAAAAATGAGAAATGCAATGTCAGGTGTGTTGAAAATACTTTATAGTAATTCTCTGGAATCCTAGCCATCTAGTACAGGAAAACATAACAGAGTGGAACATTTCAGTACTTTTAAACAATGAAACAAAAATATTTGACTTAAAGATGGCAAAATAATTTTACAAATATAAATTCAGCCTCCTCATATTTCCTATAGAGCAGCAAAACAATAAAAATACTAAAGATGCGAGTTACATCTTGCACTGTGCAAATGCAAGATTCAACAGTTCAATAGTCGCCTCTATTAAAGATATTTACCAAAGCTATCTAACTTATCTCTCCACTCATGTGTGGTGTCTCCACTCATGTGTGGTGTCTCCGCTGAGGAAGAAGTGGTCCATGGGCTGGGCTGTCCTCTGGGAAACCATTACTCCTAGGATCTGCAGGTTTGTGTCCAAGGACAAAAGTCCCATGTCACCAACTTCTGCTGTCACTTTCCAAAGAGAAACAACAGCTGCTATTCTTATCAGCTTCCTGTGTTGTCTTATGCTAACATTCTGGGCAGTAAGGGAGGGCAGAACAAATGGAAGCATTCCCCCACGTCACTGGACCTTACCCCTCTCCCCAACCCACTGCTCTTCTGCCCTGAAAGAATGATGCACTCTGTTTCATTCTGAGACATCTCACATGGCCCACTGTAAAGCACACGGGCAATATAACATCCAACAGCCTACCAAGTTTGCACAATAATACATGAAAGTTAAACATGGTACATCATGAAGGAAAATCATGGTCTCATTTATTTTCATGGGACAGGGTATAATATAAGCATATGAGGAGAGAGTTTAAGAGTCATCACCAAGAGGTGATGAACATAGTGCAAGAGACTGTGCAGGAGGTCTGCAAAGCCATCTTTTCTCACAGCATCACGACAGTGGGATGTTACTTCCTTCAATAGTCTCATTTACGTCCAGGAAAAGATTTAACAAATTCAACAAACTGATAGAGGGCCCCTCTTTACAATCCAATAGCAATGCCAATGAGGGTGTTTCCAAACAAAGACCGAGATGAGCAAAACCCAAATAAAAGGCAACACTGTGATTGAGATTTCTCTTTTAATATGAGACGAAATATCTTGATTGTATATTTTCCAAAGTACTTTCCAGCCACATCTCCCAACCATACAAAAGTTTGCTCCCATCTTTAAATGCAGTAAAAGATGCTGGATTATAGTTCCACCCACCTTCTCTTTGAAAGCAATGTAATACTAATGGATTTAATGGTAATACATTCTTATCTAATAAAGAAAAACATCCACAAGTATCAGAAACCCAGTTTTGAAAGATTTGCATTAATTTTGAACTGAATCAGCTTTTTGTGTGTTTTTTTTTAAAGGCAGCAGTTTGACTCCTGACTTGCTGATCAAACACATCTCTATGGAGGAAGGGGGGGGGGGGGCGGTGAGTGCTGCAGTTTCTTCATTGGCCCCAGAAGTGCTGATTTCACAAAGGGATACATCAAAAGCAAACATGCAATGGTTGTTTTAAATCTTTTACTGCAATACAACAATGAAGTGAACAGTAGACACCTACCAATTTCCCCCAAACAAACAAACAAACAATGTAAACAGGAAAATAACTCTGCCTATGTGTACAGCTTCTCAAATCATTGTTAGAGGGCCTCACATTCAATAATCAGGAAATTTTAAAATAGCAGTAATTATTTTCGTTTTAAGAAAAAGCGCCCTTTCTACCCTCCCCACCCCATCCCCAGCACTGAACACGAAGAATGGGCTTCCTCTGCATCAGTCTCATACTAATGTGAAGCAGCAACGATGACTATCAATAATTTGGCGTTTCTGTTTACAGATGCTCCAATTTTTCCCCCTCAATTTCAAAAAGCCATTATCCAGTGTTGCCATAAAACAGACTGCAGGTTCTAGGTAGCAAAGATTCTTTCAGAAACAAATGTTAAGTCAAAGAAAAGAGAACGCAGGGCATCACACTAAATTTCTGGATCTAGTACACTAGAAAGAATGAAACCCAGGAAAAGTTACCTACTGCTTAGAAGAATAACGACCTGTAAAGGCGGATGTTTGGTTGTATAGTATTTTACACTGTGTGGATCTGCAGCATCTGCTAATTGAAGCAGACATGCAACTGTATGTTTCCCTGCCCTATATCCTAGCTCCCCACCCCCACCCCAACCAACCTACTACCGTATACCAAATATTGTGGATATGAGCCCAAGTCACCCCAGACAATCCAGTGAACAAGGTTAGTGTAATGCACTGGTGTGAGTGTGAGGTACAAAAGAGTCCCTTCAGTCTTCATCAAAGTTCTGCTGTAGAAGGAAGTTGGCAGCCAGATTCTCATTCTTCTCACAAGCAAAATATGCTTGAATCACAAGTCCTTCGGGAAATCCTAATGCCTTTAACTGGAAAAAAAGGGAAGCAATTAAATTCAATTCATCAATTATGGTGATATGGTGATTTAAGTCTGCTTTATATCCTAGGGATTGTGACACTGCCCCTGGACACTTACTTCACAAGGTCAGCCTTCACTGTTCAACACTCAGGGTGGAGAGGATGTTTACAACCATCCAAAAGATGGGTTTTGAAATGTTCTTAGTTAAGGAGATAGTTAACAGGCACTCTTCTGTTACAGTACGTTCTGGTTTCTACACTAAAAACCTGTAGTTAACTGACCTGATTTCAAAGTAAATGCGCACAAATATGGGTATCAAGTGGCTTTAGTGACAGGAGGGTTAAGAAAGGGAGAGAGCATGTGGAAATAAATACCTTAACTTGCACAGCAACTTTTGTTGTAAAAGCAAAGGATTCATTTCTTTTTTAAAATTACTTTATATCCCAATATCAATGTTTTATTTTTTAACATAGCTTGCCTTTCTATGTTGCTCTTCAGTTCCTTGCCTTAGTCAACACTTTATAATAGAAAAGTACAATGATGTATTATGAAATGAAGATGACTGTGGTTATTAAATTTATAGCATATTTGAATCACCAATCAGTTAATCTCATTTAAAAACTATTAAAATTACTTAAGATCTAACACTGCTTTTAAAGCCTTTAAACTCTCAAGTAGACTGACTACTTTACAGAATTATAACTTCTCAGTCAGATGAATGCCCCCCTCAACTGTCTCAAAAACTTTCTATTGCACACTACAGAAAAGACTATTAAGAACTGGAAACAACAAGAAAACAAAGAAACCCAACCCCAATTCAGCAAAAGAAGCTATTTATAAATTAAAAATAGAAAAACTCCAAAAATGAATTTGTTATCTAAATTGTGTCCAAATTGAAATTGGGGTAGGTAGCTGAAGTAATAGAGAAGAGTTGGGGCAATTCAATGACACACTGACTTAAAGTCACAAAGATGTTAAAAATATAAAGACAACATCATGCACACAATAACCAAAAGACAACTAGAGTCGCTTTAGTTCTAGACAAAACTGTTACCAGAGATGGACATTTTTACGACTTAAAGAAAGGGAACCACGAAAACACGATAGACATATATAACAAGGGACCAAAAACTACCAAACAAAAAAAAAAAAAAAAGAAAAATCAGCAATACTGCTGTACCTGAAGACTGCAATGCCACCACTGTCAGTCATAGCGTACGATCATACAGAGCACCAACAAGGAAAGCAAAGAGAGTAACCAGCTCTGTAAGGCAACTGGTCTTGACAGCAGGAAAATGTTTAATAAGAACATATTACTGCCTCATATATGCAGCAAGTACAAGCAAACGTGTGTTTCTTTAATGATTGAATCTACCTTAATAAGACAAAAACTAACCACTTAATATTAACAAGAAAACCAGTAACATTAAAACAAAACAAAACAAAAGCTGAAAAGAGTTGGGCTGGGAGCAGTGGAGGCAGGGGAAACTTCAGGATGTATTGTAAGAGAAAATACCAATATTTCAATGATAAAAGACAAAAACAAGCACATTTTAAACACACACAAAAATCATTAACTGACAAACATTTAAGATGATCATGGAAAAATAGAAAACTAAAGATTCAAATTGCAAAGAAATAATATTTAGAAACATTCCTTTTGACAAATGAAAAGTGTAATGAAGTAAGAGTAACAAAACTTTCCCAAAGGAAAACTAGGCCCAGATGGCAACTAATAAAGTCTGCCAGCTCCTTAAACAATCAAGACCAATTCTTAAATTCTTCCAAAACTACCCTCTACTCCTTCTGTGAGGCCACAATTCCCCAATACTGAAACAAGATATCCACCACCAGGAAACTACAAAGTAACAGTTGTTATAAAACAGACAGTGGGCTTTATCCCAGGTATGCAAATGTTGCTTCTATATAGTATAAACTACTTGTAAGAATGAAAGATGATCCTTTGATAAACTTAGAAAAAGTATTTAACTTGTTATGACAAAATCTTCACACCCTGACACTGAAGTTTCAGGGGAACTTCCCTAACCAGCAAGCTCCATGGGAATAAACTAACAATGAGTTCAGCAAGATTTTGGGGAATATAAGATCACCACACAAAACCAAACTGAACTTCTCTGCAACTAACAATGAACATTTTGAAAATAAAAAGAACAATTCCTAACAGCATCAAAAAGAATAGTTCTTAGGAAATAAACTCAAAAGTAATACAAAATTTTAATTTTTTGTTTTTTTGCTTTTTTTCGAGACAGGGTCTCTCTGTGTAGCCCTGGCTGTCCTGGAACTCACCAGGCTGGCCTCGAACTCAGAAATCCGCCTGCCTCTGCCTCCCAAGTGCTGGGATTAAAGGCATGCACCACCATGCCCGGCCTAAAATTTTAATTTTTAATTACTACAGCTACAGTATACTACTGAACATGCCTTGGTAAGAATTAAGTTGTTTTCTTTGTTTTGAAGTGATCTTACTACAATCTCAAGACTGCACTTCCCGGGTAATGCATGCTGCAATCCCAGTGCTTGCTAAATGATGGCAGAAGAATCAAGACTTCAAGGTTATCCTCACCTACATACCAAGCTGAAAGCCACCATATGCTACTATATCAAGATTGCTCAAATGACAAGCCCAAAAACCAAAAGGGGGGGGGGGAGATAGAGGACACTTCTCAAATTCATTTCCAGAGTAAGCATAATAAGGGCTCTACACTCAGCCAAAAGCTCACCCCTGAAACTGGACAAGATTCTGAGGCTTACACAGAAGAATGAATGAGGATCTGAAATAGCCACAATTATTTTGTAAACAAAATTGCAGCACTCCACACCCTCTGATTTCACACTTGCTATCAGTTACTCTCTGCGGGAGAAATGAATCAATTCAAGCGAAATTGGGGGAAGTTCTGGGGTTAGTTCACCAACCTTACAGGAGTGAAGCTGACACGCAGACAGGGAGACAGAAGGAGGGCAAATATTGATTTGGGGCATTGGAGGGGAGAATTCGGAGAGGAGAACAGGGGAAGAGAAGAAGAGAGGAGGGGAGGGAACGAAAATGTCTGGGTTATATAGTGAATAGCTGCTGGGTGAGAGGAAGCCCAGCCCATGGGTTGTAAGGTTCAGCATGCATAGTGGGGTACACCAGTCATGGCCTGTAACAGGTAGGGACTGAGGGATGCTGAGAGAAACTAGAGGCCTGGTACACATTGGTATGTTAAATATGCACTTCACTTCAGACAAATACCACTTGTCTGAAGCCTGAAACCTTCCTGGAAATGTACAGTAAAGGTGGTGGGGAATGAGGGACTGGCCTCGATGGCTATGGATAAACATAAATCAAAGGATTAAAACTGAGCCCCAAAATAACCCTGACACATCCATGCACCACTGACTTTTTACAGGAACCTGTAACTTCAGTTGGGGTACATGGATATCCACAGGCAAAACGGCAGTTACCCCTTACCACAAGAACGCAGGATGGATCACAGCCCTACACATAAGAGCGATCTGTGAACTCTTTGAAAGAACTGGAAACCTGAACCTGACTTTCACGTGGATTAAGCAATGTTCTATATAACACCAAGAAAACAGACCAAAAAATAATAATAATAATAATAATAATAATAATAATAATAATCACAGAAAAACAGAAAAGAAAAAAAGCTACAATGAGAAACCAATTGAAGCCTAAGTACAGAAGAAAATTAAAGCCAGACATGGGCAAGCACATCTTTATCTCAGCAAGAGAGCAGAGATCTCTGTGAACACAGCGCTCTATCTGATTACCATCTCCAACACTTCAGAACAATGTGAAACAATGTAAAAAGTGAGGGAGAAATGGAATTACTGATCACAGCACTACACACAGGACATAGGCTGCTGCAGGGCCCAAGGCTGTACCAGTCCACTTGTTACGACAAAGAGAGATGGGTGATGTCTTGTGTTTATTGTACACCACTCACATGTAACTTATATACATATTGACATTTTGGGGACAGTAACAAAGTAGAATTTAAAGTATGGGAAATGAGGGATTTTGAATTTGTTGGGCTGTTTAGTGCTCTAGTCACACTTGATTTAGTCACACTTGATTTAGTCACACTTGAAGTACTTTAAGGGACTTCACTGTTACTGGGGCCAAGAAAGGACAAAAAGCACGGGATGTGGCTAAGAGAAACAATCTCTACTGCAGTCCCTGGGACAAAGGAAAGAAATGCCACAGCTGCATGGTAGCAGGAGCCACTAGCCCAGGTGCTAGGGTGACCAAGGAAGCCCAACTGTCCCTAAACTCACCCGTTCTATAGCTTCTTTCTCCTGAGGTGTTACTTGAATGTAATTCATGTGCCCACTTCCAGCTTCTGCAATTCCTCCGCCGCCTCCACCTCCACCACCTCCTCCGCCACCTCCTCCTCCACCTTGACCACCTGCTTCCTGAACGGGTTCATTCAGCATCTGAATAAAATGCTCCTGGTGTTGGCTAATTTGCTGTAGTGATGTAAAAAAAAAAGGAAGAAATAACACATAATTACTGTCCGTAGAAAAAAAAACAATCCTAAATAAAAACAAGAAAAAGATAAGCCAGGCATGGGGAATCACACTTTAATTCCAGCACTGGGAAGGCAGAGGATCATCTTAGGTATGGGTGAGTCATATAGTAAATTGAATTTCAGACCAGCTCTATCTAAGAGTCAGAAAGAAAGTTTTAAGTGATTTCTTATATTATTATTAAAAAAAAACACAACAGTTCTGAAAGGTAAATGATGGAGAAAATACAAATTCTTCCAAAAATATTCCACTCCCAAAAACAACATTAAAGAGCTACGGGGGTGGGGGTGGGACGGGACACCTTTAATCCCAGCACTCTGGAGGCAGAGGCAGGCGGATTTCTGAGTTCCAGGCCAGCCAGGGCTACATAGAGAAACCCTGTCTAGAAAAAACAAACAAACAAACAGAGCTGGGGGTGGTGGTGTGGGGGCGGTGAGATGGGTCAGTGAGTAAGTACACTGACTTCTGAAGGTCCTGAGTTCAAATCCCAGCAACCACATGGTGGCTCACAACCATCCTTAATGAGATCTGATGCCCTCTTCTGGTGCTGTCTGGAGACGGCTACAGTGTACTTATTTATAATAGTAAATACATCTTTGGGCCAGAGTGAACGGGCCTGACTAGGCCAGACTGGAGCAAGCAGGGTTGACCGGAGCAAGCAGAGGTCCTAAATTCAATTCCCAACAACCACATGAAGGCTCACAACCATCTGTACACCTACAGTATTCTCTCTCTCTCTCTCTCTCTCTCTATATATATATATATATATATATATATTTTATATATATATATATATATATATAAAATAAATAAATCTTAAAAAAGAGAAAGAAAGGAAGAAAGAGAGAGAGAGAGAAGAAAAGAAAAGAAAAGAAAAGAAAAGAAAAGAAAAGAAAAGAAAAGAAAAGAAAAGAAAAGAAAAGAAAAGCTACCATGGGGGCTGGAGAGATGGCTCAGCAGTTAAGAGCACTGACTGCTCTTCCAGAGGTCCTGAGTTCAAATCCTAGTAACCACATGGTGGCTCACAACCACCTGTAATGGGATCCGATGATGCCCTCTTCTGGTGTGTTTGAAGACAGCTACAGTGTACTCATATAAATATAATAAATCTATCTTTAAAAACAAAACAAAACAAAAAAAAAAAAAAAAAAAAGAAAGCTACCATGGACCTAAGTAGAGAACTTACTCTTCATGTATATATTGTATTTTCCACACTAATAGGCTATTCTATGCTGTATAAAACTCAACTGTTTTCTGGTCTGAGCATGAAGTATGCCCATAGGTAAGTTTCTAAGAGGCAATGTTCCATTCAGAGCAATCTTATGAAAATCAATTTCCAAAGTTAAACACCATCTCAGATTCTCTAATACATTAATTAATGTACCCGGGAAATCTGAAAGAGGAAGTAAGCCTTTCCCAAACTAAATTAGTTAACCTATGTAAGCTGATCAATTTTTCTATCTCAATTCGTTCTTCACTATGCCTACGTAGAACACAGGCTCTGGGTTTAACTGTAATACAAAGTAAAACATTTCAATGCCATTTTCCAAATTAACGTGGGTCAGTCACCTGCAGCAGCTGAGGGTTCTCCCGACCTATCTGCTGTAGCAAGGCTGGCAGCAAAGAAGGATTCTGCTGGATAATTTGTCTCATCTGTTGAAACTGAGGCTGATTCCGTAAAAATTCAAGGGGGTGGCCTGAAATACACACAACATTTCAAAACAATAGCAGTAAATACATGTAACAGCAGGTAGCTAAACCATTTGGACAGAAAACATTATATATGAAAAGGACCTGCCTTGGAGTGTTATAGAGAAAGCAAGTCACAGACTCTCCAAACCCCAATGTGCCTGCCACCTTTGCTCTAGACAAGTTATACTAATACTAGCAAAGGATAGAATACTGAGAGGCTAGCCCACCCACAATGCCCTGTGAACCACCACACAAAAAATGGTGTCCTATATCAAAATAAAAGGTTGTCATGTTATTGCAGGTGCTCTCAAATAAGAAACATATGCATGTTTGTGGATATTTAGTCCTATAATTATGTGTAATAATAAAGTGAGACTCAGGGACCAAAATTACCTAGTAGGTGGTGAATAGGAAATACTAAAATCTGAGCCAGAGCAACGCCTCCTCTTTCTCATGAGTCCCAACTGTTTGCCAAAATGAGCAAGAGGCTATCAAACCCCAGCCTTTTCGAAATTAGCAGCTCAACCATCACCATCACCACCGCTGCCGTTTTTTGAGACAGTGTCTCTCTCTCCCTCTATGTACCCTGGCTGTTTGAGAACTCTGCTGCGTAGAGAATGTTCCCTCAAGCTGAGATATGTGTGTGCCGTTGCTTCCCAATGCTAGGATTAAAGGAGTGTGCCTCTACACCATGCCTGAAATGATACATTCTTAGCAAGGTGAGACATCCATATACAACGGACACTGACTTCAAACTGTGAATAGGCGTTTCTAAGAGTGAACTAGTAGTGTAGCTTTGACAACACTAAAAGCCAGAGACTCTCTTTACTGTGAGTAAAGAAAAAAAAGGGGGCTGGTGAGATGGCTCAGTGGTTAAGAGCGCCAACTGTTCTTCCAAAGGTCCCGAGTTCAAATCCCAGCAACCACATGGTGGCTCACAACCATCTGAAACGAAATCTGATGCCCTCTTCTGGAGTGTCTGAAGACAGCTACAGTGTACTTACATATAATAAATAAATGAATCTTTAAAAAAAAGAAAGAAAGAAAGAAAGAAAGAAAGAAAGAAAGAAAGAAAGAAAGAAAGAAAGAAAAAAAACATCCTTAAGGTTTATCCAAGCGTTCTGGGAATGAAGCTAAACCACTGAAGTATTTCATATTAAATAATCTTACACTAAAAACTCAAGACCATTTGTCATTTGATAGTCACTTTACCTCCAGAAGTGGTGGTTGTAGTTGCTGTCGTGGTTGCTGCAGCTGCAGCTACTGCTGGAGACTGAGGAGTTCCAGTACTCACAGCCTGAGGAGGAGGGTCAACCACAGCCTGACTTTCTCTATCTCCAGGGATTCCCTGCCAACACAATTTCCAAATTTTAAGATCTCCCTTTCTCTCGCTCTCCCCCCTCCCTCCTACAACACACACACACACACACACACACACACATTAGAAACAGCAAAACATCTGTAGCTTATTGAACATTGTCTATGTACAATAGATGCCTGCTTATGAAATCTTACAAGTGGCCCAGATACAATGCACTGTAGCATTTACATTACAAGGTAGCATTGGTCAACAAAATTTCCCAGTGACAGACAGATGCACTATCCAGTAACAGCCACAACCCATGTCTACTTAAACTCTAAGAGTATCAGTAAGTAAGGTGTTCAATGCCCATGAGTTCCAGGTGACTTCTGCTGCAGAGGTTTTCATAATCTGACATTCCACTGTGAATTGCACAGTTCCACAAAGAACTGTGTTTACATGAATCAGGCAACTGATGGACAAGCAACCAAGTCTCCTCTACTGACCTAGTGCTTCTAAACAAGTATCACCTAGAAAATGTCACACATTAAAAATAAACAAATGGACAAAATGGTGTGTAATGTTAATAGTTTACATTTCAAATGATGCTCTTCTTATGTTTCAAGCACATCTTGAAATTATTACAATTTAAAAGATACACAAAGTTTCTACTTTGATGCAGAAGATTTAAACAAATGGCAGTTATACCCATTTAAAAATCCATCAAATTCTTGCTGGGCGTGGTGGCGCACGCCTTTAGTCCCAGCACTTGGGAGGCAGAGGCAGGTGGATTTCTGAGTTTGAGGCCAACCTGGTCTACAGAGTGAGTTCCAGAACAGCCAAGTCTGAAACTCCCTGTCTCGAAAAAGAAAAAAAAAAAAAAAAAAAAAAAAAAAAAAAAATCCATCAGATTCTTATACTTTAACAGATGGTAATGAGTTCATCTCCTATTAAACCAAAGCCAAATTCACTTAAAGAAGAAAAAGCAGTGGCTAATGGGGGCTACACTAAAGCACTCAAAACAGCTATTTTTCACATGGAATTACAAGACTATTAGCAGATTCAGGGTCCAGAATGTCCATCAAATTCTCAAACACAAAAAGTTCATGCTGCCTCCTCACAGAGGAGAACTAAAATTCTGCCCTAAGTAATCCCTAACAGATGTAAGGTCTGTTATTACAAAGGCAGGCGGATTTCTGAGTTCGAGGCCAGCCTGGTCTACAAAGTGAGTGCCAGGACAGCAAGGGCTACACAGAGAAACCCTGTCTCGAAAAACAAACAAACAAACAAAAACAAAGTCGCCTTCAGCAGAGCCTCACTGGTGCGAAAGGCACCACTCCAAAGAAGAACCGCTTCATAAATCACCTCACATCATTTTCTAATAAATCATTTCAGAATCTTTCCCAGAAGGTTCCATTTTACAACACAAAATGTTACCATTGGGTGGGAACTTTCTAGCATGATGCTGTCCACTGGATTGTTAACTCATCTATTAAAATCTTAATTTCTGCAAGAGTCTGAAAGAGACAAGTAAAACACACTTCTCACCATTAGAAGATATTCCACAGCTCTGTCAGGGTTGTTGAAACTGGCTCTCAGGGCTGCAATTACTTGTTCTCGTTCATAGCCCATTGACATGATCTCAGTTACCATATTCTCATAAGACTGACCTGTCACTAAACAGGTGTGTGGGGGACAAGGGAGAAAAAAGTACAGGAACAGTCAACAAACATTCTCTGCATAGTTCTTGACTGCATAATGTCTATGGTTCATAGACTGCTAGGCTAGGCAAAGACAATATACAATGTAAGAAGTCAAAGTCCATGTTCTAACCCCTAGAACCTACCTAACCTATAAATATGTATGACAAAGGGAAGTGACCTTCCAGATAGACCCAATGTCATCAACAAGGGTCCGGGTCCTTAAAAGTGAGACAGAAACAGGTTAGAGACAATAACGACAAAAGCAGGACCAGAGTTCTGCTGTTGTTTTTTTTGGGAGGCGGAGAAAAGGACTGACAGCTTCTAGAAGTAATAAGGAACTACGCTCTCCCAAGTCTCCAAATAACATACAGTCTTGCAGATTCCTTGGTATCAGTCAGCAAGATCTATGTCAAAGATTCTGACCTACAAAAATGGCCAGGTAACAAATTGTTTTATACCACACTAGCTTTGTGGTAACTTACAAAATTAACAGAAAACTAGTAGGAATACCAGGTACAAATATAAGAAAGAATTTACAGGTCAGGAGAGGCAACCTGTTATTAAGAGAGCAGGGAGCCCACACCTGTGGATCGTTCTTATAATCCCATTTGAAGGCCAGTGTTATCTACACAAGTCCAAGGACAGCATGAGACATAAAGACAAATGCTATGGCACAAAAGACCAAGTCCACCGCTGTACATATTTCAAACAATCACTTCTGGTGCATTAAGACTGTGTTTTAGCTTCTTCTTTTGACACCTTTTTTTTTTTTTCAAATTGATGGAAAAGAGGTTAGGAAAGTTACAATTTCGTACCAGGCATGGAGTTACAAGTATTGCCTGAGCAGTGATGGACAGGCTATCTCCAATCTTCCCAGATGGATAGGAGCTTGCCTGAATGAAAGCTGACCCCACTCTCAACTCAGCTCTGTGTAAACGATTTTCTTTCCCACTTGTGTTCTGGGCACCACACTGCATTTCTTGCCACCTCAGACTGGTTATGACCTCCCTTTTCCACTCCAACTCTGCCCTCTAGTTTAAGTGACCAGCAGTCATAATGTCATCTATGAAAACAGCAAGCATACTGGTGCAAGCAAGTAAGTGAACAAAGACTTGGGAGGCTGCAGATTTCCCCTTGGAAGTTTAAATAAGTCTGCATGCAAAACACAATTCATGTGGGGAACCCCTACATCATATGCATGGTATTCAGCCATTCCCAAAATTTAAATGTTTAACTATGGCCTAAACCAGAACCACAGAAAGCACATAATTAAGAGTCAGGAATGGTATTTTACTAGAGTGCTTGAGAAGAATGGTTTGAGGTATACATAGAACAAGAATGGTGTCACAAAAGCCAAATGGGAAATTAAAGAAGCAGGGATTCAACAGAGCAGAGACCCTGGGATTATAAAGCTGAGGTAGAATGATCCAGTGACATACAGATATAAATATAAGGGGTACTATCCCTATCTATTTTGTTGGCTCCTTGACTAAGTCATAAATTGTCCTGCTTCCTATAGACTAAAACATGAGCAAAATATGCCGCTTCTTAAAAAGTGTATAAGTAAAAACATCACCACCAGCAGCTGAGGTTTAGATGCAGTAGCAGCAGCAGCAAAAAGCACCATCTACTTGGCTCCTGATCAACAATACCAAAGCATTCTATTGTGGGGATACTGGTAACAACAGAACCTTTTAGTAACACTGTGACAGGTGCCAGCTGGCTCTAGCTCTGAACCCACAGAATGGTTTAGCCAATGAACAATAAAAACATGAACTGTACACATCAGGGGTTTAATCATGGGAGGGAAAAGCTGACAGTTTAGAGATGAAGGGAAAGGGAAAGACTTTATTAAAACAGGTCAAATCAAAGATCGGGGCAAGGAGACCTTTTCATTATGTGCCCATATAAGCAACAGGATGCAGCTGGAAATCTAGAAAGACAGTACAGTGGATGAAAACTGGAGGTGAACAAACAAATATGAGGTACACAAAAGAAAACAGTAAGGCCTTCCAAAGGCTCTTCTATAATAGGCCATCCACAGACCAAACCTGTTAAGACCACATAATGTTCACATTGGGAAAATAATTTGCTTCAAAGGATGTACTTAACTGTAAGAGATTTTAAAGAATTCAGTGGAACACACCAAAGTCTCTAGCACTAACGATATAAATAAATCATTCTGAAGCCTAACTGTAAGTGATCATGAAGATGACATTGTCAGTGTGATCTACAAGATGACACCGCACACCGGACGTGTTTTCTATGTTAAGAAACTCACCAAGGGCACTTGTTGCATCTTCAAAAAGATTTGACCGAGAAGAATCTCCTGGTGTACTGTAAAGAATTTTTAGAAAAATCATTTCAAAAAGTATGCAAAATTCATTTTTCAGTAACTAATTTCTAAAGAACACTTCAAATATTAAACTGTATGGGTAAGCCAGTCTGTTAAGAGGCTATGTCCAAAGCTGTACCTGCAGGATTAATAGTTAAGGAAAAATTTTCAATCTTAGACTTCTGAGATTTCATCATTGTAAACATCAAAGGGCTATAAATACAACACCCTTAAAAAACCTTGCTCTAAGTATGAAAACAGCACTGCAGTTAGAGTACCTAATCAAGTCACAGCAGAAGAAACATCAAAAGTAGTACATGATAAAAATGTAGCACACATACAGAAAGCAAACAGGTGGCCAAGTCTTTCAGTGAGGTTTTCTATGAAAGCTTTCAACAATGAATGGGGAAAGAAGGCATACAAGTTATACAGCATACACAAAAAGGTAGGTGAGGGTATAGAACCTATGCTAACCTAAAGAAAACCAATTTTAGGCATAAGGTAATAGGTTAAGCAGCAAAACCATGCATGCAGACATTTCTGTTCTGTTGAGAAAATGAAGTTCAAAATAAAAGGCTGACAAACAAGATTATAAAACACCATGGAAATGCAGACATGGATATATATGATCGTATTATATACATAACAAAGTAGAAATTCAGCTATCTGGAGGAATGAAGAAGAGCAATGAAAGGGAAGGTGGAATATAATAAGTATTGTACACTGAGCATAAATAACAATTACAATTTTAGTATCCAGAGTGTAGGTATGTGCACCATAGGTATAGTGCCTTCAAAGTCAGAAGAGGCATTCGATTTCCTGGGCCTGGAGTTACAGACAATCGTGAGCCACCATGTAGGTGCTGGGAACTGAATCCCAGGTCCTCTGCCAGAGCAACTAGTGCTTATAATTGCTAGGCCATTTCACCAGCTGCACTACTACAAATTTTAAAGTGATAGAAAGAATAAATTATCACATGCACTCCATACATTTATACTTCTTTCTAATTTCAGTTTTTGAGTTAAATGCATGTGTGTTCATAGGTGTATCTGTTATAGGCACAGTACACAGTGGGCAAAGGACAATGAGCAGCAGCTGGCTCCTCTTTTTTTTTTTAATTCTGTAAAGTAAATATATCAGTTCTATATATGTTTAGAATTTTCATAAAAGTGCATTGTGTACAATATGAATATTTTTCCCATAATCTCTATCTTTCTTTTTCTTGCTCTTATTTTTTACTTTAATAGACAATTACATTTAAACATCCTATGTATATGTATGCATAATTCTATATAACAGTGCAATATATAAGAACTACTGAGAGACGCATTCAATGTTTGTGTTTCTTTTTCTTTTTAATTAGGTATTTTCTTCATTTACATTTCCAATGCTATCCCAAAAGTCCCCCACACCCTCCCACACCCACTCCCCCACCCACTCCCACTTCTTGGCCCTGGCATTCCCCTGTACTGAGACATATAAAGTTTGCACGACCAATGGGCCTCTCTTTCCACTGATGGCCGACTAGGCCATCTTCTGATACATATGCAGCTAGAGACATGAGCTGGGGGGGGGGGGGGGGGGTTACTGGTTGTTTCTAATATAACCACAATTAATATAATCATAGCTGGCTCCTCTTCTACCCTCTAGGCTTGGTCAAGGAAATCAAACTCAGGCTGTCTGGTTTGCAATCTAGTGGCTCTCCCACTGAGCCATCTCAGCATCCCTCTTCCAACGTTAAGAACAGAAGCGATGTACTCAAGCACAGTGATTATCACAGCTAAACCAAGCCTGCTATGTAACATTTACAATTTCTACTTAAAACAGTAAGTATGTAAAGGAGGAAAGATTTCAAAAGAATATATAAAAACCAAGTAATTTCCCTGCCCAAGGCTTTTACCCCACCAAGACAATCACAAATATACCAGTTTCTACTTTCAAGAATAACTATATCTTAGTTTTGCTTGTATAGGGTTTTTGTTTTCTATATTGCCTAGGCTGGCCTTGAACTCATGATCTTCCTGTCTTAGCCTCCAAAGTGCTAGAACTCTAATCATGTACCACTACACAAACCCTCCCAACTAGTTCCTAAAGTTTAACTTAAGATTTATTCCAGCCGGGCATGGTGGCGCACGCCTTTAATCCCAGCACTCGGGAGGCAGAGGCAGGCGGATTTCTGAGTTCGAGGCCAGCCTGGTCTACAAAGTGAGTTCCAGGACAGCCAGAGCTATACAGAGAAACCCTGTCTCAAAAAAACAAAAAAAAACAAAAAAAAAAAAAAAACAAAAAGATTTATTCCATGTCAATATGCCCAGGTCTATGTGAACATTTTCTTACAAATGCATACTCGTCTATCTAGTGGGTCAAACAAGCTCAAACAAGCTCCGGTGTAGTTGGTGTCTAACATTTCCCCCCTCATCCTTTACTAGTTTCTAACTTTACCTTACATAAAATCCCTGTACTGCTAGAATTGATTCTTGTTAGTATACAATGTGGAATCCATGTTTTCCACCTCCAGATGACGAAGCATTTATCAACAGTATTTCCCCCACAGAGTATCACATTATTAATCTATCTTTACATTAAGTTCTACTTAGGTGCATGTCTACAGTGTGTATCCCACCAAGCAATCCAACAAATGCTGATGTCAAGCTACTCTAACTCTTAGTCGCCACAGTGCATGATACAGTTTAGAACCTGGTAGGATGAATTATCTCTTTAAGGACTTTAAACTGAGGTGTACGTAAAACACTATTCCTCAATCTTGATTCAGTCTCACTGCTTCTTCCTAACTATAAAGACAGTCAATCACTCATTACTGAATGTATCAGACCATACATTAATAAACGTGTCCAGATGAGAAAGACTCCCCCTCACCCTCCTAAGCCAGAGGACTTGAGTTGGAACCCTGGGATCAGAGAACCAACTGCCACAAGCTGTACTCTGAATTCTACATGTATGCCATGGACGTTCATACACACATACAAAAAATGCAATAAAAATTGTGAAAGACATGCTCCTAGAAAATATCCACCGCTGCTCTACAATGCTTGGCTTATGTTCCACGAGCACTTTCCATGTCAGAAAGTACTGACTGGGTGTGGTGGATCACTGCTGTACTCTCAGCACCCAGGAGACCTGCTCCTACCTCGCCAGCAGAATGGGAAGATCAATTTTGGGTTGACTCTAATTGTGTCCTTGACCATCAATAATGACCTCATAAAGCACAAGTGAAATTAACTTTTCTCTCCTCCTTCCTCCCCTTCTTTCTTTTGAGATCTAATGTATTTTGCCTTCATATACTGCTATGCACCACTACAGGTGTGCCTGGTGCCCTAAGACTAGAGCAACAGAAGATTGAAGAGCCACTGTGTAGAAGATGAAATTGAACCCAGGTCCTCTCACTGAGACATCTCTCCAGCCCACAAGTGCAGTTTCTTTTAAATTTATTATTTGTATTTTATGTTCGTTGTTTTTTTGTTGTTGTTGTTTGTTTTTGTTTTTCTGAGACAGGGTTTCTCTATATAGCCCTGGCTATCCTGGAACTCACTCTGCAGACCAGACTGGCCTCGAACTCAGAAATCCGCCTGCCTCTGCCTCCCAAATGCTGGGATTAAAGGCGTGTGCCACCACGCCCAGCTACAAGTGCAGTTTCTTAATGGCAGTGATCAACACCACAATCTATATTGCTTTGCTAACAGGTAGCTTTTGAAGAACAAAACTAACCTGAACAAAGCAAACCATAGGAAAAAAAAATGTCTAGCCAGCAGTGATGGAGAGGAAGTCTCCAGTGTAGCTCCTGATGCCTACTGACCAAGTGTTGTACTTTAAATCCTGTTTTCTAGACTTCCTGTCATACTCCCTTGCAGATACACAATTAAGAAAAAAGACTAAGTAGCGAAGTGAAGGGCTTGTTTCAGTAGCACATATAATAAAAACCCCTGAACAATGATGACACTCAAGTAGCTAGTGTTAAGAGGCATAGAGAGGGGCTGGCGAGATGGCTCAGTGGGTAAGAGCACCCGACTGCTCTTCCGAAGGTCCAGAGTTCAAATCCCAGCAACCACATGGTGGCTCACAACCATCCGTACTGAGATCTGACGCCCTCTTCTGGTGCATCTGAAGACAGCTACAGTGTACTTACATATAATAAATAAATAAATAAATAAATCTTAAAAAAAAAAAAAAAGGCATAGAGAGAAGCACACCTTTAGTGCCAGCTCTTGAGAAGCAGAAGCAGGAAGGTATCTTTTGAGTTCTAGCCAGACTGCTCTATATAGTGAGTTCCAGGATAATCAAGGCTACACAGAGAAAAACTGTCTCAAAAATCCAAACAAAAAAGTCTACAGTCGCCGGGCGTGGTGGCGCACGCCTTTAATCCCAGCACTTGGGAGGCAGAGGCAGGTGGGTTTCTGAGTTCGAGGCCAGCCTGGTCTACAAAGTGAGTTCCAGGACAGCCAGGGCTATACAGAGAAACCCTGTCTCGAAAAAACCAAAAAAAAAAAAAAAAAAAAAAAAAAGTCTACAGTCTGCTTTCCTAGATCACTAGTGATCCTTTCCTAATTTACATAACTTGTAGGAGAATTAAAAATATTAACTTAAAATTTTACTCTTTGGAAACTGTATGCATGTATGTATTTAATAAATATATAACATATGTTTAATGTATCTTGATCATATCTACCCAACTCTCAGCTATTACCTGTCCCTCAAACCCCCCCCCCAACCCCTTTTTAAAAATGACCCTCTGAGTCTAACAGTACTGCCTATATGCACCTGGGTGTGATGCCATCCATTAGGGCTTGGACCACCCATCTGTGGCTATAAGTGCCTCCTACCCATAGAAAAATGACTCCTTTCCCCAGCAACCATCTCCTGCCAGTAACTCCGCAACTAGAGGTGGGCCACATGACCACCTCCCACCCAGTTTGGAATGATAAATGGCTTGAGTTTATGCAAAAATTAATCTAATTAGCACATTAATGTTCTGTTCAGATATAAGATGTTCATACTGTGATCTTTGCAAATATATTAAGAAAGTCACTGTACTACTGACTAAAGACATTAAATTTGTATCTAGATTTTGGGGGTAACCAATTTGTCAAATTGCTAAATTCCTTTCTGAACACAGACTTTGATGAAATGGTTTAACAAGAGAACAGAATGCATCCTAGCTATATATTGGGAAATGGGTTTAAGTTAGGCAATGGTGCCACAGATGCTGAAAGAAAAGTATTCTAGTTAATACACACACAAAAATTATATTTCTTAAGCATTGTGCTATTTTCTCAGCAACAAACAGGAAATTCTAGACTCTTCCAAAACACAGTTGACTGGGACAGACATTGGAGCCACATTTGGGAGTAGATCATTTAAAACAAAGGTGTTCCATAACCCATGTCAAACCATTTTCTCAAACTACTAATACCTCCAGGAAGAAGCAATTCATAAACTGTTTCAAGCTGTGTGCCATTCTGAGCAGCATGATGAAATACTGTCCTGCCAGCTTCTACCTGCAGGAACACCTTTTGTCCATTGTAACTATACTATATATGCCACCTGCAGTCTCAATTACCAAAGCTACCGCTAAGGTGCCACAGTATCATCCTGTTTAGGAAACCTTTATTTAATAACGGCCCCAAAGGCAAGAGTAGTGATGCTAAGGAATGAAATCCACCAGAGCAGCCTCCTGTAAGTGCTGGGATAAATGTTCTCAATGGAACTGGGGATGGAAGAGATACAGACTGACAAATCTACAGGACCACCATCAGACTTTTTTTTTTTTTTTTTTTTTTTTTGGTTTTTCGAGACAGGGTTTCTCTGTATAGCCCTGGCTGTCCTGGAACTCACTTTGTAGACCAGGCTGGCCTCGAACTCAGAAATCTGCCTGCCTCTGCCTCCCAAGTGCTAGGATTAAAGGCGTGTGCCACCACACCCGGCTTCCATAAGACATTTTAAGAAAACCCTTTTCTTCTTCCTTCCTCCTCTTTTTTCAAAAGATCTACTTATTTAAGCACACTGTAGCTGACTTTAGACACCCCAGAAGAAGGCATCAGATCTCATTATGGATAGTTGTGAGCCACTATGTGGTTGCTGGGATCTGAACTCAGGACCTTCAGAAGAGCAGTCAGTGCTGTTAACCACTGAGCCATCTCTCCAGCCCCCTGAGAACACTTTTCAAAGTACTTATTTTCTGGAGACAGGGTCTCTCTACACAGCTCTGGTGGCCTTGGAATTCACAGAGATCCACCTGCCTCTGCCTCCCAGGTGCTGGGATTAAAGGTGTGCGCAACTATGCCCACCTCAGACAAGCTTTCTCTTTGAGACAGAACTGGCTTTGTAAGCCCACGCTGTCTGAACTGGCAATCCTTGTGCTTCAGCCTCTGGACGCCCTCATTAGTCATAGGCTACAATAGCTGGCCCACATGCAACTTTTATTCCAGTAATGTCTTAATTGTTCTAGTATCATTAGTCACGAATGTCTTAGTATGCCTGATCACTTTATCAGGAGCATGTTTGTTTAAGGAAAAAAACATACCCACTGGACATCTGGAACACATCTTTGTATAAGGGGCAAACATGTGTATATTGTCATGAATACCATAAATATTTGCTTTCAAAGCATTTCCAACTACTGCCCATTTTCCACTGTGACTGAAGTTCACACAGCTCCTGCTACTGGTGTTACAAGTTGTACTAAGTCAGAAAACAAAAAATAGCTTAATGCCAGTTTCAGGGTAGCAGTAATAGAAGTCATATTTTAGATAAAGCAGGAAATCCCTTCTATGATTTTTAGGCAAATTACTGTGCCAGAACCATTTGCCTTGGCTATTACCATTATCAGTAAAAAACAACCAAGCACTGCCTGCAAGCAAATAAACAAAAAACAAGACCCACAATCCTGTCCAAAACAAGCTGCTCAGTAATCTTCCCTGCGATCCCCCCACGCCCTCTCATCTGACTCACCAGGTTTCAGGGAGCAGTCACTTTGGCAGTAGTGAGGAAGCAGCTCTGTCGAGGAGGTGCTGGCAAAGAGTGTTATTATACACAAGCTACAGGTGCCAGTCAGCTCCTGAATAATTGAGTCCGCATTGTTCACAGCTAGCTGTTGGCTCAACAAAAGGTGTCAGAGGAAACAGCTACACTGCACACTCTTCCCCAGCAGTCTCTGTGCACACGTGCCACTTCCCACCTGCTTTAGACTGTCTGACTTTGACCCACATTTTAAAGATGAGGAAAACACCAAAGATCTTAACTATATCATTCTAACCTTATCACAGTTAACAAACGTCAGAACCAAAATAGTGCAATGAATATCTGGATTATTCACTGATATGGAAGGATGCTTCTGTTCACAGAACAGCGGCCACAATCATAACAAATAACTGTTTATTTGTTATAATGACTGGCTGCTTTATAGTCATTACTTTTATTATATATTTCTTAAACATCTCTAGTCAAAATAAGTAGTAGCTTTCAATTAAACATTTTTTAAAATATCAAAGATAATAGAAATCTACATTAAAAAACGTACGCCTAGGTTATTAATAGTAAACCATCAAAACAGACACAAGCTGGCTGAGAAGATAGCCTGCTATGTAGTCATAAGAAATTGATTTCAGATCCCCCCTCCTCCCCAAAGCCATGACAAGTAGAGTGCAAAGGCATGCCCCTGTAATTCCAGTACTGTGAGGGTGGTAAGTGGTGGATCTCAAAGATTAACTGGACAGCCTAACTGAACTGGCATGGCAAGCTTTGGATTTAGCCAAAGACCCTGTCTTAAGTAAGGTAGAGAACACCGGGCAGTCGTGGTGCAAGCCTTTGATCCCAGCACTTGGGAGGCAGAGGCAGGCAAATTTCTGAGTTTGAGGCCAGCCTGGTCTACAGAGTGAATTCCAGGACAGCCAGGGCTACACAGAGAAACCCTGAAACCCTGTCTCAAAAAACCAAAAAAAAAAAAAAAGTAAGGTGGAGAACAATAGAGGGAGACATATTACATCAACCTGTATCCTACACACAAGTGTGCATATATACAAGCACAAACATGAAAAACAGACACAAGTGCATGATTCAGATTTCATTTAGAAATGGAAGAGGTTTGATTCTTAAAAATTAAAAAATATGGCTACTTTTGATGTCATTCTTAAACTGTAGCCCTTACCTGTCAGCTGGTGCTGGGCTAGTAAGCACTGGTGTCTGGGCTGGCTTTTCTGCAGGTTTCTCAGGCTGAGTGGCACCAGCAGGTGCGGGTTCAGAAGATGCTGTAGTTGGGGCTGGAGTAGTGGAGGCAGGAGTGGAAGTGGGAGCCAGAGCAGGGGTGGGAGCTGGAGCCTGGGCCGCAGTCACTGCTGGGGAAGAACTGACTGTAGTGGGGCTGGGAGTACTTGATGGCTGGGTTGTAGCTGGCACTGCTGTTGTCACTGCTTTGGGCTGGATGTGTTAAACAGCAAAGTAAATAAGTCATCCGACAGCCACACAATCAACACAATCAACCAGTAAACTGAACATCTCTGTTTAAGTACCTATGATAATTTAATATCTTAACTATCAACTGCAATTAGCATTAGACTCTTATTTCAGTCTTCACAATTCAATATGAAAAGAATCCAAAGAAGTCACCGTTTTAAATATAGAATACACATACCCAAAAGTACCATATAATTCTCTACAAATCTTTATGTATGTATCTTAATTGTAACTTTATAAAGATTATATTGCCACTTAAAAGCATTAGCAAACTAACTTTTTGGGATTGAAGTAGGCTGCCTTCGAACATTCCAAACGCTCTGTATCTTAGGAGGAAACCTCTCCTGCTCACTGTAAAGCACCGGGTGCTAAGGACGTGCATGCTGCCATGTGCTAATGTGGAGATAACCAGGCTTGCATCCCTGAGGGAGAGCATACTTTTTTCCTTCCTGAGACTGAGTGAGCTCAGCATAACTTAATTCTAAGTCTATTTTTCTTAAAATTTTGTGATTTCATTTTTCTCTAGAGCTGAATAATATCCTGTTTTATCTATACTTAATTTTCATCATCCATTTCACCATTTCCTATTGCTATTGTTATTCTGTGACTTTGGAGAAAACTCCCACTTATTCCACTACTGACTAGTTTGATGAAGCAACTTCAATCATCCACTTAACTCATTTTCATTGTTACCAAAAGAGTGCTTTTGGTGTTTGATCCCTCCCAAACTCAGGCACTGAAACCCTAAAGTCTTTGTTATTGTTTTCAGACAGGGTCTCACTTAAGTAGTCAGCTCTGCCTACAAAGTGCTGGGATTAATGGCACGTACCACCAAATCTGGCATAGACCCTAAAGTCTTATGATAAACCAATATGAGGAAGGAAGAAATTTTATCTGTGGTATTAAAGGTAGGGTCTTTTAGATTACATTACAGCAGAGCCTCCATGAATAATTCCAGTGGCTTTATAAGGACACACACACACACAGAGAACCCTACACACTGACAGAAATACAGGTAGGTATCACCACAGTGACAACATGCTACAAGGTGTTCTTGTGCAGTCTTCGCCATGCTGCTTGGACTTCCATTCTCCAAACCTTGTGACCTAATAGTAAACCTTTTTCTACTTTACACTTCCACCTTGGATATTTTACTACAGCAAAGATGACTACTATACTACTCTTCCTTAGAGTATCCATCTTTAACCACATATACAATCAGTCTCTTTAAGGAATCAATGCTGAAGTTCGTCAACTCTCAAGGGCCATCACCTTTAAAAAGAAAATCTCTCAGTGGCCTGGAGCCCGTATGTCTCCCAGTACTGAGTTTACAGCAGCGTGTGAGCATCCGTTTAATGAAGGTTCTGGAGGACAGAACTCAGGTTCGTGGGCTTGCAAGGCAAGCTTTACTTTATCTTTACTGCTGAGCTTTCCCAGCCCTCAAGCTGTACTTTAGAAAAAATGTTTATTTTCATAAAATTACCTAACATATTTAATGAAGTTCAACCTAAGTCATTCCATTAGTTTTTAGTTGACTTTTCCTTTTTTATTTTATAAAACTCTTATCTCTTGATTGAAAACTAAACTTGCGGGCTGGTGAGATGGCTCAGTGGGTAAGAGCACCCGACTGCTCTTCCAGAGGACCAGAGTTCAAATCCCAGCAACCACATGGTGGCTCACAACCATCTGTAATGAGATCTGACGCCCTCTTCTGGTGTGTCTGAAGACAGCTACAGTGTACTTACATATAATAAATAAATAAATAAATAAATAAATAAATAAATAAAAAGGAAAACTAAACTTGCACTCATTTCATGCCTTTTTATTTTTTTGGCTCTGAACTTGTTAAATCTAACACGTACCTTTTCTAGAACCCGAAAGGCTACATATTAAAAGCTACACAACAAAAGCCATTAACTTGATTATTTTAAAATAAACACATGGTGACTTAACTATTCTAGCACCTTTTTTTAAAGCAGTAAAGACAGATTGAGGAAAAGTAAGAAACTCTTAAGGGGGTGTCAAGGGAGAAATGGCCTTTTAAAAATATGACACTTTGTTTTATCTTACATAAAGACAACTTTATGGCTACAAATATCTAAATATCTTTATAGTGGACCATGGGAAACCTACCTCCTTTTGGAAAACAGGTAAGTTTACCATGCTATTTATTACATATGCTTTGCGCACTGTAGAAATGCTTAAACTTTATCTATTGTGGATTGGTCATTGCTTTTGAGATGATTCACAAGCATAAAGATACAGAAGTAGCATGAAACTTACTTTTGTCACCATAACCACCACAAAGTTTTTCTCATCAATTTTATATTCTTTGAGAGCAGTATCATCACTGAGGATTTTGCCTAATAATTCAGGGGAGAAAAATGTTAAAGACTTATTAAGTTTCTTCTTACAAAGAAACTGCTCTTACTTTATTGGCAACATTAATTCTACCAAGTAAAACTTCTAAAAAAATCTTTAACAACCAGATAAGATAAATATATAAACAGACATATACTACTTTAAAAGCACAGATGTCTTACAAGATGTCTAATATCTTCAGTATATAAAACACCAATTGATTTAGTTTTTAATTTATTAACTAACTGTATGTATTAAAGATTTACTAGACAAATTTTAAGTAAGTCCTGAAAACAAGGATATCTTAAAGGCAAAGAAAATTAAACATTTCAATTGCCTAGGCACCTTTGGGAAATAAGTATTTTTTTCCCTGATAGAAGGAATGAACAACTTATTTTCAAATATCAAACACTTGATGAAGCAGAGATGTTCCAATGTTGTATAAGCAAAATACTTATAAACAAAACAAGCCAAGTGAGCAAACAAAACCTTGCAGAAAAAAAGCATAATACGTAAGAAAGGGGAAGACTCTCAAGGACACACTTAGAGATCAGATCCACCTGCCTCCAAAGTGCTGGGATTAAAGGCATGTGCCACCATGCCCAGCAAGAGGCTATCAAGTCTATTTTCCTGGGTTATCAGTGATGCTAATTAAATTTGCAATTTCCTAGTCAAACTCTTGGGCATTTTTCTATTTGGGCCTCTTTTAATTATTAATTTCAACGTATTCTATATAATTTGTTTGTTTGTTTGGGTCTTTTTGTTTTTGATACTACCATGAAGGTCTTTTGGTGTCTGAAATACAACAAACTTTCATTCTTTTACTTTGGTAGTTTAGAAATACATACTGATTTTCTTTGACAGGAACAATCTCATGCACATTAGTGAACTAGTACATACTTTACTAATAGACTAAAATAATGATGTTCAGTTTCTGAATGGCACAGAAGTCAGTCACAATGCTCACAGACTAAGGAACATCACTCCATGGACCACAAGGAAAATGTGTAAAGAGAAGACTGAGTATTAAACCATAAATACCTGTTTCCACTCCTGTTATCTATGCAGTCTTGTTTCTGACTTGTTACTGTCTTTTCTAAGACAACATTTCTAAAACTAAGACAATAGGCGAGTCATGGCAATTCATTTCAGAATTGAATTCATACCTGCATAAATTAACTTCTGACCTGCTACCGGAAAGGCATCTTTCCCCTTTTCAGATTCAATCTTCTCTTTCAATGCCTTTACCTATAGGAAAAGTTAAAAATAACAAGAAAATTAAACCTAAACAAACAAAAAATTACAATATATACTGAAAACAGAATGCAAGATCAAAATTCTAGTGTATTTTAATTCATGCTCCAAGCACTTCGAAGATCTTGTCTTCCTAATTTTCCTCAGAGACCCTCCTTGGATCATTAGGTACCTCTGCTGTAAGCTTTATTGTGCACTTACATAGATCTAAAGCATGCATGAGGCCTGGATTCAATCTTCAGCACCACAGACAAACGTCTAACAAAAAATTTTATTTTTTGACTTAATCATTTCAAAATAAAAATTTCAAAATTTAAAGATTTTATAAAATTTATGAACTTATCACTCAGATTAAGAAATGCCTTCTAGCTGGGTGGCTATTACACAATAAAACCCTGTCTCAAGAAACACAAAACAAAAATAAAAAGAAAGAAAGAAAGAAAGAAAGAAAGAAAGAAAGAAAGAAAGAAAGAAAAGCATCCTCGTATGGCATGGAAGTGCATGCCTTTAATCTCAGCACTTTGGAGGCAGGTGGATCTTTCTTTAGGAGCTTGAGCTGGTACGCTTTATGCCAACTTGACACAAGCTAGAACTATCTGAAAGGAGGAACTTCAATTTAGGTCCCTCAGTAGGTCCCCCAACTACTAGAGAAAAGGCTGTCACTCAACCTGTTGCCTGCCTGTGGATCTGGTTCCCCTAACTGAAGGGCCTTGTCTGGCCTCAGTGGGAGAAGATGCACCTTGATGTGCCAGGATGGGGGTGAAAGGGGGGGGGGTAACCTGGAGGGAGAGAGCTGCATGTAAAGTGGATAAATTAATGAGGAGAAAAAGACTCTCTGAGAGATTCAAAGGGAGAAATGCGGATGGTGTCACCCCTGGGCTGGTAGTCTTGGTTTCTATAAGGATGCCAGGAGGAGCAAGCCAGTAAGTAGCATCCCTCTGTGGACTCTGTATCAGCTCCTACCTTCAAGTTCCTTCCTGCTTGAGTTCCCGCCCTGATTTTGTTTGATGATAGACTACAATGTGAAAGTGTAAGCCAAAGAAAAGAAACACTTTCCTCCCCAACTTGCTTTTGGTCATGGTGTTTCATCATAGCACTAAAAACCCTACTCAAGCCTGCTCTATGTATACATAGTGAAATATATAGTGGAGTTACAAAATAAAGCCCTTCTTTTAATTTAGAGAAAGCACACTCGAATGAGCAGAGCAAAAGAACATGCTTTCTGAGGTTAGCACAGTGGCTTAGTAAGTAAAGGTACTTGCAGCTAAACCTGAGGACCTGGGACCTGGGTGAAATCCCCAGGACACAGGTGGGAGGAGGAGACAGGACTTCCGTAAGTTGTTCTCTAACTCCATGACAAACACACATACAAGAACACAAAATAAGTGCAGTTGAAAACAAAAGCCTCTTTTGGGACAGCATTTCAAATGTATATAAAGAAAATATCTAATAAAAAAAAAAGAGTAATAAATGGAAGGGACTGAATGAAAAAAGGAAGCAGGAAGTGATGTAATTATGTTATGATCTCAAAAACTTATAATAAAGCATTTTTAAATGAAAAAAAAAACAAAAGCCTTTTAAGTTAAGCATTCTAAGAAATAAAATACATCAATGCTAAAGGCAATTTTATTATAATGCTTTATTATAACCAATCAGAAGACCAATGACATAATTCCATTTAGCCAGCAGTGTTTTTAAGCCCATCTCACAAGGCAGTTCCAAGTTCAGCACAGGCTGAGAGCTACTCGGTCACTGAAATGATTCTCAACAAGTGACTCAGCCTCTCTCACCATCAGTCTCATCTATAATGGAGGGCTGGAATGGATGACCTTCATGGCATTTCAATTCCTAAAACAACGTGATAACAGGCTCATGATAAAGAATTAGAAAATGAGTCTAATCTACTCCTTGACCTGACAAGAAAGTAGAGAGACTTATGACTTGAAAAGACAGACATGGCTCCCCCTCCTATCTTAATGGAACTCTTATTACTTTAAACTCACAAAAATCAAGGACACGATCAACTGGAAAATTCCATTCTCTTCAATTTCCTAGAAGACCTCTGGAAACTGTCTAGGCCGAGAGGTCCTATGCTTTTCGAGAAAACTTAGCTGAGAAAAAGAGATAAGAGTTTCTTTGTGCAATTTATTTTTATGCATATGGGTGCTTCATCTGCATGTATTATCTGTGCACCATGTGCATACAGTACTTGCAGAGGCCAGAAGAGGGCACCAGAGTAGAGTCCTTAGGGGATAGAAGTTATAGCTATGAACCACCTAGGGGATGCTGGGAATCTAATACCAGTCTTCTGAAAGACCAGCCAGGGTTCTTTACTGCTGAGCCATCTCTCCAGTCCTCTCTGTGTAAGAGAAGTGATGTCATAGCCAGGCACAGAGGTGGACACCTGTAATATCAACACTCAAGGGAACTGTTTGAGACTGACCTGGGCTACAAAGTATTCACAGAGAGCCACAGGCTAACCTGGTCTACATAGCAAGACTGTTTCCCAAAATGAGTGAATAGTGATGTTCTTTCCAAAATGAAAGACTGGAGTGTTGATGTAACTGTACCAACATGAATGCAATACTTAAAACACCATTCAGTTTTACAAGTGAGGAAGTGAAAATGCAAAGGGTGATTAAATTGTCCGCCCTATGGCGGACGACACACTACTTACTCTCAGTTAGCTGGAACCCAAAGTGGTTCCCCAAGACTCTAAGCTTTAGTGCATTCTAGAAACACTCTCGGTTGCCAGTGTCACATTCACTTCCTTAAATGCTATTCTTTTTTTTTTTTTTTTTTTTTGGTTTTTCTAGACAGGGTTTCTCTGTGTAGCCCTGGCTGTCCTGGCACTCACTTTGTAGACCAGGCTGGCCTCGAACTAAGAAATCCGCCTGCCTCTGCCTCCCGAGTGCTGGGATTAAAGGCGTGCGCCACCACGCCCGCCTTAAATGCTATTCTGATGTAACCCAACATCACAAAACTCTGTTCTAAAATCCACCATTAAAAGAAAAAATTCTCAGGCAATAATCTCAGCATCAATAAACTCATAAATTACAAGTCATTAACCAATTTAATATACCTTCCCCGTGATATAAAACCTAAGCATAGGTCTTAATTTTTCAGTCTACAACCTCTTTAACAACTTAGATCTATGCTAAGTTACTACTTCTTATGAGAAAATTTAATTTTCACTTTTTCCCCATTGGCATATATTCAGTGCACATGGTACTAGGACATTTCCATACAGGCATACAGTTCACTTAGGACACATTCCCTCATCTCTTCCCTTTTGGGACACCTCTTTCCTCCTGTCTTTTTTAAAAATTTAGACAGCTTCACCTCCACTTCCATGCCCTATATACATATATGATTTATCGTCAACAAATTTAGAAACCACAAATGAGAGAAAACCTGTACTATAAGCATTGCTGAAACTGACTTAATTCATTTATATACTATTGTCTTGAGTTGTACCATTGTCATGCAAACAATATAGTTGTTCTTTTATAGCTGACAAAAAATTATTGGGTATACGTTTATGAAATTCTTTTACACATACCTGTTGACAGGCAGCCCCCATATGGCTCCCTAACTCAGCTTTTGTGAATAGTGCCATAGAAAACACTGAGTGTACTGTGATGTACTGACATAGACTGCTTTGGGAAAACAGCCAGGCATGGTACAGAGGCTCATATGGTAGCCATAAAGTTTGAGAACTAGCATTTAACATGCTGAATTACTTGCCCAAAGCCAGCTAGATGAGAAAGCTGAGAACAGCCAGCATGCTGTTGGATGGAGGGGTGCTCTGAATGAAGCATGCCCCACTAAGTCCGCCTGTGTAGCTGAATATTTGGTCCCCCAATGGGGATGCTGTCTGGGGAGGTATGAAACCTATCCCAAGTGTATCCTTGCTGGAGGAAGTAGACCACTGGTATGGAGCTCTGAAGCACTAGAGTCTTACTTCCTGCTTTCCCCTTGGCTTCCTGTGCAAACTGCCAGCCCCCTGTTCCAGCCGCCTGACATGCCATGCCTTCCTTCCCAGCTCTTGCCTCTGGAACCATGAGCTAAAATAAACACTTTTTTTTTTTTTTTTGGTTTTTCGAGACAGGATTTCTCTGTATAGCCCTGGCTGTCCTGGAACAGAAATCCACCTGCCTCTGCCTCCCAAGTGCTGGGATTAAAGGCGTGCGCCACCATGCCCGGCCAAATAAACACTTTCAAAAGCTGCTTTTGGTAATGGTGTTTATCACAGCCACAGAAAAGTAACTAATACAGAGGTTAAGTTTCCTTCCAAACACACTTATAGATTAAGAGATTCTATTTGCAAGTATAATTATTCCACAAATGAATTATAAATTATGTGTCACTGAGTGAACTCAGTTTTTAAAATAGTACATAGTGCTTTTGAATGAGTGATCAACTACCACTGAATGATTATATTACTTTATATTATTATATTTATTATAGAATATTATGCAGCAATATGTGAAGAAAAAGAAACAGGAAAATAGTAAAACAAAGCAGGAATCTTATTCCTGACAATTTATGCTGAGGAGAAAAAAAGGGTGGGGGGAGGGAAAACTTAACATGCATAGTCACCTAACATTAGCAATTAAAAAAAAAAACTTTTGATTTTTGTGCATATGCATGTATATATTATGACTATGTGAAATCCACAACTTGACATTGAGCATCTTGTTCAATTACCTTACATACTGATGCAGGGTTGCTTAAAGATGTGGCTAGTCTAGCCAGGTAGCTCCAGGGATCCCCCCATCTCCACCTCCTGAGTACTAGGGTTAGTGTCAACAGTTACCACACTCTCCTGGCATCTGCATGCTAAAGAGGGTCCTCATGCTTCTGCTATCAGCACTGTACTGGCTAGTTTTATGTCATCTTGACACAAGAGTCATCAAAGACAAAAAAGCCTCAACTAAGAAAATGCCTCCTTAAGCCTGGGCTGTAGGCAAAATTTTCATAAAGATCTATTTTTTAAAAAGATCTATTTATTTATTATATGTAAGTACACTGCAGCTGTCTTCAGACACTCCAGAAGAGGGCGTCAGATCTTGTTATAGATGGTTGTGAGCCACCATGTGGTTGCTGGGATTTGAACTCCGGACCTTCGGAAGAGCAGTTGGGTGCTCTTACCCACTGAGCCATCTCACCAGCCCCATAAAGATCTATTTTTATGTGTAAGTACACTGTAGCTCTCTTCAGACATACCAGAAGAGGGTATTAGGTCTTATTACAGATAAGTGGAGGGCATCAGATGTCACTGCGGATGGTTGTGAGCCGCCATGTGGTTGCTGGGATTTGAACTCAGGACCTTTGGGAGAGCAGTCAGTGCTCTTAACCTCTGAGCCATCTCTCCAGCCTGACTAGGGAGGGATCAGCCAGTTGTGAGATATGCTACCCCTGGACTGGTGGTTCTGAGTTTTCTGAGAAAGCAGGCTGAGCAAGCCATGAGGAGCTAATAAACTAAAGGATACTCCTCCATGGAGTGTGGTTCAGCTCCTGCCTCCAGGTCCCTGTCCTGACTTCCATTGAAAGATTTGCAGTGGTGTGGATAAGCAAGCCAAATAAACCCTTTCTTCCCCAGGCTGTTTTTTGAAGTGATACTTCATCACAGCTATGACAACCCTAACTTGATAACCCTAAGACAAACTCTTAACTCACTGATTCTTCTCATTAGCCCTTTTATTTCTCATAAACGCAATGTTTTTTAAAAATTTAGAGCAATGTATTTTATTTTAAAGGCTAACAAATCACTTTCTAATTTTGTATATCAAAGGAAGAACAAACAGAAACCCTTGTGAATTACAACAAAAATGTATGCAGACCAAGAGGCTCAATTATTTACTGCTCTACGACTCATGCTTAAAAGAAATTAAAACTATAATTAAGAAATATCAAGAGCTGGGCAGTGGTGCGCACGCCTTTAATCCCAGCACTTGGGAGGCAGAGGCAAGCGGATTTCTGAGTTCAAGGCCAGCCTGGTTTGCAAAGTGAGTTCCAGGACAGCCAGGGCTACACAGAAAAACCCTGTCTCGAAAAAAAAAAAAAAAGAAAAATTAAGAGTCTAACACTGAAAGTTCTAGGTATAAATATACCATTTGGCTAAAGAATAAGAGTAATACTAAACACATTCATTATTAAACAAAGAAAAACTGATTATCTGAGCATGCAACTCAAACAGGAACAAGAAATGCAAATGAAATAAAAAAAAGCAGTACAATATAGTCTTGCACCTACAGTAAAACAGTAAAATGATAGGAGCAGATAATTTGGTTAACTAGTGGTAAACCTGCCATGTTTCAGGAAAGAGTGAGCTTCATAACGTGGCAGCCATTTACATCTGCAGGTTGCACATTAAAAAATTCAACAATGAGCCAGGCGTGGTGGTGCAAGCCTTTAATCCCAGCACTTGGGAGGCAGAGGCAGGCAGATTTCTGAGTTCAAGGCCAGCCTGGTCTACAGAGTGAGTTCCAGGACAGCCCGGGCTATACAGAGAAACCGTCTCAAAAAACCAAAAAAAGAAAAGAAAAGAAAAGAAAAAAGATTCAACAATGACTGAGATACTAGTTTCTAGTCTGAGAGGAAAAGTATACTCACTATATACATAACATTTACATTACACTGGGTATCCAGGTAACCTAGAAAAGATTTACAATACAGGGATACTGTGAACTGTATGCATGGAAGGTTTTTGGAAATGTTATACATATAACAAGATAGGCTGCAATTACTTCTCACCCACATTACACCTGCATGAGATATGCTACCTGGATGCCAGGCACTTCATCCTGGAGATACCCAAGCAGCTCAGGAGAGATTTGTATGGGATATGGGAAAGAAGTTTCTGCTCAACAACAAGCACCAAGGGAGACACTTTAGAAGGAATTCTCCTCCAACACACAACACTGGTCATATAAAAGTTATCTGTGAACATGCTGTTAATACTTACAATCACTGATGCAGACATTTTAAAAGCAATGTTCAATGAGCCAGTACTTCAACTCAAATGAGATACACCCATTGTCTTTCCAAGGCAGATATACACACATTTAACATTAAAACCTGAAAACAAACTTAAACACTCATCAAGCTGGGATAGTAATTATTGCACAAACATTCATTTGAAAATTGTGCAGTATTAGTGAGTGAATGAATGAAATATTTACAAAATCATGAAAGGAAAAAACCCTAGTTATTATTTATTTTTTAAAACAAACCTATTAAGCCAGAGTCTAAAGAGGTTACTCAACTAAGGACAAAGCTTCCACTTTACCATAACAAACCTAGGTTACTTAACTAAAGAGAAAACTAGAGTTTGAAATAAAATGTTTTTATCACTCAACACTTATTAGCAATATACAAGCAAATTGCATTTTTAATTAAAAAGAGGAAGTAGGCAAAGGGGACAACTGTATAATCTAAATTAAAAATTAAAATAGCAGTCTGGGAAGATGGCTCAAAGAGTAAAAGCACAAGCAAGCATGGTAACCTCAATTCAAACCTGACAATGTGAATTTGGATTCCTGGAATGCCAATTATACACGGTAGAACCTTCCTGTTATGCCAGCACATCTGTACAAAGGGAGAAAGGAAACTACACACGCACACAAGTACTCCCAGGCCAGCTAACCTGAGTGAAACACATCTGCAAACAGCAGGGAACCCTGCCTGGGACAGAAACATGGCTCAGCAAGTAAAGGTGCAGTGGTCAGGGCTAGAGAGATGGCTCAGCAGTTAAGAGCACTGACTGTTCTTCTAGAGGTCCTGAGTTCAAATCCCAGCAACCACATGATGCTTTCAACCATCTGTAATGGGATCTGGTGCCCTCTTCTGGTGTGTCTGAAGACAGCGACAGTGTACTCTACATACAATAAATAAATCTTTAAAAAAAAAAAAAAAAAAGCCGGGCGTGGTGGTGCACGCCTTCAATTCCAGCACTCAGGAGGTAGAGGCAGGCGGATTTCTGAATTCAAGGCCACAAAGTGAGTTCCAGGACAGCCAGGGCTATACGAGAAACGGGGGTGGGGGTGGGGGGTGGGAGGTGGTGAGGGGGGAAGGTGCAGTGGTCAATCCTGAGGACTTGGGTTAGATCTCAGAGACTCATAAGGAAGGAGAGAGAGTAAGCTATCCACTGATCTCCAATAAACACCATGGCATGCTCATGATGTCCAAAATACACACACATACACAGAAAAGAATTTCCAAAGTCAAATATATTTATCAAAGACTTCAAATTTACCCAAATTTCTTTGGGTAGTACCCCTGGAATCTGAAAAACTTGACATAGGCACCAATGAGCATTTTTCTAAATTTCTCTTCTAAAGCAGACTCTAATTATATAAACAAAACTGATTATAAGGTTTTTACTGCTGGGCAGCGGTGGTACACAACTTTAATCCCAGCACTTGGGAGGCACAGGTCAGCCTGGTTTACAGACTGAGTTCCAGAATAGCTAGGGCTACACAAAAAACCTGGTTTTGTGTGTATGGGTGGAGTTGGGGTGGGAGGTCTACCAACTGTGCCAAGAAATCAGGAAAACTGCACCACTAAACTCAAGTAAGATACAGTAAACAAAGGTAATCAATGCTCAGGCTATAGAAGGTTCTGCTACCAAGCAGGGCAACCTAAAGCTGGATCCCCAAGACCACAAGGCGACAGACAGTAGGAGAGAGCCAATTCCTACAGACTGCCTTCTGACCCCCACACAAAGCTTTGGTATTTGTAGACAAATAAATAAATGTAATTATTTTAAAAGGCAATCTTCACTGGCATTATTACCCAAAAGCTATTAGTTTAAATCGGCAATCTATTATTTTTCCCACAGAAACTATGTAAAATGTTCCTAAGTAAACCTATATACATCAATTTAATTGCTTTTAAAATGCATTTCAGCCGTGCGTGGTGGCGCTTGCCTTTAATCCCAGCACTTGGGAGGCGGAGGCAGGCGGATTTCTGAGTTCGTGGTCAGCCTGGTCTACAAAGTGAGTTCCAGTACAACCAGGGCTACACAGAGAAACCCTGTCTCGAAAAACAAAACAAAAAAAAGCATTTCAGATGTTATGTATGATCTTAACAAGATCAAAGCAGACAGAAATGGAAGGTGAATCCCACACTATCTAAGAGCTTTTAAAGGTTAGAGAAGAACAACAATAACCCATTTTATTGTGTGGGAACCCACCAAAGCAGGGGATGAGAAATAGTCTTCCTCACTGTTGAGCACCTAAGATTTGATCACAGTCATTTGCAGCAGCAGATCTACTTCCACTGCCTGAATGAGCTTATATGATGTTGAAGTGAGACTGGCTTCACTGCCCAGGTGTTTATAAAGAACACATGGCACAACATCATTTGGCAGGACACACTCTGCTATAGCACATTTAAGTTTAGCACATTTCTTTAAAAAGCAAAGTGCATACATTACCTATCCAAGCAGTGCAGGGGGAGAAGGGTGGACTGATGGATAGATAAAATCCAATTTTTCAAGCCAAAATGAAAATTGGATTTTGATTTTAAAAACAGCACAATTTCTTCCACAATTCACTATATACTTGTATGCACCAAATTACCTGATTTTTCACATCAACTTTATTTAAAGCAAGCAGGTAACGTATATGATATGCTCTTTCTAAACTAAAGAGATGTTAAAAACACTGAGCTCGAGGACCAAAGACAAGTGGACACACAGAAAGCAGGGGTGAGAGACACCTCTACTAACACTGTCTAGGGCACTTGGAAGGGAGAGAGACACAGAAAAGAGTGAAACAAAAAAAATGTTCTTTTAGTTTTACTGTAAGGTGGAACCAAGAAACAAAACCATAATTCAAGAGGAAGGAGGGTTTTATACGGGGTAATATGGGGGCCAACATTTGCATACTCTAAAACTGGAAACCAAAGAGGCAGAGATACTGGGGTCAGCAGGTTCATGTGTTAGAATCAGTCTGCTACTAGTAGCACTATTTAGGGAGATTCTGAAAACTCTCAGAAGTAAGTCAGTGGGGGCATTCCTTTTAAAGTCCAACCTGTAATTTCTATTCTCTGCTTCCTGATTCCATGAGGTGAACAGCTTCCTCCCTGCACTAGCTCCAGCTGCCATCATGTTCTTCTACCCAAGTACATAAGGCCAGGCAACTAAGGGGTGACTCCTCTGAACCCTGGAAGGAAACAGCACTGCCCACACATTATGTCACTCTCTTGGATCTATTAGTCACAGCTACACAAGGTGACTAACATAGGTAAGCAGGTGGTGTGGATCACCCTGTCAGAAGACAGGAGATGGGTAAGAGTGAAAACATGGTACATCCATAAACAGGCAGGCATGAGTCTGAGACAATTCCATGCAACAAAGTATTTGCCTGACTGCTACAAGTAGAAATATCAAGGTGAGTCTTACAGCTTCCAGGGATTCCCAATTGAAAACAGGAATGAGGCCATGCTGCCAAGCACTGTTGACATCAAATTCTATGTACATATTATTTCAGACACACATAATCTTCAAGTCTTCAAAAAGGCTATCTTGTAACACTTCCCCCACACTGTGATGAAGACACAGCCCTGGCTGGGTAACCTGCCCAAGGTCACAAATCAGCTATTTGGGCAGGACTGACTCAGGCAGTCTGGCTTTAGGCATGTGAGTATTCCCGGACCCTACTACTCTCGAGAGGCAAACTTAGAAGTGACAAGAAATGAGAGTGAAAGGGAAATTGTTATCAAATAAATGCCTTAAAAAAAAAAATCTCAGAGGCAGGCGGATTTCTGAGTTCGAGGCCAGCCTGGTCTACAAAGTGAGTGCCAGGACAGCCAGGGCTACACAGAGAAACCCTGTCTCAAAAACCAAAAAAAAAAAAAAAAAAAAAATCTCAATAGAGTTGGAATCAGAAATTGAAAGCAGAAAGCTAAAAAACATTACTGAGTGTAGTGTTTTAAAAGAAAAATGCCCTGCTGGGCGGTGATAGTGCACGCCTTTAATCCCAGCACTTGGGAGGCAGATTCTGAGTTTGAGGCCAGCCTGGTCTACAGAGTGAGTTCCAGGACAGCTAGGGCTGCACAGAGAAACCCTGTCTCGAAAAATCAAAAGAGAGAGAGAGAGATGCCCATTGGCTCACATAGTTGAATACTTGGTCCCCACTGGTGGCAGTTTGTGGAGGTTATGGAATCTTTAGGAAGCAGAACCTTGAGGAGGAAATCCATATGTGGGGATGGGCTTAAAGAGTTTATAGCCTGGGACTTGAGAAATGGCTTGGTGGTTAGGAGCACCGACTGCTCTTCCAGAGGTCTTGAGTTCAATTCCCAGCCACCACATGGTGGCTCACAACCATCTGTAATGGGATCCAATGCCCTCAGAGCAACAGTGTACTCATATACAAAACATAAATCATTAAAAAAAAAAAGTTTATAGCCTCACCAGTCTTTAGGGCACATACCTTTAACCCCAGCACTTGGGAGGTGAGGTAGAGGCAAGCCGATCTCTTTGAGTTGGAAGCCAACCTGGTCTACAAAGGGAGTTTCAGGACAGCCAGGGCTGTTATACAGTGAACCCAGTCTCAAAAAACAAAACCAGGGGCTGGTGGGATGGCTCAGTGGGTAAGAGCACTGACTGCTCTTCCAAAGGTCCCGAGTTCAAATCCCAGCAACCACATGGTGGCTCACAACCATCTGTAACAAGATCTGATGCCCTATTCTGGTGTGTCTGAAGACAGCTACAGTGTATTTACATAACAAATAAATAACAGTAACAACAAAAAAAGTTTATAGCCTCACTATAGTTCCAGTTCACTCTCAGCTTCCTGCAAGTGTATGAACTGTGGTCTTTCATTTTCCTGCTCTGGTCTTCTGATGCTGTTTCTGTGGCCACTATGAATTCACCCTCTAGAACCATATGCCAAATACACTTTCTTCCATAAGCTGCTCTTAGTCATGAGTGTCTTGTCTCAGTAGCAGAAAGTAACTAATACACTGGAGTTGGGGGAGCAGGCAGTCACCAGTAATACTGAGAACTAACTTCTAATAATGGGACGGAAGCTGAGACAGAATAAAGATCACTGTGTACAATAAACAAACAAACAAACAAACAAACAAAGGAAAGATACAGGCAAAACCATCTTTCATAGATAAGGAAACTAAGGTCATTTACTTTTCTTTCCTTCTTTTTAAGACATATATTAATCTCTTTTTTTGGAATATAATGTTCCTTTTTAAACAATAAATCCTCCAAGGTTATAAAGCTGAGAAGTACTACACTCAACTTATTTTTAAAACCACAAATAAGAAAAGAAAGATAATGAATACTAGCTATCCATAGCTACTATTCTACTTCTGCACATGCCATTCACTTCAATCCAGCTTCTGGCTCCATTTCTACTAGTATACTACTCATAGGGTCAATAATGACCTATAAGCCACCCAAACTAACTATCAGGTGTGGTTTTTTAGTCCTTTACACCTCTGAAGCATCAGATCTAACTGACCCCCTTTTTTTTCCTTGAAACTTCCCTTGGATTATCCCCGTCTCATAGCCTGCTCCTTGACTGACCTTTGTTCCTGCACACATGAGAGCATTCTAGGATCCTAGCCTACCCCAAGTCTCACGCTGCTACTACTACTACCACAGCCCCAATCACCAACATACACAAGTTAAATGACTTACAAAGTATAGCCAAATGAAGCCAAATGATACTGCTCATATTTCTCAAAGACCAGGCCCTGAAAGGACTGACACAGACCTTATCCACTCACGTGAATTAAAGTAAGAAGAATATTCGCTATTTTCACATCTCCATATAATCTCCAATCTAGCATTCTCTGTAATCCAGACTTAACAAATAGCAATGTTCCTACTCCAACCCCCAATCCTGTTTTCAGTCTTTCACATCCCTAGGAAGAATATAAGTATTCACAAATTTACATTATCAAATTAACAATGCTTACCCAACAAAAAAAAGCCTCACAATTCTACTTTGCAAAAATATATCTCAATTCCATATCCAACCCTGGCCAAAGGTTTAACTGCTTAAAATTGTTGCATAAGCCCTAGCTAAACTCCCTGCTTGCTTTCTTGTCTATTTTCCCCATACAAGATCAGGTACCCTTTAGTAAAAAGATCATAAGTAAGTTAGGCAGGTAGCTCATGACTATAATCCCAGACAGAACTCAGGTAGAATAGGACTGCCATAGGTTTGAGGTCAGCCAAAACTACAGAGTAGGACATAGGCTCAGAGAGAAAGAGATACAGACAGACAGACAGACAGACACAAAGAGCATGCACACAAATAATGTTACAAAAGGCTTCTCATCCATTTTTGAAAAACTACCCGTTTACAGCCTGCCCGCCTCAAGCCCTAAGTTCCTCACATTAACCCAGAAATACTGGGCTTATAGATTCCCCAAACACACTATTAAAATCCTAAAGTCTGTACTGTAAAGGTTCCCCACAGAAAAGACTCCTTACCTTGCTATGTGCTTTTATGTTCAAGCCTCAAGTGCTCTCTAGAAAAGCCGTTCTGGCCTCCAAAGTGCCATCCAGTCAAGGACTATCACACCATTTCACCCTATTTCAGTTTCTACACAAGCACTTACCATTAAGTGATTTTCTTTAATTTGCCTGTTCTTAAGAGATTTATAAAAAATGCATTTAGGTGTTTAGCCTGCATATGTGTCTGTGAGGGTCTTAGAATCTCTGAAACTGGAGTTATAGACAGTTCTGGGCTGCCATACGGGTGTTGGGTATTGAGTCTGGGTCCTTTGGAAGACTAGCCAGCTCTCTCAATCCCTGAGCTCTCTCTTCCCTGGCCCTGCTCTTAACAGTTTTAATCAACAGCAAGACTTTTGAATCAACTCAGGAACTTGGATTAAAAACTTTGTTCTATCTCCTACAAAATGTTCACTGACACCAAACTGCAAAATTTTAAAGCAATGGTTTTCAACCCTCCTAATACTTTGACACTTTGTTAATACAGTTCCTTATAGTGTGGTTACCCCAACCATAAAATTATTTTCATTTCTACTTTATAACTGTAATTATGCCACTGTTATGAATCGGATAAGCAGGATATCTGATATACAACCCTTGTGAAAGGGTTGTTTGACCCCCACCATCACCCCAAAAGGGGGTCAAAAGCCTTAAGCTGAGGCCAAGCCTGTCTGGTCTATACAGTTACTACAGACCCTAAAAACACAAAACCAACCATGCCAAAAATATAACGAAAATTTATAATAGAAATTTCAAATTTAATTAGCATGTGATATAAGCTGCTTACATTTGCTTTAGCGTTTTAACAGTAATCATCTACTTACAACACTATAAAAAAAAAACACTCAAGCAAAATATAATACTGTTTTTGTTTTTAAATCTTGCCATTTTAAAAAGCAGAGAGGCAAACTTTCAGCTTTCAAAAAACAAGAGCAAACAAAACATGCTCTTGCCCTTTAGCCACTGGGCCTCAACTAAGTGATAAGGCTCCCAGAAACCCCAAACCATTGCTTCCATGTTCCTATGCTCGGCACCACCAGCAGAGCCACCTCTGCACCCAGCAGGTCCAGCAATGAGCTGCCCTTAGCTCATGTGTATGTTACGTCCCAAAGAGTTTCTACACAAGGTAGCTTAAGTCACTTAACTTCCTCAGTCCCTTCAAGTAAAAAACCAGTTAAAAGCAAACCCGAAACCACAAAATTTCCCAAAGACAAAGTCTATAAATTGCAGGCATTCCTAAAATCCTAACTTTAAATCTACTTTAAAATCTACTTTAAAACATAAATAAATAAATAAAAATTCATGCATTTATTCACTCATGTCCAGACAACCTTCTGGACTCAGTTCTCTCCCATCATGCAGGTCCAGGGAACTGAATTTAAGTCATCAGGCTTAGTGACATGAACTGTTATCTGCTGACTCACTTACAAATTCCCAAACTGATCTACTTCTAAAACCCCTAGTTACTTTTTATAACAAATTAGAAAATATTTCGTATCATCTGCTTTTTCTTTTTACTGGAACTCTAAAGCACTGGGTCAAAAAAATTATCAATTAACCTAAACTCTACTGGGCAGTGGCCACAGCTTTAACCCTACACAGGGGAAGCAGAGGCAGGTGGTTTCTGTGAATTCCAGATCAGTGAAAACTTGTCTCGAATGAATGAGAAGATGTATGATGATGTGTGTGCTTATACACTAATCAGACTCACTACAGATGTAAATAAAGGGGCTATGGTGTAAGCGCTGGTACAAAGCTTGTCTATGTATGCAAAGCCCGCAGTCCCTGTCCTGGATTCCCCAGCCAGGTGAAAAGGGAGGCATGGAATATAGAATCAAAACATTTCACAATACTAGTTTTAATATTACAGTAATAGCAACAAATTACATTTGTTCTAGTAACAAAAGACCAAACATGTATTTCTAAAAATGTAAACTATTACACCCCCTGTAAATAATTGTAAACTTATAAATAATAAGTGCAGTTAGGAAGCATTGGCTCTAAATAACAGCAGACGTGTGTGTGTGTGTTTCAGTAGTGTGAAGTTACTGAACAACTCTAACACATTCACATATTAAAGAAATAAAGCAAAACATGTTTCTCCATGTTTTAGTGCTTCTGGGATAAATTAATATTATAAGCCCAAAGAGTAAGGACAATTTATCTCATCATTTATCACCTGCATTGAGCCAAATGCCAAAGAGGCATTTTACATATTTGCATATCATCACTTAAGAGGTGAGACTCCTTTAGAACGTGCTGGAGATGAGCTCAGGGTCTCACACGTGTCTGATATCCCAGCCCTGTACTCTAATTAGTAGAAGAAAATGGTGGCGCACTCCCTTAATCCCAGCACTCAGGAGGCAGAGGCGGGCTGATCTCTGAGTTTGAGGTCATCCAGGGCTAGAGTTGAGTTCCAGGACAGCCAGGGATACAAAGAAAAACCCTGTCTCAAAAACCTAAAGAAAGCCGGGCGTGGTGGCGCACGCCTTTAATCCCAGCACTTGGGAGGCAGAGGCAGGCGGATTTCTGAGTTCGAGGCCAGCCTGGTCTACAAAGTGAGTGCCAGGACAGCCAGGGCTACACAGAGAAACCCTGTCTCAAAAACCAAAAAAAAAAAAAAAAAAACCTAAAGAAAAAAAAAAGGGGGGTGGGGGTGAGGAAGAAATTTGATTCTACAGGGCCTCTGTCCACTAATTGTTAACAACTGCTTCTGAGAAGATTGCAGAGTTCTCACGTAAATGTTTTTCTATACCTTCAAGAATTATTGCAGATGTCTGGAAATTAAATAACTAAGAATAAATAAAATCATTTTGTGCCACAATTTCAAAAAGGTTGGGAATTCTTGGCTTCTTATTAAAGATTGAAGGAGACTTTAGAATATTAGATGTGTTAGGTAAAACAGAACACCATGTCTTCACACAAACATATATTGATTACATAGTAGGCCTTATTTAGAAATCAACTAAATGCCGTTTAATCCTCACCATCTCAGCTGGTACAGTTCCCATTTCAGAAAATCAAACAGGGTAGTTTGTCCCCGCTGTAGAAAACGAGTTATAGAGCCACAAATAGAATTCGGGTCTCCGGTCTATTTAATTAACACCACGTCCTGGTTCTTTCAATTACAAATTCAATCAGTCATTTAAAAAAAAAAAAAAAAGGAACCCCCCACACACAAATATGCAGTAATCTATTGGCTTACGACAATCTTAGCATAGCGTCATAATTCCACGTGAGAAAATCTACTCGCATGACATTTTTTAAGATTCCTGACATAAAGTTGTATTAAAGTTAACACAGATCTTTTTACAGGCAAAACCGGAGACCACTGCATTAGAATTTATCATGTGAACTCGTTAAGTGTAGTAGTCGGCTTTTTAACTGTAGAACACCAAGTTTTTATATTTTTCTCCCTCCCTTCAAATACTACTATTCTGGGAGTCCGAGGAGCGTTCAGGTTCCCAAGACGACCGAGAGAACGCATTTAAATCCGTATCTGAAGGTTTCTAATGCAAAATTCTTCACCACCAACGTGGCCTCTGAGCGTAATCCACCTGTGGGTGTGGGTTCGGTGGCTGCGAGGGGAAGGATCGTAAAAACTAATCCAAAATACACAAATAAAAGGGGTCCTTCTGAGAGGCCAAAAAATTCATTTTTCCCCACCATCCCTCCCGGCTGCAGACAAAACTAGGCGCGTTTAAGGCCCACCGTCTTGGGTAACCGGCCCCTTAGACCTCTGCACCTAGCCATGTCGCCGGAGGGTGGTGGCTTCGCCTGGGTCTCCCTCCCTCCCCCACCTGTGCACTTCAGGCCCGGCTCCAGCGCCCAGGCCGCCAGGCCTCCCCTCCCCCTCCGTCCCCACGACCACGCGCTCCGGGCCGCGGCCACCAGCGCCCACGCGGGCCGGAGCTGCTCCACGCCACCTGCCCCCGGGCCTTCCTCGTTGTCCGCCACAAAGCCGGCGGTGACCCGACGCCCCTCTGGGGCCCGCCCGCGCCGCCCCGACTCGGGCCCGCGCTCCCCTAACCCGGCGGCGCATACCGTCTCCTCCGGGTCGATGTCGATCTTGAAGGTCTGCTGCTGAAGGGTCTTCAGGGTGACCTGCATGGTGCCTAAGCCGGGGCCTGGCCGCCCCGGAGTGGCCGCGATCCTCGCGCTCTCGGGAGGAAGGCGGTGGGGGTGGGGGGGCTTGTCACATTCGCCCGGAGTCGCACTCACCCCGGGCCCCGCGTCTCCCCGGGCCGCACCGCCGCTCGCTCCCGCGGCTCTCCCCGTAAGCTCGACCCACGGTGCTTCCTCACGCGCCAGCCACTGGGCCCGCAAGTGGCGCGAGGGACTCCCCGAGAGACGCAGAGAATCCGCTACCTCACCACAGGATGGTGGCCGCCATCACCGTGACTCGCCGAGACGTGACCCCTCCCCCACCAGAAAAAACCCGGAGGATGGGGCCAGACTCAGGCGATCTGAGCAGGCGCAGGGTGCGGCGACGCAGTGCGCAGGCGTCAACAGGAACTCCGCCCGGGAATTGGAGGCGGGGCGATGGGTGGGGCTGGAATATCGTGCGGCGCGGCGCCGGCGTGCGCAGGCGCACGTCGCAAGCAGCGGCGCTCTCGAAGGCCTGGTCCGCTCCCGGGTCCTGCAGTGGCTCCGCCTACGTCCAGGCTCCGCCCAGCGGCGCGAGTTGCGCAACCCGTAGCCGGGGAACGGATACGTGGAGTCCCGGCTCAGTAGCTGCGGCTCAGCAAGCGCGGAACCTTGAGGGCGGTGGAGCGGGCGGAGCCTTAGTGCAAGGATTGCCGAGGGCCCGCCCAGGAGGGGCGCACGTCGCCAGAGGAGCGTGTGTAATGCCGGTTGCTTCCCTGATTCTGAGCCTGACTCCAGCCGTGGACTGCTTGCTTGCGAGTCTTGCGTTCTCTCACCAGCCTTGGGACCTCCCACCTGTAAAGAAAGGCGGATTTAAGAAGGAGGCCTAGTTATGTCACACCTTTCCCTCCATCGTTTTGCTTCGTTTAGGTGTTGGTGGTAGATATTAGGCGGTTGCCTCCCTGCCCCCCCCCCCCCGTCTCACCCCAAGCGCTGCTTTCCTTTGCACGTGGACCCTTTTAATCTTTGCTCAAATGTCGCCTTCTTGAATTCTATCCTGCGTACCCGACTTAAAGTATCTTATTCGGATCCCATTATCCAGCTCCACTTGTCTCAGTAACCATTCATCACCTTCTGGGTATTCTACACTATGTGTATTTAGCGTGTGTGTCTTCTCTTCTTTTACTGGTCCCCAGGTTGAGGCTACACAGGCATGCATTTTGTTTTGCCCACGTTGTGCCCCCAAAACCTACAGAATAAGCCTAGCACGTTGTAATACAAGGTAAATATTAGAAAAATAGGTAGACGTGCTTCTGGTTCCTTGGCAGTAAGGGTGAGATGTCACTCAGCTAATTGGTGGTTGAGAGAGTGGGATAATGCATGTAAGTCTTAGAGTCAGGAACACAAAGTTAAGTGCTTGGCTGTAGCTGTATGATTATTTACACAGCGATAAGACCAGAGTGCAGACCACAGCTTGTCTGTATGCTGCCTCTTAATAGTGCAGTGACCCCTGTTAGACTTAAAAAGAATAAAAAGCAGTTACCATCAGACCACACTGAGGACAATTATGAGCATCCCCCGTCCCTGAGCCAGCACCATCAATGATTATCGCTATTTGGATTTTCATGATTCCAGAAGCTAGGATATAATTTTTTCGTGGAACTTTCCCTAATCAAGCTCCCTCTCCACCAACAAGGTATGTCCCTGAACTATGATAAATATCGAATTCTCTGCCGGCTGGGCTGTCTTCCTGTGGAACTAGTCTTAGTCACCAGGTATGCTCAACTTTTGCTCTGAAAAACTGACAGCTGGGATCTCTCCCTTTAGCTGTAGGGTCAGCCAAAGGCAAAGCAGTATTACTGTTTTCAGCGTAACCAGATGCTGGAAAAAAACATGGGCAAAGGTAGCAACTGACTTCCTTATGGGCTTTCTCTTCAAGTCATTTCTCCCCTAACTCATGACATTCCACCTCTTAGGTACTCAGATCCAAACATCGTCATCATCCTTAAGTCCTTTCTTCCCTGACTCCTGCTGCCTAGCCACCACATCCAAACCAGGGTCAGATCTTATCACGTTTACTCACCACTCTGTACCCACAAGTTTAGCCACTTCCCCCCCCATGATTTCCATGTCTACAACCATCAGCAGTGGCTGTCTTCTTTTTTTTTTTTTTTTTTTTTTGGTTTTTCGAGACAGGGTTTCTCTGTATAGCCCTGGCTGTCCTGGAACTCACTTTGTAGACCAGGCTGGCCTCGAACTCAGAAATCCGCCTGCCTCTGCCTCCCGAGTGCTGGGATTAAAGGCGTGCGCCACCACGCCCGGCAGTGGCTGTCTTCTAAGGAGACTTCACATCCAATCCCACAACAGTCCAGCAGCCAAAGCACCCAATATGTTAAACTGGGGGCTTTAGTTTTGATTTTGTTTCTTTTTTTTAATTTTTAATATTTTTTATTACATATTTTCCTCAATTACATTTCCAATGCTATCCCAAACGTCCCCCATACCGCCCCCCACTTCCCTACCCACCCATTCCCATTCTTTTGGCCCTGGCATTCCCCTATATTGAGGCATATAAAGTTTGCAAGTCCAATGGGCCTCTCTTTCCAGTGATGGCCGACTAGGCCATCTTTCGATACATATGCAGCTAGAGACAAGAGCTCCGGGGTACTGGTTAGTTCATCATGTTGTTCCAACTATAGGGTTGCAGATCCCTTTAGCTCCTTGGGTACTTTCTCTAGCTTCTCCATTGGGAGCCCTGTGATACATCCAATAGCTGACTGTGAGCATCCACTCCTGTGTTTGCTAGGCCCCGTTGATTTTGTTTCTTATGACAAGGTCTCAACTATATAGCCCAAGCAGAACTGAAACTTGCAATTCTCCTGCCTCAGCCCTCTTGAGTGCTGAGATTACAGGTGTGTACCACTATCCCTAGATCAAAGTTTTCTTTTGAAAACATAAACCATGTCGCATTCTTTTATTCTGCTTTTTTTTTTCTTTTTTTCTTTTTTTTTTTGTTTTTTCGAGACAGGGTTTCTCTGTGCAGCCCTGGCTGTCCTGGAACTCACTTTGTAGACCATGCTGGCCTCGAACTCAGAGACCCGACTGCCTCTGCCTCCCAAGTGCTGGGATTAAAGGCGTGTGCCACCACGCCCTGCACCATGTCGCATTCTTGATATTTGCGTTTTACTTCCATGCGTGACAAAATGTCACAGTGATCAACGTAAGAGGAAAGGTCTCTTTTAGCTCATGGTTTCAGAGGTCTAAGTCCGGGCATACTTGTTCATGGTTTGGGCCTATGGCCACACAGTATGTTGTATCAGGAAGGCATGGTCATAGAGCTGCTTGCTTTGTGGTACCCAGAAGCTAAGAGAGGGAAGAAACGGGCGTCTCCAACTCCCTTCAAGAGCACCCCTGGCAACATAACTTCCACCTCACATAGCTCTACTTGCTGGCAGCCTGACCTTTACCACACAAGCCTTTGTGAGACATTTAAGAGCCAAACACTAACAATACCTAGTTGTACATTGGATTAAAATGCAAACTCTCCCTGGCCTTGGAGAACCCTCATCATCTGACTCTTACCAAATCCTCTGAGCTTGTGCCTTTTCTTCTGTCTCCCTGCTATTCATTGCTATCCTCGGGCCATCTTTCCTTCATCATCTCAAACACCTGGTTTTGTCCTCTGGGCCTCTGTGCATGAGGTTTCTTCAGCCTGAAACTCTATCTTTCCTAATAGTTAAATGACTATTTTTCATTTTTTCAGATTTTTCTCTAGTTTTTGTCATTAGTTCTTTTCTAAGAGTTTTATTTTATTTATTTATTTATTTATTTATTTATTTATTTATTTATTTATTTTGGTTTTTCAAGACAGAGTTTCTCTGTGTAGCCTTGGCTGTCCTGGAACTCACTCTGTAGACCAGGCTGGCCTCGAACTCAGAAATACGCCTGCCTCTGCCTCCCGAGTGCTGGGAAAGAGTTTTATTCTTTAGGCTGGGCAGTGGTGGTGAGGGCCTTTAATCCCAGCACTTGGGAAGAAAAAGGCAGGAGGATTTCTGAGTTCTGGGAGGCCAGCCAGGTCTACAAAGAGAGTTCTAGGACAGCCAGGGCTACACAGAGAGACCCTGTCTCTAAATAAACAAATAAATAAATAATATTTTTATTTGTCAAAGTAGATGCCACATGTGTGTGGGTGACTTCAGAGTCCAGAAGAGGGTGACAGATTTCATGGAGCTGGTGTGACAGGCCATTGTGAACTGTCCAACATGGATGCTGGGAACTAAGCCCATGTCTTCTGGAAGAGTAGCAAATGCTCTTCCCTGCTGAGCCAACTCTGTAGCTCCTTGCTGTGGTTTTGAGAGAAACTCTGGAGCCAGGCTAATGGCTGCCGTGCTAATGCCTCAGCAGCCTAAGTGGTGTACTGGGAAAGGTTTTGTGTGTGAATTGAGTAATTCTTTTGTTTCTGGAGAAACTACATATTACTGTACTCCAAAACTTGGAAGAGAAGCTGCATCTGGCTGTGAAGGCAGAGTCAGGAAAGGGCTCTTGTGTCTGCAGAGAGCAGCTGATTAGAATCTCAGGGCTGTGCAGAGGCCCAGAGGTTTTTGCCTTACTTCAGCCTGGTTCTACCCCTCCAGAACAGCTTCTCCTTGTCCCTTTGTGGGTTCTTACTAACACCTCAGAACAAATAAAAGCCTTTTAGAATCTATTCACTTAGGAGGTAACTAGCATGTCCCAATCCAAAACCTAAGAACGCCTTCACATGATGGGTGACACCTATAGATGAGCTTCCCCATCTCATTGTCCCTGCCTCTTGATGTATCTTAATGTATCTTAAACTTGTCATGGTCTATGACTTCCTCAGTTCTGTAAAGGTATACACACTTCATAAAACTGCTTCCATGTTGGAACATGGAATTTGGTACCATAGTTCCCATGCTAGATAGTAAAATGTCATCTTTATGCATAACAGAAAGGCTGTAAAGGGGAAATATCAGTCAGCAAAGGCTCAGGTAGGTTCTGCAGTTACCAGGCTGAAACAAAGGCAAGGCCACCAAGGTGCAGGGGGTTTTACTAGCATTCTCAGAAGGCAGCTATGGTGCCTCTATACCACCAATACCTTACCACTGTCAGTTTTGGAAACCACTCAAATGGTTTCAGAGAATAGAATTAATAATAAGATATGCTGGTGTGTTAGTCTACTTTGCCATTACTGTAATGAAATGCTTGAGGCTTGGAAATTAGCTTTCTTTAAAGTTTTTGTTGTTGTGTTTGTTTTTTGGCTCTGATTTATACAAACAGAAGGTCTAAATACTTCATCTAGCGATGATTTTCCTACTGGTCAAGTTGGGAGTAGTACAAGGCATCACTGAAATCAATGAGTGGGTGTGTGTTTCTGTGTCTCTGCTGTTTCTTTTTATATAAAGCCATTAATATCCCATGGAGGCCCCACCCTAAGGCCCCGAGGTCCTGCTCATTGGTAGGGTGCACATCTCTTATCCACCTGGGAAGCTGAGGAAGTGGATCTTGAGCTCCAAGCCAGCCTGGGCTAAGCAGCAGGCAAGACCCTGTCTCAAAAACAAAAGTAAGTATGAATATACTTGAAGTCGTTTTCTCCCTTTTAAATAATGCCTCAAACTGGGAAGTAAATGACAACATAAGAACCTTTGTGAGACGCATTCGAATTGTACCTAAAGCACTGTCAGTGAGGTCCAAGGGGCTCTGAGTGAAGCGTATAAAGCAAAGCAGGAGCCTGTTAGGAAATACTCTAGTTGGGTGTAGTGACCCTGGAGCATACCTTCAGTCCCAGTGCTCAGGAGGTGGAGGCAGGCCATGTCTGTTGATTCAAGGCCAGCCTGATCTACAGCAAGTCCAAGGAAAGCCAGAGTTACAAAGTGAGACCCTGCCTAAAACAAAAACAAGTTTCAATGGAGATTTAAGCATTAAGGAAAGGGGGAGAGAGAAACATTTTTTTACTTTTTTTTTTTTTTTTTTTTTTTTTTGGTTTTTCCAGACAGGGTTTCTCTGTGTAGCCCTGGCTGTCCTGGAACTCACTTTGTAGACCAGGCTGGCCTCGAACTCAGAAATCCACCTGCCTCTGCCTCCCGAGTGCTGGGATTAACCATGCCTGGCTTGAAACATTTTTTTTTTAAACAATCATTTGCTCTAGTAAAGATTGACCCTAGGGCCTAGGCATGTTTCACAAGCATTCTACCACTGAACTATATAACTGTACCCCAAGAATGACCTCCTAAGTGTTTTAACAATAGCCGTCTAAAATCTGAAGAGGTTTAGTAGTGACAATAGTGAAAGGATTTCAAAGACTAAGTGAGATGTTTTGGTATGCTTCTTTTTTAATCTAAGCTTCTTTACTAAACAAGATTATTGATGGTTTATGGAGTGCATTGTACAAGTTAACAGTCTGAAAAGATAAAAACGTAAGGCTCTACTCTTTCTCCGAGTCCCTCATTTTTTCCTCTGCCTTTTAGTACCAGGATGAAAGTGTCAGGCTTGAAAAAAAATTTACTCCCGTGACAGTTCCTCCCCCCCCCTCCCCGCTTCCTTCTCCCTTCCCCCCTCCCTCCTTCCCCCCTTCCTTCTCCCTCCCCCCCTTCCTTCTCCCTCCCCCACTTCCTTCTCCCCCCCCCCTTTTGTATCCCTGGCTATCCTGGAACTCACTTTGTAGAGCAAGCTGGCTTGGAACTCACAAGAGGTCCACCTGCTTCTGCCTCCTGAGTGTTGGGATTGAAAGGTGTGTAGCACCAGGCCTGGCTCAGTTTTTATAATTTCTTCATGCCAGGAACTGTTCTGGCTTCGGGGATGGAAGGGAGACTAAACCACCTTTCAGAAATTTGTATTCTAGTAGGATTAAAAAGTATGTATTGGATAAATCAGAGAAGCTAAAAACAAAAGGTATGCAACTCATCAGATGAGCGTGAGCACGCATTTGCTACAGAAGCCGGTGGAAAGGATCAGCCTTGCTCAGGAGAGGGAATATGTTCTACATATGTTCTGGCCATGTTCCAGTCCCTCCCCAAGTATTGAAGCCTCAAGAGATAGGAGGCCCTTTTATAGTGTTGAGGTCTACCCACCTTAGCATAGCTGTAGCCATGCTACCCATCTTATTCTATACCTGCCAGCTGTTTCATATCACTGCTGTAATATGCCTGCCAGTCATTGACACAGAAAAGAACTCAACTCAGAGCCAGGACATGCTGGTCACATATCCTGTTATGCTCTGTGTGAGGTTTGTTAATCTTAAATTCCACAAAGCTTTATGTAGAACCCATCAAATTAAAGGTCTGTTATGTTTAAAACGACTTGAGTCAGAGCTGACCACTGGGCTCCACTTCCTGCACCTGCATATGAGCTCACTATAGTTTTTGTGGTTTTCTTCTTTTTTTTTCTTTTCCTTTATAAGATGACAGAGAAAGATGTTGAATGCTGTGGCTCAGCCCCAGAATTCTGAGCTAGGGCCCTGATCTATCAATCAGCGTTAGGGTGTGTGTTCAATAAAATACCCTGTCTGTCTGAGAACAGTGTTTGTGTGGTTTGTGGGACACCTGGTGCGCCCCAGCAACAGTAGCTCACCTGGCTTCTGAGGGTTTTGCAGAATGTTGAATCTAAATCACACAGGGGGGCTGGTGAGATGGCTCAGTGGGTAAGAGCACCCGACTGCTCTTCTGAAGGTCCAGAGTTCAAATCCCAGCAACCACATGGTGGCTCACAACCATCCGTAACAAGATCTGGCGCCCTCTTCTGGAGTGTCTGAAGACAGCTACAGTGTACTTACATATAATAAATAAATCACACAGGGATTGTTTGGCAGAGGAAATTTTAAGACAGCATAGCCTTTAGGCTTTGGCATGGATATTGCTGGCTTTTGGAGGCCAGCTTTACAGTGAGAATTAGAAGCAAAATGCAGAGCATAAATTTTGGGATTGGGCAGTTGGGGGCGTGCAGGTAAGCCAGAGAAGACTGCTTCTTTCTTTCTTTTCTTTTCTTTTCTTTTCTTTTTCTTTTTTTTTTTTTTTCCTTTGGTTTTTTTCGAGACAGGGTTTCTCTGTGCAGCCCTGGCTGTCCTGGAACTCACTTTGTAGACCAGGCTGACCTCGAACTCAGAAATCTGCCTGCCTCTGCCTCCTGAGTGCTGGGATTAAAGGCATGCGCCACCACGCCAGGCAAGACTTGTTTTTCTGAAGAGAGTTCATCCAGTATGGTGGTTTAAATATTCTTAATGCAGGGAGTGGCACTACTGGGAGGCCTTGTTAGAGTAGGTGAGGCTTTGTTGGAGGAAATGTGACACTGTGGGGTTGGCATTGAGATCTTCCTACTGGTTGCCTGGAAGATAACAGCCTTCTGTCTGCCTTTGGAACAAGATGTAGAGCTCTCGGCTCCTCTAGCACAGTGTCTGCGAGGACGCTGCCATGCTTCCCTCCATGATGATGAACCTCAGAACCAGTAAGCCAGCCCCAATGAAATGTTGTCCTGTATAAGAGTTGCCTTGGTCATGGTGTTTTTTCACAGCAATGTAAACCCTAACCAAGACACCCAGGGACACAGGGGCATACAGGTAAATATTTAACAGTATTCAGCCATCCAAGTACTTAGAGGTCACTCCTGTGTTGGTTTCAGGAGGCCTGGCTACTGCTCAAGATGGCTGCAATCTGGGCACCATCCAAGTGGTGCTAGTTTTTCAAGCATATAGAGTGCAAGAGCCACAGGGTCATGGAAGCTGCTATCTGCCTTTCAAAGGAAGGCGTGCCAAATCAAGCAACGTATTGCAAACCAACATCTCTGAAGGAAGTGCTGACAGTCTGGCATACAGATCTGCGAAGATGAAGCCTAAGACACAGTGAAGCACCCCCCCCCCCCCCCAGAACATGGCATGTCTGTCATGAAGGCTGTAGTCAATGAATAGAGTCAACTGTGGTTGTTACCAGACTCTCAAATGTTTGATTTTACCAAAAAAGACTTGGAAGCCAAATGCTGTGGTAAAAGCCTGCTAGCTCAGAGAAGCAGAGAAAGCAAGCTGACCTTCCTCCTCATCCAGTGTCCCAAATGGAGAAGCAAGCTCTTCTTTCCACTCCACCTCAAAAACTCCTCAAACTAAGTGTTCCTCCCTTCTACTTCCTGTTCATCTCTCTGCCCTCCTGACTCCTGACTCTCTGTGCTTTTTTTTCTATGTTCACTCCCCTTCAACTGGTTGCATGCTCCACCTCTAGACCTAAGGTTGACTTTATTCAGCCCTGTTTACAATAAACAGAAAGAGCTTGTTTTAAAGATGTGTGCTAGGGCTGAGCCATACCACAACTAAGAATCAGGTTTTTTCAGTAAATAATACATTCTAGGGGTTCACAGTGTGGTCATGTATTCTGCACCAGTCAGTCTATGACAACGTCTATGTGGGCTGTAAATGGCAAGACCATAAGGATAAGGCTGCCCCAGCCTGTAAGAGCTTACACCATTCTTTCATATGTCATAGATGTTGAATACAGAGCTACAAAATTGCATGATTGCCTTGCTAGATTTGCATCTTGTTTTGTCCTAATTCTTCTGTCTGTGTCATCATTGTTTCCTTTTTTTAAAAGTTATTATTTACTTTGTATGGTTGTGTCTTGTTTTATATATATTGAGACAGAGTTGCATATAGTCTAGGCTAGCACTGAACTTGCTATGTTGTAGAAGAGGACCCTAAACTCCAGGGGTTTACAGACACACACCACCATACCCAGTTTATGTGGTGATTGTGTTAGACCCCAGGGATTCATGCATGCTAGGCAAATGTCTGCCAGTTGAGCTACTTCTCTAGCCCATGAGCCTTGGTACAAATGTAATTTTTTTCTTCTTCTTTCTCTTTCTTTTTGAGTATTGAGACATAAACTCTTCAACAGTTGACTTCTTATGACTTTGGAGACTTGCCGGGCGGTGATGGCACATGGTTTAATCCTAGCACTTTAGAGGCAGAGGCAGGTGGATCTTTGTGAGTTTAAGGTCTACAGAGCAAGTTCTAGGACAGGCAGGAATTCTCAAACCCTGTCTTTAAAAACCAAACCAACCAACCAACTAAGAAAAGAATCTGGAGACTCCTGGAGATGACTAAATAGATTTTTATTATGTATGTATATATCCATGAGCCTTTGGAGGTTCGTAGCAGAATGTTACAGCTTAAAATTTGAAATGTCCTCCAAGGACTTACATGTTGAATGCTTGGACCTGGGCTGGTGGTTCTGTTTTGAAGTGGTGTACACTCTAGGAGCTAGGATCTGGATAGAAGAAAAGTATCATTAGGGGTGTATCGTGTAGGGTCATTCCCGCCATGGCTCCTTCCTGCACCCCTGCTTCTTGTTCATCATGATTTGAGCAGCCCCTGTCCATCTATTTGTGCAAACATGCTATTCTGCTTCTATCTAGACCTAGAACACAGAGCCACATGACCACAAGCTGAGTCCTCTGAAACCATGAGCTAAAATTAATGTCTCCTCTTAATGTATTGTTCTCAGATGATACAGAGATGGCAAAACTGTTTCAGTTGAAAATACAATGATATACACAATCTGATTTGATCATTTTCTGAAAAGAAGCAATTGTTTACTTATGCTCCTTCATAGGAAACATAACCAAGATAAGTTTAACACAGTTGCTGTTTTATCATGGTTTTAGACCTGATGTAAGTTATTTCAAACCGAGTTATATTTCATTGCCTTTGTTCGACTTAAAACTTCTCCTGCCCATTTGAAATAGAGTTCCCTATATTTCCTCATCCCAGTGAATCCAATGCCTACTTCCTATAGCCACGGGGCACAATGAAACCCTAAGGATAAACACAAGAGTCCTATAAACAAGCAAGCCCTTGCCGGTTGTGGTGGCGCATGCCTTTAATCCCAGCACTCGAGAGGCAGAGGCAGGTGGATTTCTGAGTTTGAGGCCAGCCTGGTCTACAGAGTAAGTTCCAGGACAGCCAGGACTACACAGAGAAACCCTGTCTTGAAAAAGCAAAAGACAAAACAAACAAACAAACAAACAAAAACCAAGCAAGCCCCCTTTGCATGATTTTCATTAACAAATCCTCATAGTAAATGTTTTGTTCATGGCAGCAGCAGCAGCTACTGGGGCAAAGGCCTGGCATTACCCCCCCCACCCCACCCCACACACACTTTAATGTTTAAACAGTACTGTTTATACAACTCAACATTTTTTTTTTCTTATTTGAACTGATTTTCTCATCAGTTTTGCAAGAGAGTTAAAAACTTATTGGCAATACATTGTGAAATAGATCGTCTGCTAAAGTCCAATGTGTTTAAACAGCCTCCCTCTGCTCCCAACCTCCGACACTCTTTCTCATTCCAGAAGGGGGTCTCAGTTTTCCTTACAGCTGACTTGGACACGTAATTTACCTGTAAATTAAATATACCTGGCTTATTTTCTTTAGCCAAAAAAACCACAGCTGGCCTTTTGCTTAAATCATGTGTATTTGCTAATTAATTTGTTATCATTTATTGGGATATATTTGCATGTGGGGTGCCATATCAGATAGTACTCTGAATCTCTACCTGAGGTGTGTAGCAGAGAAAACAAAACAAAACAAACAAAGCAAAAGTAAAAGATTTGTGTTTTATGTTGAGATGAAGGAATGTTCCAGAAAGCCAGGAAGCCTTGACGGGCTCTAAGAAAGTGGGGGTGGGTGTCTGCTTCAGCTCTTGGCCTTTTACAGCTGGTTATCTAATCTATGTGTTAGCAGAATGTTCTGAATGTTCTATTGGAATTAGAATATCATCTTCTCATAAAGTAAATTCCGAAAACTTTACATAACACTGTAGCTTCCTGGAAGAAACTTTAGAGCACTTTAAAAAATTTTATTTTTAAATTTTAAATGAATAATGCAGGTTTCTTTTTTATTGACCTAATGTTGCTATTTGTATTTTTTGCAGTGTGAATTTGCTTGTGATTTGCAAAGCTGTTCGACTTTGTATGAATTAAGAGCAGCTTCAGGGCCAGGTGTGGTATGTAATAGGTGCCATTAATACAAGCAGTAGTGACTCTAGGCTTTGTACCAAAGACAAAAGAGCCTTAAGTCTACAAGTGCCTGACATTCAGTTTGATCTACTAATCTACCAACCCTTTTTTTTTTTTTTTTTTTTTTTTTTTTGGTTTTTCGAGACAGGGTTTCTCTGTGTAGCCCTGGCTGTCCTGGAACTCACTTTGTAGACCAGGCTGGCCTCGAACTCAGAAATTCGCCTGCCTCTGCCTCCCGAGTGCTGGGATTAAAGGCGTGAGCCACCACACCCGGCCCTTTTTTTTTTTTTTTTTTTTTTTTTTTGAGATTAGTTTTATAGTTTATGGTTCCCTTGTCTACTTGTATCTGCCTCATTTTCTTTGTTTCTTCCCTGAAAGTTCAAGCTATTATAAGATAAACATGGTTTCCATTGTTGTTTAATTAAAATAGAAACCAATGGAGCCAGCAAGATTAGCTCAGCAGGTAAATGCACTTGCCATGCAAGTCTGGTGACCTGCTTCAATCTCTGGGATCTACGTAAAGTTAGTTGGAAAGAGATAATTGACACCTCAAAGTTGTCCTCAGACCCCCCTCCCCCCCCCACACACACAGCGGCCTGAATACTTACCCACCTGCATCATGCACACTCACACACATACAAGCACATTTTTGTTTTTATTTCTTGTGTTCTTTTTGTTAGTTTGTTTGCTTGCTTTTGAGACAGGGTTTCTCTGTATAGCCCTGACTGTTCCGGAACAGCTAGGCAATGGAATGGTAGTATTACTGCTGTTATAGAGAGGATGCATAAAAGTAATAGTTCAATGTCCATAAAATAAAATAAAATACATTTTTGTAAATGGACAGGACCCCTAGTTCATTGCTCATTATCTTAAATAGAGTAGAAAGGGTTTCTGGGACTGACAGTCTATCACCAGATGTGATTAGATTAGCATTTTAAAGCTCTCTAGAGGTTTAGCTGCCTGGGGTTTATTTTATTTTTTGAGTCAAGGTTTCTCTGCTCAGATCTAGCAGTCCTGAAACTCACTCTTTAGACCAGGCTGGCCTTGAAGTCACAGAAATCCACCTGCCTTTGCCTCCTGAGTGCTGAGATTAAAGGCTTATGCCACCACTGCTGGGGTACAAGCACATTTTTTTTCTTGGCAAACACACACAGACACACACACACACACACACACACACACACACACGAGAGCTTTGAATGGAATGAGTTCCTAAACAGTGTAAAACACACAGCTCCTCTTTCTCTTCGAACATAACATCATCTGCTTGGGACCAGGCATTTAGAACATGAGACTGGGGGAGGGGGGGGCAATTTCAGACTCAAACCATCATGTGCTCCATTCGACTTGAGGTAATCTGTTCTGCTAGGTGTAAGAAAGTAATGCAAATATTGATATTGCATCAGCCATATTAGTAAATACAAACAAAAACAAACTGTAGAAGCAGAGGAGGTTTAGCAAATAGTTATCAAATTTCTTACGATTGACAACGAACATCCCAATGTTAAAAACCAGAATATAATTAACTACAAAAAATTATTATTACTGCTCATATCTCCTATAATCCCAGCACTCTGAAGAGGCTGAGGCAGAATGATCTTGGTTTTAGGCCAGCAAAACCCTAGAACAAAACAAAACAAACAGAAATTTATTATCTCATTATCAAATAAGAATATAAACAGAAAAATGAAACAAACCTAAAATGTTTCCTTTTTTAAATTTTATTTATTTATTATAGGTAAGTACACTGTAGCTGTCTTCAGACACTCCAGAAGAAGGCGCCAGACCTCGTTACGGATGGTTGTGAGCCACCATGTGGTTGCTGGGATTTGAACTCAGGACCTTCAGAAGAGCAGTCAGTGCTCTTAACCACTGAGCCATCTCTCCAGCCCAATGTTTCTTTTTAAAAAATATATATATATATTTATTTTTATTTTATGTGCTTTTGTTTTCTGCCTGCAGATGTGTCTATGTGAGGACGTCAGATCCCCTGGTACAGGAGTTACAGATAGTTGTGAGCTACCATGTGGGTGGGTGCTGGGAAGTAAGTAGACCCAGCCCTCTGAAGGAACAGCCAGCGTTCTTAACCACTGAGCCATGTCTCTAGTCCCTAACCTAAAATATTTCTAACATGTGACAAAGGAAATATAAATATGCAAGTTGTTCATACAGATTGTTTGTGTGTGTGTGTTGGGGGGGGGGGCGGTGTTAGGATTCCATTAGGAAAAATCACAAAAGCCTTATATAGAAAAACCCATAGGAAAAAGACAATTAGTCAATCAACTCTGTTGATAGACAGATATCTCTGTAGTCCTAGCATGACTCTGGGCTGTTCTAAGTCTTAACTCTTGTGACAAACAATAAGATGATTTTTGCCAAAGTTGCTTACACTCATGTGTTTTCCTGGTCTTGATCTGCTTTGTAGAGAATTTATATTTTAGAGACATCACCATAGATGTGGTTCCACATCTACAGATTCATCTAGGTGTAGATCAAAAATAATTGCAAGGAGCTGGGGAGATGGCTCAGCAGTTAAGAGCACTGGCTACAATTCTAGAGGACCTAGATTCAATTCCTAGCACCCACATGGCAGCTCAAAACTGTTAACTCCAATCCTGGGGAATCCACCACCCTCTCCTGGCCTGTGTGGGATTGAACACACAGGCATGCAAGCAAAACACCTCTATACATAAAAATAAAATAAATTTTTTTTAAAGTTGTCCTTAATGAATATGTGGAGGTGCTTTTTCTTGTTATTATTTCCAAAGCAAGGAAATATAGTAAGTGTTTACATAGAATTTACATAGCATTAGGTGTCAAGTAACCTAGAGATAATCTACAGTACATGAGGGTGTGGTCACAGGTAACTGTATACCACTACATACAAAGGGTCTGAACAGCTGTAAATTTCTATATATGCAGGGGGTCATGAGGACTGATGCACGGCAATGCTGAGAGAAGACAGATATCAACATATATGTATAGAAAAGGAAAGAGAGAAAGAAGGAACAAAGAAAAAAGGGAAAAAAGTCAAAAACACAAAATTGGGAGCTGAAGTGTTAGCAAATGCTTAGCACATCACCATGAGGAGCTAGATCCAGTCCCTAGACTCTATGTAAAAAAGCCGAGCATTGTGGTATATCCTTGTAATTCCAATGCTGGAGAGTCAGAAAATAGAGAATCCCTATGGCTCTTGGGCCAGCGAGCCTAGCCCAATGGTCGAGCTCTAGGCTGATGAGAAATCCTGACCTTAAAAACAGGGTGGACAGCTTGTTTGTGATGTCTTTCCCAGTCATCTTTAAGAATTACCCAGAACCTCTCTCTCTCTGTTGAAACACTTCCCAGACCCTCTTTGATGTCATACCTGGAAGCCCATCTCAGTTCTGTCTAGGTAGTTCCCTCCCCTCCTTTCCATCTGTTTTCCATTTGTAATCCTTTGGCCAGAGATGCTGGTCTCTGACTAAACACATTCTTTTCAGTCTTTGAAAATGATCTTTCTTCTTAGCCAAATAGCCATCATTCCTACTTTTGAAACAATGACCTTGAATGAAAGCCAGCACCCAGCCTGTACCTAATCATTCCTCTCTCTGTGTCTCTGACTCTCTCTCTCTCTCTCTCCATGTATTTTTGGTTTCAACATTTATTCCCTGCTGTCTTTTATTTTATCTATTAAATTTCTCCAGAGGCTCCTTTACTGTCTGGGTGTGTTTTTATTTCCTTGACACTTAGCAGTTGATGTCATTCAGCCACTTCAGTAGGTTCTGCACAAATAGATCTTTACTGTCCTCAACCTACCTTCCTTCCTACCTTTCTCTTCCTTTTTTTTTTTTTAACTGATAGGCTATTCATATGTATCCCATGCTGACATCGAATTTAGCATGTTATCCCAGGCTGGCCTTGAGCTCACTGTAATCCTCCCATCCCATTCTCTGAAGGGTTGAGATTATTGGTGTGCACGACCACACCCAGCTGTAACTTGCTTCTTCATATAACTAGAAGGTGCTAGTCATGGACATTATTGTGTCCTTCCTAGGGACTCTCCAGGCTCCAACATGTGACTTTCCCATTCCATACTTTTCTCTGTGAGAAAGGCTTGTTTTTTTTTTTTTTTTTTTTTTTTGGTTTTTTTTTTTTTTTTTTTTTTTTTTGGTTTTTCGAGACAGGGTTTCTCTGTATAGCCCTGGCTGTCCTGGAACTCACTTTGTAGACCAGGCTGGCCTCGAACTCAGAAATCCGCCTGCCTCTGCCTCCTGAGATTAAAGGCGTGCGCCACCACGCCCGGCCAGAAAGGCTTGTTAAATGGGGACTTGAAGGAGAGCAGAAATGAAACTTGATTTAATGCTTTTGCCTGGGTTGCTAAAAAGGGTAAATACCTAAGCGGAACTCGGTAAGCCTCAGGACTTTGTAGTGAGCTTGAAAAGTTGGGGGTGATCTCCTAAGATCTTGTGTGTAAAAACACAGTGTACCCTAGCTGTAATCCATTCATAGGTCTCAGGTTTGATTTTCATTCATTTAGTATTTCACAAACCTGCTGTACTAGCTATTTGTCTACTGCTGTGGCAAAATATCCTGACCAAGGCAACTTATTAAAGGAGGTGGTTAATCAGAATTTACAGTTCCAGAGGAAGAGGAATTCATCACCATCATGACAAGGAGCGACATGTGGCATCCGACAGGCAGGCACAGCACAGGAGCAGCACCTAAAAGTTCAGGCCTTGGTACACAAACAGGGAGCAGAGAGCACGTTGGGAATGGCATGGGTCTTTGAACACCTCAAGCCTAGTCCCAGTGACACATCTCCAACCAAACCATGCTTCTTATTCTTTCCCAAATCATCCCGCCAGCTGTAGGCCAGGTCTCAAACTCGTGTAAGGAGATGAGATCATTTTCATTCACACAGACCACCCCTGCAGGACACTTTTTGTAAGAGAAGTCACCAGCGTTTGTCCAAACCTGTATTTACATAGTTATTGAGCATGTCCGTTCCCTAGAGAGTCATGCTAAACATTGTAACAGTGGGCATGCTACTGCATTCATTTTCTGGATTTTAATGTCTTTTGCTCACATGCCCCCAGCATTCCAATAGGTCATCACAACAGTGTGTGAGAATTTGCTTATTTTCTACAATACCATGTCCTTCAGACCTCCAGTTCAGGCAGGATCAACCATAAGTTCATCAGTCAACTCACACCATACCTTTTCCTTACCCTAACCATGATCAGAAAAGTTTCTCTAACTGACTAGTAGAACTATAATAACACTATTTTACCATGAAACAACAATTTCGGGCTGGTGAGATGGCTCAGCGCTGGGGTAAGGGCACTGACTGCTCTTCAGAAGATCCTGAGTTCAAATCCCAGCAACCACATGGTGGCTCACAAACATCCTTAATGAGATCTGACGCCCTCTTCTGGTGTGTCTGAAGTCAGCTACAGTGAACTTATATATAATAATAAATCTTGGGCTGGTGAGATGGCTCAGTGGGTAAGAGCACCCGACTGCTCTTCTGAAGGTCCAGAGTTCAAATCCCAGCAACCACATGGTGGCTCACAACCATCCGTAACGAGATCTGGCGCCCTCTTCTGGAGTGTCTGAAGACAGCTACAGTGTACTTACATATAATAAATAAATCTTAAAAAAAAATAAATCTTAGAAAAAAACAATTATACCTTTTTACATGTACCTACTATACCTACTATATGTTACATATACTACCAGGCTCTTTATATGTGTCTTTTTTTTTTTTTTGGTTTTTCGAGACAGGGTTTCTCTGATAGCCCTGGCTGTCCTGGAACTCACTTTGTAGACCAGGCTGGCCTCGAACTCAGAAATCCACCTGCCTCTGCCTCCCGAGTGCTGGGATTAAAGGCGTGCGCCACCACGCCCGGCCTGTGTCTTTTTTTTAATTAAATTTTTTTTTTTTTATGATTTGGATATGAAATATTTTCAAAAAGGCTCATGAATTGAAGGCTTGATCTACAGCTGGCGGCACAATTTTGGGGCATGTTAGACATTTTAGGAGGTGAGGCCCAGTTGAAGAAATGAGACCACTGGAGTAGGTCCTTATTTTGGTCCTGGCTCCTACCTTTCTCCCTGGCCACCTTTCTCTTGCTTGTGTTCCACCACGAGCACCTCTGCCCTGTGATCTCATGACTATGATGGTCCGCCTCACCTGGGACCCAGAATCAACAGAGCCAGAGACTGTGACAGCAAGCTCTGAAGTTGTGAGCCAAAGGTCAGAAGCCTTTGGAACTGGCCAGCAGGAGGAATCTGTGAAAGTGTCACATGATAGAGAAACCCTGGAATGCTGTAAATGGAGCTTGAAGTATGTGGCTGGTGGGAGGTCAGAAGACCACATGCTGACCGAGAGTCTGGTAGTGAAGACTTTCCTCGTGAGGTTTCAGATGAGAACAGCGACTCTACTCGGGAGTCGACTGTTCCTGTCATATTCTGGCAAAGAACTTGTCTATACATTTTCCATATCCTAAGTTTGGGAGGCTGAATTTAAGGGTGATGAACTAATTAACCTAATGTAATAAATGTCAAGGCATTACAGCATTGGGGGGACGGCATAGCTATTGTTTTCTGGTTTGGGCCAGATTTACAGTGAGAAACAGGAACCAAAAAACAGAGCAGAAAGACTTGACATATTTATAGTTTGTACATACAAACCTGTGTAAAGTTGGGGCTAAGGAAGTCATGGTTATGAAAGAGACTGGGAACATTAAAAAAAAAAAAAAAGACAGCCGGGCGTGGTGGCGCACGCCTTTGATCCCAGCACTCGGGAGGCAGAGGCAGGCGGATTTCTGAGTTCGAGGCCAGCCTGGTCTACAAAGTGAGTGCCAGGACAGCCAGGGCTACACAGAGAAACCCTGTCTCGAAAAACCAAAAAAAAAAAAAAAAGAAGAAGAAGCCAAGTACTTTGCATAAAAACAATAGAAAAGATGCAATGAGGGCATCTCTGAAACTGGCCAACTCTACCCAATTCAAGCTCAAAGGTTTAAAGATTTGTTTTAAAACTTACTTCAAATTCCTGCTTGGAGAAGGGAGCTCTGGGTAGTGTCACTGGCTGGAAATGTCTAGAAAAGTTCGCCATTTTGAGGCGCTCAAGCGCTTAGAATCCACAGCAATCATTGTTCAAGTGGGACGAGCTGCTGCTTGAGTTGGCTGAGGGCAGATCCTGGCATCGCTCACTTAGTGCTGGTTTTATGTGTATGGTGAATGCAAGTTACGGGGGCAAGGAGGCCAGGACCAAGATCTTAAAGGAAGTGTCAGAGGCTGAAGCAGTGTCAGAAAGCAGAGTCAGGATTTCCAAAGGACGCCCGTGAAGTAGGAAGCTCTGACAGTGAATTCTGAACAGCTATGGAGACTCCAGGAAGTTAGACATGCTAGGAATGTAGAATATCTGCCAGGAAAAAGCCATAAGCAATGAACAGAGTCAGCCTAAGAGAGGCTTTCTTTGTGGGCCGCAAACGCCAAGGCCATATAAGTGTGCCCAGGGCCCTCTGGGACCCATGTCTCAATGCCGTGTGCTTGATGCCAGCCGTGAAATGACAGGATTGAATGTTTGTCCTGTAGGTGTTGTGTTCTACTTTGATCTAATTCTATATTCACTTCACTGGAGGGTCGCTGACACTTTTGGAGATTTAGTTCATTATCATCATGGTGGGATGAATGGTAGCATGCGGACAGGCACTGGAGCAGCAGCTGAGAGTTACATCCATATTTGTAGACAGAGAGAGTGTGAGAGAAAGCTTGAGGCCAGCATGGGCCTTTGAATCCTCAAAGCCTACACTCAGAGGGCCACCCCTACTCCAACAAGGCCACACCTGCTAACTCTTCTCAAGGAGTGTCACACATCTGTGAAGACTAAGCACTCAAATATATGAACTCATGGGCACCATTCATTTTCTGATTTCTTTCTTTTTCTTTCTCTTTCTCTTTCTCTTTCTTTCTTTCCTTTTTTCTTTTCTTTTTCTTTTTCTTTTTTTTTTTTTTTTTTTTTTGAATATTGTCTCATTAGATAGGTTGGTCTTAGAGTCACTGTGTTGTTTAGTCTGGCTTTGAATTCTCACTATTCCCAAGTCAGTACTGGTATTACTAACATGTGCCTCTGTACCTGGTTTTGGTTTTTTGATTCTTATAGGGGCTCACAGTTAAAGGTTGGTCTCGAGTCTCAGAGGAAGTGAGAATCTCAGAGGGCAGAACCGTTAAGACCAGGGAACCCCTTGGAGATGTGCAGAATGCATTATGTATTGTGAGATGGACATGAGCCTTTTTAGAGGCAAACATTATGGTTTGGAAATCTCCCCCTACCCCAAGTTTTGTTTTCTAGCTGGTGGCACTGTTTTTTGGAGGTGATAGAATTTTTTTTTAATTACATTGATTTGTATATGTTGTGTGTGTGTGTGTGTGTGTGTGTGTGTGTGTGTGTGTGTGTGTGTGCTTAAGCCCAGAGACCCATATATCTTAAGCATGTGCTAGGCCACAGAATCACTCCTCTAAACTCTGATGTGAGATTGTTGTTTCTCAGAAAATTCAATTTTTATCCCCTCTTGTGGTTAGTTTGAATTGTCAATTTGACACAACCTGAAATCACCTGAGAAGATGATCAGATTGACCCAGGGGCCTGTCTGTGGAGAATTGTCTTGATTATGGTAATTGGGGTAAAAGATCCACCCACTGTGGGCGGAACCATTCCCCAGGCAGGAGACCTGTACATGACCTGAATAAAAGTGGAGAAAATGAATGGAGCACAAGTAAGCAAGCATCCTTTGCTCTCTGTTTCTGACTGTGGATGGCCCTCAAGCCTCTACTGCTGTGTCTTCCCAGCTGTGATGGGCTATAAGCTGAAACTCTGAGCTGAAATAAACCCTATGATATGCCTGTCAGGTTTTTAAATTATAACAACCAGAACAGAAACTAAAACACAGGTCCACTGAAGGTTAGGCTATCTTTTTTTTTTTTTTTTTTTTTGGTTTTTCGAGACAGGGTTTCTCTGTATAGCCCTGGCTGTCCTGGAACTCACTTTGTAGACCAGGCTGGCCTCGAACTCAGAAATCCGCCTGCCTCTGCCTCCCGAGTGCTGGGATTAAAGACGTGCGCCACCATGCCCGGCAAGGTTAGGCTATCTTATTTCCACTGAGATGTCATTGTGTGTTTAACAGTTTTATACATTTATATAACACACACACACGTTAAACAGTTTTATACATTTATATAACACACACACACACACACATATGTGTTCTTTTTCATCCTCCTCTCACGCCTCAAGTAGCCTATAAAAATGTTTGCTCAATCTTTGAGCATATTACACAACTCTTGACCTGTAGGAAGGACCCTTGACTTACTTAAGAAAAGGCTACCCTTTCCAGATAAAACCTGGATGGATCCAGCTGTGGGCTCTGTGCATACTGCTTTCCCTCTGGCCTCCTCCCCTAGGCCTTTGAAGTGGATGCTGGACATTCCTTGTGAGAAATCTAAGAATGAAACTAAAAGACAGTCACTGCCTACCAACTGCCTGCTGCCAACTTTCGTGGGAGCCTAGCTCTTGGAGTAAAGCTTTAAAGATCATTTTTAAAATGTATACCGAATTTTCTAGGGCTTCAAAAGCTTTTTAGTTTTTTGTTGGGCCAAAAGGCTAAACAATGTGACGATGGGGGAAGGTCTCTGGAGGATTGAGGAAAGAAAGGGGATGGGCTAAAAATCACACCTCGGGGCGGGGCAGAACGCTGTGGATGTAGTTCCCTCTGCCCCAAGGTTCCTGTATGGAAGGCTTTCTCTCCAGCTGGTGATTCTATTTTGAGATGAGCTAGAAACTTCAGGAGGTGGGGCCCAGCTGGATGAAGTGTGGGGGCGATGATCTGGTCTTGAAGCAGAGGATGGAAGACTCCTGGACAGATAGAAGTGGGAGGAGAAACAAAAGCAAAAGAGGCAGAAAACAGGTTCGAAAGATGAGGGCCTGGTCACTTGTGACCTTGGGCAAGTTGCTTAAATACTCTCGGTTATAATTTCCACTTCTGTAAAGGATATATATATATATATATATATATATATATATATATATATGTGTGTGTGTGTGTGTGTGTGTGTGTATGTGTGTGTATCCATGTGTATATATATATATATATATATATACATATATATATATATATATATATATATATATATATATATATATTTCCAGTTTGGAATCTACATGAAATTTACACATACACTTTCTGACATGAGAAAGGTACTCAATTGCTGAAGAGTTTTAGTTTCTTTATATAAATATAGATATATTAGAAATAAGGAAGATTTGAATGAACTAAATTTGTTAAGTGAGATTTTCTTTTCTTAGAAAGGGTTTATACAACAGGTACCCAGCCACAAGGCATTCTGGGGCAAAGACTGATGAGAGGAGACTTGCAGACTCTTGAAGGAGACTCAATAAAGAGTACTTTAGTTTGTTATTCATATTTTGAACTAAATGAGAAGTGAAACAAGGGAGCGAGCAGATGGAAGCCAATAGCTGGTACTCGGTAGTGGTCGATGCTACCCCGAGAGTGAAGCTTCCTTGTATGAGGAATGGGACCCAAGTGCTCAAATCCCAGCCTTGATCAGCTTCCTAATGGTTTTAGGCAACACCAAAGCAAAGCAGCTTTTCCTCTGAGAAGGATATTGATGAGAAAGTCCTAAATGATACCCCAGTTCTTCCAAACTCACCAACTAGGCCAGTTCGTGCCTCTCGCTGGAGGAGTTTGCGAAGATGCCCCGCACAGGTGTTGTGCTAACTGCGCTTTATGTGGTAAAGAGAAACAAAGAGTTAGTCACGCAAGAGCAAATGGGCTCTGGGTTTGTATGAGCAGCCAGCACAACCGAGAGAGTTAGGGACGCTTTAAAATTGGCTCCACCGCAGAGGGAGTGTTTGCAAATGTCTAAAATCTGGCTTGCTGGGGCAGCAGGTGGAATGGGGGATGGGTGGCATGCAGGTTGGACACACTCACTTTATATAAGGGATCATTTATATAATTTGTAAATTACAGACCAATTCTTATAATGATAAAGTGTACCCTTTAAGATTCACAGAATGTTCTCAATTTTCCTGAATATTTGTCTCCAAAGTTAATCTGTGTTAGCAGTCCAGCAACTATATGTAGTAGAGGAAAATAATCCAAGAACATAGATAATAGCAAGATGTGGAAAGGTAAACTAAGAAGTGATAGGCCGGGCATGATGGCACACACCTTTAATCCCAGCACTAGGGTGACAGGAGCAGGCTGATTTCTGTGAATTAGAGGCTAACCTGGTCAACATAGAGTCCCAGGACTGCCAGAGAGACATAGAGAGGGCCTGTCTCAAAAACAAAAAACAACAAAACAAAACAAAAAAACAAAATAGGATTTCTGACTTCAATAAAAGTTCACTGTAAGGGTAATAACTGACATCTTTGTTTGTTTTTCTAGACAGGGTTTTACTATGAAGCCCTGGCTATCCTGGAACTCACTGTGTAGGTCAGAAAAGCCTTGAACTCATAGAGATCTGTCTGTCTTTGCCTCCAGGGTCCTGGGATAAAAGATAAAAAATCCTGACATTGTAATAATTGTTGTATTTAATACTCCAGCTTGCAAAAATCCTTAAAATTGATCACGGAGGAACAGTATCTAGTTTCCCTCAGAGATGGGAGATTCCCATCCCATCCCATTCCATTCCATCCCAAGAAAGGTTCTGTGTGCCCTCAAGGAAGATGCTCACAGCAAAGCCAGCAGGGAATGGTGAGGTACACAATGGTCTCCCATGTGGTTCCTGGAGGAACTGAGAGAAGGCTAAGCCAGGGCCCCTTCCTGGTTGTGGGCCAGTCATGGAATCAGGAAACCAGAACTGAAGCCTTGAGGTGGTGTTGCAGAGGACAAACAGCTTCCTGGCTTTTGCACCCATCTGACTAGCCCAGGCCCTAAGGACCACTATCTTCTACTCTGATGGTGTGGCGAGAGTAGAGGCTCATTCTGGATGGATGATGTGGGCTCAGAAGCTGAGTGGGACAGAACTTAACTGGTCTGTGTTTGAGCAAACCAGGAGATATGACAGATGGTGGTGACAAAGCAGAATTTTCTAGTTTCTATTTTTTTAGAGCAGCAGTTCTCAACCTGTGTTTCATGACCCTTTGGGGGGTTCGAATGACCCTTTTACTGGTGTGGCCTAAGACTGTTGGTAAAAACACAGATATTACATTACAATTCTTTTTTTTTTTTTTTTTTTTTTTTGGTTTTTCGAGACAGGGTTTCTCTGTGTAGCCCTGGCTGTCCTGGCACTCTGTAGACCAGGCTGGCCTCGAACTCAGAAATCCGCCTGCCTCTGCCTCCCGAGTGCTGGGATTAAAGGCGTGCGCCACCTCGCCCGGCACATTACAATTCTTAATGATAGCAAAATTACAGTTATGAAGTAGCAACAAAAGTAATTTTATGGTTGGGAGTCACCACAGCATGAGGAACTGTTTTAAAGGGCCACAGCTTTAGGAAGGTTGAGAACCACTGACTTCTAGTCTTCGGAAGAGATAAAGTCACAGCCATCCAATTTCTTTTTTTTTTTTTATTTTTAAAGATTTATTTATTTATTATATGTAAATACACTGTAGCTGTCTTCAGACACACCAGAAGAGGGCGTCAGATTTCATTACGGGTGGTTGTGAGCCACCATGTGGTTGCTGGGATTTGAACTCGGGACCTTTGGAAGAGCAGTCAGTGCTCTTACCCGCTGAGCCATCTCGCCAGCCCGCCATCCAATTTCTAACGTGCTGTTTTCCCCATCTGTGCTTGGGGACCCCTGAAGGGCAGAAGAGGGCATCCTGATTCCCTAGAGCAGGAGTTGAGGCAACTGTGAACCACACAGCATGGGTGCTTTGGGGAGCCAAACTTGGGTCTCCTAGAAGAGCAGCAAGCACTCTTAACTCCTGAGCTATTTCTCCTGCTCCCCCACCTTTTCATAGTAGATAGGTTCAAGATGTCTAATTATAGAGACCAGCATATAATAACCCCCCAAACCTTGTTGGGCTTGTTTTATCTACAGTTTCACATCTGTCAGCAAAACATTTCATATCTAAATCTAGGACTTGAAAGACTGCATGCCACTGTAACAGGGAAGAGTAATTACAAGTGTACCATTGTAACTTTCAAAAACCAGTCTGTGCTCAACTATTGCCTCAACGTTCGTATATGTGCAGGCTTAGAGTTGATGGGGAACACAATATGTAGCTGGTTAATATAGCTGAGTCTTTTTACACTTTGGAGTCTTCTGCCATCCGTATCCACTATTTATTTGTTCAAAGATATGCCTCCTTTTACTTAATATATTGTCTTCGTTCTTCAAGGCTTCATAAAAATCTCGTCGTATGGATACTTTATGAGTTAGTTTCACAATGTCCTGTCGTTGGGTAGTTACGTCCAGCATTTTCTTAGTATCCAATTAGTACCTGTATCTGAAGACTTGTCTGTTTGCTTTTTTTTTTTTTTCCAAATTTTTAAAATCGTGTGTGTGTTTGCACAGGTGTGCCTGCATGCCTATGCCTGAGGTGGTCACGTGCTTCTCTCTTGACCTTGTGGGTCATGAGATGGAAGTCAGGTCATGAGGCTTGGTCATAAGTATCTTTACGCCCTCAGCCATCTCTCTCTCTCCTGGCCCTACTTGTTTCATTAAGAAAATCTAGGAGAGCGACTCAAGAGATAGCTTAGCAGTTGAGAGCAATTACAGATCACTTGCTGGATGAAAGAAACTTTCTCACTCTCCTCCCCAGTGTTTTTTCTTTAAAGAATTATTTATTTATTTATTTAGCTGGTTTTAGACACACCAGAAAAGGGTATCAGATTCTATTACAGATGGTTGTGAGTCACCATGTGGTTGCTGGGAATTTTACTTGGGACCTCTGGAAGAGTAGTCAGTGCTCTTAACTGCTGAGTCATCTCTCCACCCTCCCCAGTGTTTTACAAATGGCCTGCTTCCTTCACTTCCAAATCTGACTTGAATTTTAAGTCTCCAAAATGATGATGCCTCCAGTGAGTCCTGAAGTCACTCTTTACAGCACTCAGTAAACAGTGCCTCTCAGAACCAAAAGCTCAACTGGAAATTGATGGTGTTCAGGGTTGTATAGCAGGTTAAACTGGAAAGTGTCCTTTGGCCTCAGTGACCTGCCTTTCTGGCTTGATTAGTCTCTAGCTTGAGCTGAAAATGAAACTCTCTTAAATGATTGAAGACAACTGTGGGGAATGTGTTCACTCCTTTGATGGCTGCGCTCGAAGAAGAGGTTGACAATAACATCTCGAAGAAGAGGTTGACAACATCTACATCTTCAGAAAGGCAGGCCAATTCCGCAGCTTCTTGGGAAAGCCACCCAGGAATATGAAACGGGATTGAATGGGGTAGGGTAATGATGTAGGAAGGTTGACAGTGAGTTGACAATGATGGGACTTAGGTGTCCAGTACATTGTGGCTTGTTTCTCTCTAATTTGGGGGTGTGTTTAAAAATTCATGGCCACAATAAAAAAGGTTAGAAGACTTCTCACAGGGCTGGTGAGATGGCTCAGTGGGTAAGAGCACCCGACTGCTCTTCCGAAGGTCCGGAGTTCAAATCCCAGCAACCACATGGTGGCTCACAAACATCTGTAACAAGATCTGACACCTTCTTCTGGAATGTCTGAAGACAGCTACAGTGTACTTACATATAATAAATAAATAAATCTTCAGCCGGGCGTGGTGGCGCACGCCTTTAATCCCAGCACTCGGGAGGCAGAGGCAGGTGGATTTCTGAGTTCGAGGCCAGCCTGGTCTACAAAGTGAGTTCCAGGACAGCCAGGGCTATACAGAGAAACCCTGTCTCAAAAAACCAAAAAAAAAAAAAAAAAAAAAAAAAATCTTCTAAAAAAAAAAAAAAAAAAAACTTCTCACAGCAATATGGCCAGCCCATGGCAGCCCTGTGCCCACGAGTAGAACTTCTTCAGTGTAGCATGTGCATCTCTCAGAGCAAACGTGGATGAAGGAGATGTCATAATAGATCACTGTAATGGGGATGTTTTAAAAATAGTAAGTCTTTGGAGAGATTTCAAGTGCTAGTCCATAGGGGCTTATACTCTATTCACTTTTTAAAATGTAATAAATGCATCATAGGGGAGCACTTTAGAAGGACAGTTATAGCCCCTGGGATGTTGGAGAATACTGCCTTGGACAGTCTACCAAGGGAACCACTTTTGTATGGCAATCTTTAAAACCGAGATAAAGGCCTATAGGATGGCTCGGTAGGCAAAGGCACTTGCCACCAGGCCTGATGGACAGAGTTCAATTCCTGGGACTCACGTGGTAGAAGGAGGGGAGAGAGTTGACTCCCAGAAGTTGTTCTCTGCCTCCACGTGTGTATTGTGTACCTTCGCCTTATTATATAGCAAAATTAAAAAGTAAATAATTAGAAAAATTAATTAAAAGTAATGCATAGACCTCTAATTAAAAAAAATGAGGGCTGGAGAAATGGCTCAGTGGTTAAGAGCACTGACTGCTCTTCCAGAGGTCCTGAGTTCAGTTCCCAGCAACCACATGGTGGCTCACAACCATCTGTAATAGAATCTGATGCCCTTTGCTGGTATGTCTAAAAACAGCTACAGTGTACTCATATAAATATAATAAATAAATGTTTTTTAAAAATGAAACAAATGGGAATGATAACAAAACTCTTGGCAATCAGGACATTCTACTTTCTACATAACCTGGAGTACAAAATCTTGGATACAGAAGATTCACCATCAACACTGATCCTTTTCTTTGTAAACTTCTATAGGAAGTCAGAGATCCTGAGGGCCTCAGAAATTATGTACGGTAAGCCATAATCCACAGTGCTGGAAATCAGCTGTCTAAAATCTTAGTGGTAAAATGAAGCCTATAACCTAGTGGGATAAACATTTGATATAATGAATATTTATATGTGTTATGTGTTTGTATATATTATATATACAGTGTTTTGACTTTTCAGGCCCCTCCTCATAGGAGGCTTAGGACCAGGCATTGAAAATGCAGTTAAGTCGCGGGGTGGTGGTGGCGCACGCCTTTGATCCCAGCACCTGGGAGGCAGAGGCAGGCGGATTTCTGAGTTCAAGGCCAGCCTGGTCTACAAAGTGAGTGCCAGGAGCCGGGCGTGGTGGCGCACGCCTTTAATCCCAGCACTCGGGAGGCAGAGGCAGGCGGATTTCTGAGTTCGAGGCCAGCCTGGTCTACAAAGTGAGTGCCAGGACAGCCAGGGCTATACAGAGAAACCCTGTCTCGAAAAACCTAAAAAAAAAAAAAAAAAAAAAAAAAAAAAAGTGAGTGCCAGGACAACCAGGGCTACACAGAGAAACCCTGTCTCAAAAACAAACAAACAAAAAACCGAAAAAAAAAAAAAACCAGAAAGAAAATGCAGTTAAGTCATCTACCTGGCATTATTGTTGATTACACAGCAACAAGAGGATAATACGAGAGAGAGAGAGAGAGAGAGAGAGAGAGAGACAGAGAGACAGAGAGAGAGAGAGAGAGAGAGAGACAGAGACAGAGAGAGAGACAGAGAGAGACAGAGACAGAGAGACAGAGATAGAGACAGAGAGAGACAGAGAGAGAAGAGAATTATTTATTTTACTTAAAATTATGTGTGGGGTTATGGGAGTATGTGTATGAGCTAGGAGAGGGAGTCGGATCCCTTGGTTATCGGCTACTGTGGGTAGTCGGATCCCCTTGGCTACTGTGGGTCTTGTGAACCAAACACAGGCTCTCTGCAAAGATCAGTACACACTCTTAACTGTTGAGTTATCTCTCTAGTCCCAAAGCACCATTTTACGAGTCAGTGACCACAAACAAATAGATGGTTGACTTCGAAGGTGTGACTGTGTGTGTGTGTTCCCATATCCTGATAATAAAGTTAGAAAACTTAAAACACTTTATGAGTATAACTCAAATCTTGATTATTAAAGGTTTCATTTCATTAAATAGTAACGATTTTATCCCCAGTGACAGGACTTCTTATCCTGTGCATACAGAAAGAGAGGGGTAATGAAGCCTGTAAACCCAAGGTCACCCTGGAATCGCACTTTTGAGGACATAAAGTAAGAAAGCATCATATTTCCTCCTCACAACTTCCTCCTAAAATAAGCGGGCAGTTTTCATTCTCTGAGAGGTACGTGGCCGACGCCCTATCTGCCATCAGCAGCCGCCCAGCTTCCCATACCAGTCTTAAGTTATTATATCTAGGGTTCATCTAGAGTGGGGGTCAACTTATATTAGCACATCAAGGCAAGGTACATATCTCGTCTCCACTCTCTGTCCCATGGCTTCATGTCACCTGTCTGAAATAAAATCTAACAGAAGTATTTACACTACAGAAATTGACAAACCGTACCCAGGTCTTTAAAAAAAAAAAATGTCTTGGGACCTGGCTTGCCTGTTTGCCTCCTGTTATATAAGACTTGCTGAAGGGTTGACCTAACATGTAGTTTTATCCTATTTTCACAAAGGCTGGTTATATTCTGTGAGGTACCACTGCTTGCCAAATGGTCTTGCATGAGAGGCTAGTCATGTGTTGTACTATTGGTTTCCATGCCCAGGCCCTCTCTGCTCAACTCATTTTTAAAGATCTCTCTCTCTCTCTCTCTCTCTCTCTCTCTCTCTCTCTCTCTCTCTCTCTCTCTCTCCCTCTCTCTCTCCTCTCTGTGTGTGTGTCCCACTCCCCATGTATGGTGTGTGAATATATGCACATGTTTGTGTGTGCATGTGTGTGTGTGTGTGTGCGTGCCATTGTAGAAGCCAGAAGGCGGCACTGGGTGTCCTCCTCTACCACTCTGCATCTATTCCTTTGAAGCAATGTCTCCCCCAGAACCTGAGGCTAAGCTGGAAGCCAGCAAGCTTTTGCCTGATCCTCTTGTCTGCCCCACCACGGAGCTGGACTTACAGTCATGTGCAGGATGCCCAGCTTGCTATATAGGTTATGGGATCTAAATTCTGGTCCTCATTATTGAGCAGTATGTGCTTTTAAATGTCCTGCTACCTTTCCAGCTACCCCCAGCCATTTGTTAAGCTTCATTTTGTGTCTTTTTACTTGCTACTGCTCTTGAGACACACAGATGTGACTCAATCCCTTCGCTATTTTAAAGTTGCTTCTGAGTCAGAAGCCACATGCTCCTGGTTAATATCTGTGTATCTATCCTTCATCTCACAGCTGAGTTTCTACATTTTCAGGAAAGCATCCTCTGATTCAAAGTTCTGGTCTTGTGTTAAGAGTTAAAAGCTTGCCCACTACTCTAAACGCCTTGTCTTGTAAAACAGATTATAGTTTATAATGTAATGACCTACCCCTGGTCCTTTAACTCCCAGATATCTCCTTCATTAGGGGGTGACTCCCATGGGAGGTGAGGCTATTTGGTTTGGTTTCTTGAGTTTCCCAGGTAAAAGTAAATATTGGGCTTTAAGTATTTACAAAATACACTGCAAAGATTCAGAAAAATATATACAGAATTGTATAATCATGATAGCTAATCTTCATTGTGGACTTGAGTGGATTTAGAGTTACCTAGGAGATTTGCCCATCTCTGGATATGTCTGTGTGAGTGTTTACAGAGAAAGTATTAGCGAATAAGACTCACCTTAAGTGTTGGTAGCATCATCCCATGGAGAGGAGCCCAGACACAATAAAAGGGGAGAAAAGCAAAAGTCAGAGAGGCCCCAGTGACTGTGTCCTTCCTCTGTTTCCTGGACCACCAGGACATAAATTGCTTGGCTATGTCATGCCCTCCCCACCATGATGAATCCACTCAAAAAGGTCTTGAAATAAATCTCTTTCCTGGGGCTGTTCTGGCAGGAATTTGGTCATGATAAGCAAAATAAGCAGAAAAATAACTCAGTCAGTACCTGTCCTCTGTACACACCTGGTGGTTTTTTACAAACAGACACTGAACCGAAGTTATTTCAAAACATTGTCTTCAATTTTTAAATTACATTTACTTACTTGTTTTGTGTGTGCCACAGGACAACTTTGGGGAGTCAGTTCTCTGCATCTTTGTGGACCCCAAGAACCAGACTAAAACTGCCAAATTTAGTGACAAGTGGCTTGACTTAGGAGGCCATCTCACCAGTCCTCAAAAAAAAATTTTTTTTAAGAACAAGAATATTGGGCTGGTAAGATGGCTCAGGGGATAAGAGTACTGACTGCTCTTCTGAAGGTCCTGAGTTCAAATCCCAGCAACCACATGGTGGCTTACAACCATCTGTAACAGGATCTGATGCCCTCTCTGGTGTGTCTGAAGACAGCTACAGTGTACTTATGTATAATAATAAACACATTTTTGGGACAGAGAGAGCAGGGACTGAGTGAGCGGGGCTGACCGGAGCAAGCAGGGTTGATCAGAGCAAGCAGAGGTTCTAAAAAATCAATTCCCAGTAACCCATAAAGGCTCACAGTGATCTGTTCAACTACAGTGTACCCATATACATAAAATAAATAAATAAATCTTAAAAAAACAAGAATATTGATATGTTAACTAAATTTGTATGAATTCACCTCAATCTTATAGTTCTCCCTTCCTCACTGGAGACAACACTCATCATGAAGGTATTGTGTTCCATCTCTGTAACAATAAGCCATAATTTGCTGGGATAATCCATCTAAATGCATAGAAATGATAACATTGAGCTCTAGAAATAGTATATATGGATGACTGTCTTAGTTATGGCTTCCATTGATGTTGCCATGACCAAGGCAACTCTTATAGTTTAATTGGGGATGGCTTACAGGTTCAGAGATTCCGTCCATTAGCTATCATCAAAGTGGAAACATGGCAGCATCCAGGCAGGCATGGTGCAAGAGTTGCTGAGTTCTACATCTTCATCTAAGTCCACTAGGAGAAGACTGGCTTCCAGGCAGCTAGGATGAGGGTCTTAAAGTCCAATGACACTTCCTCCAACAAGGCCACACCTATTCCAACAAAGCCACACCTCCAAATAGTGCTACTCCCTGGACCAAGCATAGTCAAACCACCACCAAGGCGAAAATTAATCTCCATCTAAGTTGCTAGGTCATAAGCTCATGCTTTCCTTCCTTCCTTCCTTCCTTCCTTCCTTCCTTCCTTCCTTCCTTCCTTCCTTCCTTCCTTCCTTCCTTCCTCCCTCCCTCCCTCCCTCCCTCCCTCCCTCCCTCCCTCCCTCCCCCCCTCCTTTCTTTCCTCATTTTTCTTTCTTTCTATGTGTGTGTGTGTGTAACTAAAGTAAAGATGTTTGGAGCCTCCATGAGGGTGCTGGGATTTGAACCTGGGTTCTCTACAAAAGCAGCCAGTGTCTTCATTGCTGAGCTATCTCTCCAGTCCCTTAGATTTCTAGTACAGACCAGGACTGCCTGACCAGTGCTACCCACAGTAGATTGGGACCTCCTGCATCAACTAACAGTCAAGACAATTCCACAGTCCTCCATAGACCAATCTGATCTAATCAATTGAGAGCCCCTTTATAGATGGGCCAAGCTGACAGCTAAAACTAAGCTCCTCCATCACTTACTTTCAAACTTTAATGTGCCCCCTATTCTACCCATAAGATTTGATAGAACCAAGCGCTGGGCTTCACACACAGAGGTTCTCTTGTGGGGTCGGAGGATTTCTGTTTCTAGCATGTTCCTGAGTGGCCCCACCGTGCTGCACTGAGGTTTATAGGGCTCAGGCCATAAAGTTAGTAAAGTTCCCCACCCTCCACTGTCTGTCCTCTGTCCTGTCACAACATGCCCTCTCTGCCAGGTTGTGGGCTGAGATCTGGAGGTGTCTAATATCCAAACTAATGTCAGAACTTTGACTACTTTATGCAAAGTTTAACAGACTTTAAAAGAGACTACAAGAGGACTGATTCACATTGCTCATTGGAACTTCTGAACCCAACAGCACCACATGGCTAACCAGGCCATGCACTAAGTCTCGTGGGTCTTTTGCTCTCTCCCAGCAGCTCTATTTTAAAACTTTCTTGTTAATTGATGTAGGAGGACCCAGCCCACTGTGGCAGTTTTGTTCCCTGGGCAAACTGTCTTAGGCTGTAGAAGAAATCTAGCTAAGCATGAGACTATGAGTAAGCTGTAATCTATGTTCTTCCAGTTTCTTCTGTACTTGCTTGGTTGTGAGTAGGTTCTCTGGATGACTCTCTGTAGAATAGCAAGCATGCCTGCCTTTGTGTTCCTGCCTTGACTTCCCCCCAGGAATGAACTATGACCATCATGTGTGTGCCTGGTATCTACAGAAGCCAGAAGAAGATATCAGATCTCCTGTAACGGAAGCCACAGATGGTTGTGGTCCACCTGCTACATCCACTCCAGTAGTGACAAATGCGACAGGCCCCGAAAACCTGGGCAGTGTCCCGAGGCGAAAAGTTCATGGAAACTTAGTCTCCTGGAATCATGGCATCCTGTATAAAGAATGCTCCAATGTCTTTGCTTTAGTTGATAAACGGATCTGTGTGCTTTCCCTTAATATTGCTTAATTACAAGTGCTCCTAAGGATTGATATTTTGACATATAGCTAAATTACATTCTAGGCAGTCCTTGATCTGACCTTGGGCATGGATAGCTAAGTCACTGCCCTACACATAAATTTACCATTATCTAGGAAGAAGGAAGTTTGTGACCTAAAGAGGAACCAGAGTAGATCCTTAGAATTTAGCTGAGTTACACCCCTACACAAGTATTTACAATGGCCTAGGGGGAAGGTGGACTACACAATAGATTAGAGTAGGAACTATGGCAAGGGCATGAAGCCCTTGCCCCTGGCTTCTAAGATTAAGTGGACCTTAGGTGGAGCTGTTTTTGATCCCAGTTGTTAACATTGAATTTTATCCCAGTTGGTTCCTGCCAGTTCTTCCACCTTTGCATTCCTCTGTTTTGTGTAAGAATCCAGTAACCTCTTTGTACCTTGCAGGTGTGTCACCCAACTTCCCTATTTTCTTCTGTATTAAAAAGTTTGATGCTCGATTTGACAAATTACATTCAGACCCACACTCCCTTGTGTTGAGTCTGCCTGTCAATTCCCACTGACTCCTTGCCCACCTGTGACCAGAGACCCATTCCACGCTAAGGGACCAAGAGGGTCTACGGCAGCTCACCATGTGGCTGCTGGGAACTGAACCCAGGTCCTCTTAATTGCTGAGCCATCTCACCAGCTCTTTGGCTGTGTGTTTTATCAAAGAAATGAAAAGGAAACAAGAACATAGAGTCTTCAACTTAAACTCTGCTATCCTGTTTAATTACATGAAAAACAAGAAGGACAATATTATTTATGGTGCAGAGTCTTTGGGAGGGTTAAATACTAACTAACATTTTTGACCATTTACTCAGTGCAGGCACCATTCTTGTTACCTCTCATGTCTTAGCTCATTTAACGCTCAATCCTTAAGTGAACATCACACCCAAAAAAGATCAGAAAAATCCTTGGCACATAGTAAATGCCTACTAATTATTATTTTCTCATTTATGAGCTGAAGAGGTTAAATGAGATGTAGCGTGTTTACATGTTGCAGGCTTAATAAATATTCATCATTTGCATATAAAAGTGTTTGTCTAATGAATACCAAAGATTCATGTGAGTCTTTATGGGAAGTGGGGCTCAGGCAAAAAGGTAACTGAGAAGTATATTCATTACGTGGGGCAGGGGGGATGTTATAGAAAAAAATTATACATAGCATTCCCATTTCTTTCCTTCTCTGGTTTTTCAAAAGCTAGGAAGCTAAGGGAGCTCTTTGAACTAATTGGGAGGGCCACGAGGGTAATTAACTACCCTCTAATTAAGCTGATAATAGCTGCCCTCTATTGGCAAGATCAAAAGCCAGGGAAGCCCTGCCAATGAGGAATTTTGAAGACAAGCTGCTCCCAGTGGTGGGAGCCTAGGAGCTTGTACAAAGTAGCTGAGAGTCGGATGCATCTGCCAGTGCCTAAGAGAAGGATGAAAAAGGCACAGAGGATCCAGCCTGGGATTTGTCAGGCAAGGAAGGGCTCACAAGCTCCAGCGCTTTGGATTGTTTTGTAACCTTGCTACTGATGCTGTCGCTGAAAATAAACACCCACTTAGCAGTCGCCCTGCAGTTTCCTATAAAGTCTCTGTCCCTTGGAAAGGGGTTTGCATGGGAGAATGAAGTTCTTCCTCAGCTAGAAACAGGGAATCAAGTCTCCTAGTCCCCTTCTGTTTCCCAGCTAAACTGACCACTGTTCTGTATCCCTGCCAAATGTCACCAACACTGTCTCTTGTATTGTGGAAGTGATGACCTTTTTTTTTTTTTTTATCTGGGCCTGGTCTGGATTTCTTTTCTTGCTCTTAGCTTTTTCTTGGATGCCCCATAGAAATAATACATAGGCCACATATGTGATTTTTAAGTTTTCTGGTAGGCAATAAAAGGAGTAACAAGAAATGGGTGGGACGATTTCTGATAACATTTTATTTAAATCAACACAACAAGAGGATTGGCACTTCAATATGTAATCAATGTAAAAATATCAATTGGGGGTATTTTATAGTCTCATCTTTCCAATATCGTGTTAGTGTTCATTTGAACTGCAGTGGATATTTCACACTTTACAGAATATTGTAGTTTGGACTTAACACTCTTCAAGTGCCCAATGGCAGTGGGTAGTTGATGGTGTCTATATTGGATAGTGAGGAACTAGAGGAGATGCAGCTTAAAGACACTCTGTAATACGTCATTTAAGTCGCACAACTTTGTGGACCATCTAGAACATAAACATTGTTCCATAGGTACATGCAGTAAGCAGAATTGTAAGGTGCCTTCCTACATCTTTGTCATTGTGTGTGTGTGTGTGTATGAAGGCAGGTGTATACTTGCTATGGTGGAGGTCAGAGGATACTCTTGGATGTTGGTCCTTACCTTCCTACTTTCTTGGTGCAAAACCTCTTTATAATTCTTCATTGTGTATTACAGTTTGGCTTGCCCATGAGCTTCTGGAAATTCTCCTGTTTCTACCTCCCCTCTCACCACAAGAATGCTGATATGATAGATATACACTACCATGCCTGGCTTTCCATGGATTCTAAGAATTCAAACTCAGGTCTTTGAAGTTGCATGACATCTCTTCAGGCCTCTTTCTCTTTAGATTATACGCTGAAAGGTTGATTGTCTTGTGTTCTGATTGGGCGAAACAGAGTTGCCTCTCCACCTGATGCTGGAAGAAAGCATTACATCTATCTGACCTAGAAAAAAAAAAGGATGCCAATTTGCAGTGGCTGCTCTTAGAATCTGGTGGGTTGTTAGGAGCTAAACCAGGTCTCTAGATAACATCTAGAAAGAAAACAGGAACTTTAGTCTTACAACCACAAATCCCAACAATAGTCATCTTTGTAACAGGATTTTGATTCCCCCAAAGAAACACAGCACGACTTAGATTTTGAGTTTAGCCTCGTAAGATCTAGAGCTGAGAACCCAGCCAAGTGGTACCCAGATTTCAGCCCTGTGAGCTAAGACACCGGGTGTAGTTTTAAGCCATTAAGTTGGCAGTAATTTGTTACACAGCAGTAAAAACCCAGCATACCAAGTACATGTAACTCAAGAACCACCATTCGGCTAGTGGCAAAGCTACTCAACCTCCAGTATTGCCCACAAGGAGTAGCCTGAACCCTGGTAGAGTAGAGCTCAAAGCCAGAGCAGTAGCAGAGTGGCAATGCTGTGCCAGGGTACCTGTGGCTATTGAGATCACTTTCCTTTTCCCAGTACCCTTTCCCTCCCAAGGAAGGGCTAAATGAGTCCAGAAAAAGGTGTGAGAAATAAGTTCCAGACCCTCATCTCATGAAAGAATGATGATTGATTAAGCAGGAGCAACTGTTATAGATAATTCTAGTGTGATGGTTGGGTCTTTTCTTTTCAACTTGACACAAGCTGTAGTCAAATGGGAAACAGAACCTCAACAGAGAAAATCTCTCCATTGGACTGTCTGCAAGCAAGTATTTTTTTTTTTTTTTTTCGAGACAGGGTTTCTCTGTATAGCCCTGGCTGTCCTGGCACTCACTTTGTAGACCAGGCTGGCCTCGAACTCAGAAATCCACCTGTCTCTGCCTTCCGAGTGCTGGGATTAAAGGCATGCGCCACCACGCCCGGCTGAAAGCAAGTCTTTAGGGTGTTTTCTTGATTGCTAACTGATAGATGAGGGTCTACTCCACTGGAGGGGCATGGTTTCCACCTCCAGGTGGGTGGTCCTGGGCCGTATAAGGAAACAGGCAGTGCAAACCCTGAGGAGAAAGCCAGTAAGCATCATCCTGTCATGGTCTCTGCTTGAGTTCCTGCCTCTGCTTCCCTTCATGATGGAGGACAACTGTAAGCAGAAACAAACCCTTTCCTCTACAAGTTGCTTTTTTGTCATGGTGTTTATCATAGCGGGAGAAAGCAAACCAAGGCAGACAGTCACAGTGACTGGAGCAGTCCACATTGGCTCTGACTGTGCTCTATGCCAGGGACCCTCCCTTGCCTCACTTACGGCTCCTTACAACCCTGGGAAGGAGGTAGCATTGTTATCTTCATTTTGCACCTGTGGACTCTGAATTCTTTTCTCCTCTCCTTTCCAGCCCTCCCCCCGCCCCCCGCCTCTCTGCCTCTCCCCCCACTTCTCTTCTCTCTTTGTCTTTAAAACTAAGCAACAAAAGCAGAGGAGGTAGTTTGGGCTGTAGCCCGATTTAGAATAGACTAGTAGATCCAGATGAAGCTCTTTCTCTGGGACACCAGTGACCTCCACTTTCTCTGTGAGAGTTCTTTTTATGTCCTCTGACAAGATAGAACTTTCCCAGGTGGTCACAACTGTTGTCTCTTAGTCTTTCTACTTGCTGTTTTGCAATTACTGAGTCCAACTCCTGATGACCTCTCTGATCCAGCTCTGAAAGATGCATCTTTTTAAAAAGATTTAGTTATTTATTATATGTAAATACACTGTAGCTGTCCTCAGATACGCCAGAAGAGGGCATCAGATTTCCTTACAGATGGTTGTGAGCCACCATGTGGTTGCTGAGATTTGAACTCGGGACCTTCGGAAGAGCAGTCGGCGCTCTTAACCACTGAGCCATCTCACCAGCCTCCTGAAAGATGCATCTTAAGAAGTATTCTGAGTTCAGGCTTGTTTCCACTTGGACATCTTACTGGTTATTAAGGAACTTTGCTCTTTGGGCATGACGTGGCCATTGTGGTCTTGAAACCAGAGCAGTTGCGATTACCTGCATGGGATCATCACATGCCTGGGCACACTAACATTCTCCTGTGAGATGAAGGGGTCTTTGGACACGTTGCACAGGCTTCTCACAAGGTGATGCCTATGAGAGATGACAGGTAAAGTATATGAGACCCAGTTCCCACTAAGGATATTAAACAATTAACAATTGATAGGAAGGAAGACTTCTTTGCTAGTGTAGCTACCTTTAAGTTGCCAGAAGTCCTTAAGTAAAGCCTGACCGTGCTCCTGTAATAGCAATAAATACACCTGGTTGGGTGCAATAATCTCTCTCTCTCTCTCTCTCTCTCTCTCTCTCTCTCTCTCTCTCTCTCTCTCTCCTCTCTCTCCCCCCTTCTCTTTTGAGATAGGGCTTTGGGCTTTTCTGTGTATCCCTGGTTGTTCTGAACTTGCTTCGACCTACAGAGCTCCCACGGCTGGGATTGATCAATATTTTCTTTTTGTCTCTTATTGGTTCCCTTTCTGGGTGGATTAGGCCTTGATATGTCTGTGATGGTTTGCATATGCTCGTCCCAGGGAATGGCACTATGAGAAGGTGTGGCCTTGTTGGAGAAAGTGTATCACTGTTGGGGTGGGCTTGGGGAATCTTCCTCCTAACTGCCTGAGGATGCCTCGTCTGTTCCTGGCTTCCTTTGGATGAAGATGTAGAACTCTCGGCTTCTCCTGCACTATGCCTGCCTGGATGCTGTCATGTTCCCACCTCGATGATAATGGACTAAACCTCTGAACCTGTAAGCCAGCCCCAATTAAATGCTGTCATTTATAAGACTTGCTTTGGTCATGGTATCTGTTCACAGCAGTAAAACCCCAACTAAGACATTGTCTAAGAAAAGTTAATAACTTGTCTCTCACATTTTGTTCAAAAGCATCATTCCTGTGCTCTGAAGAAAAAGTCTCCCAGATACTTGAACCCTGCCACTGACGATCTTCACTGGCTGACCCTTAAACTGAAACACCAAGGTCAGTCTTGCCAATTCTCATCTCCTTTGCCTTCAGTCAATCAATTACATTGCTAACTGAATCCTCCCAGAGTGTTTATTCAATCATTTCTTCTATATTTTCTGACCTCCTGAAAACCCTTTAGTCCTGAAATCTGTCTGACTTCCTCCCTTCTCCACCTTTGAGTCCATGGCACATCAATTCTGTTACCATCTCCCAGTGTCTTGAGTTCCTTTTCTTGCTGTCATTTCTATTTTCCTAACGTGGGCACTCAGTGACCTTCTGTTTCACCCTGGGAGGCTGAGTGGTATGGCCACAGAGAAGAAAAGGAAAATTAACAGGATTCTTTCCCAGTTGCCATTGAGGTCTTAAGACCAAGGATGTTCAGTACCGCCACACCCCAGGCACCCACGGCATCTAAATGAGGGAATGAGAACAACTCTGTGATTCTCGCTGGGCTTTTCTTTAGCTGTGAACTCTTCCTGTCTGCCTCTCTCATGGGAGAGCTTCTTATTGAGGGAACAGGTCTCTGGAAGCTTAGGGGACTCAGGCAGCATCTGACTCATGCTCAGAGGACAAGATGCCTGAAGTGCTGCTGAAGAGGAAGCTAGGCGGGGGAGATCTGGCCTTTAGTCAGACCAAAGTCAGTGTGACTTTAGTCAGAACTACATCTCCCCTCCAAGAGTCAACTCAGAGGAAAAGTGTGTCTGGATTGTTAGAAAAGACCCTTGACCTAATCTTCTGATAGGTGAAGGAAGGGTTAGCACAGAAAGGCTTGGAGATATCACTGAATGAAGGAGCAGGCAGACGAAAATGGCTGTTTCAGGCCAGGCCCGGGGGTGGGGGGTGGGGGGTGCTTGGACAAAGGAATTCCAGTGGGAGGGGTCATGCAGAAGAGAGGCTGAAGAGGCTGTAGGAGCTGAAAGAGAGAAGAGAGTCACAGAGCAGTTACATCAGCATCTCTTTGAGCCACTAGGACTCCCCCCCCCCGACCTGACCCTCTTACTACCCGACCACCTATGCTCCAGTCACATACTAGCAGGTGAGTAGTGGAGAGATGGAATTGGGGTTAAGGGGCGTGTCTGGAGTGGGAAGTCGGAGTGAGCATCTCATTCCCAATTGGAGCTCCCTTAGTCTAAGCATAGCACATCCATGCTCGCAATGAAGTTTGAAGTTTAATTACGATAGTTTTGTGCATATTAATACGTAAACATAGACTATAACTTCAGGGTGAAGTCACCAGAGAACATTTTATAGTCTGAGACGATCCATTGTTTTGCCTGGAAGGAAGGAAAAGAGCTAAATGAAGAAGAAAATTCAGATGGGTAGGCCTCAGAGGGAGAGTGCTGGCTGCGATGTGTGAGGTCTGGGTTCAATCCTCAGCCTACAAAAAAAAAAAAAAAAAACAAACAAACCAGAGAAAACAAAAACCAGCAACACAAATGGAATGTCGAGTTGGAGGTGAGGAAGGTAATTGTGTCCTCTTTGAGTCTAAGGAGTCTACCATCCTGAGCGTGAGTCATTCCATAAGCATCACTGAGAGTAAAGATCATCTCAGTCTGTTAGCTAGGTCTCAACTTTGAAGCCATTAGCAAGGGTAACTCCTTTCCTTCAACAGGCCACCCGCTCCTCTGTCCTGCTGAGGCTCCTCTGTCTTCACACTGTTCCTTACTCTCTAATGAACTCGTCTTGGTCTTCACAGATCAAATTCTCTGTGCCTTCTGTGTTACCAATCAGAGTTCAGAACTCAACTAAGAATATTTTACTCTTAGTTAACGTACATGAAACTAAGTATGTAGTGGATGGCTTCACTCATTGAAAATACTATATTCTGGGGCTGGAGAGATAGATGTCTTAGAAGTTAACAGTGCTGGCTACTTTTCCAGAGGACCAGAGTTGGGCTCTCAGCACCCACATTGGGTGGTTTAAAAGTGCCTGCAACTCCAGGTCCTGGGGATTCAGCATTCTCTTCTGGCCCCTAGGAATACCACATGCATATGTACACATTAATATATCCCCCCCAAACATACATGTAAAAATAGAAATATTACCTCATGGCTGAAGAGTGGTTTCAGCAGTTAAGTGCACTGGCTGCCCTCCAGGGTTCAGTTCTCAGCCCCTACACGGTGGCTAACAACTGTCTCTAACATCAGTTCCAGAATATCTTATATTCTCTTTGGGCTTTTGCTGGCACCAGCAATGCCCAGGATGCACAGACAAACCTGCAGGCAAAACACCCATATACATAAGATAAAAATAAATAAATCTTTAAAAAAAAATAAAAGGGAAGTCAAAACAGAATATTCTGCTAAGCAGATGGACATCAGTTGATGTGCAAAGTAATGGGTTTCAGTGTATCACCTTGTTTTAATATTGGTTTCATTATCATCTCGTTTTCATATGATGTGAAAATAAACTTATAGTTTGATTTGAATTTGGGTTACGTGTTCTATCCATATTAAAATCCACGAGCAGATCTAAAGTCAAATCTCAATTTCTACATATTGTATATTCCTGTAAACTATGTCCACAAGGCAGCCATTTCCATGGTAAGTATTTGACAATGTTTGAAGTGGGGCCTTTCATGTCTGCTGTTACCCTGAGAGCCTTTCTACTCCCATTTCTCTTATTCTCTCTAATTACAGATTCATTTTAAAAGCAGTCAGGAGCAAGTATACCCCAAGCATCTAAAAATGCTACATTTAATGTATCTAATGAGTTTTTAATTCCACTCTAACTAACAAAAATAATTGAAAAACTGAATTGCTGATGGAGGGACGCTTCTCCATAGAAGTAATTTACATGATCATAAAAGGACCCTGAGTTCATTATAGAAAATTTGAAAATTGCAGGAAAGCATAAAGAATAAAATTAAAAACCAGACACAATCATACTGCCATTTCCATCTCATTCTTGAGATTCTCCAGCCCTTTTTATTTTTCAAAGTTACTGAAATAATGTGTTCATTTTATTACAGACTGCTGGCTTCCCACATAACATTGTGGCCACTTTTTTCTTCTCTTTTTCTCATTAAAAATTGTCAACAATCTAAAATGTAAGACTAAATTGCATTCCATTATTCTATAATATTTTATAGTTGATATATTATATGTATTATTTAATATTGGAATACATATTCTTGCTCTCTTATAGTTTAGCAATTCTTAATATGATTATTGTTTAAAAAAAAAACAACCAAAAATCTAGCTGAATGTGATCACACATGTCTAGAACCCCAGCACTTGGAAGGCTGAGGCAGGAGGATCATGAATTTAAGGTCATGAAACATTCTACCTCAAAAAAACCCTAAACAACCAAGCAAATCTGGAATAACTTAGATGTGATGTTTTTATCCCATTATCAGTACTTGAATTTTTCCTACATCGCATTTTCTTGATTGGCAACAATAATAAAGAGCACCCAACTCTCCTGGTCTTTCTGGAGTTTCTCCATTCTCTCTGCCGCGGCTCATCTTTCTTATAATGTGTTGGGCAGCGTCTGCTTTTTCTCCCTTTCTTCAGTGTGATTTTGTTGGATTTTTTTTTCTTCTAAATGCTTATTACAGAAAAATCAGGCATCCTCCAGAAGGCTCACAGAACGTACATTTCCTTGCATATTCACCAGGAGACACACACCATGCTCCTCACTGTGAAATACAAAGTCAAGATTGCCAGCCTTCAAATCTACTCCATCAGCCGTGGAACCGTTGTGTGGTTTAAATTTACAAAGTCTACGTGATGAGTACTCTGTCCTGCTGAAAATAGAGCTGCCGGGAAAGCTAAACCCGGAGCAAAAATGTGCTTAGTAAGGACGAATTTGAAAGAAGAGGTTTGTTACTCTAATTCTAAAGTGCTCAGTGGTGCAAGTTAAGGCAGCCCAAGGTTTGCATCATAACTGAGGTTTTGGTAGGGGTTCAGTATAAGGTGGAGGATAAAAGCACGTGACCTAAGAAATCCAACAAGGAAGTGATGTCATGCTTAAAGCTCTCTTACTGAAATAGCCAACTGGCCCGCTTGGTAAATCCCACCATGCACCTCGCTGGTTAAGGGTTACACATTCCCTCCTTTCTTCCTGGCTATGCCTGGCTGCTGCTGCCCTGTTCTTCGTATTCTAGTGTCTGGTGTCTTCTTACCACCCCGGCTTCACATCCTAAGGCAGCTTCCATCTTGGACCTCAGGATAGTTACTGATGTAGCTCACTGATGCGAGTACTCTTCTCCATGGACAGTGGGTGGCTCTCTCCACCCCCACCCCTGGTGATTAGGTGGGACTCTTTAGCAACTGCTTTCCTTTGGTTTATGAATATAAATGCTCGACAGTTCTGAAGTATTTAATTATGGCTATGGCATTCTCTTTCCGCTACAGAGGCCAGCAGGACTCAGAGGAGCGGCTACCCATCAGCTCAATTCTCAGAGTGCGACAGGAAACGCCTAGTCAACTCTTCTTTCTTCCTTCCTTTCTTTCTTTCTTTCTTTCTTTCTTTCTTTCTTTCTTTCTTTCTTTCTTTCTTTCTTTCTATTTTTAAAAAAAGGTTTATTCATTTACTATATGTAAGTACACTGTAGCTGTCTTCAGACAGCTCAATTTACGGATGGTTGTGGAATTCAAGTGACAGCTTCAGGAAGTCAGCCCTGTCCTTCTGTCATAGGATCCAGGGATTGTACTCAGCTCCTCAGGCTTGCATGGCAACTATTTATTTATTTATTTATTTATTTATTTATTTATTTATTTATTTATTTGTTATATGTGTGTACACTGTAGCTGTCTTCAGACACTCCAGAAGAGGGCATCAGATTTTTGTTACAGATGGTTGTGAGCCACCATGTGGTTTCTGGGATTTGAACTCTGGACCTTTGGAAGACCAGTCGTTGCTCTTAACCACTGAGCCATCTCACCAGCCCATGGCCACCACTTTTACCTGCTGAGTCATCTCACCTTGATCAGTATCCCTAGAGACTATTAATAAACAGTCATCACATGAGTCGTCGTATTAATGACTAGAACCACAGTTAAAGTCCAACCTCTTGGCGGTGGAGTATAATCTCTGTATTATGAGAACTTGAGTACTCTCTGCCTGAATAGCTTTCATCTCTTAGAGATAAGCCAACATCTCTGTAAGAAGTCAGGGGTTCCATTGTGGTAGAATAATCTCTCCTCCCTCCCCCCCTCCCCCCCGTGTGTGTGTGTGTGTATGTATGTGTATGAAAGTGCACACACCATGGGTGTGCAGGTACCCAAGGAATCCAGAGAAGGTGTCAGATACCTAGAGCTGAAGTTACAAGCAGTTGCGAGCTGCCTGATGTGAGTTCTAGGATCTGAGCTCAGGTCCTCTGGAAGTGCAACATCCCTCGCATCTGCCGCTTATTCAAAAGTGACAAAAATTACTCTTGATTTGTCGGTTTCACAGTCTTACCTCAAAAATACTTTTCTATTCATCCACACTTAGCAATTACTGCTTCGAAGGCTTTTTGAATTTTGCTTCTGAATTAAGTCCACTAAAGAAGAGTGTTCCTGGGTGATCTGCTTCATTGTTTGTTTGTTTCTTGGACAGTTGAGTGTCTGAGGGGACTGTACAAACTAGGAGACCCTGGAGACTGGAGTTCCTATGAGCTCACTGATGGGGCGCTCAGAGCAGCTCAGTATAAGCACCAGCTGTTGGGTCTCAAAACAGAACAGCTGCTAAGACTACTGTGGGACACTGGTGAGTGGAAGGGACAGATAAGTCCATGTCACCTGTGAAGAAGGCTGAAGACACATCGTCAACATCTGTCACAAACAGTGAAGGACAAACAGACCCTGGCTGCCTGAAGTCCTGGGAATGTTGGGGCTCCTTGTAACTACAACATTTTCTAGTTGTACTTTGATTGAAAAGACCTCTTTTATTTTTAACTCTTCAGCTTTCCCACTATGGCTTTGGCTTTATATTTATTCTCTAATCAAATGAATTCCAATGGACCAGACCAAACATGCTTGGAGCTCAGCTCCCAGTTTCTAGTTATTTTAGGACATCTTTAGTGCGCATAAGAACCTGGATTCGAATGTTTTGCAAAGTCTTGCAGTTGACTTCAAATAAAACTCAGCATCTTCTTTCTGTCAGTCGCGTCGTTATTGCTTTCCCTTAAATAACACTGCTTTTCCCATTCGCTCGGCATTTTAATTAGGAGCTGGTCACGTGTCTTCCTCTTGGGGTCAGTCTTGTGAATGGCAAAGTTCAAACAGCAGAATGCCAGATCGCAGAGATAGGATGAGGCTTTGTCCATTTGAGTCCCTAGGACTCCTCATCCTTTGGGATAGGGTCTCTCTATGTAGCTCCCTCTGTAGATGAGGATGGCTGTGAACACAGAGACCTGCCCACCTCCGCCTCCTGAGTGCTCAGGTCAGTGTGTATGAATGCCACGACGCCCGATTTCCCAGGAATCTTCTCTCCTAGCTTTGAAGAAGTGAGTCCTTATTTTTCTTTTCAGGCGGGAAGAATTGATTTTCTTCTCCCTTGGTTTGTGGAAAGCGAAAAATGATTGTCTTCCTCATCTTAAAAATAAATAAATAAATAAATAAATAAATAAATAAATAAATAAATAAAAACTTTCCTTTTCAGGGCTGGAGAGATGGCTCAGTGGGTAAGAGCACTGACTGCTCTTCCAAAGGTCATGAGTTCAAATCCCAGCAACCACATGGTGGCTCACAACCATCCTTAATAAGGTCTGATGCCCTCTTCTGGTGTGTCTGAAGACAGCTACAGTGTACTTAGATATAATAATAAAATAAATCTTTAAAAAAAAACTTTCCTTTTCTTCTTCTCCTCTCCTCCCTGTTCCTCCTCCCTATTTATTAAAGGGATGTTTGTAGTCGTTGGCTGATTCAGTCTCCATGAGCTGTAATGTATTTTCTATATATCACCTTCTTGTCTCTCTTATCCTTTTGTTGAAGAGATGGCTTCTAGCCTCTGAATTCGGCCAGGACAGGAGAAACAAGGCTGATGTGGCAATAGCAAGGCATTAGAATATCTCTGGTCTCTAACAGGGACCACCCCAGCTCCGTTTTTCATATCTGCAGTTTTATGGCAATTGGAGACCAGGACAGCTGCCTTTCCAAATGTCGTCAGGCCGTTTACTCAATCATCAAACCAAGCTCATGGTTCTTTTGTTCCGTCAATCACCAGCGTAGAAAGGAGAATGGTAAAAATCAGTTTTTAGCTACACTGTAAGCATCAGGAATATGTTTGGGGCTGGGTGTTACCGTTCACATTTCAGTATCAATTAAAAGAGATCAGAGCATTGAGAGTAACGTACTACCCAAAGAGCATCGGGTCCTGGAGCATGGTCCATGGGTCCTCTTTTTCTTTGCTAATGCAATTTTTGACATAAATGTAGTATGTGGACATTTTTTTTTTTTGCATCACTGTAGCCTGTGAATATACTATACTTAAAAGAAGCAAACAGTGTTATGAAAAAGAGCCCATGTATATAATAAGAATTAGAGCCACCCATTTGGAGCTATATAGGGGGATGATTGAGTGAGAGTAAGTCAGGGCTGCTATTAATGGTACCATTCTCATCCCCAGGGTTTTGAAACTGGATTCTCTCTGCTGTTTGTTGTTTTGAGATTGAATGACTGTATTTCCAAACCCTTGTGATGGGCATGCCTGTGGGCAATTATCTTGATTGTATTGATCGAGGTGGGAAGACTTGCTCACTGTGAGTGGAGTCACTCCTTAGGCAGAGGACCCTGGGCTATGTGGGTGGGGGAGGGGAACAGGGTAGTAAGCCCGTGTTCATCACTCTCTGCTCCTTGACTGTGGTTGTGATGGGAAGAGCTACTTCAAGCTCTTGCCGCCTTGAGCTTTTCACCATGATGGACTGTACCATTAGGTGCCAAAACAAAACCTCTGCTTCTCTTAAATTGCTTTTGCCAGAGCATTTGGTCACAGCACTAGGAGACGAAATCAAGGCAAGCCTGCACAGGCATGGAGGTAGAGTTGAGTGTAATTAGTGATCTCTCACTCTCTCAGCTCACTTGAGCATCTCTCCATCCTCAGCTGTGCCTGGTGGTCCCTAATTCAAAATATGTGTTAACATCTTCAGGGAAGACCCCTTTAGTTGGGGTTGGAAGCGTTGGCCACCTGGCCACACAGGTCAGGAGAGGCTGTTCACTACTTACAAAAACTTCCAGTCGACTACTGTCCTATGTTCAACCACACCTAGCCTCGTACTTTGAGAGGTCTTTATCATCCCAACTCCTGTGACTTCTGGTGCTGGGCGAGTAAAACATGCTCCCTACAGGATTGTGCATCTGAATACTGGTCCCTGGTTGGTGGCACCATCTGGGGAGGTTGTGGGATCTTTAAGAGGCAGAGTCTTGCTAGAGGAAGTACATCGCTGGGGGCAGGTTCTGAGAGTTCACAGCTTTGCCCCACATTTTCAATAGCATCTTTCTATGTTGGTTTTCTGATGAAGATAAGATCTCCTAACTTCCTCTTCTGGCTACCTGCTGCCTGGCTTCACATGCCAGGCATATGGTATGGACTCTCTGAAATTTTAAGCAAAATTATGCTCTTGGTTATGGTGTTCTATCATAGCAACAGGAAAGTAATTAATAAACTTTTGATAGAGGATTGATATCTAGACTATACAAAGAGCTAAAACAGCAACAACAAAACAACTCACTGAGCAACAAAATAAGTGGGATAACAAATAGTTCATAAAAGGAGAAGCACAAATGGCCAATAAACATATTAAAAAATGTTCATCCTCACCAGCCATCAAAACGCAAATCAGAACTACATCAAGAGATGCTCAGAAGTCAAGGGCACTTACTGCTCTTGCAGAGGGCTCATCTTAGGTTCTCAGCAACTCCATGGTGGCTTAAGAGGATATACAACTCCAGCTTCACGGGATCCAAAGTCCCCTTCTTACCTATGCAGGGAGAAGATACATACATGGTACAATTTTACATGTAAAGACAAAGCACTTGTACACATAAAAATAAATATTTTAAAATTGAGATTTGATATTACTTTAGTCCGAACATAGTCTGGCCATTTAGGAAAGAGTCAACTGGGGCCGGAGAGATGCATCTGTGGTTAAGAGGGCTTATTGTTCTTGTAGCTGACCCAGCTTCCATCCTCAGCACCTATGTCAGGTTGCTCACAACTGTCCATAACTCCAGCTCCACCTCCATCCCCCTGACATACACAATTAAAAGTGAATGAATGAATGAATGAGGAAATAAATAAATAGATAAATAGATAAAATTTGTGCTTGCCTTGGCAGTCCATATACTAAAAGGAAAGAAACCACATTAGATGCTTTCACAAACTACGGAAGCAGGAGAGATTGCTCAGTAGTGAAGAGTGCACACTGCTGTGGCAAGAGTTGCATTTGGTTCCCAGCAGTCTTGTTAAGTGGATCCCAAATCACCAGTAATTCCAGCTCCAGAAAACCCGAGGCTTTCTTTCATCCTAGGAGGGCATCTGCACATCACAGCACACCCTCACACAGACACACAAACGTACACATGAGTTGAAGTTTTTAGTTAAGTAACGCATACTATATTGGTTCAAAAGCAGATTGTCTCATCAGTGTGTGTGTGTGTGTGTGTGTGTGTGTGTGTGTGTGTGCGTGCGCGCACTATTATCCATTGCTGTTGGGAATGTAAACCTGTCCAGCTTCCATGGAAATCAGCATGAAAAGTTCTCAAATAATTAAAAGTATTTTCTACCATATGACCCAGCTGTACTACTCCCGAGGGACTCCACTGAGGGACTGAAGCATAGAGATTTTGCACATTCATTTGCAAACATTTGCAGAAATTCAAATAGCTAAGTTTTGGAACTGAAATAGGTGTCTGGCAACAGAGGAATGGCTAAAGAAAATGTGGTGTATATATGCAGGAGGGAATTTTGTTGCTTGCTAGAAAATAGATATATTTGCAGACAATCATATTAAGCCAATTAAACCAGTCTCAGAAAGACAAACATTGGATTTAAAAAAAAAATCTCATTTGTGATTTCTAGATCTCATATACTTACACAAAAGCATTATGTGTATTTATTAATCCAAAACTGAAGCTGTCTAGGGGAGCGAGAAGGAGGGGAGTGGAGTGAGATGGAAAGGGTGTGTTATGCTCAATGTACTCGGGGTTGGAGAGAGGGTTCAGTAGCTGTGGTGGTTTTAATAGATTTGGCACCCATAGACCTCATGTGTTTGAATGCTTGTGCCGTAGGGAGTGGCACTATTAGGAGGTGTGACCCTGTTGGAGTAGGTGTGATCTATTTGGAGGATATGTGTCACTGTGAGGGAGGACTTTGAGATCTCATCTTCTCAAGCGAGGCCTCATGTGACAGTCTTTCTCCTGCTGCTCGTGGATCAAGTTATATAACTCTCAGCTCCTTCTCCAGCAGCATGTCTGTTTGCACGCTGCCGTGCTTCTGGCTATGTCAGTCATGGGCTAAACCTCTGAAACAGTAAGCCAGGCCCCAATGAAATAATGAAATGTTTTCTTTTATAAGAGTTGCCAGCCGGGCGTGGTGGCGTACGCCTTTAATCCCAGCACTCGGGAGGCAGAGGCAGGCGGATTTCTGAGTTCGAGGCCAGCCTGGTCTACAGAGTGAGTTCCAGGACAGCCAGGGCTACACAGAGAAACCCTGTCTCGAAAAACCAAAAAAAAAAGTGTTGCCTTGGTTTTGGGATCTCTTCACAGCAATGACCTTAACTAAGACAGTGGCTAAGATTGCTTGCTCTTCTTCTTTTTTTTTTTTTTATTTATTTATTATATGTAAGTACACTGTAGCTGACTTCAGACACTCCAGAAGAGGGCGCCAGATCTCGTTACGGATGGTTGTGAGCCACCATGTGGTTGCTGGGATTTGAACTCTGGACCTTCGGAAGAGCAGTCGGGTGCTCTTACCCACTGAGCCATCTCACCAGCCCCGCTTGCTCTTCTTGATGGGGCTCAGAGTTCAGGTCGAGGAACCCACATCACGAAGATCACAACCAACGAACTGTAACTCTAGCTCCAGGAATCCAACTCTCTCTTCTAGCCTCCTTAGACTCTCATACACACACACACACACACACACACACACACACACACACGCACGCACTCATACACGCACACACAAAGGTATACATGTGCACAAAAACATATACCTAAATAAAAGTAAAACAAAAATATATTCCTGTAAGGAATTAAAAATAAAAGAAAGTGCCCATAAAAAACAATGTTTTTTCCCCCATAAAGACTGAAATCATGATATTTGCAGGAAGATGAATAGAACTGTAGATCATTATATTAAGTGATAAGAGCAAATAGAGCACGTGTGTGTGCATGAGTGTGTGTGTGTGTGTGTGTGAGTGTGTGAGTGTGTTAGGCCATGAAAGTAGAAAGGAGGCCACGATGGGGAAGGAAGAGATCTTAAGGGGTGAAGAGAAGGTGACAGAATACAAGTGACATAAAAGCAGAAGAGAAGGTGGGTGTATTTGAAAGAGAAAAGGGATCAGTAAGGAGATAAGAGGGCAGCAGAGAAGGGGACAAGAACAAAGTGTAACAACATCTGTATCTGAAACCCATCACTTTGTATGTTGATCTACACAAATTAGAGTCTAAACAAACAAACAAACAAACAACTGTAATAGGATTCAGTAGTTTCCCTGACTCAGGTGTGGGGAGGGCAGAGCATAGGAAGTACTGAAAGCAGAAGATGGAAGTATTTATCTGAATTTATTTTTTTGCAGAGTCTTTTTCTACATTGGTTATCTACTGAGTACCATGCTCTGATTTCAGTGCTGGGGTGTGAATAAAATGATCAAATATCTTCAGGTCCCTCCTTGCGACTTTCCTGGGTTCTTCATCGGATTCAAGATAGCGCAGTCAGTAATGTGAGCTGACTTTTGGTAACAGGCAGGGTGACAGAGAGAGGTGACTTTTTTAAGAGTTTAGAAGCAATACAATCATCATTGCCTTTGCCAAGACAGAAGACAAATTGCCGGGGGCTCCTGCTTGTCACTGGCAAGAATACCGCGATGCTGGGGCGACACAAATTACTCCAGAAGGGCAGGACTCTGTCACTTTCTGAGAATCGGTTTGGCTTTGTCCACAAAGGCTCCCGATGGAGGGTCTGGAATTCCGCTTTTTGATCAGTCCAAAGCGTGGCCTTTTCATAGCACATTCCACCATGCCAACAGCCGTTTCCAGAGAGGAACTGAGAATTAAGTGGAGCTCTGGTTGCAGATGATTCTTTTTCCGTGCCTAGCTACCCAAACAAAGAGACCGAGCCAGAAGCCAGATCTGCAAGGGCGCGCGCACAATGGGACTGGTGCATGGGAATGTTCAGGGCTCTGCCTGATTAAACTGCCTTCAGAGCGCCAGGGGGCAATTTCGCTAAGCCTCCCTGTCTTGTATTTTGGCAGCTCTCTCTTCCCAGCCCCCTCTGCATCCCCTTCACATCCTCAAACCCATTTGTGCCCTCATTTGGATTGAGACCAATTCACACAGACTGGCAGAGCTGTAATTGGTATCTTACTTACCTTGGCTTCTTTTTTTTTCTCTGATCATTCAAATAATGACAGCCTTTTTTCTCTCCCTTTATTATTGGGGGTTGGGGGGGCGGGGGAGGGAGGGAGGGAGGGAAGGAGGGAGAGAGAGAGACTGAAAGACTTGGGGAGTTACAGTTGAGTTTTCTGATGCACTGCTACAGGGAAATAAAATGCATATTTTAAGATGTTTTTCTATTTCTGTTTCCTCTCCTCCCACCTCAGCCAAACAGTTGACACTGACGGGGAAAACATTAACAGGGAGAATTGATGCCCCCCCCCCCAAGGTGTTGGGACCACAGAGGCAGCATCCTCCAGAGTTGATGTGTCAAAATGTTGATGTTCTCATTTAAGACTGTCATCGTTGTGGTAATTGGTACCTCCATTTGTTAGATTCTGTTTGTTTATATGCATTTCATTTCAAGTGATGTTTCTTAGGGTAATATTCACAAGGGCTTGGGGCTCCTGGAGTGAAAAGTGTTATATAAACTGAAATGATTACCCCCTGGCAAAAGGTAATCTCCCTGGCACACACCACCTGGTTCTAACATTTGCACAGCACTTCACTGTTAAGCAAGAGTTTTTCATGTATACTATCTCCTGCAAGCCCCCTGATAAGACCGTGGGGCTCCTGAAGCTATTCTGTTTTGCCCTGCCACCAGGCATGTGTGGTCTCTACCTGGCAGCTGGCTGCCTCTTCATGGGTGTTGCTGTCTTGCTAAAGAAACCATCCCAAGTGGCTCGGTCTCTGAGAAGGGGCAGATTTAGAGAGACTCAAACCAACACAAAGTCATTAGAGGATTTTCAGCCTCCCCCACCCCACCCCCATCTGCTAAGGAGGGACACCAGGCAGATAATTTTTAGATCCTTTTGACAGTCTGGGTGAGAGGGAGAATCTGTGAATACAACTGATTCCATCAAAAGCACGTAGACATTTTAGTTAAGGACGCAAACAGTAAAACAGGATGTGTAAATGGATTGACTGAAACGTGCGACTTAGCCACAGGCTAGAGGATAACTTGCTAAGCCAAGAAGTGTGTGTGTGTGGGGGGAGACAGAGAGAGAGAGAGAGAGAGAGAGAGAGTTGGGGAGAGCTGTGGGTTTCAGCAGGGCAGCTGCACACATGAGTTTCAGCAGCTCTGGCAGCATGTGTAAGATCTGCAAGCTCAATCCAGACCAACTCTCAGCATGGGGAGGAGAAGTGGGCACGAAGTTCCCACCCCTCACAGAGGAGCTATTGGCAAGTGGTAACTGCCAGGAGAGGGAGAGTGGGTTTCCTTTCAGAGTCTTTGTAGCCCCTGCTGAGTTGACTGTGCTCCAGTGGAAGGTCATAAATCCGAGAATATTCACGCAGCACAAATTGGACTTGATGAATCTTAGAAGAGAAAATGATACAAAGTTAGGTAGGTAGAGAATGGGGGATGAGAATGGGAGGAGGAGTTGGAGAAGGAGGTGAATACAATAAAAATGTGTACAAAATTCCCTAAGAACTAGTATATACATATGTATTTCACATATATGTCTGAAACTATATTTAATAAGCTGCATGTGCCCAAAGAGATGGCTCAGAGGTAAGAGCACTGGCTGTTCTGACAGATAACCCAGGTACAAGGATCTAAGTTTGACTCCTAGAACCCATGTGGTAACACAAACCACTTGTTACTCAGAGGAGCTGGTGCTCTCTTCTGGCCTCAGAAGGCACTGCACACATGGTGCACAGACATACACGTAGGCAAAACACTCACTCATACACATACAAATAAAAATAAAGGAAAATTTAAAAACAAATCAAAACGTGTTTGCTTAGACATTTATAACCTCAGAGTTGAGGTGGTATTTTGTGGGAAGCCACATATGCCATTGCAAGGTGGCGCTGGCTACTGCTGGCCACCACGTATAAGTTTGGGTAAACAACCAATGTGCGCATATGCAGTAGAGTTATTGCCGAGTCACTGCCTGGCCCAGGGCATGTAAATGAGGTAGTGAACGCATAACCAATCGGGTGTAGATATGTAAATGAGGTATGTTAATGAGAGCACAACCAATTGGATGTAGATATGTAAATGAGGTACTGAAAGCATAACGGATCTGGGTGTAAGACACGCCTCTCCTAGGCCTATATAAGCAGCACCAGTTCTGGGCTTGGGGTCTTTTCGCCTCTGCCATCAAGCCCTCCCAAGAAACGTGTGCAGAAGGATCCTGTTGTGGCATCGTTCTTGCTGGCGAGTTGGGTGCTCACAGTATTTTGTTTGCTTGCTTTGTTTTCTTAGATTAAAAAACAGTATATGTATACGTGTGCCGTTTTCTGTGTGTTTGGAGGCACCCTCAGGGGCTAGGAGAGGGCCTTCGATCCTCTGATGCTGGAGTTACATGTGGCTCTGTGGGTTCTGAGAAACAAACTCAGAGCTTCTGAAAGGGCATCAGGTGCTAATAACTGAGCCATCTCTCCAGCTTTCTGACCTAAGATTTTTATTAAAGTATTTTTAGGCATTTAACAGTTCCGTTTAAAATTTTTTTAAAAGGGGGGAGGGTGAGAGAAAAAACAGAAGGAAAGGAAAGAAGGTTCACCCCTATATTAGAGTATTCAACAGTACTGTAGCATTTGTGGATGTGATTCGGGGTTTTCTCAGGTCTTCTTCAAGGAGTACCATAGTGTGGAATGTAGTACACACAGCTGTAGGCCACCTCCTTATGCTGTGGTGGGGGGAGCTTGTTTGGGAGAGCATAGGCCGTCATCAACAAGCTCGAGCTGACCTTGGTTCCTAGATCATCCAAGGACCAATTTCATCACCTGTGCATAAATAACTGGATGCTTGTGAGCCTCAGTTTCCCTTTGTCGGTATGGGTGAAAGATCCTTGCCTGCAGAATAGCTGTGAGAATTAGATGGAATAATGTGCTTTTTCAAAAAAACCAAAAAACAAAATACAAAAAACTGGTGTGTAGTAGCAGCTCACACATTGTGCCCATGCTTGCTATGGATTCTCCCTTTGTGCACAGACTCTAGATGCCTGAGGTCAGAGTTCCACACAGCTTCCTTCCCTCAGGGCTTCCTTGAAACCCTGAGGATTGACACTGTGGAAAGCCTTAATTGAGCTGATTTTAGTCTTGGTTCACTGCAGCCATGATGGAAGTTTATATCTTGATAGATCGGTTAGTTCGGCTGGACAGATGAGTTTTAGAAAGGACCGTTTTGGGCAACTGCATAGCAACTGACACGGTCTAGACTCTGGCTTGTGTGAAGGATTAAAATAGGAGTCAGTGTTTGATTTCTAATATATCAAAGCAAAAATAATTATAGCTTTATTAGGACTGGGGGTATAGTTCACTTGGTATGGTGCTGGCCTATCACACATTAAGCTCTGAGTTTGATTCCTAGTTCTGCATAAACTGGAATGATGGCACTCTTGGATATGTACCAAGTTGGAGGCCAGCCTAGGATACAGGAATTACAGTTTTGTCTAGTCTTGCTTTCACCTATAAGCTCTGACATCATACTTAAAGATAATGGGGGAATGAAAGCATTTCCTGACATCTGAAGAGAGGACCACACTAGCCCACATTTCCCTTCTTTCCTTTTATACTTGGGAGTCTCAGGAAGTTCGTGAAACTTACACGCTAATGATCCCTCAGGTCTAATTGTAGGGGAGAGGACACTATCTGGCCTGCAAGCTCTTCGGAGAGCTCCAGGGATTGAATTTTTGTGAGCTGTGGCCCATGCTGCGGTGGACTTTTTAGTGGTATCTTTGAGTCATCCACTCTCCTGTAAGGAACCCCAATTAGCTCATGGGTTCCTTAAGCTAGATGGGTGGAATACTTGGTTTGTTGCTGCTACTCCATCTGGGGTGAACAGACTAGATATTTGTTCATATCTCCCTACCAAGTACCACTCAGTTCTCATTCCAGGATAGTTGACACTCTACCCAGGAAGTTCCCATCCCCCTTTTCTTTACTTGTGGAGGTGTATGAGAATCCTAAGGACTGTGAGCTGGTAGAAAACTTAGTGCTTACTTCATGGCCCACAAAGTTAGGCATTACTTAAAAGGAGACTCTTAACAGTTAAAAACAGTTAACCATTAATGGATCAGATAGTGTGGAGAGGTAATAATAAGTTAATAAGCAGTATGATTGCTAATATACTCCAACACAGGGCACCTTGTATAGATAGCCTCATGGTTTCTTTCTATCACAGCTGTGACGGTTAGCTTTGCACAGGTGTATTTTACCTGCACATCAGTGTAGCCGCACCATATTCTTATCCCTTACATAGCGATATTGTGTCTCATGTCGGGAAACTCTGCAAGGGCTGAGGGATTAAAGCTCATGGGGCAAACCCTGATAGTGAGCAGCTGAGAAGTGATGGACAGGCACTCCCTCCTCCCATTCCCTGAGCCAATACTCCTGAGGCATGCTTTATGTTGTACCACCGTGGAAGAAAGGGCCAAGCGCAAGGCTCTGATGGTGGGGGAACCTACTTGTGCATCCTTCTCTAACTGAGATATCAAAACCAATGCCACATGGCCAGAGTCAAAGCTAGTGCCGTCATTAAGAGCTTAAAGGGTACAGGAAGGAAGGTCTCTATTATATTCCTGTGTGACTTCCTTTTACGGATCCTATGGTAGCTATAGGATCAGATTGGATGATGGCCCCTGATTGCAGCTTCTGTAGTGAGGTGTGAGACTTTACCTGAGCATATCAACATAGTCTGTGGGACAAGGTGTATGGCTTTTAGCTTGGTAAATGCATTTTTCCTGATATCCATTACTTGGGAGGTACAAAATATGTTCACATTATTATGGAAAGGGAAACTATAGGAACTTGTGTCCCTGAACAGAGAATCCCTATCTTTTTTTTTGTTACTGCTTTAATAATCATCTGTAAGAAATTGTTCATGGTAACATTTTGTGTACCACATGCTAATCCTCAAACACTAAGAGATGTGCTACATCAATGACTTTTTCCAGGAATTCGTTAGGGGCTAAGCCAGGGCATTTCCTGCTCAAAGAGTCTCTCATTCTACTAAGAGAAAGGTGCACTGGTGGATGAGATACATGGATTTGTAGAGTGACACTTAGGAAGAATATCACTTAAGAGTAGAGTACAAGGCAAAAGAAAACCTGGGCTGGATATGAAGCAAGCCGTCTCAGGATATTAGTGAATGTCCTGGCTAAAGATGATGTGTAGACTTTCCTAGCAAGCACCACAACTAGACAGTTGTGGTAGCCATCAGGAGGGTTCTAGTGAGAGGGTGTGTTTTCTGCAACAGAGAAATAATCTCCATTTGAAGTGCACTGTTCTGACCACAGAATGCAGACAATTGCATAACAGTGCTGCCATCATGGTCTGGACATATCAGGCTTTCAAACTCATAAGATGGGATGGAAACAGAACTTGAGAGTGGCCATGAAAGTTAGTGACTTTAAAGGACAGCGTGACACATGAAGAAAGCTGACTAAGCTATGAACAATTGTAGTTAGGGGTTAAGTTATATGGAGGGTGAAATGGCCTGGAGTGGAGATACTCAGGGTCCTGTCGAGTGGCATACAATTTGGTTGGTCAATCAGACCTCCCCTGCCCCCTTCCCAAGAGCTAATTAAGAAGGCCAAAGATGAAAATGTGTACATAAGAGGCTTATGCATGAACCTATGAAAGCAAGTAAGTAGTGGCTCTTTGTGTTGTAAAGTAGTGCTTCTTGGAGAACAGCGGTTTGGAGGAGGACCCTGGATTAGTAACCTTTCCTGTTGCTATGGCCGAACACCTGACAAGAAGCAGCTGCAGGAAGGCAGATTATTTAGAATCACAGTTGGAAAGATAGTTCACAGTGGCAGGAAGCCATGAGCATGCGAGCTGCTTTTAGCTGGGGCAGCAGGAGTGTGAGGCTGACTGCTCAATCTGAGATCAGGAAGCAGAGATGGAACAGGAAGTGAGTCTGGGCTATAAAACTCAAGGTTCATCCCCTATCAATACATTTCCTTCTAGGGCTAGGCTCTACCTTCTAAAGGTCCCATGACCTCTCAAAATAGTGCTATCAAGTGTTCAAATAATGAGAGAGTAGAGAGGACATTTTTCATCCAAATTGTAACAGACTCCATCAACTGGATAGATGGATCGCTTGCCTGTAGTTGTCAGCTGGCCTCTGTCTATTGCTACTCGTGTGTCGTGTCATGGTACAAGGACTGACACTCTCCATGGATGAAACAGAGTGTGTCTTCTTTCTCTGAATGCAGCCTGCTGATAACAGACTAGTATTAATTCTACATATCAGTGTTTCTCAACCTGTGGGTCACAAGCCCTTTGAGGGTTGAGTGATGCTTTCATAGGAGCCACGCATCCGAAATCCTGCACATCAGATATTTAAATTTGCATTCATAACAGCAGCAAAATTACAGTTATGAAGTAGCAACAAAGATAGTTTTATGGTTGCGGTCACCACAACATGAGGTATATTAAAGGGCTATAGCCTTAAGAAGGTTGAGAAGCACTGCTCTGTATGGTACTATCTCTTGAGAAGAGCAAGAAGGTACCCGGAGACAACTTGATTACATCCAATGTCTTCTGCCAGTTGTAGAAATAGGAACTTTAGTTTTTACCACAAGGCTTTCTGTATTAAGTCATTTGTAGAGGCCCATGTGGTTGGCCTTTGAACACAGTGAAAGCCCTTTAACGAAGGAGATTGTGTGCAGGGCAGAAGTTAACCTGGCTAATGCAAGAGCTATACCATGCCAGACACGGGTGTGTGCCCTTCATATCCTCCTGTCTCTCTTAGAGCACATGATTCTTCGGATGCTGCTCTGCCAACAAGTTGAGCGTATGGATTCTGATAGTGCTCCACTTGTTCCATGTTTCTCTTCCTTGGGATTTCTCTATCGCATTGCTGGGAGGGAGCTGTGGAGACTCCCTCAGGTGTGTGCAACCTGGAAAGTCATGGAATTCCAATTCCAATGGACGTCTCTTTACTAAAGAGGGGTAAACCTAGGGCAGATGAGGAAAAGTTTTTTAAATGTGTCAGTGTGTACACATACACACACAACATGCCAGGGTGCATGTGTGGTGGTCAGAAGAAAGCTCTCTGGAGTCAGTTTTCTCATGTCAACTTGTGGGACCTGGAGATCAAATTCAGCCTTCATCAGGGATCAAATTCGGCAGAGTCCAGCCCAGGTGAGGGATCGCTGATTGAGGTCCCGCAAAGGTCTTGGGTACCAGCCCAAGGCACATAGCAATATCCGACTTCATGGTTACTCTTACATTTCTCCTCCCTCCTGCATTCCTTTCCTGTGCCACATCCCAAAGAAACAACTTACACACAAGCTTGTCTTGGTCTCCACTTTTTAGAGAATCCAGAATCACTACAATTCCAATGAGGACCCTCCCACCACCCCAATTTAGCTCATTTTCTTGGCATCTTATTTGCAGATATAGGAAAGAGGCACAATGAAGGTAAGTCCCAAAAGCTTGGGCTCTGGCCTCAAACCGAATGAGCGCCCAAGCATGGATCTCAAGTTCTCCCTCTCTGTTTTCCTCAGATGCTATGCTCAAAATCCCTCAGCAGACACACCCTAGACCTGTCACCTATACAAGGGTGCTAGATGACAATGGTGATGTTGTCTGTGCCAAGTATGTACTCTCCAGGTGTTGCCTGTGTCTGTCCCCACCTCTGGGCTTAGGTAGCTCTGCAGTCTCTCCAGTCTTCTCAGTGTTCACTCCACATAAGAACGAAGATTCTTCAGTCTCTTCAGGTGACACTTAGTTGCCCTGCACCGACAGCCTGGGAGAGATGTCCTTATGTTTTCTTCCTGGCTCTGCCAGAAGCTTAGAGATATCAGACCTTGCCTATGTGTCTGGGTCAGGGAGCAATATACCTCCTCACATTCATCTTTCTCAGACTTTCTCAGCCCCTAGAGCAGTGGCTCTCAACCTTCCTAATGCTGCAACCCTTTAACACAATTCCTCATGTCTCAGTGGCCCTTAATCGTATTATTTTGTTGCTACTTCATACCTGTACTTTTACTACTGTTATAAACCATAATAAAAGATCTGATATGCAGAGTACCTGATACCCAGCCCCCCAAAGGGGTCTTGACCGTGGGTTGAGATCCACTGCATTAGAGTATTGGTCACTTTTCTGTCGGTATGATAAAACACCAAGACCAAGGCAACTTATAGAAGAAAGGGTTTATATTCATTCCAGAGCGATAAGGTTTTATCATGGTGGGGAAGCATGGTGGCAGGCAGACGTGACAGACAAAGCAGGCAGCTAAGAGGGCAGGCACATCCTCAGCTGCAAGCGTGAACCCGAGAGAACAAACTGGAGTGGAGCCAGGCTACAGGCTCTCAAAGCCTGCCCCAAGTGACAAACTTCAAGGCTGTACCTTCTAAACTTCCACAAACAGTGCCGCCAATGGGGTGAGCAAATGTCTGAATGCCTGGGCCCTGGGGGTCTTTTCTTACTCAATCTACCACAACTAGCTTCCACCCAGACAACATACCAAGGCAGGCAGCTCTCTTGTTCAGTGGCTAGTCTGTTCTGGTCTTTGCCATTGTTTGGCTCACTGACAGTTCGGAAAAAGTGAGACAGGAAAAAATTTAGGCTCAGTTGTGTCTGCTGGTTCATGACTTTTACTCCGGTATTCGGGAGGCAGAGGCAGAGAGGCAGAGAGGCAGAGAGAGAGGCAGAGAGGCAGAGAGAGAGGCAGAGAGGCAGAGAGAGAGGCAGAGAGGCAGAGAGGCAGAGAGGCAGAGAGGCAGAGAGGCAGAGAGGCAGAGAGGCAGAGAGGCAGAGAGGCAGAGAGGCAGAGAGGCAGAGAGGCAGAGAGGCAGAGAGGCAGAGAGGCAGAGAGGCAGAGGCAGGTACATTTCTGTGAGTTCAAGGCCAGCCTGGTCTAGAGAGAAAGTTCCAGAACAGTTAGGGATACACAGAGAAGCCTTGTCTTGAAAAACAAACAAGCAAACAATAACAACAAAAAAAACCCCAAACCAAACCACCACTCCCACCAACAAAGAAAAAGGAAGAGAGGGAGGGAGGAGTGAAGGAGAGAGGGAAGAGAGAGAGAGAGAGAGGGAGAGAGAGAGAGAGAGAGAGAGAGAGAGAGAGAGAGAGAGAGAGAGAGAGAGAGAGAGAGAGAATATTAGGTTCAATAGGTTTCTTCCATATTTCCACAATGTTATTCCAAAAATGCGAATTTCTTAGCTAAAACACCAAGTTTAAATAGAACAAAATGCTCAGAAAATGCTTCTTGTTGCATATACCAGGGTTTCAAACTGGATCTATGAGTTTGGAAGCCTCTCGGGTGCCTGACAACTTAAGAGTGTTCCAGTTCCTTTCACAATCCAATGTGGAATGATCTTCCTTGGAAGATTCTCTTTGCTGAGTCTTTCTTATCAGTTCAACTCTGGGCGTCGGAGGACCTCTCAGTTCTATGGGTTATGTTGACACACAGTTGTCCCTTATGTTCCTTGATTCTCCAGCATCTTCTGCTCTGCCTATAGCTCTGAGTGATGAGGGTGGCCTATGAGCTGAATGCAACTAATTTTTTAATCATGGCTCTTAGGGTCTCTGCATCTGTCTGTCTATCTGTCTGCCTGTTGTCTCTCTGTCTGTCTATGTGTCTGTCTCTGTGTCTGTCTGTCTGCCTGTCTCTCTGCCTGTCTCTCTCTGTCTCTGTCTCTGTCTCTGTCTCTCTCTCTCTCAGCTAACACTAGCTACCCTAAGGAACTTGAGGCAAGTGTAACCTTGCTATAACATATAATGAAAGCCAGTCTCAGTGCAGAGTCTGCCACACAAGCATTTGCTAAAGACACAATCACTAGCAAGCGAGTAAGCACAAAGCCACTCACACTGTCTATTTGGGAAGCTTGATGAAGTCGCAGCCCCTGTCTGGCCTTTGGATGCTCTGATGAGCACCTCACATGAGCTTCTGTTCAATGGAGGCAAAAGCCAAGACTGCAGAGACAGAAATGTCACCCTTACAGTCGACATCAGATAACAAGGCTATTCCTGGTCGATGGCCCTACACTGGTGGCTGCCCACAAAGGCTTTCAGCAATCTAGTTTCCCCAGTGGAAGGATAGCAGTTTCTTTTGGATCCTAAAACTCTCACAGTATGAGCAACGAGATATTTCAGCCAGTTCTCACATTCATTCTCCGGGGGTGGAGAGAGAGCTCAGTCAGTAAAGTGCTTGCATTAGGTAAAGTAAAGCACATGAGGACCCCAGTTCAAGTCCCAGACGGCATGCTAGGGGGGAAATAGCAGTGCCCAGTGGTACATGTTTATAACCCCAGCACTGGGTACTGGGGGTGTGGAGACAGGCGAGTCATTGCTGGCCAGCCAAAGACTGTCTCAAATAAAATAAGATAAAATAAAATAAAATAAGACAGTAACTGAGGAATAACAACCTGAGATTTTATGTATGCTTCCCACCGTGCACCTGCTGGCATGCGTGTGGGTACACACATACACACACACACACACACACACACACACACACACACACACACATTCTTTAAGAATGTAGAAAGGCACAAATGACAGTAAGAAGCTACTATTGCTGCTGCTGATCAATTCCAGGTCCTTGCATGTAGTAGCAAAGTAGCCTACCAGGAAGTTATAACCACAGATCCCAACTATTTTAAATGTTACCAATAAGAGCTCAATTTTGATATGTGTTCAGCAGGATACTATTGTTCACAGTTTTTTGTTTTTGTTTTTTTTTTTTTTTTAAACACTTTGCTATTTAATGCACAGACTAGCAAAGCTTTGACTATTGATAGAGATAACTGACAAGAAAGGCTCTGGTGGGCCGGCTCCAGGTATGTGTGCCAGCTAACCTCTCTAACCACCCTAAGGTTAAAGTTGAAAATTATGACATGTTTGGCATCTCATTGTCACTGTAAAGTGTTTAATGGTAATTAACCAGAGCGCCCAACATGACCAAGCCCCCTAGCCTCTCGAGCTCCATAGATGATGCTTCTGCTCAGTTGAAGGCTTGCTCACACCCTACCCCCAACAAAACAAAACACGATATGGCTGATCATTGGACCTAGAGAAAGCAGTCACAACTGTGTAGTGTTTTTTCAAACTATAAATTAGAATCAATACAGTGGCTCTCAGGGCTGGAGAGATGACTCAGCAGGTAAGAGCATTGACTGTTCTTCCGAAGGTCCTGAGTTCAAATCCCAGCAACCATATGGTGGCTCACAACCACCCGTAATGAAATCTGATGCCCTCTTCTGGTGCATCTGAAGACAGTTACAGTATAATAATAAGTCTTTGGGTCAGATCAAGCAGAGTTGACTGGAGTGAACAGGACTGACCCAAGTGAGCAGAGGTCCTAAAAAATTCAATTTCCAACAACCACATGAAGGCTCACAACCATCTGTTCAGCTACAGTGTACCCATATACATAAAATAAATAAATAAATCTTTAAAAAAAATACAGCGGCTCTCAACCTTTCTAATGTTGTGACCTTTTAATACTGTTCTTCATGTTCTGGTAACCACCAAGTAAATTTGTTTAATTTCTAGTTCTTAACTGTAATTTTTGTTACTGTTATGAATTCTAATATAAATAAATTGGTTTTCTGGTAGTCTTTTTTTAATTTTTAATATTTTTTATTACATATTTTCCTCAATTACATTTCCAATGCTATCCCAAAAGTCCCCCATAGCGCCCCCCACTTCCCTACCCACCCATTCCCATTCTTTTGGCCCTGGCATTCCCCTATATTGGGGCATATAAAGTTTGCAAGTCCAATGGGCCTCTCTTTCCAGTGATGGCCGACTAGGCCATCTTTCGATACATATGCAGCTAGAGACAAGAGCTCCGGGGTACTGGTTAGTTCATCATGTTGTTCCAACTATAGGGTTGCAGATCCCTTTAGCTCCTTGGGTACTTTCTCTAGCTTCTCCATTGGGAGCCCTGTGATACATCCAATAGCTGACTGTGAGCATCCACTCCTGTGTTTGCTAGGCCCCGGCATCGTCTCTCTGGTAGTCTTGTTTGTTTGTTTTTTGTTTTTCGAGACAGGGTTTCTCTGTGTAGCCCTGTGTCCTGGAACTCACTCTGTAGACCAAGCTGGCCTCGAACTCAGAAATCCGCCTGCCTCTGCCTCCTGAGTGCTGGGATTAAAGGCGTGCGCCACCACGCCCGGCTCTGGTAGTCTTAAATGTGGGCTGTGAAAGGGGTCGCGTCCCACAGGTTGAGAACCACTGTATTATAGGTCAATGCATCAGTTTAATGGAACATGACCAACATTAAAACCACTTAAATTGGGGAGATTGTGAGCTTGGGGTGTGATACCTCTGTGATTTGAGGGTACCAGGTGTAGGGCCCTGAGTTGGAGTTTCCTTTGGAGATGGATTTGGGTTCTCCGAACCTGGATCGCTCTCCACACAGCTTGTGGAAAGGTGACACGAGGCCTGACACTTGTCTAAGCCCGAGAGCACTTCTAATCAGCCCTCGCGTTGTTGAATGAATGAGAGGCTTGGAGTATAAACAGGCTGCTCTGAGCCTCCATTAGTGCGCTGTCACTAAGAGCCATCTTACCCGCGGAGCCTTCGTTATTTTCCAGGCCACCGGGACAGACCAAGCAGTGGGACTTGGCTTCATGGCTTTTAGCCAGTCCATTTTTACCTCCTACACCATTTGGGTAATTCTTTCGGCATTCATTGACAGCCAGCGTGTCATCCACAAGTACTTCCTGCCCCGAGCCTCTGCTGTGCTCATCCCATTATTCCTGCTGCTCCCGTTTGTGGGATTGTTCATCATGTGTGTGATGCTGAAGAGCCAGAGGGTGACCAAGAAGGTCCAATGAAGGTCCAGCAGGAATTAGGCCGCGAGAGCCTTACCATATCTCCTCCAGGGAAGGGACCAAAGTTCACAGTCTACAAGACAGTCAAGTTGGCTGCACTACAGCCTTCTTTGGGAGGAGGGGCTGCTCACAGCTCAGCTTGACAAACCAGAGCCCCGCCTCTCATCATCCTTTTAGAAGCCAAGAGGAAGGTGGACTGGGAAGTCACTCACTCATTCCCTTTGGGCTCAGTCAAAGCTCCCTGTCCTTCCTACCGAGTTCTGCTCTCTCACCTCAGGTTTTCACCCTGCTGTGTGCTGATAGACTGAGCAGGCTCCAGGCTGTGTGCAGCCTTCTTGCCTCTCTGTACAACCCCTGTCCCTTCACAAGGCAGCTCTTCCAAGTCTGACACTGACTAGGCTCCAGGAGGATTTCTGGACCTAGAGAGCCCTGGGGAAAGATGGACAAAGCCCAGAGCCACACGGATACAACCAGGAAGCCACACCAAACCCCAGCTAGCCTGTTCTGGAAAACTTACAAAGAAACAGAGATGATTATAGGTGAGGCTGTGTGTGTATATATGTGTGTGTGTGTGTTTAGTCCAGAGGTCTGTGTCAGGTTTCTTCCTCAATCCTGTGTTTTATTTTACTTTTACATTTTTTTACATTGTATATATGTATGTATGTATGTATGTATGTGCCATAAAGAATTTGTAGAGGTTTGAGGGCAGTTTGTGGAAATTGTTTCTCTTCATCCACTATGTAGGTCCCAGGATCCCAGGGTCCTACCATCATCCTTGCCAACATTATTACTATATTGAGAAAAGGTCTCTCACTGAACCTGGAGCTTATAGACTGCCCACCACCCAACCCATGAGGTACTGGCCATAGGCATCCTCCCATCTCCTCCTCCCCAGCGCTGGACTTTTTATGTTGGTGTTTGGATTTGAATTCAGATCTTCATCCTTCTGCCACAAGCACTTAGCAGCTGGGCCCTTGCTCCAGCCCCAACACTTACTAAATTTGTCTGTAATTGACATTATGCACTTCTCTGATAATTAGTGATATTAATAATTTTTTAAAGTTTATTATTGTTTTGTTATTTTATATATGTAAATGTTTGGCATATGTTTTGCATTTGTCTGGGCACCACTTGAATGCAGTACCTATGGAGACCAGAAGAGGGCTACAGATCCATTAGACCTGGAGATACAGATAGTAGTGAGCCGCCCTGTGGTGCTTGGAATTGAACCCAAGTCTTTTGGAAGACCCAGTGCTCTTAACTGCTAAGTAATTTCTCAAGTCTCAACAATAATAGTAGTAGTAGTAATAATAATAATACAACCACTACTATTATTATTATTTACAAATCTATTGGCCATGTGTACATCTTCTCTGAAATGTCTATTCAGTTAACTTGTCCTAAAATGTCCTTTTAAAATTGTGTGTGATGATAGTTGAAGACTCTGGACGAGCCATACCTCATGGGTTGGGTGCTGTTATATCTTTCTATACCCTTTAATAACCGATCCTGTTTTAGGTTCACAACTGGACAAAGCACTTATCTCCCTCTTCAAGGGCATGGCATGGCTCTGGCTAAGGACACGAGCTACATCAGCTGGTGGAACCCTGGCTTAACCTACAGTGCCAGCATTCCAACTTCTAATGTCTTGGCTGCTGTCATCGTAGACAATGAGTGGGAGCTTGCTTTATATTTGTACAATTATATGACCAACCCTGGTATTTTTTCCCCAAAAAACAAGAAAAAAAATTGTGCCAAAGATTTTGCAAATTAGACAAATTAGAGAACAGTGGAAGCTGCCCTGGTGCTTGCATACCTTTCTTCCTTCCTGACAAATGGCGGCTCATAGCAAAGGGAGACTGTGGTATGCATTTGAGCTCCCTCATTTAGTCAAGCATTTTTGTTGTTGTTGGGGTTTTCTCGGTTTTTTTTTTTTTTTTGAATTTTGTTTTTTTGTTGTTGTCGTTGTTATTTGGAGGAAGGGTCTGACTATGTAGCACTGGTTGTCCTGGAATTCACGCTGTAGACCAGGCTGGCCTTGAACTCATAGAGATCTACGTGCCTCTGCCTCCCAAAGGTAGGATTAAAGGCATGAACCACCACCACCACCACCACCACCACCACCACCATCACTACCACCACCGCAGCTGCCAGGCTGTTTGTTTTAATGATTTACTTGGTTTTTTTGTTGTTGTTGTTGTTTTTGCTTTTTTCGAGACAGAGTTTCTCTGTATAACCCTGGCTGTCCTGGAACTCACTTTGTAGACCAGGTTGGCCTCAAACTCAGAAATCTGCCTGCCTCTGCCTCCCGAGTGCTGGGATTAAAGGCGTGCGCCACCACTGCCCGGCGATTTACTTGTTTTTATTTATGTGTGAGTGTGCAGGTGCCTACAGAGGCCAGAAGAGGGCACTGGGTCTCTTGGAACGCAGAGGTGGTTGAATGCTGAGAACTAACCTCTAGTCCTTTGTAAGAGCAGCCAGGGCTCTTAACCACTGAGCCATCTCTTTTTTTTTTTTTTTTTTTTTTTTGGTTTTTCGAGACAGGGTTTCTCTGTGTAGCCCTGGCTGTCCTGGCACTCACTTTGTAGACCAGGCTGACCTCGAACTCAGAAATCCGCCTGCCTCTGCCTCCCGAGTGCTGGGATTAAAGGCGTGCGCCACCACGCCCGGCTCTGAGCCATCTCTTTAGCCACTTGTAAAGTGTTAAAAAAAAAAAAAAAACTCTCATATTGAAAAATAGTCTTATCCCAGGAGTGAGCTTTAGATCTCAACATTTTTCTTCCAAGAGCCTGTGTAAAAAAACTCACAGCGGTGAGTGCAAAGATGAACATGTCTCATGATTCTTTAAACATAGAGCTTTTTTTGAGTTTGTGAGTTGACTGCTAATATTAATCTTTAAATTAATAAAGATGCATACTAACTGTATAAGTATAAATATTATGATTTGTGGTGTTACCTAATAATGATAAAGACATACTATATATCCTCTCTCTGTATATGCATCGCAAAACGCAGCTGATGAATTCCGTGTGCTGATAGTAGTGATCAGCCAGTTTACCAGTGGGGCGTGGCAAGGGAGGGATGCACAGTTAACCATGAAGGATATCACTGAGCTGTGAGTGTATTCTGCAGAAGAAGGCGCTTCCTAAGCATGGGCGGTCGGAGGTCGCCCTAGACACGGGAGGAAATGAACGTATGATGTCTGGACCATGCATCCAGGGGTCAGTTGATCTGGAGGGCTGTACTTGGTGCCACACAAAGGCACTTGTTGGAGAGAAGCAGAAATTTACCAGGAGGGAGCCTGGGAACCAGGGACACAGGAAGTGACTCAGAAGGAATGGGATGAATTGGTGAGTTTGTGGTACCAGAACAAGGGAAAGGACCTGGGTGCTCTCCTGAACTCATTGTGCGTACATCAGCCAGTGGGTGCCAGGAGCTCTCAACCAAAGCGGCTGTGTGGCGTAAGAACTGGCCTGTTAAAACAATCTGGCGGTTACGAAAGCCCTCACAGAGGCCGTAGTTCTAAAATCAGAATCAGGATAAATTCTCTACCTTTCAGAATTTGCAGTTACATTTTGTTGTATGTCCTGGGGGATGGGGGGAGGGGGGAGTGAAAGTGATGTTCCGAAGCCTCGAGTTTTATTTGTGTGATGGGTTGAGATGGAAAGTGAGCCTGCTAGATCTATCCTGAGACGCCTGTGACCCTCCACTGTGATGAATTCTGCCGGAGGGTGAGAAGGGAGAGGTGCAAGGGGTGTCATCGGAGAACCTTGCTGTCCAAATAGGGCGAGCATGCACTGGCCAGGTGCAGCCTCAGCTACTGATGGTGTGCCTTCACATCTGGTTCTGCTCTCTCTGCCTGCCCGGACCCTTCATCTGTTAGAAATCTAGGGCAGAGATCCCTGGGGCGTTTTTAAATTGGTTGGACCGATTTGGCCCCAATCCCTGTATGGTTTCTCAGATAGTGTTCACTTTATAGAAGGTGCAGAGAGACTAAGAGTATAAGAGTTGGGCCTAGTCTCAAATTCTGATCCTGCCAGTTACAAACTGTGAGGCTTTAGACAACTGAGCAACCTCTCTGGTCTCAGTTTTCTTAGTTGTGAAATAGGAATAGGATTCATTTTTAGTGTAAAAGTTTTCATAAGAACATACTGTCTTCTCACTAGTTGTTATTCCTCTGTAGAGGGACAGCATGTGACACAAGATGAGACTTAGAGTCAGACTGGGCCTGACTGAGTCTAGGCAAGTTCCTTCTGTTTTCATGTGTCTCTGTTTTCTCATTTGTAAAGCAGAGATGATTATAAGAGTCCTGCCCTCACAGGAACTGAGCAAGAATGGAAAAAGCTAATAGATTTAAAATTATAAGAGTGCCCAAGATACAATATACGTCATTAGTATACTTAGTTTAATTTGCATATATAGTTTTTAAATCTAACTTTGGACTTGCCTAGACTAGATGCTTCTGAAGAGGCTGTTGAGGGCTGAAGAGGCAGCCAAGCCTGTGAAGTGCTGGCTGGGCTAACAGGAGGATCTGCATTTCACTGTGGCAGCACATACTTGTGATTGTATTGTTGGGTATGAGGAGGCAGGAGGACCCCTGAGGCCCTCTGGCCATTCAGCCAGTCCCAGGCTGTGGAGAAACTGTCTCAAAAAACAAAACAAAACAAAACAAGGTGGGGCTGGTGAGATGGCTCAGAGGGTGAAGGTGGCTGCTGCACCTCAGGATGCTAGCCTGAGCTTGATTTCTGGACCTCATGTGGTGGAAGCAAAAGGCTGATTCCTACAAGTTGTCAAGTACAAATGCAAGGCGTGCACATACACACACACACACACACGCACACGCACACACACACACACACACACACGGAGCTGTGGAATACATGAATGGATAAATACATGCAGTTTAATTCAAGGTACTGCGGTATAGGTACTGGCTGCGCATGGCATTTTAAATGTAATACCCCCACTTGGATTTGTCTGCCTCACATACAGCTGTAGATGAAGTGTAGCTGCTCAGTTACCAGCCCTAAGGCCTTCTTTCATTCCTCCCTGTGGCAAAGAGTGACAGGAGGAGGGTCCAAACGATATGAGGCTGTGATGTCACTCACGGTGAGTGGCCTTCCATGTCTGCATGGTAACACTAAACTATCAGCATGGTTTTCTCAAGTTTGGAACCCTAAGAAGGACATACAGATTATAAACACAACGGAAGAACTCTCCGAGTCTTCCTATGTGACTGTTGCCCGTGGAAGGAGCAATGGCACTGGCTGCTGTGGAGATGAATAGGGTCTCCCAAGCAGGAAGGCTCCCTGTTTTTGTAGAGAGAGAGAGAGAGATCTCCCTGCTGCCTGGATGGCAGTGGCGGTTCCACCCCTTCATAAACATCAAGACACAAAATAATGGAATGTTTAGTCTGAGTAACACATTAAGGAAATCAATTAGGCCCACATGCAACTTCCTAAGATTTTAATTACAGTACTTAGGGTACCACACTAGAGCAGTTTGTCAGGAACATAATTTGTTAATGAATAACAACTGACACAGTGAATTAGTTGGGGTTGTAATTAGCTCTCGCTAGCCATCCGTTGGAACCCTGATCAAAAGCCACTCAGAGAAAGGGGAAATCAGCTGTGTAGGATAACCTAGACAGTGCGATAGGGGCTCACCTCCATGCCAGGCTCTCCTGAGGGGTCTGGGTGAGACCTTGTCAGCCTGTGAAGTCGAATGGGACCTGCTGAGAAGGACTGGCCTCACACAGAGTAGAAGCCTGTTTGACAGCAGGGTCTTGGGCTCCACCCCACATCTGTTAGGTCAAAGCCAGTATTTTAAGGTGTCGAGAGACTTGTAAACACTTGTATCTGAGAAGTGCTGGCAGTTGCTTAAAAATGAAGCAAGTCTTGTTTCGTTGATTCAGGGTCTTACGAAGACCAGGCTGGGCAAGAACTCACAGATCCCACCTGCCTTAGTTCCTCCGTGTTGAGATTATAAGTAGGTCTTATGGTAACTTGTGACTTCTCACTAGTCCTTGGGGAAAGGCCATGCCACTTTGAGCAAGTAAGTTAGGAGAGTGAGTAGAGGGTCTATGTTTAAAGAGAAGATAACAGAAGCCATGAGTTAGCCTAATTAAACTGAATTACCATTTTTTCAAAAAGTTGCTAAGTGCCCAAATAAGAAGACAGTGACCCGATTAAGAATAATTATCTAGTGGAGCACAGGAACTAGGCTCAGTGTCTTCCCGGACTGGAGGTACTGGAGGTAGCTCTGAGCTTTCATTCCTGGCCAAGGCATTCGTGTTTGTAACCATTTCAAAATCCACAATAGTTGAAATTAGATTCCTATTGATAAATTGTGTTACATAAGAATGTTATTATAAGCCGGGCGTGGTGGCGCATGCCTTTAATCCCAGCACTCGGGAGGCAGAGGCAGGTGGATTTCTGAGTTCGAGGCCAGCCTGGTCTACAAAGTGAGTTCCAGGACAGCCAGGACTATACAGAGAAACCCTGTCTCGAAAAAAACCAAAAAAAAAAAAAAAAAAAGAATGTTATTATAAATCATATTCTGACCACTAATCCTTTTGAGAAATGGTCATTGCATTTTTGTCTTAATGCAAATGTTTTAAAAACCTGGTGAACCTTTTTTATACCTCATACTTTGAAACAGCATGTGGTTTTAACATGCAGAATTCTCAAATACTACTGGGTCAGTGACTCTGAAGATAGACCGGGTGCCAGCATAAGGATATACCAATGATGAATGGGGAGAATTTCCAAATACATGGATGGCTCCCCTCCAGGAGCTCAGGCTTCTTAGCACCCCCTCTCTCAACACAGACAGGTGTCCCACTGAGCTGTACGCTGGGGTCCTTGAGAGAATCAGCGCTAAGTTGCAGAGGCTTGGTGAACAGTGCGGTCTCTATACTAAGGAGCTGCTCCTGGGCTCTGCTCAACAGGTGGAGGCTGAGCTCAGTGGGAACTGTTAGGGTTTTACTTGCAGTCTCTGTGTGTTTGTGCAGTGTCACTCAACTCTCAAACAAAGCTGCTGCTGGTCGCAGAGGGGGAAAGATCCAGGACACCCAGCATGCCCAGAGCATTAAGGGTTATGGTCTAGTGGCACAATTGTACCTATGCATGGAACATGATTGGTGACTGCCAAGCTTTGAGTTGCCCAGTGTCAGGAATAAGGGCACTCTCGCCTCAAGCTTATTGCCTCTATGCAATGTGACTTCTGCACCCACGTCCTCTGTTACTTCCTGTTCTGGGGATGGTCTTGGGCACACCCAGTTTCTTTCTTTCTTTTTTTAAAGATTTATTTATTTATTATATGTAAGTACACTGTAGCTGTCTTCAGACACTCCAGAAGAGGGAGTCAGATCTCGTTACGGATGGTTGTGAGCCACCATGTGGTTGCTGGGATTTGAACTCTGGACCTTCGGAAGAGCAGTCCGGTGCTCTTACCCACTGAGCCATCTCACCAGCCCGCACACCCAGTTTCTTGACATCATGGTTAAGTGTTGTCATCTAAAAAGTTCACACTGAGAATTGCATTAAAGAAAAAAATCATAGTGCCACTCCTCCCCCCAACCCCCCAGTCCTCACCAATCTACAGTGTTTTAAGTAAGTTTACCATTTTGTGTTAGGCTTATTCATAGCCATGGTAAGGTGTATAAGGCCCACAGGCTGTGGGTTGGAAGCCATAGCCCATCTTGATTGCGATGAAATGAGAATCAGTCATCTCCGATCAAGCATCTTTTCTCCCTAATGACTTTTCCATTGCTTTCACACTACGATGGCATGCCTAGAATGTCCAACACTTGACTTAGGGTCGGATGAGATTTTTTAAGTGGTCCACCATGCTACACTTCCTCTGGTGTTTGCGGGTATACGGCTTCAATTGGTCTGTGTTTGCGTTGCACCGATTACATCCCACTTTTGACTTTGGGGGATGGAAGAAGTGGAAAGCTGGGAAGCAAGAGGCTCTTGTCTGAATTCTTTATTCCTTGACACAGGCATAGCATTGGGGCATCAAGAATGTATTTTGTGACTACAAAGTAAAGAGGAAGTTACATGGCAGGCTTAGGTGATGCAGTAGCTAGAATATGGAAGTAGATTCAGTGTATGTTAGATGCCAATGGAAGAGAAAAATTAAGTTGAAAACCACATCTTGCCAAACCTCCAGCCATGTCAAGGGCACATTAGGGACACAAGAGGAGGGATTTATATAAGATTTGTGCACTCCTTTGGGGAGTGTGGTTATGCTGTGAGTTCTTCCTGTCCTGAGATCCTTGCTGAAACAGAGGTTATGCTCAGTCCCTACTTCATCAATGGAACCATGTGGCAAGCAATCAGTGAAACAAACTGTTGTCTGACTCCTAACCTTGCTCTCCAGCCCTCTAGGACATCAGAAGATGAAGTTTCCTTCTTGGGCATTGATTGGTCTTCACTTCCATATTTTGACTGGACAAAGAGAGTCGTTTATCTGGCAGCCCTAGGTATGACCGTCTTGCATCCTGTACAGTCGATTGGTCTTGAGGGAAATGAAGCCTTCACAGAAGATAAGCCAGTGTAGCATTTCTAGAGCACGAGGATCAGAGGAGAGAGTGATACCAGACCAGCAGCCTTTTTCCCAGGTCAAGGGTATTATAGCCTGTGGAAGCCCACCAGTGAACTGCTCCAGGAAGCAACTTGAACATCTTCCTGTCTGTCAGTCTATCATAGAAAGACAATAGATGAGCTGGAGAGATGGCTCAGCAGTTTTAAGAGCACTGATTGCTCTTCCAGGGGTTTTGAGTTCAATTCCCAGAAACCACATGGTGGCTCACATCTATCTGCTAACGGGATCTGATGCCCTCTTCTGATGTGTCTGAAGACAGCAACAGTGTATACACCTACATTAAATAAATAAATAAATAAATAGTTTTTTATTAGATATTTTCTTTATTTACATTTTAAATGTTATCCCCATTCCTGGTTTCCCCTCTGAAAACCCCCTATCCTGTCTCCCCTCCCCCTGCTTCTGTGAGGGTGTGCCCCCACCCACTCACCCACTCCTGCTTCCCTGTTCTGGCAAAAAAAAGAAAGGCAATAGGCACATTTGGTAAGACATTTTTCTGCTACTATTCCCCACTGCCTCTATCTTCCTGCCTGATTTTGCCATACCTCAAACTGGGGGTGGGGGTGGGGGGGTGGGGGGGAGGGGCAGGCAGGAGAAGTGTGGGGCAGAGTCCAGGTCTGGCTCTCATTCTCACTGGAAAGGAGAAGAAAGCCTCTTTTTCAAATTATTGACATCTTCAAATAAGATTACTGATCTTTTCAGTTACTTGCTATGTATATATATAATGTTTGCAACCTTAAGTGGCCACCGGACATTTTAGCAAAAAAGTAATAAAAAAATCATGATATATTCTGATATTTTTCCATCTTAGTTTCAAAGTCTCCATCTCAAACTAGCTGTTGAAATATTTTGGTGGGAATTTATTTATTTATTTATTTATTTATTTATTTTGAGATGGGGACTTGCTTTGTAGCTCAGGCTGGCCTTGAACTCACCATCCCCCTGCTGCGGTTTTTCTAGTAAATGACAGGCGTGCCTCACCACATGGAGCCTCAAGTAATTTTTGCCTAGGTTTGTGGACGCCCAAGAGGCAGACATTGTGCTGTTCGTTGTTAATTCCACAGCTTTGCACGCTGAGAAACATCAGGCACCGATGTATTCACTCTCTTCCCCAGGACTGGGTAATCCATGCCCCACACTCAGGTGCTTCTAGCTGCCCCGACTCAGTCTTATCAGGGGAACTCTTGAACAAATCGATCACCCTTTCTTTGCTTCAAGTCTCATTCCTGAGTCTGTCTCTCTAGTTTTCAAAAACACTTCGATTTTAAAATTGTGCTGAAAAGGGAAGAAAATGACTTTTCAAGGTCAGGAGGGTCACCGGGAAAGAAATAGATGTGTTCAGAGCTGCCCGTGTGAACACATCGCCTATAAAAACCAAACCATCCTATTGCTGGCACTCCCCCCTCATTCAGTGACACCATTTTCTTTGGAAGAATAGAACACTTATTATTCAGACTCTGGGCAGGAGAGTGAAATGGCTGGGATCTAGAGATAAGGAGCAATTTATGACTGGTCAGCGGCTGCCCTTGTCACCTAGCAAACGCAGGTGTAAATGGAAGAGGGGTGGGGCTGTGGCTGCCAAGACAGACTAAGTTATTTTGAGCCATGGTTTTCCTTTTTCTTTGTATCCCCATCACCTTTTGATAACCCTCATCTATTTTCATCTCATTCCATGCCTCTCTCCAGCCCAGCTTCCCCCTCAGCAGAACATAACCTCTCACCTGGCCCCTTTGATTCAGGCCTCTCCCTTCATCTTTCCAAGCTCACCCTCTGCCCTACACAGTTCCTGAAGCTCAGTTCTGGCACCCATATCAGAGGCTCTCATGACTCATTGACTAAGGGCCAGTGATGTATTCATGGCCTTCCAAGCGTTTTCTGCTTTCTGATCTTTCCTATTGTGTTGCTCTGCCATCAACCAATTTCACCAATAGCCTGTTGGTAGGCAAACCCACTTTTTCCCCTCTCTCTGTGGCACTTTGTCTGTTTCCTTGGAATAGGCCTTTCCTCAAATTCTGCAAACTATTCTGTCTTTACTTTCAGAACCTAGAATTAGCTTTCTTGAACAATTCCCCTAGTTTGCAGAGGACTGGGGGGGGGGGGGGAAATTGATCAGAACTGTACACACAAGCGAGCGGGGAGTGGCACTTTCTAGGGTTTTGTGGGAGGGTGAAGTGGGGTGTGTGTGAGGTTTTAGGTAGGCAAGGTGGATACATTTTAGGGGTGGGTTGTTAGGCAACTGCATCTACAAGTCCACAGCATGTATCTCACAATTAAAAATGTGCTGAGAGAGTATACTGCATGTCAAGCGTTCTTACCACAGGACAACAGGAATTGTCTAAATACAGACGTGCCAGGCTAATTGCTGAGTTCACAGTACTTGTCTGCACCATTTAATTGTACAGGGAGAAAAAGGGCCACAGTTTCCAATGTCTGATATCTGGCTGCACAGCCCACTCCCAACATTCAAGAGAGCTGTGTGATCTTAAATAAATTGCCACTCCCTCTTCTGCCACCACCTCCTCTTCCTCCTCTGCCACCACCTCCTCCTCCACCTCCTCAGATTTAAACTATTATTTCATGTATTGTTTTGTGTGTGTGTATGTTTGTGTACGAGATGTGTGAATATGGATGTGTACATGCTACAGCACATGTGTAGAGATCATAGTACAGTTTTCTGGAGTTGGTTCTTTCCTGCCATCATGGGACCCAGGGATCAAACTCAGGTTGCAAAGCTTATGAGGTAAGTGCCTTTACCTACTAAGCCATACCATAGACCCAAAGGTTTAGTTGACTTAGAAATGTCTTTTGTTCACAGAAAATCAAAATAAAGTCCGAGATTGCCTATATATGCATTGTGTCCCTGTTGACAATGTAACCTACATAGAGAGACACTTGTCACAACCAAGACACGTCATTGACACTCCAAGCCCAGGGTTCTCATTAAGATTTGCTTTGATCTGATACGTTATATAATGTGCAGTATCACATAGGAGGTAGACACTTCTTTATAATGTTCTGATAATAATAACTGTCTCTCTGGGACTATAGGTAGACTGACTGTAATGATACAAGTGATATGGCCAGAGTGGGGCCAGGTCCCTGATACCAGGTTAGGACTCTGCTATGAGAACAAGTGCAACCCCAAACCAGGCTGGGCGGGGTGGGGGGGTCCATTAGCAAGGAGTGAGGTGAAGACATTGGTGATGATGACCATCTAAGGGAGGGTGAGCTATTATGGGTGTCTTAGTTAGGGTTTTACTGTTGTGAACAGACACCATGACCAAGACAACTCTTTTTTTTTTTTTTTTTTTTTTTTTTTTTTTGAGACAGGGTTTCTCTGTGTAGCCCTGGCTGTCCTGGCACTCACTTTGTAGACCAGGCTGGCCTTGAACTCAGAAATCCGCCTGCCTCTGCCTCCCGAGTGCTGGGATCAAAGGTGTGCGCCACCACGCCCGGCTGACCAAGACAACTCTTATAAGGACAACATTTAATTGGGGCTGGGTTACAGGTTCAGAGGTTCAGTCCATTATCATCAAGGGAGGAGCATGGCAGCATCCAGGCAGGCATGGCGCAGGAGGAGCTAAGCGTTCTACATCTTTATCTGAAGACAGCTAGCAGAGTACTCACTTTCAGGTAGCTAGGAGTAGGGTATTAAAGTCCATACCCACAGGGACACACCTACTCCAACAAGGCCACACCTCCTAATAGTGCCACTTCCTGGCCTAACGATATACAAACCATCACAATGGGTAACACAATTCTTACTAAAATGGCTGTGTGGCAGGGGTGAGGGTGGGGGTGGGGAGAATCTTCTCTTTCCTCCCTGCAACAATCAGCACAGAAGACCAAACTCCCCAAATGTGTGGAGGATTCTCCCAAGCAGCAAATAAACCATCAGTTCTGTCTAGGACAGCACAGTTCTGGCATTGTCTACCTTGATACAGTGTCAGATCCCATGGGTTAAGGGTTCAGTTCCAAAGACAGCCCTTCAGCTCTGTAGCTGATGATTGAAAGCCCTGGGATTTTCACCCATGTCACTACTGGGGCTCCCATGATCCTTTCCTTGGGTTTGATTATTTGTTTGAACAGCTCACAGAATTCAGGGAAACATTTATAGGAACTGGTTCCTTACAAAGGGATACAGGTGAAGGGGTGCACAGGGGATGAGGGGAAAGGAAATTGAGCTTTCATGGCCTGTCAAGAATGCCAGCCCCTATGCACTTCAGCATGTTTGGCTATCTGAAGATCTTTAAACCCCATTTGAGTTCTTATGGAAGTGTCAGTCTGCAGGCAGATTGATGAAATCTCTAGTCTTTGATAGCCATTCCCATTCCCTTCAATGAGGTTTGAGGAGGGGGCACAAAGTTCTGACCCTCCAGCCCTGCAGTGGTCTCTCTAGTAGCCAGCATCCATACTGATATTATCTAGGGACTGCTGTGAATCAAATTTATTAGCATACCAAAAATATCATACACAAAAGTCTAAAAATTTTAGGAGTTTTGTGTCAAGAAATGTTAGCAAAATATTAATATGTATATATAGTACATATAGTAAAATATGTATATATACAAACACATATTTAAATATGGAATATACAAATATATTTTAATAGTTAATATGAATATAAAATGTATAAATTATTATATAAAAATATAAAACAAGTGTATTTATTAATATATTAATATATTTATTATTTGTTATTTATATGTAAATAAATAAATAGATTAAAATAAATAAAATTTTAACTCACATCCCACTGTCTCTGAAGACAAGTCAGATCTACAGTATGCCACAAAAGAAGAGGCTAAGGAACACAGTCAGTATCAAAAATTATGGGATGTAAAGGGTGAGTAACTCTAATTATGTCAATTTGTCAGAATTCTTGTGAAAACTAGGTGAGTTAAGTGAAGGACAGGAGGGGCCAAACAGGGAGGTGAATACTCAGAGGGACTTGACTAAACTTTGGTCAAAGAGCGTCATTACTTTCTGTGACTCTCTGCCTCTGTCTTGCACCTCTCTCTTTCATCGACCTCTCTCCCCTTGAATAAGATGGTATTTTATTCTTTTTTTCAAAGGTGCCTACAAGGACTGGGAGATGGCTCAGTAGTTAAGAGCATTGCTGCTCTTCCAGAGGACCCAAGCTCCCACCTTGGGCAGTTCACACTGCCTATAAACCTAGCTCCAGGGGATCTGACAGCCTTTTGCTTTCATGGGTGTCTGCACACATATGGCACATATGCAAAAGTATACATACATATACATAAATAATAATAAATAAACAACAATAATAGTAAAGTCATCATAATGACCAATTCTGGAAAGTTCTGCATCTGTTTTTAACTTTTTTTTACAGTTAAAATTGCAGTAAAAATACAGTGGATTACAAAGTAATGGGTTGTATCACGACAATTTTATATATATATCATATAATGTATAATTATAATATGTGTATATGTAATTATACTCTGTTTTCATTGATTTCCCTTCTCTACCACACTTCCTCTTCCTTCCAACTGCTTCACTTTCTTATCTCTGTTATTTCTAGTCTGTTTCCTTTTGTTACATTTTGTTTTTATGAGACAGGGTCTCTCTACTTAGGCCTGTTCATCCTGGAACTCACTATGCAGACTAGGCTGCTCTCAAACTCACAGAGATCTGTCTACCTTTGCCTCCTGAGTGCTGGGATTAAAGTTGTGAACCACACAACCTGGCTGTCTGTTCGTTCTCTCTCTCTCTTTCTCTTTCTTTCTTTCTCTTTAGTTTTATGAGACAGAGTTTTGCTGTGCATCCCTGACTGTCCTGGAACTTATTCTGTAGACCAGGCTGGCCTCAAACTCACAGAGACACGCCTGACTCTACCTCCCAAGTGCTGGGATCAAAGACATGCTCCACATTGCCTGTCTATACTCTTTTTCTCTCTCTTTCTTTTCCTTCCTTCCTTCCTTCCTTCCTTCCTTCCTTCCTTCCTTCCTTCCTTCCTTCCTTCCTTCCATGTATCCCCGGTTGTCCTGGAACTCACTCTGTAGATCAGGCTGGCCTCAAACTCCCATAGCCTAGCGAGTTCTGGGATTAAAGACATGTGCCACCACTGCCTGGCATCTGTTTTCTCAATACTCGTCTTCTGTCAAGAGATCAAATGGACTTTGCTTGTTACCGAGTCCTGATAATCTGGGTTGCATCCCTTGAACTTCCCTAGTAGAAGGAAAGAATTGATGCCTTCAGGTTGTACTCTGACCTCCATACTCTGTCAGGACATGTGTGCCTCCTCTCAATATACATACATAAAATAAACACAGAAATAAATAAATGTAAAGATGAGACCTTGGATTTATAGTGTCTGGGGTACTTCACAACCTCAGGGAAATTCAGAAACATTGTGGACTCATTTGCAGTTAGATGACCCCTGTACTGGCTGGCTTTGTGTGTCAACTTGACACAGCTGGAGTTATCACAAAGAAAGGAGCTTCAGTTGGGGAAATGCCTCCATGAGATCCAGCTGTGGGGTATTTTCTTGGTTGGTGATCAAGGGGGGGGGCCCTTTGTAGGTGGTGCCATTCCTGGTAATCTTGGGTTCTATAAGAGAGCAAGCCAGGGGAAGCAAGCCAGTAAGTAACATCCCTCCATGGCCTCTGCATCAGCTCCTGCTTCCTGATCTGCTTGAATTCCAGTTCTGACTTCCTTTGGTGATAAACAGCAATTCGGAAGTGTAAGCTGAATAAACCCTTTCCTCCCCAACTTGCTTCTTGGTCATGATGTTTGTGCAGGAATAGAAACCCTAAGACAACCCCTGAGATTATTTTGAAGTTTGTCCTAAAGTTTTGTTGCTATTGTAGGTAGTGATTGAGAGCTTCCACTTGGCCTGTTGGGTCTTCCCATCTGTGTCTAGTAAGCATCAACTTTAACAGAATTACTGCTTTTTCCCAATATTATTGTTTCTCCACACATCTTCTGCATCCAAATGTGATTCTTAGTAAACAGTACAGCCTAGGATTCAAACACAAGAGATTCAGGCTACAGAGGTCATGAGGAAGAGGGACTCCACCATGCCAGACCTTATATCATAGCTTTAATTTTAGGGGGTATCTTCAGGATTTTGGTACTGGGATGAGGCACCACTTAGAGACCCTTGGCAGTGACTGTTATACAACCAGTATAGAAATGTTTCAATAGTCAACTGAGAAGACTCCCCTGGCTGGTATCGTTTATCTCCTTTTTATTTCTATTGTTTCTCCTTTATATCTATCACTGTTTCTTGCCTGGACCTATTTTATGGTCTCCCAGTGTTTTCTTGCTTCCAAACACGGATCTCTATAACCTGTTGTCCAAACAGCAGCCAGAGCAATCTTTTAAGACTATAAACCCCATCATGCAGCTCTTCTGCTTAGAACACATTCATAGCGCACTTGAAAACGCTCTCACCTGATCTGGGTGATGGCACTGTTTGCCCTTCTCCTTCTCTGCTCTGCTCTCTTGCACTGCCATGGTAGCCTCCATCCTCTGTATTCCTTCTTCTCCTCAACCCTGACGCCCAGTCTCTCATAAATTGTATTTCCAGGCCAATGTTGTATGAGAATCTCTTCATCCAGGGTCAGAGTCAAAAGTCACATGCCACCCTTCTCTAAGTGTTATAATGAGATTCCATCTATTCAGCCTTTGTTCCCCCATGTCCTTAAACTTTTATTGGCTTTTACTCCCATCCACTTGCCACTCCCCCAGCTACTAAGGGCACACAAATTAATATGACCAAGTTGCTCTCCACAAGGTCCTCAACTGGGTAAGAGAAGCAGAAAGAGAATTTCACAAAGACCTCAGGATATTTATGGCACAATGCAAAAGTGAGCTGTAATGGAAGGCTCATGGGAGCCCAGAGGACATGGCCATTAATAACTGTGCCTGGGGAAATTAAGGGAGGTTTTAGAGAGTATCTGACTGCCTGGGTAATTAGAGTGGAGGATCCTTGTTTCCAAATGGACATAGTGAAACAAATTGCACTGCACTATTTAAGACCTAAGATTTGCAAAACACTAAAATGGACATATCCCCGATTTTCATACAGGTACATCTTAATGGTCATCTTCTGTATCCAGTGTTGATTCCTTTACCTTCTTATTCAACGAGGGCCTCTTTTGGCTTAGCTGACTTAGCAACAAAATTGATTTTCACTGTGTACCATCAGGAGACTGAGTATTTTTTTAAGCAGGGTGTGTGTGTGTGTGTGTGTGTGTGTGTGTGTGTGTATGTATGTGTGTATGTGCTGGAGGTCTTGATGATGGAGCGGATTCATTTTTCAGTCCTTGACAGGATGAGTGGATGTCTTCTCTCTTGGGTAGGACATGGCTTCTAACTGCTCTTTACCTTTCCCAGGAAGGTGAGTATCTTCCTAATCAATCTTTTCAGAGAAATGGGAGAAGAGAGAAAACGTACACATTCCCAGTTTTCATGCCCTAGCTAATACAACCATCACAACCATAAGTATTTTTATTTTTTTTTTCTACCTAGCAGCCACCAGGACATGTCTTTCCTTCCAGGTCATTTGTTGTACATGTTTGTTTTTGCTACATTTTGGAAAGTTCTACGAATGAGAAAATGTCTACAAGTCCATTGCTGTAACTTCATAGTTAGCATCGGGTGTATAGTGATTCTCAGAATCCATTGACTCACTGAGTGAGCAAATGAAGGAAAGAATGGTCTTGATCATTTGAGTAAAATTCCAAAAGAAGGTAATTGGATGGGTTCACATCAAATAAAGGCTAATTGACTCCTCTGGGGACAACCCAACATGTTCACAGAGCTGTTTTAAATGGGCAGGAATTCCAGGTCCCTAACCAATCATATTCTTTTCCAAAGGGATATTTTAAAATGGTCTTCTGGGGCTGGACGTACTCAAAATTACAAATCATAGAAATATTTTTATTTGCTCAGCTAGCAAAAATCCTTTGCTTTCCCTAGGAGAGGAGTATTAGTCATGTTCCACTTAATAGAATATGTTCAACATTACTAAATCCATTCAAGAAAAATAGTCCTTTTACAATTATTCTTGTTGGTGTGTGTGTATGTGTGGGATGTGGCACATGTGTGGAAGTCAGAGGACAACTTTCGGGGTTGGTTCTCTCTTTCCTGGGGATCAAACTCAGGTCATCAGGTTTCCCAGGCAAGAGCTTTTACCTGCTGAGTCATCTCACCCTCCCAAGAATGGGGCTGGAGACTCACTCAGGACTTTGTATATGCGAAGCACATGCTGTTACACCAAACTGTGCCCCCAGAACTTCTTTAAGATGAACTTTAGCAAACGGGTAGAGTTATAATTTGAGAATGAATCATTTAAGAACTAGTTCAAACTTGGTGACTCTATCATTGAGCAAATGGTTCCTGTTAAGCATATGACTTTTTACTACCCCACTCCTCAAGTTTTGCTTGACTTCCTGGTGGTCAATGGTGCTAGATGCTTCTGTTATTAGAAAGAACCCATGACCCCAGGTAGGATGCCTGTAGGTCTGCCTGGTGGTTTCTCTTTTTAATGTTATGGGCTGACTTGACACAGCTTGACTGTACATAGTCTAAAGTTCTTTGCTTAGAAGTCACAGCTGAAAAATATTGGTACCTTTCAATAATTGATGGCTAGGGACAAAGTTAAAGATCATGGTGTGATGGACAGATAGACCTCAGGATTCCTGCCACCCTGGTGGCCATGTTCTCTATAACCCCCTACCCTTGAATCTGAATTAAATTTAAATGAGGCAAAAGAATACATGGAATCATTATTCCCATGACTGGGTTAGAATCATCCCAAAGGTAGATTATTTTATTTTGTGTGCTCTTGACTTATTCAGGTGAGCCTTTGAAGGGAAAGTAAAATGTCAGAGAGATTGCTCTGCCAGCTTCAGACAAGGCAAAGAACAAGTCATGAATTCCTGTAGGGGGTGGTGGTGGTGGTGGTGAGGTCACATGACCAAAACCAAAGGCAGCCTCTAGGAGCGGAAAGCAACACCTGGCCAACAGCCACTGAGAAAGCAAAAGGCTTGGATGAAGCTCAGTTGCTTTGCTGCCATGCTCAAAGATTTCTGAGTTTAATCTGTGTCACTCCGTGAATGAGGCATGCCTGCAATCCCAGCATTTGAGAGGTGGAGACCAAAAGACCAGAAGTTCAAATTTGTCTTCAGTTATACACTGTATTTGAAGCTAGCCTGGGCTATTTGAGGCCCTATATCATAAAAGAAAAATTCAGAAAGCCAGAAAGAGTCAAGAGAAAGAAAGCAGAGGCAGAATTCTGCATGCACCCAGAACTCTGCCCACTACCCAGAGTTGCTTGAGGGGAAAATGCCAAGTGATGGATGAGGATGTAATCTGATGGACACCTTGATTTCAGCTTGTAAACATTTTTGCAGAGGACCTAACTGCTGCCAAGCCAGGGAGAATATGAAACAATATGTTTATGGGCTTTTTTTTTTTTTTTTTTTGAGACAAGTTTTCAGTGTTTAGGGCAGGCTGGCTTTGAACTTGTGACCCTTCTGCCTTAGCTTCCCAAGTGCTGGAATTATGGATGTGGTAAATATATATGAAATATGATTGGTTCATTGTAACTAGGAAGATTAAATGGGCTGTCTTAGTACAGAAGTTACAGACTTTTAACTATGTGAGGGGATCTACAGGGAGATCAGTGATCAAGGTTTAGATGCTGTCAGAGTTGCGGTCATTCTATGACTGAGAATCCTCATACTATTTTATCTAAGGGATGGGAGGAGCAGATGCCGCTGAGAGGGAAAATCCTGGAGAAGTACCAGATACTAGTTAGCTGAACAAGGACAGTTCAGTGGTTTGGATGCTGCTCGTGTGTTTGTGCTTGGACATGAATCCATGGTCTTCTTGACTTTCATCTTGAGTCATAACTGCCAGAGAATCCTCATGCAAGCTCAACAGGAAGGTACCATGGTCTTGCTCTGAGAATTGGGCCAGCCTCAGCTGATAGCCTTTAGGGGCTTCTCCAGTATGGGGCTGGTGACAGTGAAATAGTTACACCCCAATAGATTTCAAGTAGCTCTATGAAAAAAATTCTGCCATATGTACAAATATTTATCACAAAATGCTTATGAGCAAGTTGGGACAAAAGAGTTCACGTGACCTGGTACAAAGACTTGAGAAGATCTGCTATGAGGTATTCAACCTGTACTACACATTAAAGCGTCACTCAAGGCGAAGGCCAGAGATCTGGTCACCTCTCAAGTCTTCATTAAGCAGCCAACCCCTTTGGCAATTAATAAGAAAATGTGGGACCTTTTCATTTAAGACCTTTGGGACAACATATCCCTAATAAAATAGCTAGTATAATATTTCTTTTTCAAATTTATTTTTCTACTTGTGTGCTTTTGTGTACGTCTGTATATCTGTATGCTGTGGACGTGGCTGTCTGAGGTGGCCAGAAAAAGGTGTAGGATTGCCCTGAAGCTGGAATTATACGCAGCTGTGAGCTGCTCTCTGTGGATACTGGGAACTAATCTAGGCTTTTGTAGAAGAGCAGGAAGTACTCTTAACCACTGATTCATCTCTCTAGCCCTATAATATTTCTACTATAATATCTTCTTTATTCTAGGTTCATATGAGGTAGGAAGCAACTCTAATATACATTGATTATAGAACCAATTTGCATTGAAGTAGAGAACCCATTTGGTTCTACAGTTTTGATTGATTGAAGAAGGGTAATCAGGGTCTCTCTATATGGTTCCATCTTTCCTGGAACCAATCCTTTAGTCCAGGATGACCTCAAACACGTAGAGATCTGTCTGCCTCTGTCTACTAAGTGCTGGTATGAAAAGTCTGTGACACCATGCTTAGCTCATATTAAAATGCTATCTAACCACCTCTAAACTTTGTACATTTAAGTACATTGACAGTTTCTGGTCTAGAACTTGATCCGGTGAGTTTCTTCTTGGCCACGAATTAGAGCCAACTGGAGAAACTTTTAAGGCCACTGATACTGCTGCCGTGCCTGCAGATGGAGGATGTCAGAATCTCCTGTATTCATTACTTTTCTAGTTGCCATGAAAAACACTTGAAAGAAGTAACTTAAGGGAAGAGGGACTTATCCTGGCTCACAGTTTAAGGGGACACAGTCCATTGTGGAGAGAAGGCATGGCCATGGAAATAGCTCAGGGCTGTGGCAGCAGAAGGATGCGGTAGTTGGTTACATCATGTCTTCATTTGGAAGTAGAAACCTTGGGCTAGAGGTAGAGCTGACCTATAACTCAGAAGTGCAACTCCTCTGGCATTACCAGTAACCAACTTCCTCCAGCTAAATTCCATTTCCTAAGGGTTCCACAACCTCCCACAAAATCATGCCAGCTGGGGACCAAATGTCCAAACATGGGCCTATTGGGGACATTTCACATGGAAATCATAAAAGCTCCCTAGGTGACATTAGCCTATAACCTACATCAAGAACGATGGCTTAATTCACATTTCATTACTATTACAGACTCTTTGCTGAGGTTTTGTGAAATCAATTATGCATGTTTTAGATACTGGTCTCCTTAGGATTACCTGGAGGAACTTTTAAAACAAACAAACAAACAAACAAACACAGCACTTGAACTCTGTGAGTTCAAGGCCTGGTCTACATAGTGAGATACTTTCTCAAACAAACAAACAAACAAAACAAACAAACTCCACAAAACAAAACAAAACAAAACAAAAAAAACCCAAACAAGCAAATATGCTTAGACCTAGCCCAGAAAACTAACTCAGAATCTTTTCCTGAGCCCTGTGACCTTTATACATGTCTAGATGACTCTAGACATGTAGTCTAGAGATGCATTGCCCCAGTGATAGGCAAGCAGAAATTAAAGGCCTAGGAGGAGAATAGCGCCATGGCTCTTCCCTTGAGTGATAGGAAGGACTTATAGCAGGGCAAGTTCTGCCCCTTGGAACTTGCCACACACTGGCCACCAGGGGCACCAGTCTGTCCCACAATACCAACATGCTTCCTCTCTCTAAACCCTCTAATCTTAGTTTTCACCCTCTCCTTATATACCTCTTTAAATATCGTGACTTCCCCTTTGTTGCTCCACGCCCTCATTGTAGCCCAAGTCCTCAGTGGATGTCCTCAGTGGGTCTTCTCGTGGGCAGGAGTGATGGTTAATTCCATGTGTCAACTCGACTGGGAGGATAGATGGCCAGCTAGCTAGTCAAAGGCCATTTCTGGATGTGATTGTGAAGGTGGTTCCCAGAGAAACTAGCATTTGATTCTACATACCCAATGGATATCTTCACCTTCATCTACATGCGTGGGCATCATTCAGTCTGTGGGGGAATCAAGTAAAAGAAAAAAAGGCCAAAGCATGGTTACATCTCATTGTGTCCTCTTGAGTGATGACATCATCTTCTATTGCACTTGTACATCAGAACTCCTGGTCCCCAGGTCTTTGGGTTTCCAGCCTGTCTTATTTAGATTTTCCATAGCTGTGAGGAGACACCATGACCAAGACAAGTCTTATAAAGGACAACATTTAATTGGACCTGGCTTACAGATTCAGAGGTTCAGTCCATCATCATCAAGGTAGGAGCAGGGCAGTGTCCAGGCAGGCATGGTACAGGAGGAGCTGAGAGTTCTACATCTTCACCCAAAGGAAGCCAGGGCAGATTGACTGTCCCCTAGGCAGCTAGGAGGAGGGTCTCAGAGCTCACCCCCAGAGTGAGCTCTACCTCCAACAAGGCCACACTACCTCCAACAAGGCCACACTACCTCCAACAAGGTCACACCTCCTAATAGTGCCACTCCCTAGGCCAAGCATATTCAAACCACCACACAGCCAAATGAAACAATGAAGACAATAAACAGACAAAAGGCTCCTACACAATGACAACAGAAAGACACAAAAACAGCTGGCTTATTTTCTAAATGTGTTGGAATGTAGGCCATCTGTTATTGGGTCATCCGATCTTGAAGGTTTACTTTGAGATAAAAATACCAGACAGTTTTGACAATAACTTAGAAGTTTACCCAGCCACCAAAGCATTCTGAATGCTGGTCTGTCCTGAGCACTGTAGGGCAATTGGCCTGGACCTACACGATGTACTCTGCCACAGGTCTAAATCTCTATGGTTTTCTGATAAATGCAGAGATCATGGATAAGAGCGAGTTCTTGATCCCAAGATGCTGTTCCAAAGATGTTGGGCTTCTGTGTTTTGATACCTGACTTGTCAAAATGTTCTGCTAATACAAGGCAGGTACTCTTTAGATAGATTGCACTTTGTCACGGAAACATTATTCCTAATATCTCTTACACTAATTAATAAGCTTGCCGTGCAGCTTCAGCTGGTGGCATTTAAAACAAGCACTTGTGTTAACACTCACAGCAAGCTGTGCGGTTGGAGTGCAGGCTCCTGATTAGGGGCTTTCAAACGCTAACCAGCCACCTCTGGAATGTGGATTCCTGATTAGGGTGCTTCGGAGATGAATTAATTCTTTCTAGGTTATAGACTACTGTACATTTCTACAGCACATCCTACTACCTCTGCTAAAATGTGTTCGTGTAAATGACAGATAAGATACAAAATTTTACATATAGTGAATGTGGCAATTGGTCTAATGGAGGATACTGGAGTATATTTAGGAAAGACCTAGAAAGCATGTAGAGTGGGTAACTGTCCCAATTTACCAGGACTGAGGGGTGTCCTCAGACATGGGATCTTCAATACAAAGCCATGGAGAATATCTAGGGCAAGGAGCATAGAGACTTGGTTACCCTGACAGTGACTCTGCCTCCATAAAGCTATATTGGGAGCCAGGAAAAGTTAAGAGGGATTGCTTGTGAAAGTAAGTCTGCAAGAAAGATACAGGATCATACTAGGAAATCCATTGACTACCTCTTGCTATGTTCATCAGTTGGAGCATCACAGCCCTGAAAAGCCCATGCCTGCCCTTTCCTGCTAGGGCTGCCATACCAAGGGATCACAGGATGCATGAGTTAAACAACACAGATGTGTTTTCCCGTAGTTATGGAGGCTGGAAGCTTCAGGTCAAAATACTGAAGGTTTCCTGGTTCTCTTTGTGGATTACAGATATCCACCATTTTTTTAAAATAGGACTTTTAAAATTAATTAATTTATTTATTTATTTACATTCCACCTGTTGATTCCCCTCCTTGCCCCTCTCCCACAGTTCCTCATCCCATACCCCACCCCTTACCTCCAAGAAGGTACCCCCTGGGTAGGGTATCCCCTTCCCCTGGGGCCTCAAGTCTTTCAAAGATTAGTCTTTCAAGGATCTTCTCCCACCGAGGCCAGGCCAGGCAGTGAGTTACTACAGCACATGAGACTAATGCCCTTTGCAGAGCAACATGCTGAATGGGTTAGCTGATTTTCTTTACTGTTATCCTTAAAAAAAAAAAAAAAAAAAACCCAAAAGATAAAAACAAACAAACAAACAAACAAAGAGGACTTGGCACTTCACACCACAGCTTTGGATACAGTAACCCTGCTTTCCTGGGAAAACTTCTTAATTATTGTTGGGATCATTAGCATTAACAACTGAAGACATAGGACACCCAAGAAAACCAGAATTTCAGAGAAACAAAAATGACATTTCAGTATAAATATATCCCAACTATGGCTGAGAGCCTAGGCTTGGGTACTGAAAACTACCCTTTCTGTACTGAACCTTCATCTGTAACTGCATGCCATGTATTCTATCAAGTATTTCCAGTTAGCATGGATATGGCCCCAGCACTGAGAAGGAACTGGACCATGAAGCTGCTTCGCTCGCCAAGTCTGCTGCTCTTTGGTTTGGGTACTGGCATTTCCTCTGCAGTGAGGAATAAATTGCATATGAGACAACCTCTAGGATCCTAAGTGGGTGCACGTCATGTGAGGTGCGCTTGCTGGGTGAAAGGGACAAGAAAGCTTCTGTTTCAGTAGCCATGGAGTTTTGTGAAAGTTGTACAGCCTCCTCAGGCTTCACTCTCCTCATCTTCAAACTGGGTCTGTTTATATATGACTTGTGAGACATAAAATGAGACACATCTAACGAAGCAGAATATAAAACATTTGATATATAGATTAGACAGCCAACCAAGAAGACCTAGTATGAATACTACTAATTTAAAACCAAGTGAGACATGATGAAAATTGATATTAAGTCCTTTCTCTGTACTCCTCTCCCTTGAACATGTAAGGGACAACATGAAGATGTCCTCTTTCCTGCCCCCAAGCGGTTTCCAGTGGAGAGGTCTGCAGGAGATAATATTCTACCAAATTCTCTCAACTGATACAAGACAATCAAGGGAGAGAGAGAGAGAGAAACAGAGACAGAGAGACATATAGATACAGACACAGAGACAGAGAGACAGATAGATAAAGATGGACACAGAGAAAGAGAGACAGAGACAGACAGAAACAAAAACAAACAGGTAAAGACAGACATACACAGAGAAACAGACAGAAACAGAGAGAAACAGAAAGACAAATAGATAAAGATGAATGCAGAGACAGAGAGATAGACAGACAGATAAATATGATCACACAAAGAGACACACAGACACACACACACACACACACAGAGAGAGAGAGACTCTTTTGAGCTCCATGACAGGCTGAGAGTAGCTATGAGAAGTGAGGGTGAATATGGGGTGGCTTCCAGAACACAGAAGCAAGGCTGTCAATCTGCCCTAGTGTTTGCAGTACAAAAGTGAGGGGTGCCATCTGTCTAGATCCCCTACTACTTCTAAGCAGAGCATTGGGAAGAACAGGAAAAGGGTGTCTACTTGACTTCATACTTTAGATCTCGTTTGAGTGCCTTTAAGTGGCTAGAAGAACTTGCATGGTGTACTGTCTGGTTTTGTGTGTCAACTTGACACAAGCTGGAGTTATCCCAGAGAAAGGAGCCTCCCTTGAGGAAATGCCTCTATGAGAGCCAGCTGTAAGGCATTTTCTTAATTAGTGATCAGTTAGTCCAGGCCATTGTGAGTGGTGTCATCCCTGGACTGGTAGTTCTGGGTTCTATAAGAAAGAAAGCTGACAAGCCAGGGGAAACAGTTTAGTAAGCAGCACCCCTCCATGGCCTCTGCATCTGCTCCTGCCTCCAAGTTCCTACCCTGTGTTAGTTCTAGTCTTAACATCCTTTGGTGATGAACAGCAATGTGGAATTGTAAGCTGAATAAACCCTTTCCTCTCCAACTTGCTTCTTGGTCATGATGTTTTTTGCAGCTATATCAACCCTGACTAAGAGACATGGCAAGTGCTACCTGTTAAAGGGTCACTAAGGCCTGTAGGGAGGGAGACAGATGTTGAGTGCATCAGACACTGCTGGATCTAAGCAGATAGCTCAAGGATGTGGCTAATGTAACTTTATGATGAATGAGGATGCTCTGTCAGCCTCAGAGAACCAGCATCAAACTCAGCATCCTTCCCCTTCCTCACCAGACACCATTTGCTTATAAAATTCAGTCTTTATTCTCTTTCTCTTTTCTCTCTAGAAATGGGTCTCTCAGCCAGGCGTGGTGGCGCACACCTTTAATCCCAGAACTCGGGAGGCAGAGGCAGGCGGATTTCTGAGTTCGAGGCCATCCTGGTCTACAAAGTGAGTTCCAGGACAGCCAGGGCTACACAGAGAAACCCTGTCTCGAAAAACCAAAAAAAAAAAAAAAAAAAAAAAAAAAAAAAGAAAGAAATGGGTCTCTCTTTTGCCCTACTTGTTATTACCTAGATGGCTTAGGGGTTGAGCTGTCTGAGGGAATGAGGAATGAGCAAACAATAGACACACATACATAGAAGCTGAGATCAGATAGGCCACGTTCTCTGATGGAGATGTACCAGCAACCTGGAAACTCAAGGAGTTTGTTATATACAGCTGAATGAGGAGGTGGGTTGGCTAATCGTGCATGGGGGGGGGGGTCTCTGTAGTTTCAGGCTGCAGCCACTTGAGGAAGAAGCTCTGCTTGATAATGTCTATACATGGTGCCAACATCCTTCCTCCTACCTGGAAAAGAACCGACCATTCCCCTGAGACTGACCTGGGGAAGGCCTTGCTATTCCCATGAGTCTGAGGAGTTGGGGTCCTTGCTGTAGCCATGTTCACGTCATGACTTCTCACTCGTCCGTGATATACTTGCTCCCTGTGGCCTCCTAGTTCAGAATCTTAGATGCCAGGCTTCCAGGGGCCATCAGCATGGACTCCCAAGTATTGTTTCTCTGCATCTCCTTGTTTCTGATGGAGGGAGGAGCTTTCCTCGTGTCTTTGAAACCTGCCCTTGTTTGCTGTTTTGCACTTTTTCTTTTCTTTCTTCCTTCCTTCCTTTCTTTTCTTTTCTTTTTTTTTTTTTTAACGGATCTTGCCTGAGTTTATTTGTAAGAACAGCATAGGACACTGGTCATCTGCAAATAGTGTGTGGGGAGGTGTGTCACAGCAGTCCATCTGTCTTCACCCTGGCAGGAGCCTTTTCTATGGGGCCTTCACAGGGGCCTGGGCACCTTTGGGAGCCTGGGCTGGAGCTAAAGCCTGGGCCTTAGCTGGAGCTTTGGCTCCTGCCTTGGTTTGGACCTTAGGCTTTGGTTGGCAGAGCCTCTGACCCTTGGCCATGTAGCTTCGAATCCGCTTCCCAAGCTTAGGGTGAGCGATGAAAGCCAGCCGCTTGAGTCTGGGGCCTTTTGGCATCTTGGGCTTGATGGCCTGAGGCTTCACCAGGGCCTTGATGGCCTCTGCGCATGCACTCACGGCCTTTGCATTGTTGGCCTGCATCTTCTTCAGGCCTTTCTTGTTGTGCTTCTTGGCAAAGCGCATGTTCCTCAGGAATTTGGGGTCAACCCCCTTAAGAGATTCGTATCTTTGCGACTGGGGTTTCTTGATGCCATTTCTGTTCCATTTGCGGGACTGGTTGCGTGTGGTGTGGTTCTTGGACTTGGCCATGTCTGCACAGTAACCCTCGGCTCCCGCAAGCACTTTTTCTTATCACCTGCTCTTGCCACTCCTGCCTCTGACATCCCCAGTGAGACTGGTTTTATTTGTCACCACCATGACTTGTACAGGTCAAAGGTTACAAGAGAAAAGGTTCTTTTTGTGCTCGTGTGTGCATGTGTGTGTGTATTTGTAGGCCAGCAACCAACCCCAGGTATCATACCTCAAGACATAAACTACCTTGGTTTTGTGAGATAGGGTCTCATTGTTCAGGGTTCATTGACCTGGAACACACTAATTAGCCAGCAAGTCTCTGAGATCTGTCTCCATTCTCCCAGAGGTGGAATTAGCAGTGCATGCCATCGTGCTTAGGTTGTTTGTTTGTTTGTTTGTTTGTGAGTCCTCACGATTACACAGCAAGCACTTAACCAATAGAACCATCTCGTCAGCCCAAGAAAGGGTTCTCAAGGGCAAACACAAACTTCTGGAATTTAAAGCCACAAAGCTTGACCCCAGCTGTGGCCTGCATCGACCTGGGTATCCAAAGCAATCTTCATATCTCAGTTCCAGATGCAGACCATCAGCCAATCATCCTGCTTGTTTAAGTGCTCCCAGCCTCTTCAGAGCCCACAACCGTGCATCGTCGTTGTTATCATACTCTCTTCTCTTCTGCTGCCAGAGATGGAACTGTAACGCCCCACCTGCCCTCCCCCACCTCGAAATAAATACTTTGCGCCGTTCTGAAAATTTCCAGCAATTAGCTGGTACCATCACCTCTAATTAGTCACTGGCAAACACAGTTGAGATAATAAAGCTTACCAAGAGGGAAGCATGAATAAGCAACAGATTCTTCGTCTACTGGGGAAGTGGCCCTGATGAATCATTTAATAGTCACTGTAATGGAATTGTACAGGTTTTCTGTACACACACCGCAGAGAACATATTAAGTGTGTCTGAGCCATGAGAGAGCCTTAGTGATTAATTTGCCATATGGTACTAGAAAAATCTCATTTCTTTTGACACACAGTATACTTTTACATTTTTCTTTATTAATAAAACCATCAAGAAAATATACTTTTCTTTCCATCTCACTAATGACTCCCACAAATTCATTCAGACACCCAGGAATTGGTCTTTTTTTTTTTTTAATTATATCTATGTTCCTGTGGACAACGGGAACATAGCTATTTACTCTCTTATTATGTGTTTGATTTTCAATTGTTGTCGATTGCTTTGTGTTTGTTTGTTTGTTTTTTGTTTTTGTTTTGTTTTGTTTTTCAAGACAGGGTTTCTCTGGCTGTCCTGGAACTCACTCTGTAGACCAGGCTGGCCTCGAACTCAGAAATCCTCCTGCCTCTGCCTCCCCAGTGCTGGGATTAAAGGTGTGCACCACCACACCCGGCTGCCAATTGCTTTTTAATCATTTTTATTGGTTATTCCATGGTGACATCACCCAGAAGATGATTGTTATTCTTTTTTATTTACAGAGAAAAATGTCACTGGTGGGTTAAATGACATGCCTGTCACTTGGTCTGAGGGGCTTTTGATAAGAGCCCAGCCTGTTAGTTCCCAGAAACACGGGAATGAGCGGAATTTGAAGATCCATTGCTGCGACCTAGACACCAGCGAACTAACCAGCTTCCTTCTAAGCAAAGCCTGAATTTCCCTGGCACTGAACTTCCTGTTCTGTGAAATAGACTTATCATGGAACACCATTGTCAGGTCCCAACATAATGGCAGAAAGAAAGGGCTTTGGGGGTTTGTCATACCTAAGGGACTTCGGTATCACCACAGTGGGTAATCCTTATCTGTGTCGCAGCACTACAGACACCCAGCATGGTGGCACGTACCTGTAATCCCAGCACTGGGGAGGCAGAAGCAGGAGAATCAGGAGTTCCAAGTTGTCTTCAGCTACATAGTGTGGTTCAAGAACAAACAGCCTTTGATATGAGAGCTACTGTTCAGAACGACAACAGAAAAGAACATGTCAAACAACGGTAACATGAGACCCTCATGGAGTATAGGGACAGGGGATAGTAGCTATGGTAATAGGCCTCAGTTTAGCTTCCCAATTCTTATTTTTGCTGCTTCAAGCATAGAGAGTGACGTACTCACATGAGGTTGCCCAGGGAACCCAAACCAGCTATGGTCCCCTTTAAGCGCTCTTCACGCTACAACTTTCCCATAGAAATAACCAGTTGAGGAACTCCCATCTCTTCTGAGGTGTAATGAATTTTGCAAGATCATGAAAAGTGTGATTACTGGGACTGTGTCCTCTTATTGGCTACCACTAAAGACAGTCCTGGTGTGCTGGAAAATTTTATGTCAACTTGACATAAACTTGAGAAAAGGGATCCTCAATTGAGAAAATGCCCCTGTAAGATCAGGCTCTTGGTCAAGCCTGTAGGGCATTTTATTAATTAATGATTGGTGGGGGAGAACCAAGCCCATTGTGGGTGGTGCCATCCCTGGGCTGGTGGTCCTGGGTTCTATAAGAAAGCAGGCTGAGCAAGTCATGATGAGCAAGCCAGTAACCAGCATCCATGCATGGTCTCAGCATCAGCTCCTGTCTCCACGTTCCTGCCCTGCTTGAGTTCCTGTCCTGACTTCCTTCAGTAATGAACAGTGATGTAAAAGTGTAAGTCAAATAAGCCCGTTCCTCCCCAAGTTGCTTTGGTTATGATTTCATCACAGCAATAGGAGTCCTAATCCATCCAGGATGTCCCAGGGCTTTGGGGACTATAGTTGAAATCAGTGAAACTGAGCCCTCTTAAGCAGACACACCACTGGGGAAATAGGAGGGAACCTTTGTCACTGGCTTTTCTGCTCATAAGATTCGGTGACTCTTCTTGCCTGTTGTAATACACAGGAAGGGAAAACGGACTCAAATTATATTAATGATATGTAGGTGATCAAATTGAGGTTCCCAGAATCTATGACTAAGCCCTAGGCTTCAGGACCTGTGACTATGGCCTTTTTTGGGCAAAGGATCTTTGCAGACTGTGGTACTTGAAGGATTTTGAGGTGAGATCATTTTAGATTATCCGGGTGGGCCCAATGACACAAGTCTTTTTCCTTTAGAGACTGGATCTCACCACATAGCCCAGACTGGCCTCCGACTCATGTTTTGTTTTGTTTTTGCCTTGGCCTCCGGAATGCTGGGATTATAGACGTGTCCCACCACACCCAGTAACAGATGTCTTTATATGAATAAAGGAGGGGGAGGGGAGAGAGACGAGCGTACACATTAAAAAAAAACAAAAAACAAAACAACAACAACAAAAAAAACCATGGCCAAGAGGGGACAGAGGCAGGAGGTGGAGTTATACACAGTCAACGAGCATCAGTCTATGTCAACAGCCTTGGAAAGCTGTAGGAGACCAGCATCGGCCTCTCTACTGGAGCCTCGAGGATACCTCCGTGCTGGACTTCTGCCTTCCACAGCCATGAGAGAAGGAATTCCTCTAGTGTTAAGCCATTCAGATGGGGCAGTGCTTTACAGCTTTGGAGATTTACACAGGGGTAAGGGTGTGGACTGACAGGGGCTTTCAGTTCTGAGCTGAGTCCCTCTTATAGTATCTGAAATTAAGCAGATTTTTATCCCGAGCTAACGTCACTTTGCTTACGTCGATATATTTTCAGGTCCTGGCTAGCTACAGCCGTAGAAGAGAAGTAATTTTTCCTGTTAAGAAATTTGTTAGTTCTTAAGAAACTGCTGCAGTCACACACACACACACACACACACACACACACACACACACACACGAGATAATACTTGGCTCTTCCCAGTTTGATAATAGAAGTGAATATTTTCCTATTCATATACTCTTCTGAGTGCACACCAGAGTCTTATGCATTTTTGAATCCCAACCTAGGGTGCAGCCAAACCCTCGTCGTTTAATCTGCCTGAGAGTGACACTGAGCAACCCTGCCACCCTGCAGGCTTTATTTGGTTTTGCAACCCTAAGGACCCTAAGTCCAAAGCTTCACACATAGTAGCCCAGCATCCTGCTGCTAAGCTAAATCCCCAGCCCCATTCAGCAGTTTTAAGCACTTGTAAGCCACCTTACCTCCTTTTACCCTGTGGGCTGTGTCCGAGCCTGATCTTTGTATTCTACACCTCTACCAGACTTTAGGTGCATAGCAGAAGTGCAGGAAGTACTTGTGAACCAGAGTGACTGGCTGTCCTGGCTTTCTCTGGGCAGAGGAGATTTTTTTTGGGGGGATGCTTGGATCTCAGATTTGAAACTGGATCAGTCCCAAGGACACCTAAGTTGTTGGTCATCGCAGTTAAGAGAACAAAACAGATGCAACAATTGCCCCAACCCCATTGATTCTGGGATACCATGACTTCTCAGTTTGTTATTTGGTCTCAATCTCACTCAGCTTCCTTCTGAAACTTTAAACCTCTCAGGGGTTACTCTTCCAGGCAGCCTTCTCCTTTACCAGGGTGCTAATTCTAGTCAGAGCTGGTGCCCAGGGGCTCATTGCTAACAGCCCCCTAATGCAGATCCAGGCTCCTCTCACGCGACTCTGATTTTCTCCCAGTTCTCTGATCGGTGGTTTCTCTTCTCCTGTTTCTTAAATGTTGGACGTTTTTCAGGACTCTGACCTGGACACATTTCCTGAGAGCTGAAGAGCAGAAATGAACTCCTCGTATGCACTCGCTAGCTCCCCTTTCATACCCATTTTCATCTAATCAAAAACTCAGTTGACTCCTTTATCTGAGTAAAGCTAAGTCAGTTCCCTTCTCCTCATTCCCAGGGTCGCTGTCACATACCAGGTCTAGATCATTTCTTGATTTTTCCATCTCCATAAACCATCCAAATTTCTCCTTTTCATTGCTTATAGGTGCAAATGGTACTATGTCCCTCTCTGGCTTAAGGGATGCCAGTGGCCCCTTGTGTTTCTTCAGATGAATTCCAGCCTTCTCAGATCCACACAGAAGATACCTCATCCTCTGCCCTTGCTATTAGTTTGGCTTTATCTATCACTAGATGCCTACCTCAGACTCCCGGCCTCAGAGAACACACCTCTACCTCCGCAGTCAAACCCTTGAACCTATTTGCCAATCTGCCCTCTCGGGTCCTCTAACCAAAGGTCACTTCTAGGACCCACTGAGGTCAGGAAACTCAACAGATGTGTATAGCGATGGGGGCTGGGGAACTGGGGGTGGCAACCAGAAAGTCCCTGATTCCAGGAAAGCAAGAGCCTTCCAGGACCCCACAGGGTTGACAATAGCTGAATAAGGGAGGGAGAACCTGTCGAGACCATATCCAGAGGTTAAGCATGCCCCCTCCCCACCTGTGGTTGAGGGATGGGGCCACCCACCCATCTCCAAGATTTTAACCCAGAATTGCCCCTGTCTAAAGGAAATACAGGGACAAAAAGTGGAGCAGAGACTGAAGGAAAGGCCATCCAGAGACTGTCCCACCTGGGGATCCATCCCACATGCAGACACCAAACCCAGACACTATTGCTGATGCCAAGAAGTGCTTGCTGTCAAGAGCCTAATACATCTGTCTCCTGAGAGGCTCTGCTAGGATCCTGACCAATACAGATTCGAATGCTTGCAGTCAACCATTGGACTCAGAGCACAGGGACCCCAATGGATCGGAGGGGTGGCTTTTGGTCCTGTGAAGGCTTGATGTCCCAGTGTAGAGGAATTCTAGGGTGGTGAGGCAGAAGGGTAGGTGGCTGGGAGCTCCCTCATAGAAGCAGGGTAAGGGGGGATGGGGATAGGGAGTTTGCAGAGGGGAAACCAGGAAAAGGGGATAACATTTGAAATGTAAATAAATAAAATATCCAATTAAAAAAAAGACCCTCTGAGTCAAGATGGACTATCTCCCTCACCTGTCCTGAACCAGCAACTTGGGTTTACTCCCTGTCTTAGTCAGGGTTTCTATTCCTGCACAAACATCATGACCAAGAAGCAAGTTGGAGAGGAAAGGGTTTATTCGGCTTACACTTCCATACTGCTGTTCATCACCAAAGGAAGTCAGGACTGGAACTCAAGCAGGTCAGAAAGCAGGAGCTGATGCAGAGGCCATAGAGGGATGTTCTTTACTGGCTTGCTTCCTCTGGCTTGCTCAGCCTGCTCTTATAGAACCCAAGACTACCAGTCCAGAGATGGTCCCACCCACAAGGGGCCTTTCCCCCTTGATCACTAATTGAGAAAATGCCTTACAGTTGGATCTCATGGAGGCATTTCCTCAACTGAAGCTCCTTTCTCTGTGATAACTCCAGCTGTGTCAAGTTGACACAAAACTAGCCAGTACACTCCCCCAGGAGAGTTTCCACCTGTCCCCTTGTGATGCTGCTGACCAAGCGAACAACAGGGCAACTTTTCTTTGTGGGAGTTTGGTTGGTTGGTTGGCTTCAGTTTTTGTTTTTGTTTTGGGGTTTTTGTTTTTTTTTTTATAGACAAGATTTCTCTATGTGGACTTGGCTTGCCTCTATGTGGACTTCAGTACCATGGAGCTTTCAAATTCCTAGAGATCCACTTCCACCTCCCTCTGGGGCACTGAGACTTAAGATGTGCAAACCCACTGTGAGCCTTTCTTTGCTTTGTCTCCTTTTCCCTCAGCAGGTGGCATGCTGTAAGCACTTCATTGGCAGTGAATAGGCTCTTACACAGCCTGGAAGGGGGAAAGGTGCTTAAAGTGTGGTGAATGGGGCAGAGACTTAGCTCATCATCAGGAGGAACTGCACAAGTGAAGCTCTGGACTCAATCCTTAGTGTTGCAAAAATAAATACAGCCTGTGGGGGTTGGCCAGGATTGCTCACTGTCATTGTCAAGGTCAACTTAAAGGAAGATGGTTTGACTGCAACTTAGGTTGGGGTTCAGAAACGCATAAGACTCCTGACTCTTGTGCCCAGTCAGATCCCAAGTCTGTAAGAGAAAACATTTTGCAGATGTACTTAACTAAGTTAAGGTCACCTTGGATTAGGAAGGTATCTATATGCACTATAATGACGACCTCATAAAAAGAGGAGAAGACCCAGAGACATGGATATATCATAAACATACATAATACATACACATACATACATACATACATATGAAAAACCAAAGCAATAATAGCAATGGATACTGGAACATGACCACAAGAAGCCAGGCAATACCAAACATTCCTGACATCTGCCAGGAGCCAGGAGATGAATCAGGAGGGGGGGTGGGGGGCAGGACCTATCGCAGAACCTTCAGAGGGGACAACTTGGTTTCAGATTCCAAGCTTTCAGGACTCTTAAAAAGCCCATTGCTGGTGGTGTGTGTGGCATTTTGGGCTCTCTGTGTTAAGGGAGCTCTATTGGGAATCTTAGTCCCCCTTTCCTCCCCTGCAGCTACTGAGCAGAGCCTGTCAGCCCAGGGCTGGAGTGCTCCGGGAGTTCGCTGACTGATCTTCCGTGTTTGTTAAATGGAATAGTACCAAGAGCTCAGGACTCCAACGGATCCTGTGTTTATCTGGCTGATTACCAGAGAAAAATTTCCCCCTCATGACCCTACAACAAAGTTAGCTGTAAAAAAAGAAGAAGTTAGCTCAAAAAGAAGAAGAAGAAGAAGTCACCTATGCCCCGAGCAAAGCTTTCAAGCAAAGCTCTGGTAGTTTACTAAATGGCAATGATTTGGAATGTGTCTGAGCTCTCAGGGCAAGAGACACATGCCTATTCTTGCACCTGCTTAGCTAATAAATGAGAGCCTGCGTGGCAGAATTTTCTGTGGCACCTGCTTTCATTACAGCCTGCAGAGACTTACGGCCCAATGACCTCTTCCATCTACATAGTGAATAACAAAATTGACTCAGGTCAGTTCTAGCCAAGAAGGTCATGGGGAGAAGTTCAGTTTTGGAACGAGACAAATTTGGGCTCACATCCCAGCTGTACTACTGACAGCCTGAGTCACCTATGATGTCCCTTCACACTGGTGACAATGATCCCTGCCCGCCTCACCAGGCTGGTGCTATAATTGCATGAGATCAAGCATGGAGAGCGTTACAAGTGTTTGCTGTCATTCGGTGTCCCGCCTGCGCTCAGTCACACAGCTAAGAAGTAAGGTGCTGTCCGAGGTCTCACCCCTGAGGACAAGACCTCTCCCCCAAGCAGAGACAGCGCCTCTAATGAGGGACTTGAACATTAATTAGGAATCCAGGGTGCAGGGTTATATGTCCTTTCACATACAGTCTCTATCTTGATCTTCACAAAAGCCTTCTGTTTATAAAAATTCTTGTCCCCACTAAAAATATAAGTGCATTTTGGAAATAAGACTCAAACCAGGTACTGCTTGTTATTGTCCTTGAGGTAGTGGTTTCTCTGGGAACTTTAAAACTCCCTCCCTCCCTGAGCAACCCCACCCCCACCCCCAGGTCTGTGACTGTCTAAGTTGGGGCCTCCTTCAGAGCTTTAACCCCTTCTGTGCTCTAGACTTTATAAGTCACTTTCTCTCAAATGGCAATGTTGTGAGAAGAGCAGAGTTGATTCCCACTGTACCCATCATGAAGGTAGAGAAAAACCAAAGCTCAGAGAAAATTCTGCAAAGATCTGGACAAGAACTAGGTTGTGTGTGTGTGTGTGTGTGTGTGTGTGTGTGTGTGTGAAGCCAGAAGTTAACCTCCGGTATCATTTCTCAGATGCCACTTTGTTTGTTTGTTTATAGTAAGTCTCTTACTGTCAAAGTAGGGAGGGGCTTATCTAGAGATCTATCTGTCTCCTCTGCAATGCTGGAATTACAAACAAGAGCTACTAAGTTCCCCCCATATATATATATGGGGGGAACTTATGTATATACATATATATATATGTATATACATATATATATATATATATATATATGAGATTTTACTTATGTGTGTGTGTGTGTGTGTGTGTGTGTGTTAATGTGTATGGGCATGTGGGTATGTATGGGCCTGTGTCCATGGAAGCTAGATGGGGGTGTTGGAATTCCAGAGCTGGAGGCAACTGTGAGCCACCTGATGTGGGAACGGAGGTCCTCTAGAAGAGCACAGTGTTTTTTTTGGTTTTTTTTGTTTGTTTGTTTTGTTTTTGGAGACAGGGTTTCTCTGTGTAGCCTTGGCTGTCCTGGAACTCACTCTGTAGACCAGGCTGGCCTCGAACTCAGAAATCTGCCTGCCTCTGCCTCCCAAGTGCTGGGATTAAAGACATGTGCCACCACACTCGGCCACCGTTCTTAACTAGAGTGTCCTCTCCAGCCCTATGTGTGTCTTTTAAATACAGAGTCTTTCATGTTCTCACGCATGTGCCACCAGCCCTTTACCAGCTGAATCATCACCCCCGCCCCAAGAAGCAGATTTCTTGATTGTAAATCTTGTCTGTGGACATGGTATATATGCACACACGTGTAAATGTGTGCATGTGCGTGTGTGTGCACTCCATATTGATGCCCTCGGAGTATCTTCTTAGTCTAGGGTTTATGGAGAACTCATTACTAGCAAATGAGAACCAGGTTCTGACGGCCGGCCCCAGTGGTATCATCTGATCCCTGTATGCCTCTTCCAGATCGTGAGTATCCTGCCATCTAGAGCAGAGGCCAGAGGGTTTTCCATTTGGGCCTGTCACACCCATTTCATTCTGCCCCTGTTTTCCATCCACTCACATAGGGTCTGTAGTTACTGGCTTGTCTCTGCCAAATGTTTCTGAGGTCTGGAATGGAGAGAGAGCAGCAGAGGCCAGAGCGTTTATGCCATGGGAAAGGTGGCCTTTCTAAGGATCTTCCTCCTCCTTCCCCAGGTTCTCAGGCCCTACAGAATTCTCAAGGGGCTGGCCGACTATTAAGATGTAACTCTGGATAGCAGAAGGCTCTGACAGTCTCATGGATCAGCCTGGTACCCCCAACCCCAGCATTCATGCACACACACACGGTCCCTCCAGAACAATGCCACCAAGTCATCTTGAGCTATGGAACCAGAGCATCCAATGTCATGAAAGAACACAGAGGCCTCTTTCTGGCTGGTGGTGTGATTTCAATAGAAAGCCCTTCTCAGGCAGGAAGAAGCCATTCTTGTGTCATGTCCCTAACAAAAGCTGACCTCTTCTTCAGTGGCACAACTGGGCAGGCCCAGAATCAAGCTGGGGTTATTTCCCCACCATCTCCATAGTCATAGCAACAGCCTTGATTAATGCCATGGCCCATTAGAGAGATAATGTCAGCCCTAATCAGAAACGCCTCAAGTATCTCTCTTTGCATTTTGGTAAATGGAGTAATCACATTACGGTTGGATGTGTCTGGGAGCTGATTGCTGTCTCGAAAGTCTGCCTGATTTTCCAGGTTAAGGGGTGTCAGGGGGCCCGAGCCGCAACTAATCATGGTGCATTGTTAGGAGTGCTGAGAGGGAAAACAGAAGGCACAGAGACAGATGGGGAGGTCCCTGCCCTGTCCCTCCTCCCGGGTCAACAGGGGATCCCTGGGCTGGTGGTCTATTGGCAGAGACTGCTTCCCTGAAGATGAGCTTAGTGTCTCAGAGGTGGTGCCCATGCTGTGGATAAACACAAGGATGGAGAGGCACAGCTAGGATGAGCAGGCAGGGGCCTCAGTTGGGCCCAGCTTTCCCTTCTCCCTTTGCATTGAGCTGGTGATGGACAGCCAGCCTCGGGTCACGCCACTGGGCTGGAAAACTGGCAGGAGAGAGTTCACTTTTGGCCTGGAGATAGGAAATGGCAGAGGTGACATGCACCCTGTGTAATGAGTGTACACTTGCCCTGTCACCATAGTCTTTGGCCTTTGGCAGGTTCTGCCTTGTGGGAGACTCTCTGGAAGCTTCTCGAGGGCAGAGTCTCGATGCATCTTGGGAGAGGATGACATCCCCTCCCCTGTCCTTTTGTTGCAGAGGCACCAAGGGAAGGAGAGGTGACGGCTCCTAAGCCTGCACTCTCACCGGGAAAGGATGCTCAGTTCCATCTCTCCAGAGACCCTTCCTATACCGCTACCTCTGTCTGTCTGCCTTCCAGCCTGGCTGCCTTTGTTTCTGACGGTCCACAGGTGACAGTAACAATAAATCATAGCCACCCATGTGGAGAGATTAAGAGGAGGACCCGAGGAAATATGCATAGAGCCCCTGGAGGCTATTTTCGGATGCTCCTGGGAGGATTTTTTTTTCTTTCTTTTTTGGAAAGGACTCACACAGTTAACTATTTATGACAGTCTGAAGGCAGCGCAGAAATAGCAGAGTGAGTGGTACTTGGTGTCCCTGCCAAGGCTGAGAAGTAAAATCTTCTCAGAGGTCTGAAGCCACTTCAGAGCCATTAAATTTACTGTCTGTTAGACAATATTTAATATCTGGAATAACATTTTATTTGGGGGCCCGCAATAATTTTTCTTTTCAGTTTTAAGAATTATCTCGGGGTCTGCCAAGTTGACCAGATAGAACTGTTACAGGGTCACAACGTTGCCCCGTGGCCCTGTCCCCCATGAACTCAGATCCCTTGCCAGTGAGGCTGAAGTTCACCTCAGAGCTTTAAGATCAAGGTCCCAGGTCAGGGTTGGAGTAGTGGAAAGTTACGGTGGGGAGACTGAGAACAGCCATTAGGCAAGAGGTTACCACATCATGAATCAGCCAATCTCTGTCTTCCATTTGTCTCTGCTCCAGACCAAACTTTATCTTCAAGAATCAATATCCTTCCCAGGAAGATGTTGGATTAGACACGTTAAAGGACCCAACATCACAGCTTGACCTAAGCTCTTACAGACTGGTGTTAGACGAGGTAGGAGAGAATGGATTTCCCAGGCTAAGATGTTTCTCTAACGGCTCTATAAAGCCTTACAACAGCCTCCCCTGGAGACGTGTTCTGGACCATCATTGCTTATAAACACAGCTGATCAAGGGCTTGAAAGATAAATCAAATTGAAGATGTGGCGCCTTGACCCCCACACAGCCACCAGCTTTGAGCTAAATCAGTGGGTCTCAACCTGTGGGTCACAACCCCTTTGGGGGTCAAATATATATTCTCCATATTAGGTATTTACATTATGACTCATAACAGTAGCAAAGTTACAGTTCTGAAGTAGCAATGAAAATAATTTTATGGTTGGGGTCACCATGACATGAGAAACTGTATTAAAGGGTCACAGCGTTAGGAAGGTTGAGAACCAGTGAGCTAAATGAACACAAGAGATTCACGGGGAATGTGTTAGCATTGTGGTGATAGTGTCTACTGTCCCTGAAGGTACTCTTACCCTAGATGCCACTGGTGTTGACTGTCTAATCCTGGACCTGAGACTGATTCTGGCAGTGGCAAGATGTGCTGCAATCCCCACCCTCCCTCAGTCCAGTCTACTGGGTTTCCCAGGCCCACAGCTCTGACTAGCCTCTGTTAGCACCTCAGGCCTGTCACTTTCGGAAGCCTCCCACACTCTCACGTTGGCACCGTACATGTGTACTCTCCTTAGACACACAGATCTAATGATCTGCATATATCATCTGCTTGGCATCCACTCCTTCTTGACACTTCAGTTTGCTCAATAGCACATCACACTCAGTAACTGGCTACTTGGGTACCACCAATGTTGGGACTTGGGCTCTGTGAGTCCCTGTTCCCTCTGCAGATCTTGTGACTGTAGCTGATCTTGCTTCCGTTGATGGCTGTCTTCTTTGGTCCTAGCTCATCTCCTTTCCCTGACCCGTGTGGGCTGTCCTTATTGTTACCTTGTACAGAGTTTGTATGGGAGCCTAGCACATCGTGAGCTTGCCATGAGCAGAAATCTCATGGGATTCCCTCCCCCTTGGTGTACCCCTGTCACCTAGCATCACAGCCAGCACAAAGTAGGAACCCTGAACACTTATTTGATGCATGAGTCAGAAATGACATTGTAGCCCATTTCCGCAGAAGGAAGGGATTTACCCATTCGATTTTTGATGACCCATAGCTACCTGATGCCAATTGAATAGAAAGAACAAGTCCATTATCATCAACCAACTCTAGCAGGATTTATCACTTCTAAAGTAGTACCCTCTTCAGACAGACTGGTGCCCTTCATGAGCAAGTACCTAAGCACCTAAGACAGAGGTCAGTTCTTATCTGTCAATAACGTCTCTGTTCATCCCAGAGAGAGAAATATTTATTATTTAGAGGGGAAGAAACATGTGGTTGGAGGTGGCTGGCTCATGGCTGGTTTTATATGTGAGCGAGTCACCAAGTGGTTCTCTCCTTTAGTTTCCTCATCTGGAAACTGATTTCTCCCTCTGATTTATGATTCCACTAACAGATAATTCTGTCCCAAGTCCCAAAGCATTTGTTTTCTGTCCTGCCTTTTGGTCATACCACAGCACCTCAGGGGGAGAGCCTTTGCCTGACATTTTCTACATCACCACCAGGTGGCAGGAGCGTGCTGCAGTCCTTTGGTCCCAAACACAAAGAACGTGCGCTTTGGAGGTTGTCAAGAGGCTAGCTCTCTGAAGCAAAGGGCTAGCAGGCCCTTCTGTTGGTAAAAACGTTGGCTTGTATGAAAAACAACAGCCGAATGACTACGCCTGGGTTCATCTAGGAGGGTATGAGCACATTCCTCGCCTACAGGGGGCTTCAAGTTTGCTGAGGGGGTTGTCAAACTGACACTAAAATTTGACTATAGGAAGAGGACCGCTGACGAAGAGCTTGGTTTGTGCTCTAGCCACGAACCATTCGTGGTTATCTAAATTTAACTTGTTGACATTAAATATAAATTAAAAAGAAATGCTGCTTCCTAGTCGCACTAGCTGCAGTTCCAGTGTACGGTGGCTGCATGTGGTTAGCTGACTGCGTGGGACAGCGCGAACTGTAAGGACTCCTGTCAATGTCTAGAGCAGGGTTCTTCTCAGCTGCAGCACCAGCACGCTTGACTCCAGGACTCTAGATGATTACTCTAGATGATTAGATGTCAAGAGCAGGCTGTCGTGTGCATCACAGGGTATTTACTGTACCCACTTGAGAACCACTAGGCTAGAGGATATTGGAGAGGACCTGACTTCCGCAGCGGGGAGGGAGACCGGTAAGTATTCTAGAGAATAAACCAAGTGTGGTCACAAGGTGGGAAGAAAGTTCCCAGTTCAGACTGGAGGATGGTGGTGCTGGGGCTTCCCCAGGGAGTCAGCTCTCTCTTTGGCTTCACCAGGGAGTTATCATGCTTTGCAAAGCAGCACAGTGGCATCACTGAGAATGTGCCACACGGCATCTTACTGCCTGCACCTTGACTTTGCCATCTATTCCTAGCTGGTCCAACTCCGAATTCACAAAAATAATGTCCAAAATTCAAAAAGATAATGTCCACTTTATTCCCTTTGTTTTCTGTTTTTCTCTCTTGGTTACTGGCCCTAGGAGGATGGTTGTCCCTCTGTGGTCCAGAGCAGGGTTTTTATGTATCAGTAAGAATTAGCTCAATCAACAGAGAGACTCAGGAGACTAGAGACAACAGTCTAAATTCATCCAGTACCCACAGAGATGGGTACAAAAAGCCTCCTTGTACCTCTCAAACGCATGGGCCATCTCTTCTGCCCTTTGCATGTAACTTCTAGTCTTCCCTCACGAGATGATCAGCTTCTCCTGGTCTGTCACAGATAGTTCAAAGGAGCCTCTGGTTCCCCCTAGGGTGAGGTAATGCTTGATAATCCTTTTGGCTTCGTTACCAGCTATGACTGGTTCTTATGAATTTCAGCTCAATGTCTTACAAAGGGTTCACAATTAGTCTCCTTTGTTGGGTTGAGCAAGGCCACAAAATTTAAGAACTGCTAGTCTGGAGGAGAACTGGCTTCCCTTGAGGCTCATATCCACTTCTATTTTGTACCATTTGGAACAGAGTCTGACTGACAACTTCACAGAGACCTATAGTGATGGAGAGGGGGACAGCCTGGTGCTCTATACACAGCTGGTCCCACCTCTACTAACTAGACTTCTTTTCTAATTTCTATTTCTCATTTATTACCAGGAGCTACAGACCTGATCCAGCCCCTCTCTTGTCTCCAGGCAACTCTTGGCTTTCTTGGGCAAGTGCAGTTCTTAGCCTCCAGCAGATGTACAGCGCACATTTGGTGTATGGCTGCTCGCTCACCAAAGACTAGGGAACACATCTGCAGTCAGACAAGTGCAGGTGCGCTGAGTCTGCTTGCGGAAGGGAGAACACAGAGTTCCTTAGTGCAGGAGGGTCTGAGGGGCTCCTGGAAGGCTGGGCTAGAGAAACATCTGTTAGGTTTGCATTGGATGCCAACAAGATGTGAGCAGTTTGGCATCTCAGAAACGCTGGTGCAGTAGGCAAGAAGAACAAATTGAGGCTGGGTAGGTGTACCACTGACAGAAAAGCAACAATCTTCCAAAGAAAACATTTCATCTCTCGTATGGCCTCGATTCTGTTTAGTAGTAAACATTATTTATCACAGTTTGACTGACAACACGCTTGATTTTCGCTTATTTAGTTCAATGCAAAAAAAAAAAAGAAATTACATAACTGAATGAATATTTAAGTTTGGCCAAATGTAGAAGCAATCACAGTGGGTGACAAACAAAACTGAGGTGCCATTTTTTAAAGCAGCCAAAGTGATCCTTCGTATTATCTGTCTTTTAGGTGATTGCTTTTCACTGCTTTGCATAAAATTGGCCTTTAGTATAATGATATAATGCAGATGCATCTGAGGTTCTGTCTACCATGTTGGAATAAATAGTGGTTGATGGTTTCTGTTGTTAGCACCTTCCCCTCTCTCTTGTGATTGCTCATTCAAAAGCACTGTGCAGTTGGTCCGTGCTCCTCTTCAGATGTGGTCCCACAAACCACATCTTATCTGTGCGGAGCTAAGAACAAAGGGTCAATTACTTCCGGAGTGTTTCCCACCGTTTCTATTCGACTCTCTCTTTTCTGGCAGTTGCATTACCTCCTGCTTTCATGTGAGCTATTGTTGAAAGAGGGACCCTAAGGGTGGCGCTTGATGATTGCATGTTGGCCTGAGAGCTCATTAACCTTTCCATCGTGCTAATTTTACTTACCAGTCTAGAAGGTTGGAGTGGAAAGGAAATCCCATCCGTTGTGTTATTCCCTGGACCTTTTGTTATTTCATTAATGTTCCTTCTCTGTGACTCACTCATAACCTTAACCAAATGCTGAGCAGATCACCATGACAAAAAAGAATTTCTCCAGCCTCCACAAGTCCTCACAATACACTAACAGCAGGATGTCAGACTGTTTTCAATATTACCAACCAAGGTAGCTACTTGCCATGTGCATTATCAGGGTGCCGTACCAGAAAGCATGGGGAGTTGGGGTGGTGAGCGTAAGACAATCAATAAAGATTTATAACAAACAATCCAGACATCAGGACATCCGTCCTTAAAAGGAGGGTGGAATAGCTTTGAGAATGGACAGAGATGTTGGTGCTAAAAACATGAAGAGAAAATCCAAGACATCACCACAGGCAAAAAATAAATATGGTTAGAACTGGGGGGTGGAGAGCGAACAATCTAGATCATAGCTAATTCATGTAGCATTGTGTCTGAGGGAAATGAAGAAGCAGTAGTAAGAAATTTGGGACAGCAATTGGATGGTGGAAAGGTATTATGCTGCAATGCACTGGGCAAGAATAGTGGTAGTGCGTGTGGAAAGCCCTGGGGCTAATTGTATTTGATGTCAATTCCATTCTCCTGTGAGGGGCTGCGAACAAGGAAGGAGTCAGCACTCAGGTGATTCCCTGTAAACCTGCTTCCCACCTTAATTTATAAATAAAGGCTAGAGTCGGTGATTGGGCAGAGAAAGAGGGGAAGGTGAAGCTGAAGGTTTTGGGAGAGAAAGAGAGAAGAGGATGATGAAGGAGGAGGAAGAAGGAAAGTGGAGCAGAAGCACACGGCCTGGAGAAACTGCAAGTCATAGGGGTCTCATAGATGGGGAAGATGGTAGTGTAGCGGTAGATCTGCCCAATCTAGGCACGCAGTATGTATTCATATTAATTGAGTTGAGTTTTCTTTCCTTTTTTTTTTGGGGGGGGGGCTTGGTTGTTGTTGTTGTTATGGTTTTTTGTTTTTGTTTTTGTTTTTTTTTTTCGAGACAGGGTTTCTCTGTATAGCCCTGGCTGTCCTGGAGCTTACTTTGTAGACCAGGCTGGCCTTGAAGTCAGAAATCCACCTGCCTCTGCCTCCCAAGTGCTGGGATTAAAGGCGTGCACCACCATGCCTGGCTGAGTTGTTTTCATTGCATGGGCTTATTTAGGTTGGACACATACCACAACAGTAGCATTTAAGTGTCTCTTTGTCCAAGTTCTTGGTTAATTTTCTTTTTTTTCTTCCACTCCCCACCCTTTTTTTCTTCCACTCCCCCCCCCTTTTTTTCTTCCACTCCCCCCCCCCCCCCACCTTGGTTAATTTTCTAAGGTGCTCTTTGTTTAGTCTTTAGTAATGCCATCTGAGGTAGACAGGACCAATTCTCATTCACCAAGGCAATTTGAAACTGAGAAGCTAATGTCTTGGCCAGAGGTCCCGCATCTTTAGAAGGAAGCATTCAGTCCTGGAGATATGGAAGTAAGAAAACACTTGCCCTTACTTAAAAAAAAAAAAAAATCAGCATTTGTAGAATGATAAAGGCAGTTAGTTACTTATCACCTTAAGCTAGGAGAAGAGAGAATGTGAGAAAATGGAAGATCAAGTAGAGGGAGAAACAGACAGAACTTGCAGCATGCAGCTCTGGAATGTCCGGGGAAGGACAAATGAGTGAATGTGTTCCTGCTGGGAAAGAATTGTGTGTGGTTGGGTGGGAGAGAAAAGGAGGCAGCACTCAGCTAGTGGAGGTCCTTTATGGCTGACTGCAGTTTGGAGTCAGTGTTGCTTGCAGTGGGGAGCCAAGGAAGATTCTAAATGGGAAGATTTGCCCAGCTCCATTGGACCTGCATCACAGAAAGAAGATTCTGACATCGGATAGAAACTTGTTAGAAAAGGCTAAAAGAGAGACACTTCAGAAAGCCAGTGACAATCATAGCCAGAACCAGGTGCGGTGAAAGTAACAGGGCAAAGAAAGCTAGCTTAAGATGCAACGAAGACAATGTTGAAGTTATGCCTAGATACGGGGACTTGAGAGAAGGGACTTGAGGATACTAGGACCATTGCTAGATAGTCAAGTCATGAGTCGAGACAAAGAAACTGGAAAGATGAATAGGAAGACAGGAACAGATGGGGCCAAGGTGAGAGTCTAGTTTTGGATATGCTGAGTATTATTATTGGGGTCACTGAGGAGAATTGTCCAGTACACAACTGTTCTAATTTGCTTTTCTGTTGCTGTGATAAACACCATGACCAAAAACAAGTGGGAAAAGAACAGAGTTATTTTAGCTTACAGGTAATAATAGTTCATCATTTAAGGAAGCCATGGCAGAAACTCTAGGCAGGAGTGTGGAGGCAGGAACTGAGACAGAGACCACAAGAGAACACTGCCCACTGGCTTGCTTCAAGCATCACATTCAGCAACCTTTCTTTTATAGCTCAGTCCCACGTCCCTAAATAGTACCACAGACAGTGGGCTGGGCTCTCTTATGTCAACTAGCAATCAGGATGATGCTCCCAAAGGCAAGCCCAAGGTTTGATAGAGGCAATGTCTCAGATGTGTTGTCTTCTTCCTAAGCATGTCAAGTTGACAGTCAAGATTAGACATCCCAACAATTGAATATTTCAATTTACAAAAAATGAGACACCTGAGTGGCAGATCAAATTCTCTCAGGGGCATTTTTGTTTGGATCGTATAATTGATTCTCTTTATTAGAGTTCTGCAAAGCTACCATGAACACTAAATTAGGAAACACCAAGCCATTGCTCCTAGCAGAAAGATAGAATTGGGGGGGGGGTGTCTTGTGACTCTCACAACAGTCTCATCTTTATTTAATAGATAACCTTATTTCTGTATGTTTTCATTTAAGAACATCTTTTTTTTAATATCGTTGACTTGTGACTAATGAAATCATGGCCAACGACACTCCAACTCAACCCATAATAAAGCTTTTCTAAAATATATTTTCACCATAAGGCATAACACAGACTTCTTGTGTTTAAGACAAGAGAGTAGACAAAAATGTGAAGCTAATAAATTGATCATGAAAGTAAATGCATGTTTTTGCTTTAGTTATTAATGGAGCCAAGGAAACTAGAAAGAGAAACAGAGAATTAGGGAGAAATGAGGTGAAGATGATGATCCAGTTTGTGATATGTTAATTATTAAGAACTAAAACAAGAAGGCAAAGTGCTGCCTTGTTCGGCCTCAGTTGGGAATCTGTAAGTAGATGCCTTAAACTTCCTGTTGCTGTGTCTGTCCTGACAGTAAAAGCTCCCATGAGTACTGATGATGGGATTACAGATAAGTTTATCGAGCAGGAAAAGTTCTTGAGTGATGTGGGAAAGCCATTCAGCATCATGACTATTTGGTTGATATCACTTCATGAAGGGATAATGAGATAAAAGGGGGCTTAGAATATGTCCCAAGTGTCACCAACATCTAAAAAATGGGTAACAGGAAAGATATGTGTGTGTGGGCAGGGGTGGGGGTGGGAGAAGGAGTGCTCACACCTACAGCTCACAGTACGCAGAGGAGCCGGGTGGGGAGGATCTGGGAGCAGTTGGAGGAGGAAGACCATAATCACAATAAATTGAAGAACTCTATTCTCATTGAGAAAATATTATTTTTTTTAAGTGCTCAGGGGTCTCCACTATAGCAAGAGATTAACTAAGGAGGGAAGGGTACCACTTGATTTGACAAATAGAATGAGAACTTGGGGAGACAAGTTCTTGGGCTTCTTACTTCGGGACACAAGGCAATTTGCTTTGCTGGAGGCTGAAGAATTAATGGCAGGGGAATGTTCATTCCATTGTAGGTATTCCTGGATAAGCTTCAGAGTAAAGGGAATGAGAAAGGTGGCTTAATGGCTGAAAAGAACCCCATGGGGTGTTGGCTTATCATCTAAGAGGAAGAAGGACATTTCCAAGTGTCAGTGGTTTATTCCTGTCTAGTTGTTGAGAGGAGACAGTAGAAGGGGAAGGAGGTAAGGACTGGAGGGTGGCTGGCAAGTAGGGGCCACTGGTAGGTGTGAGCACAGAGGAGAGTCTTCAGTGACCCGGGAAGGGAGCTGAGCCTGAGAGCTGGGTCATTCAACATGTCAGATTTGTCCTCTCCCTAGAGCTTTTTCAGCCATTGTTTCCTCTGTCTGTGTCCTCACATGCCTCTCTCTGTGGCTCTTCATATGACCTGTTCCTTCCCGTCAGGTGCCAGCTCAAAGGTCAGCTCAACAGAAAGGCTGTCCTGACATTCAGAGTTCAGGGTGTCCTTCATCCTTATCCAAATGGTCTACTCATCTCTTCACCCACCTCATCCCCATCTCCTCTCTTGACTGGGAACTATACTGATTGTCAACTTGGTAGGATCCAGAAGGACCTAGGAGACAAACCTCTGTGTATGTCTGCGGGGGAAGCTCTTGACCAGTGACTCTCAAATTTCCCAATTCTTCGAACCTTTAATACAGTTTTACAGGTTGTGGTGATCTCCAACCATAAAATTATTTTTGTTGCTACTTCATAACTTTAATTTCTCTACTCTTAGGAACCATAATGTAAATATCTGTGTTTTCTGGTTGTCTTAGGTGACCCCTATGAAAGGGTCATTCAACCCTCAGAGGAGTTGAGACCCACGAGTGGAGAACCAGTGCTCTAGACTGAGGGAATCCAGGTGGGAAATCTCACTCTAACTTTGGGGACCTCATTCCACGGACCGGGGGTGGGGGTGGGGGTGGGGGGGCAATACTGAATAAAAATGAAGAAAGTGAGCTGACAGTCAGCACTCATTGCTCCGTACTTCCTGTCGGCAGATGCAATGTGGTCAGCCACCTCACACCGCTGCTGTCTTGTTTTCCCCCAATAACAGTCTATCCCCTTAAACTGTAAGCTTCAACAGGCTCTTCCTGTCTTAAGTGGCTTTTGTCATCTTTCTTTGTCACAGCCATAAGGAAAGTAGCGAGTATAAACCTCACAAGACCTTAGATTCTCATTGGTTTTGTTCACAGGCGTATGATGTATTCCCAGTGCGTGGCAGGCACCTGTACAAATGAACAGCAGCTAGGAAGCAAAGGGTTTGCTTGGGGAGGAAAGGATCAAGTTTTCTTCTTCTTTGTGCTCCAGTGCCAAGAATATCCATTCAGTGTTGACTACATCTCTACTTCCAGAATCTACCGAAGAGAAACAAGAAGTGGTATCCAAGCACAAACTTGGATACAAAATGGTTATAACAGCATCATTTAAATGGCCTAGAAGTGACCAGACCTCAAATGTCAGCCAACAAATGGATTAACAGCTTTTGGGAAAGGAATGCATTTGTGTAGCAGGCTATTATTCAGTCATAAAAGGAATAAAGTTCTGATATGTGTAGCAATGGCTGAACCTTGAGAACATAAGAATAAGTAGAGGAAGCCAGACTTAAGAAACCACATACTGTACAATGGAACTTATCCAGAGTGTGCATGAATCACAGAGACGGAAAGTACATTGGTCACTGGCAGGGGCTCAGGAGATTGAGGGTGGAACGAGAAGTGACAATTCAGTGAGAACAGGAATTTTGGGAGTGAGTGTGAGAGGGGTGTTTTCTTTTCTAGGATGTAATTAGGTAATTATGAAGATTGAACACCAGAGACCATTACATTGTGAAGTTCAAAATAGTTAAAATTGTGAACCCTAATAAAAAGTACACACGGAAGTGCATCAGGTGTGTAGCTCGGGTCTGAAATACGCTGACCTGGTACTTTAATCTGTCCCCACAGGAGTTTGAGAACTACTTAATGAAAGGCCTCAGGCATGAGTATGCCAAACAGATGTGTTATTCCAAGTTATCAATTCATTACTCCTAAGATTCTTGAGAGAGTCTCCCAGACTGTGAGCTCTCAACTCTTGCATAAAGATGTAGTTTTTAGGTAGCCCGTAAATGCTTTAATATTTACAGAATAAAACATGGAACTTTTGCTTGGAGTCCTTGCAAATGCTAGTACTAAAGAGAGACATATTTTTCAAGTGACAGAAAACATCTCCCTGCCTCTCCGTCTTTATACAAAGGTCCATGGAAGGTGATACTTCTAAGGGTGTCCTTCCATGATACCAGCAGGGTGGGGAGCTTTCTAGGGACATCAAAGCCACAGTAATGGCTAAGTTCTCTGCTAAGAGTTCATTGTGTCCTGGGTTGCAGTCAGTGAACGCACTGATTCCTTTGAGTCCTGGCTGTGAGTAGCCCTCTAGTGGCAGCTGCTGACATTAGCCATCCTTATGTAGAGCCCTGGTAGGCCTGTGTGCCAATCAGTGTGAGTCCTAAGCAGTGTCACAGCAATGCTATTCTAACAAACCATCTCCAGGAACATGAAAGTTCCAGGTCTGGTTTAGCCAAACATGAACGATTAAAGTCTCTGAGTAAATTTTCTTTTGCTCGTGGAAGAATGAAGGATCATGGGTATGAACATATGGGCATCATAAGTCTTCATTTCAACTGGACATGGAAAAAGACACCCAAGTGTAGGATCTCTTTATAGGAGAGAAATTTGGATGTCTGTCATATTTTTTTTTCTTTTATTCCCCTCCTTTCGATAGGGCCTCATATAACCCAGGCTGGCTCTGATATAGTCAAGGATGACCTTAAACTTCTGACCTCTTGCTTCCATTTCTCAAGTGCTGCGATTCCTGAGTGCTTAGATTGCTGGTGCACCACCTGGCTTGTGAGGTGCTAGATCAGACCTGGGGTTTTATGTAAGCTAAGTGTACTGGCTAGTTTTGTGTCAACTTGACACAGGCTGGAGTTATCACAGAGAAAGGAGCTTCAGTTGAGGAAATGCCTCCGTGAGATACCACTGTAAGGCATTTTCTCAATTAGTGATCAAGGGGGAAAGGCCCCTTGTGGGTGGGACCATCTCTGGACTGGTAGTCTTGAGTTCTATAAGAGAGCAAGCTGGGACTGGTAAGATGGCTCAGCGGGTAAGAGCACCCGACTGCTCTTCTGAAGGTCCAGAGTTCTAATCCCAGCAACCACATGGTGGCTCACAACCATCCGTAACGAGATCTGGCGCCCTCTTCTGGAGTGTCTGAAGACAGCTACAGTGTACTTACATATAATAAATAAATAAATCTTTGAAAAAAAAAAAAAGAGAGAGCAAGCTGAACAAGTCAGGGGAGGCAAGCCCTTAAAGAACATCCTTCCATGGCCTCTGCATCAGCTCCTGCTTTCTGACCTGCTTGAGTTCCAGTCCTAACTTCCTTGGTGATGAACAGCAGTATGGAAAATGTAAACTGAATAAACCTTTTCCTCCCCAACCTGCTTCTTGGTCATGATGTTTGTGCAGGAATATAAACCCTGACTAAGTCCCCAAGCAAGCATTCTACCCACCGAGCTTCATCCTTAGACACCCCCGCCCCAAGCTGACCACTTAACCACAGAAAGGATGACCTGAAGATAGAGATGCGTGAATTTCATCTAAGTTTATGTGAAAACTTTGTTCACTTAGTGACTCTGTAGCATGTCATATCTCTCCTTGAAGGAGGCTCTTCCAACTGCTTCTTTTCCATTCTGACATCAGGTCCTGGTCTGTGCTTACACTTCTGTTCCTGTGGGTCAGCCATTGCTTCAACAATATGTACTCTGAGTGAGACCCTATTCTGGGTTAAGGATAAAGGATAAAGGATAAGTCAATGTAAAAGAGAAAGTGTTGGCTCTGTAGGGAGGTGAATAAATATATCTGGCAGAGAAATACACATAAGAATCAGCCTGAGTGAGAACAGAGAGATGCAGCAGGCTAAAAGGGATTGATGGCTTCTGATAAGGTGGTTTGAGAAGAACCTTCTAGTAAGATGGGATTCTGCAGCAGGGACTTGATACAGAAAGCCATGGGATTGTGTACTGGACCAAGAAGGACTAGGACATAAGAACATTCTCTCAGGATCACTGAAATGGCTTGAATGGGAAATGCTCACAAAGGCTCATGTGTTTGAGCACTTGATCCCTGGTTGGTGTTATTTTGGGGGACTTTATGGAACCCTTAGAAGGTATGCCCTTGTTGAAGGATGTATGTTCCCACTTCCAGTTCTTTTTCTCTGCCCTGCATTTGTAGTTAAGATGGGACTGCTCAGCTTCCTGCTCCAGCCTCTTGCTGCCATGCTCGCCCCATTATTGTGGGCTCTTCCTTTAGAGCCATCAACCAAATGTAAATAGTTCTTCCTTATGTTCCTTTTGGTTATAGTGTTTTAGCACACAAAAAAGTGATGTTATGTGGTTGTGTTGTTCCTAATACCCTCACTATGGGTACAGATGAACCATCCAGAGCCTGCTGCTGGGATGTAGGCAGAGGAGACAGTGATTCTGCCAGAGTGAGGCAAAAGGCAGTCAGACTGCAAGAGCATTTGGAAGATGAAAGGCTAATGGTACGACACCATGTGTGAAAGAATGAGTCTATACCCAAAACAGCCATATGTGGGCTGGAAGTTTGGGACAGGGAGCTAGAAGATGGGTTTTGGATTTGTTAAATCTAAAATGTCATTGGCATGTCGAACTTGAGGCTATTCATTGTCAATTGTCAGATTCCACATGGTACAGGATGAAATTATTATCTTCCAGGGGATAAAAATAGACACAAAAGACAAGTAGCCTAAGAACAGAGTTCCAAGGCACCAGGGGTCTCAAGAATTAGATGAGACACAAAGACTCATGAGGAAGTGGTGCCCTGAGAACAAGTGACAAAATTGGTCCAAGAAAGAGGGAGCCGAGACCCTGGGCACGAGGAAAACAGAGAAAATGACACTGGATTTTGCAACATGGAGGTCATGGGAGTCCTGGTGAGAACCCTTCCATAGGAACGATGGAACCCAAAACCTGAGGACAATGACTTTGAGAGAGGAAGGGGAGGGGGTGATGTGGCTGAGCCTCCATAGCTACTGACACATTTTTTTTAATGAAGATCTGAGGAGCTAAAGAGATGGCTTAGTGGGAAGAGGGCTTGCCCTACAAATATGAGGGCATAGTTCAAATCTCCAGAACCCATATGAAAGCCAGGCACTGTATCTGCATTCCCAGTGCTCCTATAGTGAGATGGGAGGGGGAAATGAGGATCTGTGTAAGCTTGTAGGCCAGCTAGCCTGGTGTATGCAGCAGCAGTCAACCAGAGAGACCCTGCCTCAAAGCAAGGTAGAAGGAAAAACCACACCTTGGGTTTTCCTATGACTTTCTCAAAGTTGCTATGACACTTGTGTAGCCTCAGTCACACTCACCCACACATGCACACTCATACACACACACACTCACACACGCATGTGCACGCCTTTTGTGAAGAAGTGTGTATTCTGCAAGCAAGTGGGAAGGTATAGGCTCCATTGCACAGTGGAGGAGTCAGGCACGGAAGATGACTAAGAAAAAGGGTATTGTATCATTCTCCTCCCTTCAGGGTTTCATAGCTAGTATGTCCTGTGATCTGGGGACAGAGATGGATAGGAAAGGCAGCCGAGTTTAAGTTGTATACAATTTGAAGTGAACTATTCAAACACCCTTAAAATATCAATATGTAAACTTAACATAGCTCTATACATCGAATGCCAGAATATAGCAATGCAAAGTTCTAATAGGCACCAAGGGTACAAGAAAAAGTTTACAGTTGAAAACTTAGCATCCATCATCACGAATGCATCTCTATGGGTTGGGGAGGGGCTCATGGTGCTGTTGGTTTTTGCAGATGACACTGATAGCTGGTCCAAGCCTCACACATTCGTTACCTTTGTTGCTGTGATCAGATGCAGTTTAAAGAAGCGTTTATTTTGGCTTATGGTTCCAGAGGGCTAGATGTCAATAACAGCAGAGAAGGCCTGGCAGCAGGAGCAGGAAGCAGAGAGAGAATCTGGCAACTGCTCATGCGGGTATGGAGAGAAGGAACTGGGAGTAGGGCAAGGCTATAAACCCTCACAGTCAGTTCCCGGTGACACGTTTCCTCCAGTAAGGATACCTCCTGAAGGTTCCATAAGGTTCCTAAATGGAGTCAGTGACAGAGGACCAAGTGTTCAAATACATGAGCCTATGGAGGATATTTCTCATTCAAATCGCCACCCTGCAGAACTGAAAGCTCCATTGGTTCAGAGACTGTCCTTATGAAGCTGTAAGCTGTGTAGTACCCATAAAGTATTCTAGCTATTGAGGCGATCATTCCACTAGCAAAGACTCACTGAGTCACAGGCAAAGAGAAAAGGATCCTCAATCTTTGGAACCAATATTGAGATTACCAAGCCGCAGAGCAGCAAGGTTGACATCTCTTGTGACAGAATTCTGGTCTCTCTCACCTGAGCAAAAGATGATCATGGGACCATCCCAAAGGGTTTGGGGGCTTTTTCTTAAGTGGCTTCTGCAAGGAGGAGAGATATAACACATCAGACAGCCATGTTCTGTTTTCTAGAAAGCCAGGACACAAGACACAGCAGGCTAGACTCTACTTCAAAACTGCTGCTCCACTCAGTAGTGACAGGACCATGCTGTCCCGGGTCATTGCTCTTCCCCAATTATACATGTTAGCTCATTAAACTCTGACAGAAGCGATAAGCCTCAGAGAGGTGGGGTGGCTTTCTGAGGTCACACAGCCAGTAGGTGGCAGACCTGGGATTAAAACACAAGCTTCTGACATGAAATTTTATGCTTGTTTTAGCAAAATAAACTTAAACAGCAGCATGAGACTTAAACCCAGCTTGTCTTTGAGCACACACTTTCCAAGTGTTGGGCAGTCTGGTGATGGAAAATCTTACTGTCATTTGGAGGTGGGGAGGGAAGTTAGGACAAATGAAAAGGTTGGGTAGAGTGAATTCTATTCAATATTTTTGCTTGTTTTCTTCTTCACTTTTATGTTTGAGCCTGGATCTCACTATGAAGTCCAGACTACTTACTATATAGCCTAAGCTGGCCTTGAGCTTGTGATTCTCTTGTCTCAGCCTCCTGGGTGGTATAATTGCAGGAGGGCATCATCACACCCAGCTCAGCATTTTCAAATACTGTCTCATCACACACACACTTCCCTTTGGTCACCATCCTGGGATGCAGGAGTTAATGTTAGACCCTTTTGATGGGGGAAGCAGTGGGCCTGGAGCTGTGTTACATTCTTGTTTCAGGGACTCTCATAAGAGGATTGTAGAATGTTGAGACATCTCTATTTCTAATCTCAAACCTCCAGGAGACAAAGGTAAGGTTGGAAACTGTCACCTCTGTTAGCCTTTTATGTTTTTATCCATCCATCCATCTGTCCATCATCCATCCATCCATCCACCCGTCCATCTGTCCATCATCCATCCATCCATCCATCCATCCATCCATCCATCCATCCATCCATCCATTTATTGGTTATTTCCCTCAGCACTTTTTGTATTTTTATTTAATAATCTCAACAATTCAATATTGAGCCACCATACTCTGTTCAGCTTATCACCTAGCCTGGTCTCCTGACTTCACAGAATTTCACAAAGACAAATAACCCTTTTAGGATTATTATTTAAGCACAGGCAGGCCCACTCTGCAGTCCCTACTATTGTGTGAATTGCTACAACACAAGAATGCAGGGGAGGGCCAGGCAGTGGTGGTGCATGCCTTTAATCCCAGCACTTGGGAGGCAGAGGCAGGCGGATTTCTGAGTTTGAGGCCAGCCTGGTCTACAGAGTGAGTTCTAGGACAGCCAGGGCTACACAGAGAAATCCTTTCTCGACCCCCCCCCCAAAAAAAAAAAGAATGCAGGGGAGGAGCTGTGGGAGGGGATTGGGAAGGGGCTCAGATATTGGAATATAAAGTGAATAAGTAAATAAATTAATGAAGAAGAAAACCAACAAGAACACAGCAGGCTTTGGAAAAATGCTCTTGTCTGTTCACAGCCACATAACTCTGATTCAATGTGTTACATTAAATTGGATGCCCTGTGTTTTCCCAAAACACAAGTTGCATCATTTCCTGTGATTCCCTTCAGGTGGCAATGTCATACATGTGATGGATGACAAGACCTCTCTCTGTATAGGTTCAGGATGCAAAGGCACAAAGTGGCTTCTTTAGCTCTTGTGCTTACTGTGATTGGTTCCAGCTCTAGGCTAACCTTGACCATGAAGTCATTGTAGATGTGTGGCTACTCTTGAATGGGTGCCGACTTCACAGTAGCCCTGGACTCAGGAAGAGCAGACAGCATTGCCATGGAGCAGAGGAAACAGGATGGAAATGACTGGTTCTCAGACCCTGTCAGAGGAAGAATGAGATGTTGTTGCTACGTAACTAATTATTCCAACACTTACCAGCCTAGAATAAGCATTTGCTATTCTGTATGGGTTCTGAAGGTCAGGAATCTGAGAGCAGCTTAACTGCTTGGTTCTGGCTCAGAGTCTTTCACAGTTTTCAGTCAAGTACAAGTTGTTAGCCCACTGAAGTCAATCAGAAGACTTGAAGGAAGTTGGTCTTTTATAGCCTTCACCTCTAAGGCTAAAAATCATCCTTTCTGTTGGTCATGTAGAGCAACCATGAGATAATCAGGGGAGAACTCCATCAAAGTTTATGCCAGAAGCAGCTTTGGAGGTCATATTAGAGGTTGGCTATCTGGAAATGTATGCTCTTCAGACAAAGCCTATCTCAAATTTTGCATCTTCAACTAATTGTCTACAGGGTCTTAGAAAAATCTATTAATTTTTCTCATTTTCAATTTCCTCGCAAGTAAGATGAAGATTAAAAAAGAAATCTGACTCAAGTGGTTATAAGGAGTGTTCAGTTAGATAGTGTATTCTAAATGTTGAGCACGTAAATCAATAGCTCAATTAATATTAGCTCACTTTTTCTTCTCCTCTATTGCAGTTTTAGAGTGATAAGTGGAATAACTTGATAGATAATAAATATAAAGGTAAATAGATAGATAGATGATACATACATACATACATACATACATACATACATCGTTATATAGATACATAGATACATAGATCAATAGATACTGGTGTGGGGAATTACAAATTAAAGACAATTTACAAGACAGTAGCCAAATTGGATTATGAGCTAGGATTGCAGGGAAATTCAATGTGATTATCTCATTCTCTACTCAGTGGAGATAACAATGCCTACCTCATAAAACATCTGCTAAAGCAACCGTGCTCCTACAGGGAAAGTGTATGGAACAGGATCTGTCAGGTGTACATACAGAATGATTCTCTCCTATGTGAGCAGCATGGGCAGGGCCCCTGTTAGGCTCCAGAGAGTCAGCTGGGATTGAAGTGTGGACTGAGATGTGGCAAGTTCCTGACAGGAGGCAGATGAACCTCCAGTCAAAATAAGAAAGTGGGCAATCACCAAAGTCATAGGGGGACTCTCTGGTACCCCTTTCCTTGTATGCAGACTCAAGGGTTGGTTTCCCCTTCTTTTCTCTCTTCTCACTTCCTCTTACTTAGATTTCTTCCAAACTCTCAATGCCTGTCCCTCTGGTATGTATTGTGTGTTCTCAACACTGAGTGGTGGCCAGTGCTGGGATCCTTGGAAGTTTGTCCTTCTGCCCTCAGCTGAGTTAGTTAATGGGGACATTTTTCAACAGAGGTGCTAAGAAACAGAAACAAGCTTTTCGAGCAAAGCTTACTCTGTGTTGGGATGGCTGATATGATTTCACAGGTCTTTCCATGTGGCCTACCTAAACCTTTTCACAGCCGTACTAAGTGGAGGCATTAGAACATCAAGAATAAACACATAGCATCTTGCACATTCCCCCAAGACAGGCTTCATTACTTTGCATTAATTTTAAAATTGTACTGAAGGATAGCATGAACACATAGCCAAATATTTAAATGCCACCAAGAGGTCTTCTACCAAACTAGCAAACTTCTGCCTTTTCACCTGTCACCTATAAGCAGCCATTTCAACTCTAGTTGGATCATCTGGAATCTATCTCCATATTTCTAAATAATATGCATATTCAGTTACACTGAAAATCTGATAATAAAAGACACTGAGCAAAAGCACAGATGTCTAGGTGATTTTCTAACTTCTTATGCTTTTCAGCATGCCTCCTGCTGATACTTTAGAAAAGACAAGTCGTTGTTGCGAGGGACTTACTACTTACTGTAGGAAGTGAGGTGCCCTGGCCCCTGTCCACTGAAAGTCAGTAGCTGTTCTCAGTCACTGAAACAACTCCATGTGGTTTTAGATGTGCCTTGTGGCGGTGGTGCTGTCATTCATAATTGAAAGCCTCCATATCTAAGACAGAAGGTGTCCACACCCAAATGTGACTGTGTGTTTGGTGATGCTACATACAGTAGAATACAACAGTGAAACACCGTGAGAGCCCGTTATACGGATGAAGCCCACTTCCTCCTTGGGAAATAATGTCCAGGTAGAGGATGGGACAAACCTTTGATGTGGGCTCTAAACCACAGAGGCAAAGCATGACCAAACATGAAACATCACTTCAGCAAGAGTATCATGCTGTGCATTTTTGAATGTTCTGAGATCTCTCTCATTAATATAGTCTGTCTCAAAGAGTCTAACAGATTGACTAACTTGGAGGAACACCCTATATATCACAGCTCTCTAGCTGGATCTCTTGACCTAGTTTTTTTTTTCCCTGTTGTGTTATAACATATTCTGACCAAAGCAACTTACAGGAGAAAGGGTTTACTCTGGCTCACAGTTGGTGGCTATAGTCCTTCTCTTGTGGGGAAGTCAAGGCAACAGAGGTTTGAAATAGATGAGCACATTATACCCATAATCAGAAAGCTAAATGCAATGAATACGTGCTATTAATCAAGTCTCCATCTCCAACTGTATAATCTAGGATACAGGCCAGGTAATGCTGTCACCCAAAAGAGGTGGATCTTCCTGCTTCAATTAATGCAATCAAGGTATGCCCCAGAGATGTTACTAGAGGCCCACCTCCTGATTCTGTCAAGCTGACAGCGCTGCCCATCACAGCTGTTTAAAACAAGAACAAGCTTCCGAAACAGTGCCCACATTAACTAGCTAGCGAACTCTCTGACAATTATGTCTATTGAGTCATTGATCCAGCAGACTGAAGTCAGCATTGGTGGGCACTTATGCTGAAAAGTCTCACAGACTTGAAATGGACTTTGTAACATGACAAAGGAAGAACCATAACACATCTAAGTCAGTGTTTTGGGAGAAAATAAGACTCTTGGATAAGAATAGAAGCCAACCCGTGACTCAGTTCTAGAAGTCAGGAGAGATACAAGGCTGTGTTGCTTCAGATGGAGACGGCATGGAGTGGGAACAGTCAACAATAATAGCTTGCTGTTTAATGCCTCTGTGCTTTATGGCTGCCCCTGTTGAATTTCAGTTATTCCCTTCTTGTTTTATAGAGTCTGAGTGGCTTCTCACCCATACAACCAAAGCTTTTCTGAACTATAACTCCATAGGTAAAGTAGCTATCAGTATGGTCTAACGTCACTCATCAAAGCCCCAAATCACAAACTAGCATTAGTGTCATTGAGAACTTGGTTTTGACAGTGGCTGAACAGATCCACCCTTTTCATGAAGTTGGGGGGGGGCATGCAAGGTATTAAGAGGAATATAGCCTCTTTGTTTGACAACCAGTATGGGATAGTAACTGCTGGGCACTTCATCCAGCCTCACCCAGGGCATCAGATCTATTTTGCCTTGTTCAGCTTGGCTGATAATTTCATCTTTCAGCCAGAAGCAGAAGAAATTTAGGGAGCTTCTGTCCTGGACTTAATTCTGACCAACTAGGAAAGATTGCTTAGCAAAGTGGATATGACAGGGACCTCTGGGGAGAGCAGCAGTGTCACCCTGGGCTTTGTGAAAGCCAAGAACACAAACACAGGAGGTTGGACCATTCAAATTCTAAGCCAGTGACCATACTTACCTGGATTCATCACATGCTTGAGCCAGCAGGCATGCCCCATGCTAGTACTGCAAACCAGAAAAATGCAGCAACTCTGTTATGAGGCAGCTTCTATTTATACTAACAAATGAGTAAAATTATTTCAGATCTTTTAAAAGTATTGCGTAGTCAGAGTTATGGAGAAGATTACTGCAGAAGTCTTCCCTGGGGCGGATATCTTTAAGCTGGAACCCAGTGATGAGAACCAGCTATACACATGACAACTTGTGTATGTGTGTGTTTGGGGTGTGTGTGTGTTGCAGATACAAGAGTCTACTGATTTCATGTGATTAAAAACACAAAAGAGCTCTACACACATATATAGCAGAGGACTGCCTGGTCAGTGGGAGAAGATGAGCCTTGAGGCCCCAAGGAAGGGGAACTCCTGGGGGCTGGGAGGGAGAACACCCTTTCAGAGGCAAGGGAGAGGAAGAATAGGATGAGGAACTGTGGGAGGGTTGACTGGGGGGGGGGCAATGGCTGGAATGTAAATTTTTTAAAAGCCCAAAAGAGCATTGTGAGTGCAAGAATGAGGAACTGAGGCCAATCTCCAGAACCCATGTGAAAACCTAGGCATACTTACATATACCCATGATTCTAGCACTGGAGAGCCAGGAGCGCTCCTGGGAGCCAGGCTACCTTGATCAGTGAGCCCCAGGTCACAGTGAGAGACTCTGTTTCAAAAAAGTAAACAAGGTGGACAGTACCTGAGGAGCAACAACCAAGGCTGAGGTGTGGACTCTCTGTGCATGTGCACACGTGTCTACTCGCACACACTTCTGAATACACACACACAGATAGACACAGACAGACAGACAGACAGACAGACAGACCGACCACACTCTTCTAAACTTGGACTTCGGAAATCAACTTTGTGATGACTATACAATTTGGCCCTATGCATTTACACACAAATGGATAGTCATTCATGTCTGGCTTCATTAACACACTATCAACATTTGTTTTTGCTTGTTTGTTTTTTTTTTTTAAGGTCAGACTGAACAGAATTATAAAGCAGATTGAGGCAGACACCATGTATGTCGACTTCAGCAAAATATGCAACAAGGCATTTCATGTTATTTTTATGAACAATTTAAAAAATAATACTGACGACAGTCCTAGTTATACACTGAAGCGATGACGTCTGACACAACAGTCATGTGCAGAAGAGGGTCCCACTTGGTCCCAGTTCCCAGAATCCCAAGCTGGAAGCAAGTATTGGGAATGACGGGCAGGTACACCTTAACAGAGGGTAAGGCTGGTCTTCCCAAGAACTAAAGCGGTCCTGAGGCTGCTTGGAATTAGGACACAGATGAGCAGAGTTGAAGCAGCAGATGGTAAATGTTTGGGGGCCTGGTCTCATCTACAATAATCTAGGATTATGAGATTCGGGAGACAGAGCTGAACAATTGTTTGGTTTATGCATCATTTTCTCTCTGTGGTTTAATAATGGTTTCTGTAATAAAAGCTGTGCAGACCACCCAGGCAACAAGCCCCCCAAACTTTATTCCCTTGTCCTCTATCCCTGAATTCCACCAACACCCACACTCTTTCCCCTTCTCACACCCACTTCATTTGCTCTGGTTCACACCCCCTCTCTATTTCCCATCTGAATTATAGGGGTGCCCTGTAACTGTGTGGAGAGTTCTACCATTCTTTCTGCATGACCAGAATGTCACTTTAAAAAGCCAGTATTGTATCAAATTTCTGCTAAAATCCCCCTTTTCCACAAAAGTATTGTACAGTCCCTGTGTTCTTTCCAAGGCTGCCATCTCATTCCATGCACATCTACCGTACTCTCTAAGGGTCATATAAAGGCTGCCCCCTCGAGAACCTTGCTTCTGTTTTGGATCAGCAATAATGACTCTGACGCCTAGAGGGTGACTCCATGGTAGAGCTGTGCCTTGCATGTGCAAGGCCTGGGATTGATCCTCACAGCTATAGAACAAACAAACAAGCAAACGAACAACAACCACAAAAGTCGAGTCATTCCTCTCACTTTTATTCTCATGACAGTCTCATTAAATAATTTATTCATTATTTCTTTGTTTTATTCTTTCTATGCCTCATTACTCATTTAATCGTGGGGCCTGCTATAAATCATCTTTATGATAGGTGTGGAGGCAAAGTGAGCTGAATAAGATAAACACTAATAAGATGTCATGTGGCATGTATTATCATGTGTGTGTGTTGTGTACATGTTCATGTGCTTATTTTTTTTTTTTTTTGCTAATGTGTGTGACTACACAGGTATGCCTGTACATGCATTCATGTGGTGGTCAGAGGTCTACATCAGGCGTCTTCCTCCATTACACTCCACTTCAGTTTTTGAGGCAGGCTCTCTCACTGAGCCTGGAACTCAATGGATTTGGCTAGGCTAGCTGGCCAACAAGCTTCAGGAATCTTCCTATTGCCACGCCCTGGACACATGTGTTGCCTCACCCAGCCTTGTCTATAGTATATTAACTGGGGTTCCCTAGAGTAACAGAACATATAGAATAAATCTATCTATCTATCTATCTATCTATCTATCTATCTATCTATTTATCTGTCTATCCATCCCTCTATCTATCATCCATCTATGTGTATATACACATAAATATATATATATACATATATATACACACACATATATATGTATATATACACATATACACATATGAAGGGGAGTTATTAGAATGATTTTCAAGCTGCAGTCTGGCTAATCCAACGATGGCTGGTAGTCAAGGCAAAGTCCAAGGATCCAGTAGTTGCTCCATCCACAAAGCTGGATATCTCAGCTGGACTTCAATCTATGGTGGAATCCCAAAGAAGTAGGCTCTAATGCTAGTGAAGGAGTGGACTTGCTAACAAAGCAAGAGAAAGCAGAAAAAGAGCAAAGGCTTCAGGCTTCCATGTTCTTATGTAGACCTTCAGCAGAAGGTGTGTCTTGGGTTGAAGGTATGGATTAAAGGAATGCCTTCTTGCCTCAAGATCTATTTTCCAGTTTGAAAGATCTGGATTAAAGGTGTGTCCACATTAGAAGTGAATCTTCCTACTTCAAATAAAGCAAAAACAAACAAGTCCCTCATAATTGTGCCCTTGATCTTTGGATTTTAGTTCCAGATGTAGTCAAGCTGCCAATCAAGAATAGCCATCACACATAGGCTCTGGGGGTCCAAGCTGGGAGCCTTGAACTTGTGGGACAGGGACTTTACCAATGGAGCCATCTTCCCACTTTTGCCACTTGTTTTGTGGCCATTGTCTCCTCCTTCATCCAATCTATGAAGTAGTTAGCTCTGTCAGTTGTATTTTAAAGACAAGGACACTGTGGTTGATGGATGTTAACCACCCCTCAACACAAAGCAAGAGCTGAGAGCTGGAGTCACACTCTGCCACATTCACACCCTGCCAGTCTGACTGGAGGTCACATACGAAGGCACTTTCCGGGGCTGTCTCTTACTATAAAGGAAGGAAGGCAGAAGGAACCTTGTCACCTAAGAGCTTGGAGGTTGCCACTTCTGGCTGCTGCCTGGGTCCTAGTGACCACCCACTTTTGATTGGGGCTATCTAACCATTTCCATGGGCATGCCATCTGTTGGATTATAATCTCTTTGAGGGCAGGAATGGCACAGTACCACTTCATCCATCCCCAACTCCCAGGCCCAGAATTCATCTTGTTACATTTAAAGACTGAGTTAATAAATTATCAAATTTGTCAGACCAACCATGCTGCAAGTTTTCCTGGGTAATAGGATTTAATTATATTCAGCTCAGGGCCCTGCACAATGGGGACATTGACAAGCTGGAGCACATTCATCAACAAAGCGGAGGGGGCTGTTTTGAAGACTATTTATAAACACTGCCTTTTCTTAGCATTTATTTGGAACATATTAAAATAACCTGTGAATGTGTTAGAAGGTCTTTCTGTTCCTCACTTTATAAATGATTGTTTCAATTTTAAACAAAGCTGTTTTCCTTTTTCTGCATGCAGCAGGGCGTCTGTCCTGATAATCGTATAGGATCTGTAATGAGAAAGCACAGTACAGCTGTTAAAAAGGGGGGGGGAGCACTAAGAAATAAAAGTTTCCAAAGTCAAGAGAACAGTGGGCACAGAGAGCAAAGACACATTCGCCCATGCACTGTGGGTCTGCTTGTAGTTATCGTGCATTGAGAGATTGCTGTGTACGTGTGTGGTGCTGGGTTATCGCTTGGCACACACACTTTACAGGTAAGAGACTCACAGCCGCTGAGTGGCTCAGCTGCAGGTCTTTGGAGACATTTTTTTTCACATCCTATGGTTTTTCTGCCTGATTTCCCCATGAACTGGCTCTCCTTGAAGGCAAAGCTCAAGGCTGGCTGTAGCTCTCTACCTGGGAGGACACAAGAAAAGATCCTCAGTGCTCAGGTGGTGTGCTGTTTTCCCTTCCCCATTGGGGACAAATAGGCCTTGCTCTCTAAGGAAGGCTATAGGGGCAAGCACTGGGGAGATTCTAAATTAAGGGAATATTTTCCCCATGGAATAAAACAAGCTTAAGTTAAGATTGTTGAGACCAGAGCCAAGATGTGGCGTTAGATTGTTAGAATATGCAATTGCCGTGCTCTAAGATGGCCTCCAAAGGGATGCTCTTAATCATGGGGCTAGAACTCTTTAGGCCTGGGAACTGTTTCCTAGAGAGGTATAGCCTCTACTCCTTCTCTTTGCTATGGATTTATCTCCTATTCAGTCCAAAATTCTGTTTGGTATCATTAGGTCTGTCTGTCTGTCTGTCTGTCTATTTTGACATCGTCTTACTATCTAGCTCTGGATCACTATGTAAACCAGGCTGACCTCAAACTCAGAGTGATCTGCCTGCTTCTGCCTCCCAAGTACTGGCATTAAGTGCACCACTATGCTCCGTGCTTTGTTGTTTTGTTTATTTTTGAGATAGGGTCTCACTATGTAGCTTACGTTGGTTGTGACCTATCTGTCCTCTTGCTTAAACTTCCTGAATACTAGGATTAGAGATATGAGCCACCATACCTGGTACTTTCTCGACTGTTTAGAGCAGTGGTAGTGGGTCTCATCCTTTCTCAACCTGTGACCCTTACAGTTCTTCATGTTATGGTGATCTCCCTAACCAAAAATTTATTTTTGTTGCTACTTCATAACTGTAATTTTGCTACTGTTATGAATTTAAAATTTTGTCTTTTCAGATGGTCTTAGGTGACCCCTATGAAAGAATCATTTGACCCCAAAGGGGTTGCGACCCACAGGTTGAGAGCTGTGGTTTAGGGGGACTTTGCTTTATCTGGCAGTTTTAACCATGCCCAGAGGGTGACCTCAGTCCCTCATTTTAAATTGTCTTCCTCATCCTCTTACTTCCAAATATGAACTATGTAACTGTACTCATTTGACAGACAAGATTTCAGATCCAACATTAGCCTAGCATCCTTTACTCCCTCCTGTATCAGCATCACCCAGAAGGTGTTCCTCTGGGACATCTGACTGCAGGTTGCTCTTATTGTAAGTATCCTTAGGCTATGGTATGGCCTGGTGTCTTCAAGTGAGATCTGCTGGTACCCACAGGGGCTGCCTGGCTCTTTGGGGTTGTTTTGTTTTGTTTTGTTTTTTTCCTTAGTAGTAGAGCAGAGCGGCTTCGGAGATGACTCCTTTCTTTCCTTTGCCACATGAAGGGAGTGTTTAAGCAACAGCTGGTGGCCTTCCATCTTGCAATCTTTCTTCTCTTGGCTCTGGGATCTTTGCGATTCAGCCACTCTTCCCTTTTACACACCAACACTTCTTGTTCACGACCCTGAATGCACTTATAATCCTCTCCTGAGTCCACACTCACAAGAGCCTCATCTCTAATCCATTGTCTGCTTTCTCTGTCCTCTGCCTCCCTCCGGTCCTCTTGTCCTGAGCCTGTCTTCCTCTCTCAACAGAGGCCATTTCTCCAAACACGTCAGCTTGGCTGGAATCCCCTTCCTGCCTATACAAGCCGAACCTCCCTTCTTGCTGTCTGTTATTTACCTCTTTATCTGGGAGCACATCCCACTTATTATTAAATTTCATTTAGGCAGACCTCAGGCCCCTGTGTGTGATTGCCTGGCTTTCAGCTGGTTGGCTCTCTTTTTTCTGCCCCCAATTGCAAGCAGACGTTAGTAATCAACACAGGGCTTCTCTGATAATCAAATTAGACAAGTGGGACTCAGCCTTTATTTTCTTCTTAATCACTGGGCGTGATAGTAATAATGTCAGCTCGAATAATCTGGCAGCACAAACCTCTCTGTGTTATTTATTTATTTATTTCCAGATTGACTTCAGTGTTGTCTCATAGCCAGAGAATGCAAGCCATGCCCTCACCCAGGATGCGTTTAGAGTCTTGATTGTGAACCATATCAATGCTTCAGAGTTCCCATGAAGTTCGTAATTGATAGGTAGTATCCTGAAGCAGGGAATTTTTTTTTTTTTCTGTCCTTAACCCTAGCTGGCAATAAGCTCGTGCCTCACCAGTAGAGTCTGGATAGCCCTTGACATTTTTTTCCTCCTTTCAGAGAGAGACTGCAGCTGCTGCAGCTGCTGCTCCACCCTTCACCAGTGGTTGGGAGAGCAGGGGCCAGAGTGAAAAGAGAGCCAGCTGTCACTACCTCCAATTCCTCAGGTGGCCTTGGCCAAGTCAACTTTCCTCAGTTGTAGAAGAGAGGCTCTGACCTCCAGCTCTCTCCGCTGCAGTGTGGAGAGATGAGCCGTTTCTGGGATCCTTGAAGGCACTTAACATAAGGATGCTACACAAACAGTGAGGAATACACAGAAATGTGGTTATAGACACACAGAGAAATTAACACAGGGAGCCTTGAAGAGGGAATGGGACCCCTCTGACCTTTCTGTGGTAGCAGAGGGCTCCGGCTTGCTGATGCGAAAGTAAAGCCATATTGTGAGGGAACGGAAGGCCCCAGAAGAGCACATCTCCACTGAAGTGGCTGGAAAAGGATCATGAGTGCCAGAAACCAAGACTGAAGCTGTGTGTGCTCAGGGCTCTCCACTAGATTGATAGATTCCTGCTGCTATGGTAGTGTAAACATTACCCCAGGACTTTTGGTTGGGGAGGAAAATATTTGTGACTTGCTGTTGACTTCAGATAGGTTGTTAGATCTAAATCTCATTTGCTTCATTCTGGAATACAAAGATGCTGTCCAAGCACCTGGGAGGCTGAGACAAGAGGACCATGATTCTAGGCTAGCCTGAGCACTTTAGGGAGATACTATCCTAGAAAAGAAAGAGAAAACTAAGAAATAAGAATAGAGACCTTGCTCCACATGACTGCTTTATGTTATAAAGGAGAGAAACAACAACAACAGGACTGTGGTCTCTAAACCAGCTTCCAGGAAAAGGAACATCAATGTGTATTGTGTTTGCCGATTTCTATAGTGTAGATGGTAAGACCACAGCCAATTCAGGCTACTTGGGATTTATCCAATGGTTGGCCAGATTCCAGAATTTTACCAATTGGCTCTTGGGAGTTTACTTAAAAAGCACCAGTGTCCATGAATATCATTTAGCAAGCACTTTGCATGTCTCAGGATTCACCAGTAACTTTTCATTTCATTGTCACAAACTTCTGGGCATCTTTCCACGTGCTTTACATTGGAAAGCTTTCCCATCCTATTAGGGTTTGGGCTACACAACTTCCTATCACCATGACAAGGTGCCTGAGATAAACAGCTTAAAAGAATGAAGATCGCTCATTGTTTCAGATTGTGAAAGCCATTTTTAAATTATCCTCTTGATAGGATTAAAAAACAAAACAAAACAAAAACAAAACAAAACAAAACAAAACAAAGCACAACCCCTAGGGCATTGATGAGAAATACTTTTTGGGTATGTCTATGAGGACTTTTCCAGAGGGAATTAGCTAAGAAGGTACAGACAGTCCTGAATGTGGGTAGTTTCATCCTATAGGCTGGGGGTCTCTAGTGGAATAAAAAAAGATAATGAAGAAGAACACAAGCTGAGAGTCATGCACCATCACCTCCATTCTCTGGTTCCTGGTTCCCTAGCTCATCACTCTTCCTCCTCCTCCTCCTCCACCTCTACCTCTTCCTCCTTCGCTTCTTCCTCAGCCTCCTCCTTCTCTACTTCCTCCTCCTCCACCGCCTCCACTTCCCTCTTCCTACAGCAGCATGCTCCTGCCTCCACACAGCCACCATTGCTATGCCTTCCCTGCCGAGGTGGACAGCATCCTGTGCTGTGTCTTGTTCTCTGCTCACAGATCACTGGTTCAAATTGTGAACCAGAACAAGCCTCTCCTCCCTTAAAGCAGCTAACTTCTCAGGTATTTGGACATAGCAAGGAAAGAAGCAACTGACACCAGGAGGGTTCAACACACAGTCAGCTGGCTCCATTGATTTTAGTCTGTGGTTTGATGGGGCACCAGTGTGGAATGTGGTAAGAAGAAAGCTGTTTATTTCTAGAGGCAAGAGGAGGAGAAAGAAGTAGGGGGATGGGATGACAGGAAGGAGACAGAAAGAAAAAGAGAGAGAGAGAGAGAGAGAGAGAGAGAGAGAGAGAGAGAGAGAGAGAGAAGAGGAAGATATGTGGTGCCCATTTGTGCCATAGTAGCATGATTATCTGAGATTATACGAGGACAAAGTATCTGTCAAAAGTATGTTCTAGTGACTCACTTCCTCTAAAGAGACACTACCTTCTAAGAGCCCATTTGGCTATGAAGTCATATATGGGTTAATCCTCAGATGAAGTTGGCACTCCTGTGACCTAATTACTTCTAAGTAGCACCACCAGCTGGGCACCAAAGCTGAACCTTTGGTGACATTCTGCCCCTGGTCCTCAGAAGGTCATATCCATCCTAAAGAAAGAAGGGAGTTTAGTCTGTCTCCAAGAGTGCTCAACTCTCAGCATGTCTGGCTTTCCTCAGAAGTCCAAGTTCCTGTCTCTTTTGACAGTGAAGGTAGTATTAGCTGCAAGCTTATGGTATATGGAAATGGACATTACATAGTCCCCAATGGCTTAGAGCAAACCCATTCTAAAAGGATGAATAGCAAATGAAATAGGAAAATCAGATCAAGGCAACACACATTAGGGGAAACATAAATAAACATAAATATACAGGGCATGCAGTGGCATGCCCTGAGGTCTAAAGCCCTTGGGCAGCCCTCTTGCATGGCCTTGCTAGTTGCAGCACACATGGCTATTCTGTTGGGCTGGTAGTGCCTCTACTTCTGGACTTCCTCACAATGTATTCTACATTTCTGGGATCTCTAATTTCCTGGGTATCCATAACAATGCCATCATTCTCACAGCCTCATATATCATTCTTTCTGACTACCTACCACCAATCACCTGGTTTCCTAGGCTTGCCTTTGAAAGCTGGGTGGAAGCCTCCACAAACCCGTAGCTTTTGCATCCAGAGTACTTACAAAGCCAGCATGATGAAGTACACACCCAGGGCTGTCACTAGCCAGAGTCTTGGTAGCCTTGGACCATAGCTGCAGTAGACTCTGAAAGCCTGGGTAGATGAACTTTGGGAATAAATTTTGAAGAAACAAGTTCATAAGTGGATTGTGTGATCAGGAGACCCCTGGGCTCTCTACTCAAGACAATGACTTCCAAAGAATTTACTTTGACCTTGTTAGATGATTAACCCTTTAATAGGTGGATCTGGTCAGTTCCTCTTGTGCACACCCAACTCACCAGCAAGAACGACACTGCAACAGGATCCTTCTGCACACGTTTATTGGGAGAGCTTGATTGTAGAGGTGAAGTGACCCCAAGCCCAGAACTGGTGCGGCTTATATAGGCCTAGGAGAGGCGTGTCTCACACCCGGATTGGTTATGCATAGGTTATGCTTATCACCTCATTTGCATGTCTCACATCTGATTAGTTAACTTGTCTCTCATCTGATTGGTTAACTTGTCTCTCATCTGATTGGTTAATTCTCAAAACCTCATCTTGGCAAAAAACTTTACTGCCTCTGTATGCGTGGTAGCCAGCAGTAGCCAACGCCGCCACCCTGCAACGGCACATGTGGCTTCCCACAAGTTCCCATGGTCTTCATAAACAATACTAGGCAATGGCCTCCTTTCTTCTTTTTCTAAAACATTTTAAATTTAATGTTTCATGGTTTTGTGCACATCTTCAATGTAGAATGACCTCCTTATTCCTAGCTAGTCCTCTTCGGCTTTCATGCATGTGTAGCATGAAACCCACAGCTGCTGGGTGTTCATGACTACAGTAGCCATGTCCTATCTAGAAGGCAGAGTTTCATAGCACTCCTCAACCTCCAACTACTTTAGTCTTTCCTCTGCCTTTTCCATGATGTTCTTTGGGTCTTAGAGGGGTTGATATAGATGTCATTGAGAACCGAGCACTCAATGGTCACTTATTCTCAACTAGCTATGAGTCTCTGTATCAATTTTCACCTACTAAAAACAAACAGACAAACAAACAAATAAATAATAAAAGGTTTCCCTGGCAAAGGCTGAGAGCATCAGCAGTCTAAGACTATAGACATAAATATTTGGAGGTCAGTCTAGCCATATTTGAATTCAGCATAACATCAATAGTCAAGTTCCCCTCCAGGCTTGTGGCTTCCTCATTCAAGTTTGTGACCCAGTTTCCAATACCACTTCTTGTGGAGTGGAACCTAATTCTAATTTCAGAATGGTTGTTCCCAGATAATCTTGCTACTGTTGGGTACCACACATCTTGCCTGAGAGGTTGGTATTATGGTACTCAGGGTCCACAGACACATAAGACTACTGATGTCTTTTTCTCCCCCAGAAACTCACAACACTTCCCAGTACTATGAACATTGGCCAGCATGGAGGGAAGGTCTAGTCCAGTTCCAACTTTATCTATATTCTTTATAACCAAAGTGTGTAGTGTCTTCAGCAATAGGGTCCAACCATCACATCACTCTGATGACTGACTTAACTTGCCTTCTTTGTAATGGTATAATCTCTTTAGCAACTACATCTTCTTTGATCTTAAACTAAATGCACTGTTTTTCTGAGTTTCTCCCATACATCTTTTTCTGGTCCAGGATTCCATCTAGGATGTCATATGATATTTGTGGTTGTATCTCCCTGTGGCTTTATTTTTATGACTGCTATATTTATTTTTCATTTTGCTACCCTGGGGCATATGTGACCGTGTGTTTCCTACAACTGTCAGAAACATAAACAAAGGAAGTCTGAGAAACTGCCTTGTTCAAAAGAAATAAAGTGTGGTTGGGTGTATGTCTGCAATCCCAGCACATGGGAGGCTGAGACAAGAGAGTCATAGACTCCAGACCAGCATGGACTATCCGGTGAAACCTTCTTTCAAAAGGCTGGGGCGCCATGTCAACATATGAGATGTTTTGATGCACAGATACATGTGCAGACAGCTAGGTTCAAAAGCTTGTATTCACAAACATTTAATTCTTTGTGGTAGAAACCTTCTAAATTCTTCCTTCTAGAGTTTGAAACATACAACTTTTAACACTGCCCTTGGTTCTGACAGCTTTCTCTACTGCAGTTGTGAGAAACACTACTATATCAAGCACCCATTGTCCTTGTGCCTTTGAGTAAAAGAAAGTCCTGATTTTCAGGTAAACACATGACCATCCAACTAAGGACCACATGCCCTTACCTCTCTTGAAATTATAAGCAGAAGAGATCTCTTTAACCATATATGCCTTCCTCAATATGGTGGGCCTCCAGAAGTTTCCAGGCAGCTAGATCCTTTTATGCCTGTCCAGCAGTGTTACCTATTTACCATCAGTCACCCAAATCCAGCCCTGGCCTCAATTGGTGAAAGAAACACTTCTGTCTCATTTGAGCCATGTCAGCTTCACATATACCCAAACACTTGTTAGTCACGACATTATACTGGCCTTGGTTCTCACCTGAACTTCTCAACAGCTTCCTCTTGAGCTCTAACTCCTTCTGTGTTCTCCAAGAATCCTTTGTATTTCTTGCCGAAGGGATGTTTCTAAACTAAAGTCTTAGAAATATTCCAGGTAGCATCATTTAAAGTCCAAGCTCCTCAGCCCAAGATGTGAGACCTATGTGATCAGGCACCTGTCGGTCCCCACACCCCACAAGCACCTGCTTTTCAGCACAGATTCAGTAAACCTTGAATTTCTTCACTCAAATGCTCTCTACTCCAAACCCTCTCTCCTTTACTTCCATGGCTAATGGGCTAATCCTTCCCCACTCTCTCCTCCCCTTTCCTCTCCGCCCTTCTCCTCTCCTCTCCGCCCTTCTCCTCTCCTCTCCTCTCCTCTCCTCTCCTCTCCTCTCCTCTCCTCTCCTCTCCTCTCCTCTCCTCTCCTCTCCTCTCCTCTCCTCTCCTCTCCTCTCCTCTCCTCTCCTCTCCTCTCCTCCCCTCCGCTCTCCTCTCCTTTCTCCTCTTCCCTCTCCCCTCCCCTACTCAATGCTATAAACTTCCTATGTACATCAGGCTAGCTTCATACTTGTATGCAAACCTTCTGTCTCTACCTCCTGGGATGTTTGGAATAGGGTGTGTGTCACCATGCCCAGCTCCTGTCCTTTTGTTAAACCACAGCTCCAATGTCCTTCCCTCAGGTCTGGCTCCCCCTCATCCCATGCTATGTTTTAGCTTCCATGTTTATACTCTCATAAATCCTTGTTTCAATCCAATTGGAACCCATCAACTGGAAGTGAGGGAGTGGGGTGGTGGAGGGAGGGGTAATCTGAGAATCAGATGCTGCCCCTTCTCATTACTGAGAACTTCATCACCATAGAGACTCCCATTCTGTTCTTAGCCTAAGGAAGAATTCTTTCTCCCTAGTCAGGCCCAGCAAGCATACATCCTGATGTCCTTCCTGCCCGCGGACCTCCCACCTACATCCAATCAGGAGCAAGTGTACAGTCTAACATATTTCATGTCCACATGTGATCAAGCACACCTAATGCACATGGGTCAAAAAACATAAGACAACTGTGCGCATGGCAGGCAGAGCGCATGTGTCCCAGTGCTCTTCTCTACCTTTACGTGGGTCTGGGGAGTGAACTCAAATCTCCAGGCTCACATGGCAAGTTCCTCTACCTGCTGAGACATCTTGCTGGCCCCTAACTATATTTTGATATTTCAGTGGACATTCAGTATTGACCCGAAGGCTTCAAAGGGAGGAGTTGGCTGTGAAGTAGGAAAGACTTGAATTGGAGTTAGTTGATCTGCCACTGATTGGCCAAGTGACCATATGTAGGGCCACTGTCCCTTCTGCCCCACAGAGACTCCTGTGTGCATCAGAATGACATGAGGACATCAGGTGGCCTCCAGGGGTGACTCTTTTATTTTATTATTTTTTTTATCACTGAGGAAGTTTTCAAAAGGACTCCCAGCCGTCCTCCTGTCTGTAACAAGGTGGCTGCCCTCCTTTGGCTAGAACAGAGAGTCCCTTGTCTCTGAGAGCCATGGAGGCCTGGTCACGGGGCAGGGCTGAAGCCAAGGGTGGCTTTTCTGCCAGGGTCCTCTGGGCTCCTGCCTCGATAACCCTGTCCTCCCCTTCTCTGCCCTAGCGCTTCCCACACAGCTGTAGCCTCATTATCCGGGGCGCCTGTGAACAGCTGAAAGGAGCTTAAGCAGGGGTGGGCTTTCAAGTGCTCATAATACAGCTTCAAAGTTCACACCTTCATTAAGATGTGAAGAGGCAGGGCCTCCCCCCACTTCTCCCCGGGCTATTGTTCCCTCCCCATCTGGCCGCAGACTCAAAAGACAAGGCGGGATTGGTTTTCTTTGTCCAGACGGCAGGCTGCTAACCAGAAAGGCTAGACCTGTTTGTTAAGAAAGCGTCCTCCCTGGACCCCCACCCCCACCACCCCCAGCCCTGCTGTGAAGGTTCCTAAAGGCTGGAGAACTGGAGCGCATCTCCAGGCTACCAAGGCTGTATCTGTGTGGTACCACTGAACTTGTTCTGGGAGGGTCCCAGAGGAGCAGACCCGTGACCAGTGGTGGCGGTGAAATGGAGGCTGGCTTTAGAGTACCCTAGAAAGATTTATTAGTCAAGGGTGCAAGGCACATCTGGGCATAGGGGCAGTGGTTTGCTCCACGTAAGTGATGCCTACAAGGGCACCACGGGCTAACTGTCCTTCGGAGAGCAGGCTTGGATCTGAAGTCACATGGGCAGATCTTGCCCACTTCTCCCAGCCCACATCATGCTGGGACTTCCTAAATTCACCAGCCCATTTCTACATAACCGGCCCCTCCCCCTTCCTCTCTTCTTGTTTTAAACATGGTCCCATGTATTGGAAGCTGGCCTCAAACTCAATATATAGCCAAGATTGACTTTGAGCTCCTGATTCCCCTTGCCGCCACTAATAGGACTGGGATTATAGGAATGCACCACGACGCCCCGTTTATGTAGTCCCAGGGATCAAACAGGGCGGCAGGCGTGCTCAGCGCTCCGCAGGCTGAGCTACCCCTCCCGGCTCTTTCTTTTCAAATGGCTTTTGTTCCTCAGCCTCCCAGCTGTGGATTTCTGCGTGGATTACAGTTGGAGTCCTTTGCCTTTTCTGTTTGCCAGATAGCCACTTGGGAATAAAGCTACTAAAACCCCTCAGAGCCTTTTTGTATCGAGGGAGCCGTTCCTGGCGGTGGCTAACTGCACAGCTTCTGTGGGCCCCGGCTTACCTCTTCATTCTGTGCTCCAGGACTGGACAGAACTCTTCCAGAGTAGACTCTTCCACCAAAGCTGGGGCAGTTGAGACTGGCTTTTCCGAAATGGGAGGCAGCTTCAAAGAGTTTACTCTCTCCCGGGGAAAGCCTTGCAGGGAATTTTTTAACCTTGGTTGGTCCTCAAGGTTTCATGATAAGCTATGAGGAGGATATGACTACTGTGTTTAGGTGACGCAGCAGGCGATTCAGAGCAGTGCTAGCAGCTGAGCAAGGTTCACAGACCAGGGTTTTCTTCTGTTAGATGGGAGACAGGGACTTTAGACATGGTATCTCAATATCCAGGCCTGCATTTCTTCAGATTTCAAAGGACAGCAGTAACGCCTATCTTGCAAAGTAGCTGTAGGATTTACTATGATACACCCACAAAAGGGTCCTTAGCAAGCGCCATTCTCTGTCCTCTGCCATCAGACTTGTTTGTTACCCAGGGTTTGCTAAACTAATTTGTTGGTGTTTTCTGTGGTTTTATTGTCGTTTGTTTGCTTGTTTTGTCTCATGTGGCCCAAGCTGGTCTGGGACCCAGTATATGGTCACAGATGACTCCAAGTTCCTGGTCCTCCTGCCCTCAGCTCTCAACTGTTAGAATTACTAGTGTAGGCGCCATGTCGGGTAGGCTGTGGGTCTTCTGATGGAACATTATCCCTTAACAACTGTTCATAGATACGGTTGCATTCTCTGACATCCCTTGGTCTTTTAGGTTACTCTTCGACAGAGTATGTCTGTATGCAGCACACTGCACAGCTTACAGCAGCAGGATCTGTCATAGCCCCAAAAGGGAGTTTACCTATGTGTTCCTCGTGACTTACCCTGAGGCCTGATTGTATCTATATTCAGAACTACCAGGCAGGTGCTAGCAACGATGAAGACTGAAATGAGCCAGGTGTGTGGCTGAGTGGCAGATTGAGCACGTGTGTGTGTGTGTGTGTGTGTGTGTGTGTGTGTGTGTGTGTGTGTGTAGACCTGTGTCTGGGCACAGGAAGAGTCGTCAGGGACTCACAGCAATGCTGTTTAAATGCTAATAGAAAAAACCCCAACAGGGCAGAGGTGGCGCACGCCTTTAATCCCAGCACTTGGGAGGCAGAGGCAGGCGGATTTCTGAGTTTAAGGCCAGACTGATCTACAGAGTGAGCTCCAGGACAACCAGGGCTACACAGAGAAACCCTGTCTTGAAAAAAAAAAACCCAGGCTCCAGCCACATGCTTCATGGCGTGGGACTAGAGAAGCATGATAAAGTGGAAGACATGTTTATTGCTTTGAATACAGTATTTTATAATGAATATATCCACTTCTCAATACTTTTTGATTAATCTGACTTTAAACTTTATGTTGTAAGGGTCCATAATTTGCAGAAGAACAATACCCCACACTCAATAGCATGTAAACATAAAGAGTGTTTTATTCTGCAGAAGTCTAGGATGCTGGGGTCTCTCATCACCAAGATAGAGACATCACTAATTGAGCTCTCAGGCTTGACTTAAAGCACATTAGGGGGTTTTGGGATAGGTGAGCTCTATCTTCCTCCATCTTTAAGGGCATCCCATCACTGAGGTCTGGGGCTGGAAACTGTTACATGGGAGGTCTGGAAACCTGCTGACTCATTGTCCTTGCTCTCGGCCAGGTGGCTGGGACATTCCATTCCCAGGGTGTGGGAGCAGGAAACGAGGGCTGAAGAAGTCTGGGGCAATTGAGCTTTATCTGACTCTATCTCTAGGCATTCCGGAACCATTACCAGGGCGTGAAAGCTGGAGCCTGGGGTTTTTTTTCTATTAGTAACTGACTTGCCTGGACTGGCCCAGTTCTTAGGCCTAGTCTCCTTAACTTGAAGTCTGTCATAGAATCAGCTTAGCCTTCTCATTGTATTTTCTTAATGTGTATGAGTGTTTTGCCTCATGTATACTGGTATATCACATGTACATATGATGTACCACATGTGTGCTGGTGTCTGCAGAGGCCAGAAGACGGTATCCGATCTCCTAGGTCTAGAGTTACGGGCTTTTGTAGCTCCCATGTGGGGACTGGGAATCGAACCATGGTCATTTAGAAGAGGAGTCAACCCTTTTAACCTCTGAGTCATCTCTCCAGCCCCTTGATTTTTATTCATCTTATTTTATTTATTTGATACAAGGTCTTACTCTGTAGCTCAGGCTAGCCTAGAACTCGTGGCCCTTCTGCTTCTCTGTCCCCAGGGTTGTAGGTATGAATTGCCATAACCAATTTCGTGGTTTTATAATAAAAATAATTGAAAGAGTGTTCTTTTTTGCTGCTGATTTGCCGGAATTGATACCGAGGCCTGGCAGTTTCACAGACCAAATCAAGCAATTTGCACTTTATGATTGGTACTGCCTAGACCAGGCTTGAGAGGGAGTGCTCTGTCTGTATATGGAGCTGGGCACTGTGGAGTGGGCCAGACAGGATCAGGAACATCCTTTAGCTTGACAGACAAAGGAAGTACATTCATCCATTTATTTTTTTTCTTTCAGTCAACAGATACTGAAGGCTTATCACCTGCTAGGAACTATTCTAGGCTCTCCAAATAACCAGAGAGAACAAAGCCCTTGTCCCTGCAAATAAGGACTTCCATGTAAACACAACATGCGGGGGCATGGAGGGTAAAGGCTGGAACTGGGAGCTGGGTCATGGAAGTGCAGTTTGTAATAGGATCGTGTGGTATAGGGGCCCTTGAAGGTATTGGGTGAGCAAGGACTTGGATATGATAAAGCACAAGTAAGGCTGTGACAGAGGAAAAGCCTGGAGATGGGCAGGGAGTGGCTATACAGCAACAAGACACTTCTAAAGGCAGTCCATGCAGGACTTCACAGTGCAGACTATACAGCACTCCATAGAGTATATATGGCATGCCATGGGGCATATATATCACTCCATAGGGCATATATAGTATTCCACAGGGCATATATAGTATGCCATAGGTCATATATAGTACTCCATAGGGCATATATAGCACTCCATGGGGAATATATGGCACTCCATAGGGTATATATAGCACTCTATAGGGTACATACAGCACTCTGTAGGGTATATACAGCACTCCATAAGGCATATATAGTATTTCATGGGGCATATATAGCACTCCATAGGGCATATATAGCATTCCATGAGGTGCAGACTTAGTGTTTTTTCTTTCTTTTTTATAAACACAATGAGAAGGCTTTGAAGTCAGGATGGCATGATGGAAGGATTTTTTTCAGTGCCTACGATATAGCCCAACATCTGGTGTGTGTTAAGCAAGCTATCACTAAATCACTTCCCTAGCCCACAAATGCAGGATTTTAAAAAAACGTATTTATTTATTTTATTTATGTGTCTGAGTTTTTCATTCATGTCTATCTGTGCACCATGTGTGTGCCTGGTGTGCAAAGAGGTCAGAAGAGTTCTCTTCAGCCCCAGATGCAGGATTTTAAGTCCTAGAATTAGCGGTCCAGAGACTGCCGTTTCCCACAGCTGACAGTGACGTCCCCACAGCTGCTGACTACAGGGGTAGCAGTGGAGGAGGTGGGACACTGTTGGTCTGGCGGTACACGGAAAAGCAAAAGCAGCTGCCACGGAGCTGGAGAGAGTTTGTGAGGGAAAGGAAGCACCGGTGAATGGCCCGCCTGCAGCTGCGGACAACCGAGCACCACCACATCCAACATTCTGGACAATGGACCTTCTAGGGAAGTTTGCTGATCTGGCCTTGAGGTCTGCTCTCTCAGCTCAGTCTTGCTGTCTCCATTGTGTAGATGAAGAGACTGAGGGCCTGGCAGGAGATGTGACCTGCCTAACAAACATACACAGCCACAGAGTAGAGGAGCTGTGTTTAGATTCTCTGGGGACTTGTGCTCAGGTCCCATCCTGCCGCTGGTCACAGCTGGGATGGAATTAGCATCGTGGCCTCGCCACCAGGAGCTCTGGAGGGAAGACATTTGTGAGGCAGGTGGGCAAAGGAGGAAGGTGCTCCTGAGCAAATGGGATTTTAACACCTGCTGGTCGGTCCCTTTGAAGAGGCTCAGGCTTTAGCTGCCTGGCTGGGCCACAAGGAACAGGTGGTGACTGCTGAAATCTCCGCAGAGCTGAGGGAAGGAGCTGTGGCTGTCACCACTGGCCAGGAACAATGGGCTGCCTCTTAGGGGGTGGGCTCAGGTTACCTCAGCCTTTCTTCTGGAGAGGGCCAGTTCCTCCCACTGCACCTTCCTCTACTTTCTCTTCCTCTCCCTCTTCCTCCCTTCTCTCCTCTCTTTTCTTCTTTTCCCTCAGGCCAGCAGGCTTCTTCCCACCCACTTCGTTCCAGTAAAAACACTGTAGAGACTCTCTTGGCCAGATCCGAGACCTCCTCCTCCTTCTTCCACTGTCTTCCTGACTGTCCTGCAGTACTGGGGCCACCCCTCCCCGCCCCCTGCCTCCCTGTCACTTGTATTCCAAGTGTCTCCTCTCTTTAGTTTCTTCCACACAGACAGCTTTGAGTTCCTTCCTTCGGTGGTACCTACCATCAATCATCTCCAAGTACCCCTCCTTGCTTCATTTTAACCCATCTTCCTTCTCTTCTCTACTCTGATACCCCAACCATTGTCTGGGCTCTACTTGTCTAGTGAGCAACGCCAATTATCCCTCTTGTGTTCTTTGGTCTTCTGTTGTCTGGGCCCCTGGTCCCAATCATTCCAAATGCAGCTAAGTATCAGGTTGACATGAGCTGAGAGTAGGTTGAGGCACATTGAGAACATTCCCAAATGCTGGGGTGAGCTTCATGCACCTTAGACTAAGGGCTAAGAGCAGAGGCTTCTATTCCCAGAGATAGGACACGATTGGGCTTTAGAAGTCTCACTTTGCAGTCTACAACCAAAGGACTGAGCTGGATTTTATAGTTCAGGTTGGGAGAAGAGGATACTCACTGAAGGAGTGGCTAGCATTCAGGCAAATGAATAAGCATTAGATAGCATTTAAGCACCAGAAGAAGGAGACAAGGGAGTGGGATGGGAAACTTCCAGCATTCTTATGGTAGAGTTGGTCATGGCTATGTGGTCATTCTTCAGAGACCAAGGTATATAGCAGGTTTTCTTTCCCAAAGCCTAGTCAGGTGCCAATATGTTTTTGTGTTTTACTTGATTGTGTGTGTTTTGATGTTTGTGGATCATCTTCATGTCTGGGGTCCATGTAAGCTACCATGTGGGAGCTGGGAACTGGACTTGAACCTGAATCCTTTGGAACAACAGCCAGTTCTCTAATGACTGAGCCGTCTCTCCAGCTCTGATAAATGCTAATTTTTAAGGTAACAATAAAATGAAGTGGAATGGACTCAGTAAGTCAATATCAGGCTGTTCAGAGCCCAGCCTGGATAGTCTACCTCACACTGGAATTACATTCATTACACTTGACTCTCACAGTCAGGCGGATTTTCCATCAACACTTCAGATGAAGAAAAGGAGGATTGGCAGGACATGACAAAGCCAGGGCTGGACACTGGCTGGTAGCAGTCAGGCAGTAAAGCCATATTTGCTGGCTACTTGGCCATAGCAGTCTGTATCCCCATGGTAACTGGCAATTAGGATGGCTACAATCTCAAGATCCAGGCACATGCTCACAGTGGCCATGAGCTGCTTAGTTTATAGCTACTCAACTAAAAACCCTCCTCTTCTTTCCTATATATATGTGAACCTCTCTCAACCAGTTAACATTAGCTGCTATAACAAAGATGCCCTTAGAAACACATTTTAAAACATGCTAAAATGTTCACAATGCACGTTGGTCATCATTCTTCCAAACCATTAAGATGTAAGGTCGCAGGCCCTTCTGTCTTCATAGGTCCTTAGTTTTCTCTTGGAGGTTTCTAATGTCACTGACAGGTTTCAAGGGCCTAGAGGAAATCTGTATTACTTTCTGTCACCTTCCATTGTCTGGACCTCAGTCTCATGGTCACACCCAGCTGTCAGGAGGCTGGAAGGCACAACTAGAATGTCGGTCTAACGAGAAAACAGACTTGGGGAGGGGGTCCTGTCACTGTCATTGCTGGTAAGTCATACATCTTGTATCTCAGCTTACCAGGCCTGTGTGGTACCTTCCAGGTGCCTGCCTTCCATTCTCTACTCCTCTTAGCTGAGATCTGGGCTAGTCAAGTAAGTCTATTGTCTTTTATTTTAAAGATTTATTTATTTATTTTGGTGTATGAGTGCTCTATCTGCACTTGTGTACTAGGAGACGGTATCGGTATCAGATCCAATCTATAACGAGATCTGGGAATTGAACTCAGGTCCTCAGGAAGAGCAACCAGCGCTCTTGACCACTGAGCCATCTCTCCAGCCCCTCAGTCCATTGTCTTATTTACTTTCAGTTGTTATTATGGAGTTGCACAGATGGGATAACTTGAGAACAGTAGAGATCTACTTGGTTTGTAGTTCTGGAGGTTGGAAAGTCTGAGATCATGTCCCTGGTATATGCTGGCAACTGGGAAGGGCCCTTGGGCTATGTCATAGCACAGCACAGTACAGCAAAGGGTAAATATCACCCATGACACTGAAAAGAAAACTGGGCAGAACTCAATCTTAAAACCTATCACTCCCACCACCACTGCATTCCCAGGGTCCTCATGGCCTCATGGCTTGTGGAAGATTGCTCTGCTTTCTTCTGTTTGTTTTAAAAGGGTTTTTATCTCAGTTACCTTTCTATTGCTGTGATAAAATACCATGACCAAGGCAACTTATATAAGGAAGCATTTAATTTGGCTTATGGCTTCAGAACATTAGCATCCATGATGGTATAGTGAAGAAATAGATGAGATCACATCTTGATCTACAACCATGGCGGGGGGGGGGGTTACAGAGAGAGACAGATTGAGAGAGAGACAGAGACAGAGATACAGAGAGAAAGCATGAGAGAGAGAGACAGAGAGGGGGGTATACTGAGAATCACACAAGTCTTTTGAACCTCAACATCTGTCCCAATGACACCTTATCCAACAAGGCCATACATCCTTATCCTTCCCAAACCATTTCACCAACTGGGGACTAAGTATTCAAACATATGAGCCTCTGGGGGCATTCTCATTCAAACCACCACAGGGTATTGTTATATGTCCCAGACTGGCCTTAAACTGGTTTTGTAGCTTTGAATCCCAGATCATTCTGCCTCTACCTCCTAAATTCTGCCCATTTCTTTATGTAGATGCTCTAGTGGCAGTTGAATTTTGACCTGAGTTCTGCAGATGACCTTCAAGTCTCAGTACGCATTCTGTACATGGCAAGGAGTCCAGTGACTTAGCCACAATCCCCCCTGGCACAGTGAGACTCAATCGCAGAACCCCAGACACAGCCTTGGGCAGAGAGAGACTTTCTCTTTCCTGTAGGATTGCTGGGCTGTAAAGAGATAATCCAGGACCAGTGAGGGGTCATTTTGTCATCAAGACAGGAGAGCCAGCTTGCAAAGAAAGCTAGAAAACAAGCAGGGAAGTGCTAAGGAAGAAAAAGACACACAGCACAGCATTTTTGAGTGGTTCTGTTTAAGCATGTCTGACCACTCCTACTCTTCAGCTAAGATGTCTACTTTTCAACTGCCTGACCTCCTTCCCTCCCTCCTCCCTCCTCCCTCCCTCCCTCCCTCCCTCCCTCCTCCCCTCCCTCCCTCCCTTCTTCCCTTCCTTCCTTTCCTTCTTTTTTGAGTCAGAGTCTCTCTATGTAGCCCTGACTAACCTGGAACTCTATGTAGATTTGGATGCCCTCAAACTCACAGAGATCTGCCTGTCTCTGCCCCATCTGTTCTGGGATTAAAGGATGCACCACCACACCCAGCTTCTATTGTTTTCCTTGAGCCCAGTTTGAATTGAGTCTCTGTCCTTTATAAGTAAAAGGCTTAGTAAAGGACCATTTACAGAACTCAAGACCATCTCCTCCCCTCCTTCCCTTGTTTCTTTCTTCCTACCCTCTGTCCAGCTCTTCCAGGTCAGAGACCTCAGACACACCCATTTATCTCTGCTGGTGTGGAAACAGGACCTCTGAGATAGGTTGGCCTTTGACTATCCCTGCTCCGTATTGCTAGACTGTTCATTTTTCTCCGTTGCCTTTAACAAAATTACCTTGAATCAAATACAGCATTTGTTGCCTTCTCCAGAGGTCAAAATTATTTAGAATCGCATTAATTTTTTTTTATACCCTGTGTGAATGATAGTGGAAAAGCCTTTAAAAGGGGTGAGCGCTGCCTTCACATTTGTTGCTCACATAAATACAACAATCTCAAATCTTATAAAGAGAAACTCTGCCAAATATTAATCACACATAAGTGTTTTGAAGGTCAGGGTGCAGCAAGCATTCAGAAAGCGTTCATTTGCACAAAGGCTTGTCAGAAGTCCCGGAGCTCAATGGATGCATGGCCTCATTGACACATGCGCATGCTCAGAAAAAGACTTTAAGATTGAGATGGAAATGGACATTGCTATTGGGTGTGAGCTTTCTGAGAAGTGCTGGGCTAGTAAAGTTCCAGGTAGCTGGGGTTGGAAGACTAGATAATCTCAGCTAGAATTCCATTGCTGGAGAGGGTTACAGCCAACCAGGAGAGTGTGCTAAGGCCAGTTCACGGCCCTGCTTCACAGTAGGCTCCAGTTCTTCACAACATGCGTTCAGACTTTCCAAAGGTTGCCCAGAAGAATTGTTGGAATTTCCCTATTACAATGTACTCATTTGTTTACCTTTAAAAAAATGTCTCTTTGTGGGTGTGTTTATGTGTTGTGTGTGTCTGTGCATGTGGGTACTTGTGTGTGGATTGAGTAGGCCAGAGGAGGCTATTAGGGATCCTGCCCTTAGGATTCACTGCTTGGGTCCCCAACAAGCCAGATCTAGACACCCATCAGTAAGTCAATTCAAAGAGCCAAACTAATGGTGAAAAGCAGAAAAGAAAAGATTTATTCAATGCCACATTGAGAAGAGGGATGGAGAGATCCAAACCTATCTTTGAGGGTCACAACAGAATAGGGCTTGAATAGAAAGCAAGGATAAGAAAACCCAAGCGGTCCAGCTAAGGTGTGGCCTCCTGCTCACTATCACCTCAAGGCTCTCCAGCATTCAGTCTTCCTCTCAAGCAAGGCCATCAGTAAGATATAAAATTCTGGTTACATCTGGGCTTCAATAGTTTCTCCTTACAGCCAGATACTCTTGGGAAAATTCTAAGCTCTTGGTATCTAGTCTTCTTTCAGTGGTCTTATAGCCAAAGAGAGGGGTGCTAGTGTCTCCTTAGGAGATGTTCACTCCTGGCAGGGAGGCCAGTCACAAAACTGGATGTTACAAGGAGGCTGGCCAGCAAGCTCCTGGGTGGTCTGCCTGGCTTTGGGATGGATGTTGGGGTTACTGGCACACATGATCACACATGGATTTTTTTTTTTTTTTTTTTTTTTTTTTTTTTTTTTTTTGGTTTTTCAAGACAGGGTTTCTCTGTGTAGCCTTGGCTGTCCTGGAACTCACTTTGTAGACCAGGCTGGCCTCGAACTCAGAAATCCGCCTGCCTCTGTCTCCCGTGTGCTGGGACTAAAGGCGTGCGCCACCACGCCCGGCTATGGATTTTTATTTAGGTACCAGGTATTAAAATCTAGATCCTCATGCTTGTGGTCAAGAACTCTACCCACTGACCCATATCCCCAGCCACTGCTGTTATATATCTTTGTTAGCGACTCCTGCATTCCTTCCTTCCCCGCTCAGTTTGACAGGAAAGTGAGGGGTTTTGTTTTGTTTTGATTCTAAACAAGGACAATGCCTCTGCCATCTTTGGAGTTCCAGTAGATTCAGCCTAGAGCATAGCATAGAATGCATAATGCCTATGTAAAAAATGTCAAGTAAGTGGAAAAGAAATATCACAAGAAGACCGAGACTTGATAATTCCAAAAGGAAGGCGCTGAAGATTATTCTGGCCAAACTAAACGAAGCTGCACACTTCCGTGCCTGATTATTTTTCTTGATCACCTGGGCAACAACCGAGTCCTTTGAAATGAAATGACCTCGTTTCCCCCCTTACCTCGTATAGATTGCTGTAGAGAGGTTAATACCAAGATGGCTAAGGCTGGGGGAGCTACACGCAGCAGTAGAGCATGTGCTTACCCTAGATAAGGTCCCATCCCCAGCACCTTTCCCACCTCTCCCCGCCACAAACCAAGATGGCTAGTCTACCCAGAAGAAATCACACCTGCCCCTGTGGCCTGAAATAGCTGTTTATAATGTCCCAGTATAAGCTGGGGGGAGGGGAAGTGTCTCAGTGTGGATGTAAATACTTTGCCTGCCCTTTTATAGAGGACTCTGCTTGTCTGAGGTATGTACTTAAGGTAGAGATGTGTTACAGTAGCTACAAAATCCCATTATAGGAAAACTGCTTTCTTTAGATCACAAGCATGGAATACCTAGCTTGGGTAGAGACCTGATACTGCAGTTGGGCAGGTCAATCATTTTGGCCAAGGAACCACCTCTAGGAAAGTGGGCTTAAGCATGTTAGAGGAGAAATAATTATCCCTTTAATGAAATAATGTGCTTTTTCTTCCCGGGATTCCTGCCCTCTAGTGCACTCACTTAGAAAGCTGTAGCCACACTATTCCGGATAATTCTGAAGAGTGCCTTCTCCTTTTCTAAGCACCCTATCCCTGACTCTCTGAGTCTCTAAGTCTTCCCTCCCGGCCACATGTTTGAACATCTGCCATTTGACTCCCCTCCATGTTGGTTCAATCCAAACGGCATGGCTTTCTCTCTTCTTTTCTCCATCTCCCTCCTCCAGGCAGCTTGCCTGCCCCAGAGTTTTTCTTTTAAATGCTAATAAAATGGTTCCTGAGCTTCTTTTTAAATCCATCCTTAAATTCGTTGATTAATGAGACCCAGCAATACGTGGTGACTTTGCCAGGAATCTTCCAAACTTTCAGGGACAACAGACTGAGACAGTGTCTTCTAAATTTCAAGAAAATCTTAATTTCCAGGTCCTGAGACTCAAGCAGGGGACATTTTACTCTATTCTGTTGCTTCCTGCAAAGAAGATTCCCCTCCCCTTATTAATCTATGACAAAAAAAATCACATTGATATTGTGTTAGTTTCTAGTGCCACCTTAGTACATTCTAGAGTCACATGGGAAGAAGGGACCTCAACTGAGGAATTGCCCAAATCATTTGACGTGCCATCGGGACACGGGTCAATTGCTAATCAATATAGGTGGCCCAGTTCACTGTGGGTAATACTAACCTTATGGAGGTGGTCCAGAGCTGTATAAAAAGCTAGCTAGTCATGGGCCTTTGAGAATATGAGCTAATAGGAAGGGTTCCTCAAAGGTGTCTGCATTTGATTTTGCTTGGGTTCCTGCGCTGACCTCCTCAGTAATGAACCATGGCCTGGAAGTGTAAACCAAACAAATCCTTTGCTCCCAAGCTGCCTTGATCATAAGGTTTTATCACAGCAAGAAGAAAAAAAAAAAAAGTCAAACTAGAGCACCCTGCATCCATTGGAAAGAAGCAGCTTACAGATAAAGAAGCCCAGGCTCAAAGAAGTCAGGTGTTCAACATCCCATAGCAAGCAAGGGTTAGTGCCAAACTTCCACTTCATTGCATTTAGTCCAAGCTCACATTCTTCCGACCTTGCAATATTGGTTACTATCTAGCAAACTGTTTTTCTAACCCAGTCCTCTTATCTTGCAGCTTCATTTTTCCTGTCTGTATTATTAAATAGTGATGTGATTCTGTCCTTACTAAAGAGGACCCTGAGTGACATCTGTTCTTGGAGAAAGATCCTTCTGGCCTGTAAAGTTCAGTCTGTAGATGAAGGCATCGCTTCTGACACAAAGGGAGAATTCAGTTCGTGTGAACCGAATGTCTCTGCTGTAATTAATCATAGTAATGATCTTTTGCCTTAGGAGCCATTAATATGTAATTTGATAAGCATAAACTGTAAAACACTTTAATTATTTATAATAGGGACAGACAGGGGAGTTATGAATGTAGGCTGGAGTTAGACAACAGAGCTAATAAAGCTTTGCCTGGTGATTAACACCAAGGAACATTGGATTGACTACAATAGAAAACTATAAAAAGGAAGCTGTCCATAGTCTAGGCTGCATCCATACAATGGAATATTATACAGTGGTGTCATAAGCAGTTATAGGTACTTATTAATTGAAAATGATATAACCAAAACATTTCTAAGGACATTGGAGGTTATAAAGCCATGTGCATTATGACATTAAAAATCACAATTCAAGTTGGGGAAAATGTTGCCATATATCCCTGCTGTAAAAATTACAGGCGGGAGCTGGAGAGATGGCTCCAGAAAATTGTGTCCTGCTCTTGCTTGCAGAGCATAGAGTTTGGTTTCCAGAACATGTTGGATGGCTCACAACTGCCGATAACTCCAGATCTTAGAATTCTAATGCCCTTTCCTGGACTTTAACAACATCTGCACTCATGTGCATATACCCACATAAAGATGTACACATACACACACAATTTAAAAATAGTAATGACAATAAATCCTTAGAAAAGTTACAGATGGGTTCCTCCTTTTTTTATTTGTATATATCTTCTGAGTGTTCTATAGCTAACATAAGTCATGTGTATAATATTTAAGTTAAAAATTAAGTGTATAAGAGGAAACAAGTTCCAATTTCTCTCTGTCATTACTATCAAAAGACAGAATGCTACTTAACAGCCCCCAAAAGGAGAGAATCTTGACACATGCTCTGACATGCACGAAAATAGAGGAATATTGTGCTAGGCAAAACATGCTAGTCACAAAAGAACAGACAGTTGAATCTGCTTGTATGAGGGACCCAACATAGTCAAGTACACTGAGGAGAATGTTGGTTGCCAGTAGCTGGGGAGAAAGGCAGTGGGATGTTCAATGGGTATGCAGTTTCAGTTATATAAGCTGAGTAAGTTCTGGACATCATTCATACAACACAGTGCCTGTAGTACTATACACTTAAAAGTTGATTAAAAGAGCAGGTTTCACTAAATGTTCCTTCTAGAAGTGTATCACTTGGATATTGTCTTCTGAGCCACAAAATCAAAACAGTTGAGTGTCTTGACTCTGGGTTGTTTGTTTGTTTGTTTATTCTCACAAAAATTAGGGCATTATTGGCACCAATAGTGTTTGAGCCCAGAATTAGTCAGTAATACTCATGTAGGAGTGAGATTTTAGTTCCCTGCTCAAGAGTCAATGGTTCAAATAAAGAATACCCCAAGTAGGTCAGCAGATGCTCTGACCTCAGAGACTGGACCCACTAGCCTGCAGCACCATCTGCATTCCCTTTGCTTCTGTGTCTTGGAAGAGGCTGGTCATGAGCTGTCAACAAGCTCAGTGGTAGCCACATAAGCGGAGTGATATCCAGGGACTGTTGGTACATCTATACTCCAGACTGTATTTTTTTTTCTTCTTATTAAGGCTCTGGAGACAAGAACATGACAACGTTTTGGCAGCTGGGGCTGCAACCATGTGTGAGGAGAAGTGATTTGCATGAGTGACATACAGCCACCTGGTTTATTGCAATTGACTCTAAACAAGTTAAATGACTCAGAGTCCCAGGCGGATACCAGAAGCTAACTTACACATGCGTGCACACATGGGCGTGCTCTCACACAGGTGCATGCACACATGCATCAATTCCTGCAAATATATCTTTCCCCCACCCCCAAACCCTTAAAAACATAACCCTTCCATCCCATACAAAGGTACTACTGAGGAAATTATTTTGCCGTCTTAGCCTCAACATCCACCTTTCCCCTAATCTCCCCATCATTTGTTTTCTGACCACACTGTAGGTTTATGGCTGGGATTCCTCTCATGAACATCCTCCAAAAGGGTGTCTTCAGTGATACCAACTAGAGAAGTAGAATTGTTTCTCTTTTACCATCAGCAATTCAAACTTTTGTCAATCATCCAAGTGGAAGCTTAAGTTCCTCCCTGGACATCTGGACAAACTGACACCCTGATGAGTCATTTGTAGGATGGAGTGTCATAGTGATGGCTTTGGCTATCAAGTGTTGCTAACAACATCTGACATCCCACATCCTCTCAGCCATCCAGAGCCTCTGTCCCACACTTCTGTGCTCTTCACAATGGTATCTTTGTTCATTTCTTTGCTTGAAAAATCATTTTCAGGGTTTGTTGTTCTGGCACATCTGGGAAAGATGGGGATCTGTGAGATGATATTGGAAAATGGAGCATAGGGTAGAGAAATCTTTTTTTAATGGTTTATTTTTATTTTACATGCATTGGTGTTTTGACTGCATGTGTGTCTTACATGAGGGCATAGAATCCCCTGGAATTGGAGTTATAGACAGTTGTGAGCTGCCATGTGGGTGCTGGGAATTGAACCTGGGTCCTCTGGAAGAACAACCAGTAGTCTTAACCACTAGTCCCTAGGGTAGGGAAGTCTTAAAGATGGCTTTGTTGAATAGGAAGAGTACCAATAAGAGATTAAACACCCAACTTCAGCTATAGATCTTAATAACATTGAGTTCCACCTTTCCTTTATTAAATAAACTCATTACGTATACTAAGAACCTACCATATGCCTAATACTATACTGACAGCTGCAGACTAGGGTTTGCATGATAGCTGGATTTGCAAGGCAGGTAACCTGACTCCTGCTCAGACTCACAGCCTTGAGTGAGCCCCCTCACATTGTAGATTCCATCTATGGTGTGATAAGTCATTGCAGAGGTCACCGTATATCATGTCATTATAGGGGATTCCATTTGTTGGATTCCATTTTTAACCTTCAAGGAGAAAATGGGGCTGGAAGACTCAACGTCATTGAGTGTTTAAGGCACCAATGCAGCTAGAAGGCTTGCCTTCCAAAAGGCAAATTGTTACTCAAGTATCTCTGGGACCTCTTCAGCCAGAACCAAGGTAGCAGCATTCGTTACATCGAGTACAGCTGCCTCAGAAACATCTTCATGGTGTCAGAGCAGAGCTTCAAAAACACTCCATCAACTCTAGCTTTAGTAAACACAAAGCGAATACTTCTATGTCAATCAAAACTCTTATGGAAACAAGATGAAAAACACAGTCCTTTTGACAGCAATCAAAGCAGTGAGCCTCATTAATAAGCTTGGGGTGGCGGCACATACCCTTAGTCCCAGCACTTGGGGAGGCTGGGGCATGTGGATCTTGGTGAGTTGAAGGCAGCCCGCTCTACAAAGCAAATTGGGACATCCAGAGCTACATAGAGAGATTCTCTTGGAAAACAAAACAAAATAAGCAAATAAAAATGAATTAAAAAAATAACTCGAATGTTTTTAAAGTTCTGGGACTGGAGAGATGGCTCCAGTTAAGAACACTTACCACCCTTGCAGAGGATGCAGGTTTGGTTCCCAACACGACATGGTAGTTCTCAACAGCCTGTAACTCCTGTTCCAGGGGATCCAGCACCTTTTTCTGGCCTCCATCAGCATCAGGCACACACATGCCATACATTCAAACATTTAGGCAAACATGAAAATAAGATAAAAACAAGTAAATAAAAGTTAGGATAATGCAGGGCAAGTTTTTCTTTCCATTGTGGAATTGAATCCCGGCCCCTATAATTTTTTGCTTCCTGCCGCTTTCCCTCTGATGCACAATTTTGACACTGTAGTCTTGTTATTTCTCTGGGGGTCCCACTTCTTTCTGTTCCCAACACCGTCCTTTCTGAGACTATTCTGACCTAGGACTCTGTGGCTCCATCCCTCATGCTTGGTCCATTGGGCTTCACTGAGGTTCTGATCTATTCTTTCCTTTTAAAGGGTATTTTTCTCTACCCACCACTTTCTTCCCTCTCCAACCTAGCTAAGTTTCATAGATCTCCACAAAAACCTGGGACAGAACCATCATCAAGAGCTTTTCTTCTGACTTAGAACTGAGCTACTTAAGGCAGGGGCTGTGCCTACAACCAAGTGTAAATTAGTGTAGTAGAAGTTGGGTCTTTCAAAACCATTCTCTGGTTATTGTATTGATAAACATTCTATCTCTTTATCTATGTGTATGTAATATACTGTGTGTTTATATATTATATAGTATATTATATATATATGTATTTTATGTATGTATATAATGTATATGTGTGAGTGCACGTTTGTGTGTATATATATGTATGTATATGTGTGTGCATATAGATGTATGTATATAAACATATACACATATATATGTATGTATATATATATATATATATATATATATATATATATATTGTTTGTGTGTGTGTGTGTGTGTGTATGTGTGTGTGTGTTTGAAAGTATATGTGGCATGTGGAAGCCAGATGTTGATATCCTTCTGTATCACATTATACCTTACCAATTTTGAGAAAGGACTTTTTACTGAAACTGGAGTTTACTGTTCCAGCAAGCCAGGCTGACTACTGAGCCTGGGCTCTGCCTTTCTCCAGCTCCTATTGATCAGATTACAGGCATGCTCTACCTACTCATGTTTTTCATGTGAGCACTGGGGATCTGAACTCAAGCCCTAATGCTTGTCCAATAAAGTCTTTACCCAGTGAGCCAGTTTTTTAACCCAATGGTGGGATCTATAAATAGACAGGTAAATCTTTTAAACACACACACACACACACACACATGCACACAGCATCACTTTGTCTTGTTTGCAAATACATTGAATACTTGTCCAGATTACACCTATGTTACCTTTTGGGAGTTTTCTTGTCTACTTTACAGCTTGTTCTTTCAGATGAAATTTACTACTAACATTGTCGGAATTATAAGTAAAACCAGCAATTATAGTTATAAAATAGTTTTTGAAAAAACTCTAACAATGTGCCCCTTCCAATGGCTAGTTCGTAAAAGACCATATGGCTTCTGCCTTGCTTTCCCTTGAGTGGTTACAGGAAAGGGCACTTCAGTAGGGCTAGAAACCGACAATGTGGGAAGAAGCTGCGGCTTTCGGCCTGCAATGGCCCCAATGCAGCCATTTTGGAACACAGCAGAGCTGAGGCCCCAGCCAAGACCTCAGTTACTGCACTCATTGCCAGCGTGAACAGATTCAGCCTGGTTCAGCAGAGCTGCATCTGCATCCCAGGCTCACAGGACAATAGCACAATCAGGGTTTATCATTTGATAAGACTCTATTTGGGGATACTTTGTTAAGCAGTACCAAGAAAGCTAATAAGCGTAAATATTTTGGCTAAGATTCCTACCCTTATGGAGAAGATAGTTTTGTAGGCACGGGGAGAGAAGGATAGACAAAATGCTGACATCAAATAAGTAAATGAAGATAACTGGTGACAAGTGCCGTGAATGAACACACAGAGTCCTGAGCTGAGGCAGAGGTCTCCAGGAGCTCTCGCATGCCTTCAGATAGCATGGGCAGGGGATGCCCTGGTGGCACTGACATTTAACTAGAATGCAAAGTGACCATGCTCAGAAGAGCCGCCAGCAGCCAGAGAGCTTTCACCTCTGGGGCAGTAGAGATTTCTTGCCTACCCTCAAGCACTCATCTCTGATTTTTCTGTTATCATTCCAACTCTTTTACTTAGAATGAAATGTAACAGGTTTCGTGGGCTTACATGTGGCAGATACCATCTGTGCAATGGTGTTATAATTCATTCCTTTGAGATGCACATTGTCTTCCCTGGAACAGCTTGTCACTCTGTACTTTCTGGTCCAGGCTGCTCTTGTTTCTTATCATCGTGTAGACAAGTGGGTGAGCTCCTTTTCATGCACGAATGTATCTCTGAACATCGCCTTACAATGACTGATACCTGGGGCTCCTCACAGCCTTGTTTGGGCCACAGCTTACAGTGTCGTTGATATTAAGAGAGCAGAGTGAATTTCTGCCTTGGTATTGGGGGGGGGTGCCTCTTGATTGGTGCAGCTTAGTGCTGGTCCTCTCTCTATCCCAGAAAAGCTAGCACCACCCATCATATGAGATCTCTGTGGGGGCCAAGGCTTGGGGGCTGAATCTTTATTTCAGGAGTGGTGGCAAAGTCATGGGGGCATTTTAGATGGCAAAACAAAATGATCTCGTTTATTCTTTAAAAAGCTCACCCTGGCTATTCCCTGGTTCTGTGCTAAGTCTCAGGTTTCTAATTTGTAAAACAGGAGAGTGAGACAAACTTTTCCACTTGGCTTAACCCATATACACTCTCTGTTCCAGGCTACATATTTCAGTTCCTTTATCCATCCTTCACATACTTTGGTCACAGGCTTGGTTATTCCCTTCAGACTTTATATATGTGATCGTGTCTTTTGGATCCACAAGCTTGGCAATTCCTTGATCATCTATCTATGCAGTTGTTTCCTTTGGATTTGGGGTACTTCACACCCAGCCCAGTATTCTGCCCATTGTCTGTTCAGAGTAGAGTGTAGCAAAGCTGTTGGCCTTTGTATGGGGTCAGTTTCGCTGGGTGTTAACAGCCACGGTTTCAGTGTAGAAGCTCTTAGCTGCTACTTCTAGAAGGCAACTATATATAGTTGTTCTTTGCTAGTCAGGAACCATTTTCTCCTATCACACATTCTGTCTACAGCTGGCAACACCAGCAGAAAGGCTGAGAGTCTGTACAAGCCATTTAATATGAGATGGGCTTCAGACAGAAGAGAACCTAGTTGGGGTTCACCCTTCCAAGAGAGCCAATCCTTGTGTTTAGATGTGCCTAGGACTTGGATCTTCGCTCCAGAAAGATCATCTGAGAGGGATCCGACTGCTAGTTCTCATTCAGAGGCTCAGCTCTGTCTGGAGTTCAGATAAGAGATCACACTCCAGCTGTTTCAGCTAGGAAGGATAACTCTCCAACTGGGCTAACGGATAAACGATTCCAGAACGTCTCCGGGCGATGAAGCCACAAGTGGCTGCCTTCAGGGAAAAAGAAGAAAGTGTAGAAGTCAGAGAAGAATTTAGGTCACTTAGAGTGGGGCCCCCCAAAAAATCAAGTTCAGCAATAATTTAGCAGATAGGGATCCAAAGATTATGTGGGTTGCTTGACAAGTGGCATTCACTTTGAAAGTAAAAAATGAAATTGGAGAAAGCAAAATTGCTGCATAATGGGTCCTGGAGATTGAAGAGGAATGATGGCGGAGGGGAAAGGAGTCGTAAGGCCTTCGTAGTTAGACACGGAATTGGAATGTATGAATTTGGGTCTATAACGGGTCATGTGAAGGTCACACAGATAATGGCTTAATCCCAGCCAGCTCCCAAACGATGTTCATTAGCGGAGGCGCTAGGGCTCTTGACAAGCCGGCCTGAGCAGACTCATGCTGCCTTCTCTCAAAATTGCTCATTTTGGGTAGAACTTCTTAACAGAATAAGACCACTTAATTCAACGGTTAAGCCAAGCGAAGATGGAAAAAGGTTTTTACCCTGAATGTCAAGGGGCCTTGAAAGAGCTGGGCGGGCAGGAGGAGGGGAAGATGAGGTGTGTAGGAAGAGGGGGAGGCACACAGTGCTGGCAGACGCTTACCCTTGCAAAATAATGATTCTTGGCCACCAAGCAAAAGGCACATGGACCTCTGCCTAGGGACATCTGGGCTTCATTCCTGGTCTAATGAACGGCTCTCTGTGACTATTACAGTCATTTCATCTCTGCGAGGTTCGTTTTATTCATTCTGAGGACAAGTACAGTTACAACCATCAAATCCCTTCTCCACAAAGGTAAAAGTTTGCATGATTTCCTGGGCATCAGCTTTCTGTCTAATGCTCACAGCAATCCTATAGAGCATCATGGTTAGGCTCTATCTTCCACATTAGGAAACAGAGGCTTGGAAATGTTAATTGGTGTGCCCAAAATGTAGCTCAAAGGAGGAAAACCATCAGCAGACCACAGATAGTATGGTTTCAAACACAGGGATCTTCCTACAACCTCAAAGCCTTCCACTTTATGAGAAAGAAAACTATACATGCCTTTTCTGAAATATATGGTACACTTTGCAAAGAACATGGGATTTTGAATATGTCAATGTAAGTAATAACTCGGTCAGTTTCTACTGTCTTCCCAAACCTTAACATGCTTGTTTATAAAATAAGACTCATAATGGTCCATCAGCCAGCCAGGTTCTTATAAAGTCAATGTCTCCAGAGAGCATCGTGCCGAGCGCTCCATTCATGAGAGAGGAAGTGATGCTACAAGCCAGCCATGGGGATGAGCAGAGAGCTTGGTGAGAAGGCAGTAGGGCAGGGTGATAAGAGTTTAAAGGTTGTCTCTGTCATATCTGAGACATGTGACCCTATGGAAATTGTGAAGTTCTCCAACCTTCAATGTCCTCTTCTGTAAAATCGTTGCATCTTAGTGTCGTTGGAAGGATTAAGCAAGTCCTGGGAGGTGCCTGGCACAACAACTATGTTGTGGTTGTATGTTAATGAGTCATGGTAGTCCATGTCTCAGAAATGCATGCAGATTTTCCTTTCTCATTCACCAGACAGGTATGGAGTTGTGGAAAAAGGAATAAAGGCTTGGGCCTTCCAAAAGTGACAGGATCCAGAAACCAATATAGCTCTTATTCATAAAGTGAGCCAAGTGTTAGTGCAGGGCCAGGAGGAAATGGTCACATTTGCATTTAAAAATCCTCTGATGTCACACATTTCTCTCCCATGCTTCACACTGAAGCCTACCTCACGGTTCTGTAGAACAACTGCTTTGGAGATTTAACCGTCCTTCATTTCAAAGCATTGCTTCAATCACTAATTCTTCCATTCTCACGCATTCATTATTGACGCACCTCTGTTCATCCTGACAGCTGCAGATAGTTCTTGTGTGTGTGTGTGTGTGTGTGTGTCCTTGGTGTTAGGCTATGCTTAGTAGTGGTATGGCAGTGAGTTAGAGATAGTGATGCCAAGGTCAACCTTCAGTATTTGCTAGGATATGAGATCTGTATAAATCTCAAGGATAAGGGGACATTCAGGAAGGGTCCCTATAGAAAGTGTTTATAGTGGAGAACAGAGAGCCCTAGCTCATGGCCATCTTCTATAGCAGTCATAAGGGAAGGCGCTGGACTGAACTGGGTAGAAAGAGAGTGCTCCAAGACTGTAGTCCAGCTAGAAGACTGCTAAGGGTTAGAAAAGATACATCATCCAGGCTGCAGATTGACTACCTACTGCCTAGGCTCTCAATCCTTCTGGAAACCTTATTGGATGTTAGAAGGACTCAGTGTACAAGGGGCTAAGAGAAGGCCAGGGACAAGAAGTCATTCTGACATAAGTGCACATCCCTGCTTCACCTCACAGTAGTTGGATGGCTTCATGGTGTCTTGCTCTTAGAAGACATGGGGATAATAAAGCTTCTCTCTCTCTCTCTCTCTCTCTCTCTCTCTCTCTCTCTCTCTCTCTCTCTCTCTCTCTCTCTCCCCCTCTCACATTCACACACACACACACACACACATAATACATAAGACACAGATTCATGGTGACTTCTATGACAGATGACATGATAGCATCCATGACAGATTCATCACAATCACACTGTGATGCTGGTAGGTGTCAGAGAGACCCCTTAGAGAGGGCCACCAGATGTCCAGACTTGGTAAGAAGTGCTTTGTCTCTGGAGCAAAGAAGCAATGGGCCTGAAGGGACCAAGAACAACTGGGCACTGGTGGAGTTTTACTAACTGGTAGAAACTAAACTAATGAGTGTAACCTGATGCTGGTCAATCATTAGTTAATGATTGTAGGTGTAAGGGAATGTTTACACCATCTATTGTTCCAGATATTTACTCAAAAGTGCTTTGTTCCAGAGACAACTCTTCTGTCAGATCTCACAGCAGGAATCACCACTGAAGCCTGCTATCTTGTAAACTTACATCACATGTGATACTAGAATCAATCAACAACAACAAAAATTCAACCAGTCACAGCTCAGATGAACGGACCAACCACATACAAAGGTTTGGGAGTTGATGTGGCACGTAATATATACAATACCAAATGTTTGAAGAAGTGAATTACCTGTGGCTAATACAAAATACAAAAGGAGTACTGCCATATTCATTGTGGAAATGTCTTCACTAACACAAACAAATTCTTCAGCCAGGCATAGTGGTACATTTATAATCCAAGCATTCAGGAGGCTAAGGCAGAAAGAGTGTGACATCAGCCTGGACCACATAGCAAGACTCTGTCCTCCAAAATATCAGGGAGCTGGGGAGATGGTTTGCTCAGTCAAGTATACAAGCATGAGGACCTGAGATTGGATCCCCAGTTTGCACATAGAATCCAGGCCCTGTAGCATACACCTGTAGCCCCAGTGCTGGGGACAGGGACACAGCCAGACTACAAGGATTCACTGCCAAACTAGCCCTGCTCTCAACAGGGTGGACCCCCTCCCACATCAATAAGTGACTAAGAAAATCCAAACTTGCCAGCAGTGCAACTTTACTTCTCAGTGAGCTCTTGGTTCAGACCAAGGTGAAAAGCAATTTTTAAGACATGTTACATTTATTTGTGGTCTCTTCAGACATCTACAGGAACATTTACATGTACTCACCCAAGAAAATATCTATACATGTGTACACACACCACAGAGACCCACACCCACATACATACACACATGCACCCCCCACACTCCCTACATACATATACACACATACACACACACACACCTCACATGGAACACACACCCATGCAACACACCACACAAACATGTGAAAACACACAAACAGATTTGGAAACTAAAAGGCTGATCTTGCTAGTGTGTAGCTTACGTAGAGCCCATTAACTTTATCTAATTTTTATGGGGTTTTTGTTTGGTTGGTTTTTTGTTTTGTTTTTGTTTTTTTGTTTTGTTTTGTTTTTGAGGTAGGATCTTATTATGTAGCCCTGACTGGCCTGAAAATTTCTATATAGCCCAAGCTGGCCTTGTCAGTGGCACCATACCTGGCTCTTCTAGTTACTTGGATTTCTGTGTGCAATCATGAGTTTTACTTTCTTTCTATCAGTCATGTAGGTGGGCAGGGCTGGGGTGTCAATCATGTAGATGGCAGGACTGGAGTGGGAGCCAGAGTTGTTAAGAGGCTGTCCAGGATGGGTACTTCACGTACCATATCCCCGAGCTTAATAGACAGGAACTCAAGGTAGATTTTCCAAAAGAATTCCCTAAAAGAATGAGCTTCGTTGGAAGATTTCCTCTCAGTTCCAGAGCCCAAGATGCGCCTACATTGAGGAGAGTTTCTTAGGACAGCCTCTCTTTTTCTGAGTAAATTCTTCTTTTGGGGGACACGGGGGTGGGGACAGAGCTTCTTCACACTGCAGGATCAGTTGCTTGTAATTCTACGGTTGCTGCAGAGCTCATTGCTACCTATCTAGGTCAGTAAAGAAAAAAATGCCCGGTCAGATCATGGCTCACATGTCTGAGCCTCCCTGAGATGGCTGGTGGGCTCTAAATGAGATGTGAGCAGAATGGAGGGCTTAACTGAGTTTCTACTGCTGTGGTGGAACCTCATGACAAAACGCAGCTTGGGGAGGAAAGAGTTTCTTTTCTCATTTCCACATCTGCTGCTCATCACTGAAGGAAATAAAGGGAGGAACTCAAATAGGGCGGGTACCCAGAGGCAGGAGTCAATGCAGAGACCATAGAAGAGTGCCGTTTGCTGGCTTGTTCCTCATGACTTACTCAGTTTGCTTTTTCATAGCACCCAGGACCACCAGCCCACAGTTGGCACTTCTCCCAATAGGGTGGGGCCACTCCCACATGAATAAGTAATTAAGAAAATACTCTACAGGCTTGCTGGCAGCCCGATTTTATTTCTCAGATGAGGTTCTCTCCTTCAAGATGACTCTCAACTATGTCAAGTTGACATAGAACCAGGGCATTGGAGGTGATTGAAACAGATGACACAGGGTCTTTAGCAATGGAGATCCTTCACCCAGGTGGACATTTCCATGTGTGGATGAATACATGCCTTTGAAGCTCAAGGGAGAAGTCTGGAGACATGTGAGAGTTATAACAGGGACCAAGACAGAAAAGAAGCCATGTGAATAAGTGCCATGCTCAAGCCACTGAATGAGAAGAGCAGAGAATGGAGGGTTGGATCCCCTTAGGACACCGATGTGTAAAAAATGAGCCCAAGCAAAAGAGCAGAGAAAGTCATTGGCAAAGATGAATGTAGAGGAGAGAGAAGAACTCAAGGTAAAGACTAGTTCAATAGGCAAAGTTCTAAGAAAGACAAAGCATCCAACCTTGCCCAATGCTTCAGGTAAAGCAGTGAATGCTAAGTCTTTAAAGTCCATTGGATCTGACAAAGAGGGGTAACTTCAGAGACGGGGTAAGAGATTAAAAGGAGGGTTGTTGAATTGTACACTTTTCAGAAAGTCAATGTCTGTATGAAAGACTGGAGGGATATGAGAAGACCTGTCAAGGGTTCCACCAGGTGTGGGGAAGACTTATCCGTGTGGATATTTCCTGTGAGTAGTGGCAGAAGAAATGAAGGATGGGATTTGGAGAAATTGGTGGTGGTTTTGATCAAGCCTGAGAGGGATGGAGAATGAAAGATTACCGTAGTCAGATTTACCATGTTGGAAGGTTAGACATTAGAGGTAGATGCTGGCAGGTCCAAACTGTGGTTATGAATGAGAGCTTCCAGGATGGGAGAGAAGGCCAATGATGCCGGTAGAGCAGGACTGTGAAGGATAAAGCTCAGACAGTGGTGCTTGCTTGGAACCCAGGACTTGAGGGGTAGAAGCAGGAATATCAGGAATCCAAGGCCAGTCTTGGCTACACAAGTTTGAAACTAGCCTAGCGAAGTGGATGAGTTGCTAGAGCAATCTTTTCTCAGCAGATCCTGATGGCCCCTGCAAGGAGGTAGAAAATAAAACCATAAATAAATGCTGATGTTCAGCCAAAGGGGAATGAGTACTTTGTCATGGGCAGTAGTTATTACTGTGTCCAACGAATCCAAAGACTGGACGTGGATTAATATATGGGAACCCTGGAGGAGGAGACAGTAGTATAACCTGGTATTGAGCAGGCTGGCAGGAGGCTGTTGGGAACACATGAGAATGGACCTTGCTATTAACAGTTGTGAGGGTGAGCAAACACATTGCTGAGTCCTGGGCTTTGGGTTGTTTTAAGGGTGTGGCGGTAAGCATGGTGGGCATATGAGCTATCTCCTCTAGAGAAGACTGGAGAGCAGCAGAATCATTAGGGACACACCACGTGCCTGGGCATGTGTTAATCACTTGAATAATGACAGCATTTGGCCCTGCTCGGGGGTCCCTGGAACCTTTCTGAGCACCCATCTGTGCTGCCAGACCTTGAAGGGTTTACTGTTTCTCTCTGCTCTGTTGGCTAAGCCATGCTCACACAGGGATAATGAAGGTCTCATTTGCCTCCGACAATATGGTGCCTTTCTGTATAATTTACATGTTTTCTTCAAGGCTCAGACACTAAGTAATGAGGGAACAAATTCTGGTTCAGGGTCTTGCTCCAGAAACATGGGAACCTCGACTCTGAGTCTCTCTGCCTTGATGACATCTTCCTGGATGATACTACAGGCTGGAAAGGTGTCTCTCTATCCTGGTCTTGGCAGACACCTTATAAAGGGAAGACTTGGACTCCTCATGGTAACTGGAGGCATCTACATGCACGCTCTGTGCCGCTGTCCCCTCCTGGCATTCAGCTGCAGTCAGTAGATTTATAAATACTTCTCTAAGAATGGATTCAGTTTCCCATTGGTAAGAACATTAACTATCTACTTATTGAGCACTTAGATGTGACAACCATTATGCTACAAATTCACAGGAACTATTTTGTTTTTTTAATTCTACACAACAACCAATGAATTAGGTTCTCTCTCAACTAAATAATTGAGGAAACCAGTTCTCCATGCATCCAGTCCCCAAGGGTGTTGGTATTCCCATGCAGGTCTCTAGGCTCTGGAATCTGTCATCTTAGCCACAGCCTTGCCACCTTCTTAGTTTTCTTTCCCTCTGACATGTGGGCTCATTGTCTCTGTGTTGCAATAGTGTTTTGGACCTTACATATTTGTTTACTTACTATCTTTCACTGTATACCAACTCAGCACTAGATCCTGTGGAAGACAACATTGGGGAGCTAAGGATCATTAGAGTACGAAATGCAGACGAATAGATGTTTCTAAGTCTGAAATGAGATAGGCACCGGCTCCAAAGAGTAGTGCTGGCCACCTTACATAGTTTCGACATTCTCCTGCACGTGATGGGAGATATCTGAGGATTTTAAAATATAGACAGAGCAAACAAATATTTACTACCTACCTCCTATGTTTGAAGTATTCAGAGGGTAATGACACAGGGAACAGGGTGAGACAGCCTGGAGTGTTTGCAGAATTTAAGACTGTCCTGTCAGAGGATGATACTCTATGTTGGGATTGTCTCTCATGCTTAGGACTTTGAGGGCACTTTGGATCAAAGAACACATATAAGCTGGCTCTTATATTTGATCAACTGTGGAGAGAGACAGAGGTGACTATACAAGTAACCAGGTTCCAGAGTGCTGGGGATAAGCATTTCTTCAGGAGCAGTAGTTATCAGAATTGTTCTAGTGAAAAAGAGGAGAGTGGAGCAAAGCCCGTGTCTTCCTACCATCCTCTCACTGGGACTCAGCTCCACACACTCTGATGGCGTCTTGCAGGTGTTGTGAAGCATGCCTTGGGGTTTTACTAACTCTATTTGCTTTCTGTTATTGAACCAGCCTTGATCCCAGCAGTCCTGGAGTGCAGACAGGGTCTGAGAATGTATGCTGTATACTTTCATTTTGATAACTGAGACTTACGGGATTCAGAGTCAGCTAGGAACTTTACCACTCGGGACGGGAAGACAGCAGAGCGGCATCTGCTTTCTAAGCTTTAGAATCCAGGATTCCGGATCCTTTCAAATCTTCCCAGTCTTTTTGGGTTTGATTCTGTCGGTCCCCAAGCTAGTTCATTGCTCTTTTTTAATTATAATCACCTTTGCCCTAAATAAAGAGCAGTTGTCACTCCAGGCCACTTCTGCCGACATGTTTTCAACCTCAATAATTCCTGATGGGTTAGCCCCGGGTTATTAATATGGAGTGGGGATTAAGTGGCTAAAGAGCAACGCTGAAGTAAGGAGTCAGGTTGCTGGAGGGAAGGGGACACTCCTGGCACAGTCCAGGGAATAGCTGTAGAGTAAACTGACACATCACCTGTGTAGACCCTGCTGTAAGAAGGGCAAGACTGAGCGATAAAGAAAATTCTATCAACGTTGATTTTGAAGAGTCAACTGCCAACTCAGCGGGGACACTGGGAGCATGATGGCTCTCCTGAGAGCATCAATGACAGTAGGCTGGGACTCTTAGGAAAAACATATCTGTTTGTTAATTAATTAATTAATTGGTTAATTAATTATCTACTTAGAGATGAGGGTCTTGTGATATAGGTTTTGCTAACCTGGAATTCACTATGTAGACCAGGCTGGCCTTGAATAATACACAGTAATTCTTCTGCCTCTGCTCCTTGAATGCTGGGATTATGAGCTTAGGTCATCACACCAGGCTGGTGACCAATTTTTGTTTTTAACTACATGACAGCAATCCTCAAATTTAGAGGACATGACATTGGTGTGGAGGGCCAATGTCTTGGTTCAAGACTCTATCTTCTACCGACCCTAGACAAAAAGCTTGATTTCTGTAATCCCTGATTCTTTTTTCCATTTCAAAATGATCAGATGGTCACTCTTGAGGCTAGCCACACTATGGATGCTCAAGGAAGCAACAACATCAAGTCCCTACCTTATGTAGGATGATGTGTGAGGCTGAGATTCTTTAGGGACAGCTGGTAGGCTGATAACTGAGTCCTTATTTAGTATGATAAAGAGGGAAAAGAAAATATGACTTTTTTTTTCTTCTTCTTCGAGACAGGGTTTCCTTATGTAGCCCTGGCTGTCCTGGAACTCACTCTGTAGACCAGGCTGGCCTCAAACTCAGAAATCCACCAGCCTCTGCCTCCCAAGTGCTGGGATTAAAGGTGTGTACCACCACTGCCTGGCTTGCCTTGAGACATTTTTAAGACAGGGTCTCACAAACCCAAGCCTTGAGTTGAACTCAGTGTATAATTGAGGATAGCTTCAGTTTCTGAACCTCCAGCTTCTACCTCCCAAGTACTGGGATTACACTGTGTATCACCATGCCCGATTTTATGTGGTCCAGGGGTCGTGGAAACTAGGGTCTCATGTGCATGCTCAGTGAGCACTCTGCTGGCAGAGCTACATTCCCAGCCTCAGCCGTGCCTTTTCCCTGAGCCCTCGGTGTCCAGTAGATTACCCACCTTCCTTAACCCTACTGCTCTTCTTGGGGCACTTGGAGCTTTTATTTATTTTTTATTTTTGGTTTGGTTTGCTTTTTTGGTTTTCATTTTTGTGCTTTTAACTGCAGCGTTCACTCTTCAGTCCTAAAGGGCTTCATTGAAGCCAGCCAAGCAATGTAATACTTCAGAGAAATGGAGGGCATTGAACACTCGGGATCTCCTCTTTGGGCCCAGCATCTGTCTTTGCACTCTGCTCTGAGGTTCTGCAGTGAGCAGCAGTAGAAAGATCAGGGACTTCGGAGTAGGCAGTGCCATAGGGGACCCTGGCAGAGGCCTGCCTCCCAGCTCATCCGTTTTCTGTAAGAGGAAGTGGTGGGACATGACTGGGAATGAGGGACATCCGATGGCATGGTCAGAGAGTGTGTCCTCCTTTTTCCCCTGCAGGGCCACTTATATGAGTCTCACCATCTCCTGATGTCAGTCATGGGAACCTCTTTCTTCTGCTCTGCTGGGTGGTGAGATGACCTAATTCTGGCCGATGAGACATGAGAGGGAATCTGGTGGTTTTGAGAAATGTTCCCTCCTTATTAGTAAAAGGCATTAAAAAAAAAAAAAAGGCAGTCCAAATGTTCCTCTGGATAATGAACTTTCTGAGATAGCCCCTGAAGTGGTTTTGCTACTAGCCTGGGAATTAAAGGAACCAGAGACCTTCTGACACTCAGGCAATGTGTCTTACCCACGGAGCACTTGTCATTTAGGCTGACACATGCACTTTGTCATTACTGATACTAAGTTTCCTGCTCCCTCCAGCTGAAGGCATCCTCTTACCTTAGTCAGTATGGACATTTGTTCTCTATCATCCATCCTTCCTGTTCTCATGGTTCACCCTTACCCCCCTTCTAGACTTGAAGCCTCAGAGTCTGCCATCCCAATCATAAAACATCCCTGCTAATCCTTAAGCAGCTGACATTTGGCCATTTTTACCTCAATAAGCCCCACTATTGTTCCTTTGCCCCAGTTCCCAAGGGTGCAGAGCATTATAGGAGAAGTATAAAATGATACCCAGGGGCCATATTATGAGTCCCTATTTCCTTCCTTCACTGGGGACTTAGCAGCTGTTCCAGTCAATCTGAATTACACAGTTTCCTCCTCTGTGTGATTTTTACTTGTGCTGTTGCTGCCCCGGTGGATGCCTGCTTGCTCTCTCTCCCTCCTGGAACAATCTTTCCAGGCCAGTCCCAACCACCAGCTCCCACGGTGAGGGGCAAATGCCAACTCCTTGAGCCTCTGCAATACCATATCTCTTTTCAAATGCCAGTCCAACCTCCCGATAGAGATGTACGCCTTCTTCTATGTGTTCTGGTAGAGGCTGATTTACATAAACATGCATTCTTAACTATAAGAACCATCCCAACACACATCAGGGAAGCAACAAAGGCAAAAGAGCCAGAACGCTGAGCTTGAATCAGATCTCAGTTTGAAGATGGGCTCCGTTCAATAGCCCAGGGCAATAGGAAAAATTATTCAGCATTACACACATTTTTTAAATGAAGATAGAAGTAATAATTTCTACTTCAGGTGGTTGTAGGAGTTAGACAGATGATTCTATAAGGACATATAGGTTACCAGGCACATTGTGAATCTAAATATTACTTTTTATCACCGTATATCTTTCTGTTTTCCAAATCCATGTCCCTATATATGTATATATGTGGGATGCATGATGTGTATATTTGTAAGTATGGGTGTGTACACTCGTGTATGTGGGGGGCTACACGTGCACTTGGTGAGCATTTTGAGGATCTTTTCTTTGCTCCCTTCCTTTACTTCTTGACACAAGGTCTCTCATTGAACTTGATGCTTCTGGATTGAGCTAAGCTGGCTGCCCAGTGAATGCTAGATCTCTAGGTCTCCACCTTCATTACTGCAGGGCACGGTTCCTCTCCTGATTCAAATGTCTTCTCCTCAAGGGAGGACAGAAGTTGACAAAACTTAGACTCAAGAAGCTCATGAACTTACAACACTCTCACAGAGCCCTTGTGAGGTTATTGAAGCAGCAAAGGCTTGCTGAGGGAGAACAGACTCTACGGTGCAGCTGCTTGCAAGTTGTAGAGGGGACTGGGATGATGCAGTTTTCATGGGCTTTTAATAATGCAGCCACCCTACCCGTAAGCGATCCTTCTTCCACTCTTCTGTAAATAATTACAGTAGACTCCTTGCTTCTTCAAGCTGGTCTTAGATGCAGTTGTTTCTTGGTACAGCATTGCCCTTTCTAGTGGAGGTAAATGGGCATTTCTCCGCATCTTCTTTGAAACGGTAACTAACGTACCAAACGCGTGAGTATTAGGAATCTATTATTATACAACAAGATCCTCCTGGCAACACTCAAGTCAAAGTCAAGTGCTACCTCCTCTGCCCATCAGATAAATATAGACCCAACCTAAGCATCTAGTGCACAGTTTTTGCTGCACAGAGCTCTATACTGGGAAACACATACACACACTGCCTAAGAAATAGGTGTTTTCCCTGAAATCCTAGGGTATGTCACATGTAGCAAGTACTTCTGCATGGCAGGGTGCTTTACTCATGAGCTCCTCCCCACAGACAAAAGTCTTTCTTTTTGCTACCCCACTTAAGTGGTCCTCAAACTTCCTTAGGCACAATGGCAAATAAGCAGACCAAAGCCTCATCCTTAGAGACTCTGCTTGGCTAGGTGTGCGGCCTGGATTTTGTCAACTTGATACCAATGAGAGTCATCTGGGAAGAGGGAACTTCAGTTGAGAAGTTTCTTCTATCAGATTGGCCCATGGACAAGTCTGTGGGAGCACTTTCTTGATTAATTACTGATGTAGGAGGGACTGTCCCACTCAGCATGGTACCACTCCCAGTAGGTGATCCTGGGTTATATAAGAAAGTAAGAAAGTAAGCCGAGCAAGGCACAGAAAGCGAGGTCTTGCCCATGGTCTCTGCTTCAGTTCCTGCCTTTAGTTTCTGTCCATAAAGAAGCTAGTTAGAACACTAGGCATAGATACGACCAAGGGCACTGCACCTCTAAGAAGCATCCAGTGTTACCATGTCACTAAGGACATGTAATTTCTTCTGTCTGTTGCCAGTGTCCTATATGGGGTGAACAACAACAACAACAACAACAAAAAGAAAAAGTATAAATGTGCCCAATGGCATTCATTGACTGTCAACAGATGTCTTGTGACTATGCTTTCTGTAACTAAGGTGGGGAGAGGGATCCTATGCCTAAGGGCACACTGACAGGACGTTGTGGATGATTGCAAGAGGAAACAAGTTATACAGCAATGAGGAAGAGCTTTGACACTGGTCTACAAGATGGGTACACATAATCTCTGGGTCCCTTTTGGAGACCTGAATGACTAGTGATCATCTAAAAGTGAGATGGGAACCAGGGGATGGAGTTCAGTTGATAGGGCACCTGCCTAAAATGCACAATACCCTGGGCTCACTCCTCAATACCTCATAAATGGGGTGTGGTGGTACATTCCTTTGATCTCAGTGCTGAGAGATGGAGAATAAGTTCAAGACATTCTTGGCCACACAGGAAAGTCAAGCTAGTGTGGAACCTATAAATAGATAAGGATGGGAAGATGCATTTGGGGAGGAAGTCAGTGATGAATCATGAAGAGAATCATCAAGAGCTCCTGCTATAAAAACAACAGAATTTTCTTTGCCAAAGTATTTGTTCATTGGCTTCTCATTATTTTGTTTGTTTGTTTGTTGTTTTGCTTATTTGTTCATTCTCAGATTTTTAAGACAGCATCTTACCATGTAGCCCTCACCAACATGGAACTCACTAAGTAGACCAGGCTGGCCTCAAACATGTGGCCTCAAACATCTTGTTTCTACCTCCCAAATGTCCCCTAATGGAAATAACTCAGTTGGAGAAAATAGCCCTGGGTGGGACCAGTTACTTGAGGGGGAGTGGGGATTGCATAGAGATGATCAGCCATATTATTGAAACTTCATTGGGCTGGGCACTTCACATAAACTCTCTCGAGTTTCTCAAGCCTATGCACCAGAGAGGTGTTGTTTCTAGAAGAGAAGCCTAAGCTTCAGAAAGGATAAGCAGTTTGCCTAGGGTCACACAGCGAAGATGAAGCATTCGCAGGATGAGATCATACTAGAAGCCCTCTTGGCAGCTGCTTGTGCATACATGTTGGAAGTTTGTCAGTGTCAAGAAAAGATCTTTCAAGAGCCACCAACCCAGCCTTGCCAGACACCTAGCAGAGAAAGGTGTTTCTGAAACAGGAAGAAGCCTGGGAAGATTGCTCAGTTCTGGGGCATGCTGCCTCCCAGCTGGGGATGAGAGTTAATCTTAAAAATCAATTCAGAGCTTGCTCTTGCCACAGACACTCCCGAAGGGAGGACCATGGCTCTTCTCTTGCTGCTAAATGGCACAATAAGTGGAGAATTGAGCAAGACAAGGCATGGTGTGTGGAGGTCAGGGGGCCGTAGTGTGCTGGGCCTGGGGCCACCAACAGAGCACTCGCTGAGGGGCTTGTCTGTGGCACATGCAGCCTTGGGGGCAGACAGGGCATGGGCAAACAGGAATAATTGTGGCCCTTCAGCCTGAGAGTGAGCACAACCAGGTCCCTCAGGCAGCCTGACTCTTGCTTTCCCTGACAGTTTAGGCATCTGCTCCTTCAGCTTTGTGGTGACATTGTCTTCTGTAGGCTGATTTTCGGCCTGTGGTCCTGTCCTTGTGAGACCTCTTTCCAGAATAGACAAAGCCTGTGTTGAGTGCTGACTCAGCGGGGACCCCAGGCCTCTTATGTTTGGCTGTGAGTCTTAAGATTCATGTTTCTCAAGTCTGCAATTATACCAAACTGCTCTAAGAATGGACTATGCTAGATGGTGCTAGAGTCTTCTCCTGGTTTCTGGGAAGCAGCAGAAAGTTTTCTGAGAAAACCAGCTCTTCTTAAGAAAAAAGGTAGAAGAAAAAAGTTAGGCAGAAACCAGACATCCCCCAGTTGGACAAGGTACAGTGTTCCCTTCCCACACCATGGCCATCTTAAATCCGGTCACTGGTAAGGCCAGAGCTTGGGCAGGTGTGCAGAACAGAAATGACCTCTGTCACTTTATAGAAGAGGCAATCAATGGAAAGAGATGGATTGAAATATTAGACAAATTGAAATACTGTCCTTGGTTTTCTTATCACTGTTACTTATTAATATACAATAGTGTATCTCTGAGCCTTTATACCTTATAGTTTTTGGCTATCATTTGCCTAATTACTTTCATGGGAGTAATTATGATATTGGGGCTGTGGCTATCTGAGATCCATCAGCTGTCATAAGGACAATGGGTAAGCAGGTACACTGGACGCAACAGCTCAGAGTAAGGAAATGGAATATTAATATTTCTTTTCAAATCCCTGCCACTGTAAATGTTTTGTCAGTTCTAAAAGGAAAGCTGGGACTGGCTCTCCTTCTGCCTCCCCCGTCCCCAACTTTATCATTTGGCCATTGAACATCCAGGAGCTGTGCCATGGGGCTTACTATGCCCATTTTACAGATAAGTAAGCTGAGATTTGGGGAGAGTAATTTCTGCTCTTGCTGCTGGGCCTATATGGACCCAGGGTAGCACTTTATCACTGGGAGTCCCATATACGACTTCACCTGCTTTGTGCATGACTTCAGGCTCTCAGAACTCACACAGTAGAGAGCCCTGTGTGTACATCAAGTTACAGCCCAGGTACATTTGCACATATTGCCATGATGGGCTGTGTGATGGCTGCATTCATGGGCAGTTGGTGGTTCCAGAGTGTCTCCTCACTTGGGTTGGGTGACAGGTGTGGCCATGAGGACCTTGGTCCGATAATTCCTTAAATTAATGGGGGCAGGAATGCTCTCTCATAGCCCAGTTTGGAGGATTAGAGCTATCACAGAAGGACTGGAGCTACCCAGGCCTCCCATTTAAGAATCATGAATGTAAAAATGGTGGCGCATGCCTCTAATCCCCACCCTTGGAGGACAGAGACATGTGGATCTCTGAGTTTGAGGCCAGCCATGTCTACAGAATGAGTTCCAGGATGGCCAGGACTACACAGAGAAACCCTGGTGGAAACGACAAACAAACAAACAAACAACAGAGTCATGAATGCTAGGGAAATCTGAGCAAGAGTCGTCTCAGAGATGGGAAATGGAGACTTTGAAGATGAACAAAATTTCTGAAGACAAGCTGCATGTGGACGAATCCTGGTTCTGCAATTTTTAAAACATGTGGGCTTAGAGAACTCTAAGCTCCAGTTATCATACCTGAAAAATGGATGTTTGTCATTAACTCAAGCAGTGTGTAACACTCAGGGCATGTAGTGTATAGAAACCACAGCGGTAGATGTGACAGAGGAAGTCTTGGGGGCTCTTAGTAACCGGGGGGGGGGGTGTCAACACTGCAGTGAGGGAAGCGGGCAGTCAGTGACTATAGGAGATTCCAAGACTGATGAAAACTATAAAGAAAGTGGGCACAGTGTATGCCTAAGGGGGCTATTTGAGGGGTGGATTGAGGTGACCTTTCTGAAAAGAGAGACCCTTGAACAAGATTGGGATAAGGATGAGCCAGCTTTGTCAGGACCTAGTGTTGAGCTGCGAGCAAGTGGGGAGAATATTCCAGCAATGAACATTGTGTGTTTGGCATGAAAGAGCATGACTTCTATGATGCCAGAACTTCCTAGGACAGAGCTGCCCACCACAGTATCTGTAGGATAGTTTGGGCAAAGCTTCAACAGCAGGAACAAGTTGCATGATCACAGGGAATAAAGATGAAGCGGTCAACATGGCAAAGCAGATGCAAGGAGTGGAAAGAGTAGAGAACAAGGCACAGGCAAGAGCTGGTGGCTTGCAAAGTCATGGTTCTTTACAGACTGGTAGAAAGGCTGGAAGGACTGTAGACTCAAGAATGGCAATCTGACGTGGGTGTTGTTCTTTTTGTTATGGTTTTTGAGGGTTCTTTGTTTGTTTACTTGTTTTTATTTTTGAGACAGGGTCTCATACTTGCAGCCCAGGCTGACCTAAAAACTCACCCTGTAGCCCCAGGCTATCCTTCAATTTCCAACAATCCTCTAACCTCAGTTCCTGATTGATTAGATTACAGGCATAAGCCACTATTCATGACTCTGATTTATAACTTTTAAAACACCTCTCTGGGGCTTGGGAGATTTTTCCATAGGTAAGATACCTACTTTACTTTTCTTGAGGACCTGAGTTCAAATCCCAAGAACCCCCACAAAGCCAAGTATGATAGTATGTGTCTAATTCCGGTGCTCCTGTGACAGAATAGGAGGCTGAGACAGATAATCTCCAGAGGCTAGTTCAGCTTATGCATAGATAAACAACAGAGATGCTGCCTCAAATGAGGTAGAAGGCTAAAGACAAGGATATTCTCTGACCTCCAAAATCATGCCACTGTATGTGAGTGCACACATGTAAAACATATGCACAGGCATCATACACATACATACACAGACAATACACAGAGATATACTTAAAAAAAAATAGACAGACCATCTCTTTGGCCATTAGTGAGGGAAAATTTTGAGAAGCTGTTGTGTATAGTGTGCCTATGGGATGTCCTTCGTGGTCTTAGAACATTTGGCTATCTGATGGTGGCACTGTTTGGGAAAGATTGTTGATCCTTTGGGAGTTGAGGCCCAGGTAGAAGTGGGTTGCTGGGGTGAAGACTTTGCTGCTTAGAGCCTGACCTTGCTTCTGGTCTGCTGAGATATGAGCTAGTGGCCACATGCTCTTGCTGTCATAGCTGTGACCGCTTATGTCACTAAAGAGTCACCACTGCTGTGACTCTTCTACCAGGATGGATCATATCCTCTCAAACCATGAACCCAAATCAGTCTCTTTTTTTCCCCTTAAGTTGTTTTTGTCCCATGTTGTGCCCAGGTATCAGAAAAGCAGGTAATACACAGGCCAAGGGAAGAAGGTGTTAGATCACTGTGTAGCTGTCTGCAGTTACCTGGGCAACCAATTCCAGAGGCTTAGAGAAGAGGACAGAGACGGGATGTGTTTTGTGGGTAGAGTTGGCAGACTGTGAGAGGGTGTGGGAAAGCAAGAACTCCAAGGTGGCATGTGGCTTTCAAAATGACCTCATAGTCATCTGATGAGGGCTGACCCAGATAACGGATGAATAGCACTTAGCTCGGTGCCAGAAACTTCATGAAGAGTCAGTGCATTCTTGTTATTTCATTCCCGGGGCTGGTTCTCTTGAAAGGCCCTCATTTGAACTTCAGGTGAAAGTTTTCTGGTCAAGTTTCTCATGTGTGCCATATGGCAAGCCAGAGAATCTTTCAACCATTTGATAAATGTTGATAAGATGTTTACGGTGAGCCAGGCTCTATATTCTGAGGACCAGAGACAGAGGGAAAGAGATCAACTGTGTCTGCCCTCTCTCACAGAACTTTCAGTGGCTCTGGTGACCAGGAAGGCCTGGGGAGGAGGAAGAGGGAACTGACGAGGAGAGAATTTTGTGGAAGTATGTGTCTAGGAAAGGAAGGCTTCCTACATGACCTGCTTTTTTTTTTTTTTTTTTTAGATTTATTTATTTATTATATGTAAGTACACTGTAGCTGTGTTCAGACACTCCAGAAGAGGGCATCAGATCTTTGTTACAGATGGTTGTGAGCCACCATGTGGTTGCTGGGATTTGAACTCCGGACCTTCAGAAGAGCAGTCGGGTGCTCTTACCCACTGAGCCATCTCACCAGTCCCATGACCTGCTTTTTAAATGGAAGTCCCAAGATGAGTGAGAACTTGGAAGATGAAGAATAGGGGTATCTGTGGTGGGGTGTGTGAGAGAAGGGAGGGGGGAGTCCATGAAGATAGGGGATCCGAAGGAGGGAGCAGAATGACAGCATTGCTTGAGACATGAAAGAATATAAGTTTTCCAGTGCCAAAATTCCCAAGGGCAGAACTGCCCAAACATCTTATCTCACACTTGGGAGACCATGAAAAGAGAGGGCGCCAGGAACCATCAGTTGCAGGTTGGCGTTTTCTAAGGGACTGAGGGTTTTGTTTGTATTCTTTAAAATGGTTAGCAACCAAGAGTAAATGCTTTGGGTCCTTGGAGGAGGATCTGATCTCAAGCTATGTGCTAACTCATTTGCTAAATGGCAATGCATGTAAGGGTGGTGGAGGAGTATTTTGTTTTTCTCTTCTGGGGATCAGACCCAGTGAGCCACATTCTTAGCCTTTGGGGATTCAGAGGCTTTTGTTTTTTGTTTTGTTTTGTTTTGTTTTGTTTTGTTTTGTTTGAGATAATGTTTCATGTAGATGAGGCTGACTTTAAATACCCTATAGAGCTAAATATGATGAATTTTTGATCCTCCAGTTTCTACTTGCCAAAAGCTGGGATTAAAGGCCTGACCATCACACCCAACCAGCCTCCTGACACCCTCTTGTTGGTTTTGAGACTGGATCTTGTTACAAAGCCCAGGCTGGCCTTGATTTGAAATCCTCCTATCTTACCCTTCTCAGAGCTCAGATTCCAAGTCCACACCTTCAGACGGGGTTCCCCTGGCTCTTCACTCTGCACATCAGTGCTGAGAGTAAGTTGAAAGACTATGACTTCAGGACCCTCTCTAGCTCTAGTTGACGAGTTTCTTTCTACTTGCTTCTGGTAGGCAGTCAGGATTGGAGGCCACGTAATGGTGGTAATGTGCCATAGTGTTTCTGTAGCGTGCTCTGAGCTCTTTGCTGGATCACTAAAAAGCTAGGAGACCCCATCACTCTGTCTTCCTACTGGGAAAAGATTCCGAATTGCGCTCAAAGATCGCATGCTGGGTCCTTTCGGAGAACAGGCACGGGAAAATCTTAAATAGGCTGCACATGCTCTTTACCACTGAGCTCTGTCTGCCTCCAGTCCCATGAAGCAGTCGCCTTAAAACTATTGCTATATTTGCTGCAGAATTACCTTAGAAGCTAGTGCAGGGCTTGCCATCAGTTTGCTCTGGAATGTGTTTGGGGATGGGGTATGTTCTTCCAGACAGTGAGAAATAAGTAATTCAACACATTTACCATTCTAAGTGGCTGCCAGGACATTCTGAGTCAAATGTGAAACCCATCAGGAGTAACTATATCACCTCTCTCTCTCTCTCTCTCTCTCTCTCTCTCTCTCTCTCTCTCTCTCTCTCACACACACACACACACACACACACACACACACACACAGAGTAAATCCCTCCTTTAATCGTGTGTTTCTGCCCTCATGTGTTTATCAAATGTATATGGAGAACCTACGACGAAGGACTGTAGCTGTCATGGAACTATTGTGCTGGTAGCAAACACCCAAAGACAGAAGACAGTCCCATCACATAAGACTGAGCCAGAGGGAGGGGCACTGTGTCTCAGGTTTCTGTTCTGAAAGGATGATGGATATTCCTATCCCGAACCAGGTTGTCTCATAGGAGTTTCCTCAACCGAATGTGAGGAATTCCCTCTCCTTTGATGATCACCACAGATGTCACTAGAAGTCCTGCTCCAGAGAGGGAAACTGAGGCTGATAGGGTGACAGCAAATGTCAGGATGCTGCTGGTGGCCGAGGCCTGCGTGCCTGTCTTTTAGTGACAAGCCTCACAATCTTTCTGGATGTTTTTTGTCCCACATATGTGAGCCCAAATGGGGTGGTACCAGCCTGTGCTACACACGACCTTGTTAAAGTGGTTTAACTCTCCACGTTGTAGATTTCACCAGACGCCCTTTGGCTGGGCCCCTCTGTTTGTCCTTAGACAACCAGTCCTGCCAACTGTGTTTGGACAGTGTGTAATACTATAGTCAAACTTAGGCCCAGGCTTGCACCTGCTGCCTTTATCCTGGCCTTCCTCCTCCTGGTGCCTCCCTTCTACTGACTCCTTATTCTGACTCTATTCTAAGATTCACAGCAACTCCTGTTCTAAGCCTTGGGAATCATCTGCCATGGGGAAGGTGGATGAACTGCTTGCTGCTGTCCTTGGTGGGGCCCAGGAATATTCTGGAAACGCTCACCGACTGGGCTCTCAGTGGAAAGATTTCCCCTTCTTTCCTCAGGGTTCATAGTTATGGTTTTCCTTTGCTTTCTCCCACATTCCATGAACAGCTTAAGCAGGCACATGCTTAGAGACATTTCCATGAAGCACAAAGTGATATTTTGCCCTCAGAACAAAATATTTTTGGTATCAACTCAGGGAAGCAGAGACCCACTTCACAAGGGAAAAAAATTCCCAGACATGCCCCCACCCTACTCCTAGAGTGCTCCTTATGCCTGGGTCACCACCCTTTCTGTTCCAATTATGCCATCCATAAATGTCTCCATTTTTAAAATTACACTCCCATTATGGGCTATTTATATAGGATAGACTAAAAGAGTCCATAGCACTCACCCATAAGGCAAGCACTCTCTAGTTTCCGACTGTTTTCCGGTCTCAAAAGCTGCCACCTGTTTTTTGGATGCTAGTCAATTTGCAAGCCACTGTTAATAGATGGTGTCTCCACTCTGCTTTTAGACTCTTAGACACTGCCGCAGACACTGCCGATCCATCTTCAGGAAGGTCACAGTTTCTCATCAGTTCTGACATGCCTGGATACCATGACAGAAATGTCTCCCCACCGCCCCCTCATCTCTCTCCTTATCTGTGGATGTGGGTGCTCGTGTGTGTGCAGGTGTATGTGTGCACATTGATAAGGAGGTCATAGGACAATCTCATGTGTCTTCCTCCTCAAGTGCCATGTATTTTGTTTTCTCTAAGACAAGGTCCCTCACTAGGACCCAGGGCTAGCTAATTAGGCTAAGCTGGCTGGGTAGAAAGCCTCAGGGATGTGTCTCTATCTCCCAAGCACTGGGGTTACAAGTGCACGCTACCATGCTTGATCTTTTTACTAAAGATCAAACTCAGGTCTTTAGGCTTATGGTGATCTTACTGATTGAACTATTTACACACACGCATTCTCTCTCTCTCTCTCACACATACACACACACACACACACACACCCTCATACACACATACTAACACATATTCTCACACACATATAGACTTTTATACACACACATTCTCATACACATCCTCTGACACACTCACACACAGTCACTCACATACACCCAGATGCTTTCTCATACACACACACACACACACACTCATACACACACTTATACACACTCTAATTCATGCATACTAACATGTACTCTCACACACATACACACTCTTATACACATACACTCCTGTGCACAATCTCTCTTACACTCTCACACACAGACACTCACATATACACAGATGATCTTTCATACACACACACATACACACTCACACATACTCTCATACACGCATACTAACACACACTCTCACACACATACACACTCTTATACTCTTACATACATATAGACTCTTATACACACTCTCTCTTACATACATATAGACATATATACAAATGCTCTTACACACACACACACACACACACACACACACACGTCCCATAGTTCATCTGAGCTTTAGTACTCTTTAATTCAGTTCCCCACACCTCAAGTAGGATTTCTCTGCCTCTGATCTGATGGCCTCCATTCCTATCTAAGAATCCTATCCTGGGTCCATGCTGGCTTTCCTCTTGCAAGAATAAAACTGAAATGTCCCCAGGCATGGTGGTGCATACCTACAATCCCAGCATTCAAGAGGATAAGGCAAGAGGATCTTCTCAAGTTTAAGAGCAGCCAAGGTTACCTGAGGAGACCCTGTCTCAAAACAAACAAATCAAACCCAACAAACAGAGGGGGAACTTGAATGTCCTTGAGCAATCTTGCTTCTGCTGCCTGAGTCCTTTCTCTGAACCTTTGAGCTGGGTTGCTCAGCTTCCTCTTTCTTCCTGCCCTTGTAATACTCTGGAATCAAGAGCCTTTTCAGCCCTCTCTCTTGACCATCTTGTGGCTGTATTTTGCAGACAATCCTTTACAAGATACATCTGCATTGTCCCTCGGCACTCTTTCCTTTTATCTCCTTCCACGGCAGGCAGCCGAAGTGTGGGGTGAGCCGTAGTAAGGACTGGGATAGGCACTTGGACTCAGGTTTTCCTATCCCTGGAATTGCTAATCGAGGCAGTGTTCTAGAGAAGCTGCCCATTCAACAGTTCGAAGAGAGGGGAAAGGGCAATGGAAGCCCAAGGTCAGAAGCTCTCAGGCATCCATATGAAATGGCTGAACTGGATCTTCAGGGTTATTTTGTTTGTTTATTTGTTTGTTTTGTTTTTTAAAATAAAGCTTTAGTTTTTATAAAGTTGTAGAAATAACATCTACTTGCAAGGAATTGTGCAGAAAGAACCGTTCATTTCATCGGTAAAATAGTGAAAATACTAGCACACCAACACCATACTCTTTAGGATACTGAGAGTCATCTAGGCAAGACTTTTCACAAGGATTCTTCATGCTCTGTGGTGGAGGCATGCAGGCACACGATGTGCACATGCTTGAGCGCGCGCGCGGGCGCACACACACACACACACACTTTCCTACCTCCCCTCATCCCTAACAGCCACCCACGCACCTGTTCTCCATTTCTATAATTTTGTCATTTCAAGACTTATATAAATAGGATCAAACAATGGGTAACTTTTCAAGTTGGTTCTTTTCATGCAAGGTAATTCTCCTTAGACTCATCCCATTGCAGTCAGTGCCAGTCGATTTGATCATGTCTCAGTTAGATCCCAAGATATGAGTGTACCGCAGCTTTTCAACCATCCGTCCATTCAGGGACATGAAAGTTGTTTCTAATCTTTGGTTATTATGACTGTACTGTTTTTGCTAGGATTTCCTATTGCTGTCATAAAACACCATGACCAAAAGCAACTTGGGTAGAGAAAGGTTTGTCCCACTAACAGTTCATCACGAAGGGAAATCAGGGAAGCAACATGGCAGGAGCTGAAGCAAAGACCAGGGAAGAGTTCTGCTTGCTGCCTTGCTCTCTCCTGGTGACTTGCTCAGCCTGCTTTCTCATACAACCCAGGGCCTGTCCATGGGTGACACCACCACCCTCAGTGAGCTGGGCCTTCCCACCTCAACCCCCACAGGCTTGCCCATAGGCCAATCTGGTGGGGACATTTTTCTCAGTTGAAGTCTCCTTTTTTCTCAAATGACTCTAGTTTTGTGTCATGTTGACAAAAAACCTAACCAGGACATGTGCAGAGAGATCTCTGTATCAGTCCACGTCTTCATTTCTCCGGGCTAAGTGCCTGGGAGTACAGTTTCTGGGTCATATGGTATTTTATGTTTCCTTTCTTTTTTTTTTTTTTTAAGTGCCAAAGTCATCGAGAGTGGCTTGCCAGCTTACATTTCCACCAACAATATGTACTTCTCTCCTCCTTGCGACCATTTGGTCTTGTCTGCTTTTCACCGTCGCTGTCCTGGTAGGTGTGTGGGGCTCCTAGCTGCAGCTTTAATTTGTATTTCTCTAACAGCTAATGGTGTTGAGCACCCGCCATGTGCATATTTTCCATCTGTGAACCCACTGCGCTGAAATGTCTTTCTATGTTTCCTGCCAATTTTATAATTGGATCCTTTTTTTTTTTTTTTTTTTTTTTTCTGGTCTTTACTGTTGAGTTTTGAATATTCTAGGTAGCTCTTTGTCAGGCAATGATTTTCTTTCTTTCAATGTATCTTAGTTGTCTGCCCTTGGGATCGGAGTTCTCAGCTCCCTAAAGCTCAGCTCATCCTCCATTCCTTCCACAGAGTGTTCTTTGAACTTCACATCCCCAACGTGCTACTTAACCCCAGACGCCAAAGATTTTCCTCTCATTTTTTTCCCCTGAAGGTTTTGTGGTTTTACATTTTACTTTTAAACTTATGATCAGTTTTGTTTTAATTGCAGTATTATGTATAAACCTTAAGTTTTATTTATTTTTGGTTCCTGGTTATCCAGTGGCTTGAACAATATTTATTGAAATACTTAGAAGTCATGATGGTACTCAGTTTTAATCCTAACAGAGACAGAGGCAGGTGGATCTCTGTTTAAAGCCAGCTTACACAGCAAGTTATAGGCGAGTCAGGGATATATATATATATATATATATATATATATATATATATATATATATATATGTATGTATTGGAGAGTTTTCTACCTCCACAAAGTAACCTTACTGAGGTTTTGGTGAGGATTGTGTTAAGGCAGTGTACTGACCTGGTGAATGAACTTCTTAGCCATGCTGAGCCCTCTAAGGCGTGACCCATTTATTTGTATCCTTTTTAATATTTGTCACCAATGTAAATTTTCAGGCACAAGTCCTGCATATGTTTGTTCTGTTGGATTTACCTAAGTAGTTTTGAGCAACTTTAAAGATACTTCATCTTGAAGTTTAATGTCTATGTGTTCATAATTAATTTCTAGAAATGCAGGTGAAAGGCTGGTAGAATGGCTCAGTGGGAAAAGGTGATTGCCCCCAAGCCTGATCTCCAGAGATCAATCCCAGGTCCAGCTGCTGGAAGGAAGGTAGAACACATCTTTAATCCCAACACTCAGGAGGCAGAAGCAGATGGATCTCTGAGTTCAAAGCCATCCTGGTCTACACAGCTGAATTCCAAGCCATCCAGGGTGCGTGAGATCCTGTCTTAACACACACACACACACACACACACACACACAAAACAAAAATTTTACAAAGAGGCCTGGAGCCATGACTCAGTGGCTAAGATCACTCACTGCCCTCACAGAGGACCTGGGTTCCACTCCCCCCAGCAAGCACATGGTGGCTCACAATTGTCTGCAACTCCAGTTCTAAAGGATTTAACACCATCTTCTGACCTCCTCCGGCACTAGGCATACCTATAATGCACATAAGTACACACAGGAAATCACCCCAAAAATATAAATAAATAAATAAATAAATAAAGTAAATCTTCAAGATAAGTAAATAAATGCTGGTGACTTTTACATGCATCAGCTCTGAGATTCAGGAAGGCAGGTTTATCGAGTTTTCTACATGAACTACTGTGTTATCTACAAATATGGACAGTTTTACTCTTCCAGCTGCTCTAAGTTTTATTTCCATTTCTTTTTTTAAAAACATATTTATTTGTATTTTATGTTCATTGGTGTTTCGTCTGCATGTATGTGTGTGTGAGGGTGTCAGATCACCTGGAACTGGAGTTACAGACTATTGTGAGCCACCATGTAGGTGTTGGGAATCGAACCCAGGTTCACTGGAAGAGCAAGCAGCCAGTGCCCTTAACCACTGAGCCATCTCTCTAATGCCCATTATTTCCATTTCTTAACTTGTTTCATCCATTCTTATTGGACTGTATCAAATAGGAGGGAAGTCCATGGCTTGCTTCTCTCATGGGTGAAATTGCTCCGCCTTCAACATTTAGTATGTATACTGTTAACTATTTTGTATAGATTGCTTACCAATGCGAAGAAATCCCTTCCATACCTAGTTTGCTAAGCGCTGTTTCCTCTTATTATTTTTAAAAAGATTTATTTATTTATTTATTTATTTATTTATTTATTTATTTATTTATTTAATGTGTATGAGTACACTGTAGCTTTACTGATGGTTGTAAGCCACCATGTGGTTGTTGGGACTTGAACTCAGGACCTTCGGAAGAGCAGTCAGTGCACTTAACCGCTAAGCCATCTCTCCAGCCCTGTTATTATTTTAAAAGTCATTTTAGGGTTTTTATTCAATAGTACATTTTTACTTTCTCATCATGCTAGAGACCAGAAGTCTATCAGCTTTTTAAATTAATCTTTATTATGCATATAAAAAGTAGGCTTTCTTCTGACATTTTCAAACATATATACCATATACATCAATTATTTCTCCCCCTCTCCGAAATAGCCCCTTATACTTTCACATCTCATATTCTTTTAAATATCTAGATTGTATATATGAATGACAGCTTACATTCTGTTTCTCTGAGTCTATCTGAAGTCACTTACTATGATGATCTTCAGTTCCAATGACCAATTTCCTGTAAATTGGGTAATTGTATTTTTATGGCTGACTAATATTCCATTGTATGCATCTATCACATTTCACTCTTTTTTTTTTTAGTTAGAAACAGTTTAGATAAATATTCCAGATAAACCCCACATTTTCAGACCAGAAGATGTCAATACATTCAACAAAAGCAATATATTTTACTACTCTGAATTTTACAGAGTGATAATCCAGATGCATCTTGATTAGCTGGTTGAAGATCCTCCCTGTTACATTTTACAGGCAGAGCAAATCTCTTATAAGAATATAAACAACTCTTTTCAAAAGGGTGAACATGAGAACTTTAGTCCATTCCTTCAGGGCTTCATTTCTGCCTGGTCTTCCTGATGGGGAATGACTCCTTTTAAGTGTCGGAGATCTGAATTTTGGTTGGTTGCTTCTTGAACATGAAATACCCCTGGTTCTTGAGTCAGACCTTAAAAGAGACTCAGACCTGGATTGTCCAGGAGATGGTGATGTTGACCCCTTCCCTGGCTTCTGCTGTGTGAGAGTGCCACCTTCCCATGGATAGGGAATGTGACCCTTCCTTCCCTGCTTCTTCTTGGATGGCTATAGCAATGATAGTCATAAGCATAATGTCTCTTTTCACCACACTCATGACATCTACCATTAGGATCCAAGGGGAGCTAGGCAGGTCTCTGAAGCATTCTTGTTGATAGTTCATCCTTACTGGAGGACCACAGATCAGCTTGCCATCCAGTCCTCGAACTGCATCTTCTGCATTTCTGGGATCCTCAGATTCCACAAAGGCAATTCCTGGAGCATTTCTCACATTCCATACTGTTCTTAAAAACCCTGGGAATTGAAAGCCCTTCCTAATTTCTCTTTACCAGCACCAATTCCCAGGTTGCAATGCAAACCTTGGTTTCTCCTCTCAATGCCCACCTGGTACCACTAGGTGAAGATCGGTCTTCTTACTCAGCTCAAGCTAGCCACACCCACAGCTCAGTTAGCTCGGAAGCTGGAACACATCCTCACTCATCAACACTACTTACATTTTGTCTCTTTAGTCATGAGTCGAGAGTTGGATTTTGTAAAACACTTTTCCTGTTTCATGACTTTTTCTTTAACCATTTCAAGTGGTCCACTGTATTGAATTAGCAAATCCTAAGAAAGCTTTATAGTTCCTGGAATAAATCTACTTGCTCATTGCACATAATTCTTTTCATATATTGATGAATTCTGTTTGCCAATATTTTGTTGAGGACTTTGTCAGCTGTGTCTGGAAGAGCTATTGTTCTGTCTTATGTCTGGTTTGGGTATCAGGACAGTCAGTACTTTGTGCCCTGATTGGAGGGGGATCCCTTCCTGTTTTCTTGAAGGTCATGTAAGACTGATACTGTTTTTTCTTCATCCAGTTGTTAGAATTTTTCAGTAAACTATCTGGACAAGAAAATTTCCTTCTGGGGAAAGTTTAAGACTATGACCTCAATGTCTTTCATAGTTACAGGATTGCAAAAGTATTTCATGGTGGCAAGCTGGAGAGATACATGACTTACACACAGTGCACTTACATAGTCCAATCAAGTATGTGAAGCTATTCATAACAGCTCTACATCGCTGCTTCAGTTATCGTAATGTTCAATCCTAGTATTGGCAGTTTTCTTTTTATTCTCCGTGCTGTCAGAGGTTTGCCAGTTTTATGGGAGCGTCTTTGGAACAGTGCTTCTTCGTTACTTTTTTGTTGTTGTTTATAATTATTTGGTTCCCACTTTCTCAATTTCTTTTTACTACTTTTAAAAAATGATTTATTTTGCTATTTTAATTATGTGTGGGTGTGTGTTATATACATGAGGTCGAGTGCCTAGGGAGACTAGAGGCATTGGGTTCCCTGGAGCTGCCTGACATATATGTGGGAAAAGAAGCTTGGGTCCAGGAAGAATAGTATGTGCTCTGTGGTGGTTGGAATGTCCTTGACCCATGGGAAATGGCACTATTAGGAGGTATGTACCATTATTGGAGGAGGTGTGACATTGATAAAGGAAGTATGTCACTGTGGGGATGGGCTTTGAGGCTCCTATGCTCAGGCTTCACCCAATGTTGAATGAGAGTCTCTTTGTTGCTTTCAGATCAAGATGTACAACTCTTGCCAGGCGTGGTGGTGCACGCCTTTAATCCCAGCACTGGGGAGGCAGAGGCAGGCGGATTTCTGAGTTTGAGGCCAGCCTGGTCTACAAAGTGAGTTCCAGGACAGCCAGAGCTATACAGAAAAACCCTGTCTTGGAAAAAAAAAAAAAAAAAAGATGTAGAACTCTTAGCTTCTCCAGTCTGCCTGGATGCTGCCATGCTTCCCACAGTGATGATAATGGACTGAACCTCTGAACCTATGAGCCAGCCCTAATGAAATGTTTGCCTTTATAAGAGTTGCCTTGGTCATGGTTCTCTTCAGAGCAATAAAACCCTAACTAAGCCATGCTCTTAACAGCTGAGCCATCTCTTCAGCTCCTGTTTTGATTTTATTTTCTCCTCTTCTTTTTCTTCTTCTTTTACCTTGAGGGGGAGCTTAAATGGCTGAGCCATCTTGCTATCTGTCTTCCTTCCTAGCATAAGCAGATAGGGATAGGTAGCTCTCTCTCAGAGCAGCTGTTATTGTGTCCTGTATAGTTTAGAGTATTGTACTTTTACTTTTTTTATTTCTATGGATTATTTTTTTTCTCCTTAGACTTATTTAACCTGTGAATAACTTAGAAATATGTTGTTTAGTTTCATGCGTTTGGAGATTTTTACTGTTGTCTTTCAGTTATTAACTTGTGTTTCATTCCATTGTGGTTGGGAAACACCAACCATATCATTTCAATCATTCTAAATTTGTCTAGGTTATTTTGAAGCACAGAGTGTGGCCTATTTTGAAATATATTGCATTTGAAATATACTATTGCCTTTGGAAATAGTATACACTGGTTTTCGGTAGGTTCTGTTGGTTAATAGTGTGTGTGTGTGTGTGTGTGTATGTGTGTGTCTGTGTGTGTCTGTGACTCAGTGGGTGACTATGTGGCTGTGTGTGTCTCTGTGTAGGTATGTCTGTGTGTATTGTGTGTGTTGATTGTGAAGTTGGTTTCGGGTTTCCTGTTTGGTTGGATTGGTTGTTGTTCTTTAACATTACCAGTTTTTCTGTCTAATTGTTCTATTGCTGTGGAAATAAGGTCTTTGAAATTTTAAATATAACCATGCCTTGATGTATCTACTTCTCCTCTCAGTCTTGCCTGTTTTAATTCACATATTTTCAAGTCTGTGCTCTCTCCCTTCTCTTCTCTCCACCTCTCCTCTCTAGTCTTTATTTTATTTCTTTTTCTGTTGTTTTAATTGATGAATTTAGGGCTGTGGTCTTCTTGGCAACTTGACAGTTTTACCATGAAATAGTGTCCCATTCTGTCTCTGCTTTCTTTTGTCCCAAACTCTAATATGAACACACCAGCTCCTGTTTTCTTTGGATTAATATTTGGCTCCTTTTACTCTCACTTGCCTGATATAATTGAGAGGAGTTTCTTTGAGGTAGCATATAATTGGGTTGTGTTATTTGATCAATTCTAACCATTTCTGCATTTTAATTGCTAAACTTAAATCATTTACAGTCGGTGTAGCTGTTAATATATTCACAATGAGAGTGAATTTTATTTTCTGGTTTTAGTTCCCTGAAGAGAAGTAAGACCCAGGTGAACTCACAAAGACCGAGACAACACGCACAAGAGCTGTACAGGTCAAACGGACAAACTCTCCATGATGGGAAAAGGAAGTAGATTTAAAATTTGACCAATAACCAGTAAGCTACTTGCAACTTATACTGGCTGCTGCAGGCAAAAATCAGGTTTTCTCCAGTGGAGTATCTCTGGCTATGTCAGCAATATCCAGGGCAGCTCCCATACCCAAAAGTAGTCAGCCAGTGGCCAATACAAAGCAAACTTTATGGCTTTTGTATAGCTTTTGTTTTGTTTTACTAGTTTTTTTATTTGTTTTGATTTTTGGGATATATATATATATATATATTGAGAGCAAAACAGTGAGAGTAAGAGAGTTGATGTGCAGAGAACCTGGGAAGAGTTGGGTTGGGAACTGCGGAACAATGTCATAAAAACGTATGAAAATTTTTAAATAAAAAATATTTCATTTTTTAAACACGATTTTTGTTTTTCTATATTCTTTTTTTTTGTCTTTCATTAAGGTACTTGAATATTTATTTGATCTCGATTTTGAAACGATAATACTCTGAGTGGAAGACTATGTCTTTGCTAGTGTGTGGCTTGGAGGTGGTGTGTGGCTTGGAGGTGGTATGTGGCTTGGAGATGCACAGTCTTTCTCTGTGGCCTTGCCTAGAGCACAATGCTTCTTGTCTACAAGTTCCTATAGGCTTGCCTGCCATTTCCTGGGTCTTTGGCCAGATGTCTGGCTTTGGCTGCTTCTTCAGTGTGTGTCTGGGCTGACAGTTTCTTCAGCTCCAAGTCTGGGATATAAGATGCAAAAGAAAACTCCAGGAACATATCACATGCCATTCCTTAGGATCTAGAAGTTCCTAACTGGGATGGTTTTGCCTCTTTCAGAACGTTTTTGGGTTTGCTTTATATATAAATTCTAGAGTTTTTAGTTGTCACTATTAGGAAGAATTTGGGATCATTAGTCTATGCCATCTTTCCAAATGCAGATGTCCCCGAGGCAATTTTTAAAAGTAGTGATAGTATTTTGTTGTTGTTGGATATCTTGTATTAAAATGTAGAACTAAAAATATATAGAGAAAAGACTGTCCCACTAGCATGTGGGGCAATTAACCTGGAGGTCTCCTCTCTCTTTATTCATCCCTTAATTCTAGGTTTCCCATAATGCTTAAAACCTTTCCGAGCCTTTTCAGCAGCCAGCTTGAGAAGCATACCTTAGAATCGCTCTCTCCATGCACCCCTAGAGTGAGAGAAGCAGACGGGGAACAGAGGTGCTGTGACTGACGCAGATTCTTCTCTCTCCACTAGACCCCAGCTCCCCAAAGATGAGGGGTTGTTCTCTTGTACCTCAATGCCTGATTTGTGCCCAACATAGCAGGGTCATTACATGTGCTGAATGGACGCAAGAAGTTGAAAACATTTTCAGGCTCTAGTAGATACTGTTTATGTCTAAAATAAATCTGTGTGTGTTGTCTTGGCAAGGATTAGTAAAATCTGCATGGTTGGGCCACTCAGTTTAATGAACTAATATTGGAACCATTCCACCCAACGTGTCTTGATTACTAATTCTCTGGCAACGACTAAATAATCAGACAAGTCTACGGAGTGTGAGCTTGGGACTGATCCTACTGTAGTCTGGATCTTCAATGGGTCCTCAGGGCCCATTATGGTGGTAGATTCCCCCAGGGAAGTGCTATTAAGGGGACTGTTAAGAGGACGAGTTTGGGGGCTAGATAGATGGCTCAGCAGTTAAGAGGTCCTGAGTTCAATTCCCAGCAATCACATGGTGACTCACAACTATCTGTAATGGGATCTGATGCCCTCTTCTGGTGTGTCTAATGACAGCTGTGTCTAAAGACAGCTACAGTGTACTCATATACATTAAATAAGTAAATTGGAGGGGGGAGAGTTTGGAAGAGTGGCTTAGATCACTGGGTTATGCCTTTGAAGGAGGTTTTGGGCTCCTACTCCCTTTCTCTCTTTTCTCAGACAGCCATGAGAAAAACTGAGTCCACCATACTCCCACCCACAGCCATCCTCATCTGGCATCCTCACCAGCAGCCCTGAGGAACAGGACCAGAGAATCATAGACTGGAAATTCCAACCCTGTGAGCCAAAATACATCATCTCTCTTTTAAAAACTGATTACTCCAGGCACTCCATTCCAATGATAGAAAGCTGGCTAGCTGACCCTCTCCAACATTTTATCATTGCTTACATAAAGATCCAGGAAGAGGGTCCTCATTTGCAAAGGGTCCAAGACCTAGAGTTGAGTTATAAATCGTGTACTAGGTGGTTTTTGGTACTAAGTGTTTCCCTTAAAAATAAAATCTTCCTCAGGCCACAATTATTCAAATATTGGCCAAGAAAATGAGACCTTAGATCCAGTTCCTGGCTAAAGAGAAAATATCTGATGGAAAGTTTTGGATTTGGGACTCAGTAGTTAAGATTACATTAAGGCTGCTCTTTCAGAGGTCCTGAGTTCAATTGCCAGCACCCATGTGGCAACTCACAACCATCTATAATGGCCGTTCCACGGGACTCAGTGCTCTCTTCTGATGTGGAGACAAAATTCCCATACACATAAAACAAATGCATAATTGAAATTTTGAAATTTTTTATAAAAAATGGAAAATTTGGATTCAAAATTATCTTGAAAAACTTCATCATTTTACTGATTCAAAAAAAAAAAAATCTCCTTCCTAGTTAAAGGGAGATTCCTGGCAAGATAGCTGAGAATTTTGATTTACCTCAGATTTAGTAAGAGTCAGTTAATGATTTAGTTCCTGACAAATAGTTCTTGTAAGGCTTTATTATTGTGTTTAAAGTGAGAGTGTAAGTGTAAGTGTAAAGGGGGTTGCTCCACGATCCTCCCTTGAGTATGGATGGGCTTACAAATACAGCAGAAGTTAGCTTGGCCCTTTTCTTTTCTTTTCTTTTCTTTTCTTTTCTTTTCTTTTCTTTTCTTTTCTTTTCTTTTCTTTTCTTTTCTTTTCTTTTCTTTTCTTTTCTTTTCTTTTCTTTTCTTCCTTCCTTTCTTTCTTTCTTTCTTTCTTTCTTTCTTTCTTTCTTTCTTTCTTTCTTTCTTTCTTTCTTTCCCAAGACAGGATTTCTCTGTGTAGCCCTGGCTGTCCTGAACTCACTTTTGTAGACCAGGCTGGCCTCAAACTCAGAAATCCCCCTGCCTCTGCTTCCCAAGTGCTGGGATTAAAGGCGTGCGCCACCACCGCCCGGCAGCTTGGCCATTTTCAAGAGTAGGTTACAGAAGACAATATGGCTTTCTTCAGGTGTACATGCTTAGGGCTTGGCCACCATGCTGTGAGGAAGTTCAAGAGACCGCACAGAGAATTCCTAGACAGGTGTCCTAGGTAAGGCGTGATCTGACACTAGCTCTATCAGAGCAAGGCTTTTAAGTATTCCAGCTCTTGATAATGGAGTTACCTGTGACTTTTGTCATCTACTTTTTAGGTGTAGATATTACAGGAGCACAAGGCAATGTTGCTGTGCTCTTTCCAAATTCACAGAATTCATGAACAGAAAGCAGTAGCCATATTTTCATGTTACAAGGGTTGTATGGTTTCTTAGAAGGAATTAAATAATACTGAAACACCCTCTAAGAGTCAATATGATTTTCTCTATATGAACATCAGTTAGAATGGGTTTTAGCTCCAGGCAATAAGACACATGACCAGAACTGATTTGAGCAGCATTAATTTTTCTCACATAGCAAGCAGTCTTCAGGCAGAAGGCTCCAGAGTGCTGGGCAGTGGTGGTGCACGCCTTTAATCCTAGCACTTGGCAGGCAGAGGCAGGCAGATTTCTGAGTTCAAGGCCAGCCTGGTCTACAGAGTGAGTTCCAGGACAGCCAGGGCTACACAGAGAAACCATGTCTCAGAAAAAAAAAAAAAAAAAAGAAGAAGAAGAAGAAGGTTCCAGAGTGACATTGCAGTTCAGTAATGTCAGAATCTATCCAACTGCTTTTGGGTCTTCATTTCAAGTTGGCTGCACTGGTCTCTGAAAACCATCCAGAAGCATGAAAGGGGACAGAGACCTACCCATTGTTAGGAGTGCTGGTAGTTGTTTGAGACAGAATATCCCATGACTAGGCTTGCCTTGAATTGAGGAAGTTTTAGAAACTGTTCTTGATCTCTGATCCTGCATGCCCTAAACAGCTTTCTCGGAAACCAGACCCAATGCCACACAGATCCTGCTTGCGAGCAGACACTACTTTCTTTGAACAAAGTTGTCCCCATCTTTGGTATCCGCTTGCTTTGACATTTAAAGGGATGATGGTTCCAAGTCTGAGCTGATGACAGAAAGGGTCCGTGTATGCACAGGGATTTATGCTTGCACACGCCTCCTTTGTGATCTTTCATGGTAAATCCTGCAAGCTTCTCAGAATTCATAGACATGGAGTGCTCTGCTGTACTTTAGCTGCAGATCTTAAATACTTTAACATCTTCCATATTCAGTCTCTACTCTAGGAGGATGGCTTTAATGGTAAAGAAAAAGGCTAATTGGTAGACAATATCCTTTTTTCTAATGGAAGAAAAAGAAGACAGCTAGGTTAAGTTGTACAAATGTGGCAGACAGAGCTCAGCACTGTCAATGGGAAAAACTCTTTTACGGTCAAGGCATTACTATAGGTTAACTGACTAGAGGCGCAACCATTTCTTTCGTATACTTTTCCCCTGGCTTGAAAACTTAAAGAAAGTAACAAACTATTGCGGAAGAATTCAAGAGTCTCACCCACAGATGGCCCCGGTTCATCACAGGATAATGACTGCTTATTTTTCTGGAGGGAACTGTATCTGTCCCCAGTCTGTGACCCCCACTGTGTTGCAACTGTTCCTTTTTCACACCTCTCAGACATTACTAGTTGAAAATAGCACTCCTCTCTATTGAGCCTGATCATAATTCTTTATAGAGCATTTCAGTGAGAGGTCACAAGTAGCCCTCAGTAGAAGCAAAAGAAGAAATAAACAATTACCCATCTCTACCAGGGCTCTGAGAGGATCATCTGAAGAAGCCAATGGCTTACAAGCCATATTTAGGGTTCTCCGGTAGCAGACTCTGACTTCCCTGAGACCCATCGGTCCCCCACAAAGCTGACGCACCTCTTGTTTGACACATTGCTGGCACAGGTGTTAAAGCTGATGAAAGAGGGAAATGTTGGCACTGTTATGCCACCAGCCTTAAATAAGGACAGAGAGTGACCAGGATAATAAATAGCCTCAAAATACTTAGCCTCAAAAGCCATGAACTCCGAAAGGCTGATGTTTTCTAGAATTGTATCAGCCCTGCCTGTTATCCCTGGAAATGACAGTAACAGGGGTCCCAGTGTTGGCATTCAAACAACGGAAGGGGCCTCTGCACAGTGCTTGTTAATGAAAAGTTGCTTGAATCAGTAGTGTATTTTTCTAGCAAATCCGTTCTCTTCTTGGCAGCGCCTGTGCTGCTGACAGGATGGAATCTGCACTCCCTGGCCTGGCATGGAAAGCCCTTGGTGATCTTGTTATAGATTGTAGATGGTTCATGGTTAGAGGTCCATAGCTAACACAGAAGCTTTTTAGGCCTACTGCCCAAAATTTCTACTCCCAATTACAAGCTTAACTAGAAAAATGGAACAGAACAGAAAAATAACATTCCCTAGAAAGTCCAATGTAAGGAATTGAAGACATCTGATGGTCATCATTAAGTCTATCAGACAGCCATCCACTGATAAATTTGTTTTCTTGCATTGCCAGGGTTTGAGCTAAGTACTTTGTGCCTGTAAGGCAAGTGCTTTACAATAGAGCTACCCTGACTCCACCCCTGCCAACTATTTTTGAGATCTTCTGTAAGCCCTTGGGATTGCAAAGCATTTACAACTTACCTTGAGCTTTTTCCAGAAATGGAAGTCCAGTGGCGTGAAATACTTGGTAAGATGAGAAGCTCAGAAAAATCAAGGTTTGTCTCCATAGTGAAAAGTGTGTGCAATGGAAACTGATCGCTGTTAGAGTGCTGTCCCTCACAGCTGCAGAGGCCCCTTCTGTGGTTTGAATGCCAACTGTGGGACCTCTGCCATTGTCATTTCCAGGGATAATTCTAGCAAACATCAGCCTCCTGTGGGTTTCCTGACCCAGTGTATTCAACACAGATTATTTGTTCTTCCTGTACCTTTAGCTAATTTGAAGCTCAAGGTACCTCTGTTCTTTGGAATTTTTAGCCTTGACTTTGGGTTGGATGAATCTGTCTGCGTCTTCTAGCTTTCAGTTTTGAGACTCTCACAGCAAAATTCAGCTCCATTTTAGCAGTGATCTTGGCACCTAAAGTGCTATCACTCATTGACTATTGTTGGAACAAATAAGATCAAAGAAAGAAGGGATCGAGCCATAAAACATGATCACCAAAGGAGGATCCTTAGCAGGGATGATGGGAGAAGCAGGCCTCATCTGAGGGGCTCAAGGGTGTGATTGTCCCTACGGTTTATGTTAGTGGCATGCTTAGAACATAAGCCCTGCAAATAGAGGTAAATGAAGATAGCCCCGACTATAGGGAACAGAGTCTAGTAGACATGGATTAAGGGAACAATCCTTTTGTGTACCTTATACAAGTTAACTACTCTAAATCAAAAGGTATTAAGGAGCTTAGCATACAATTATTAAAAGTGATTATAGATGAACTGTTTATTAGAATATAGAGTAATACCTAAATATTAGTTGAGTCAAAAAATTCAAGTTATGAAATGTAGAGGTATGAAGGAATGGAGATGGTAATAAAAATGGCATACAATGTCATATCAAAGGCAAAGATGTCTTCATCTTCAGAAGATGGGGGAGAGCGAAGGGAAATTCTGTTTTCTGAACATGATGTATCTGTTGTTCTTGTGAACCCACAGTAGCTGTGGATGTCTGCACAAGACCTATACAAGATCCCTAGAAGAGCTGGCTATAGGTAAGCCTGTGAGGCAATTTCTTAATTAGTGATTGATGGGGGAGTGCCCAGTCCATTGTGGGTGAGGCCATCACTGGGCTGGTGGTTCTGGGTTCTATTAAAAAGCAGGCCCAGCAAGCCTTAGGAACAAGCTAGTAAGTAGCACCCCTCCATGGCCTCTGCACCAGTTCCTGCCTCCAGGTTTCTGCCCTGCTTGAGTTCCTGTCCTGACTTCCTTTAGTGATGAACAGCGATATGGAAATATAAGTTTAAAAAAACCCTTTCCTCCCCAAGTTGCTTTTGGTCATGGTATTTCATCACAGCAGTAGTAACCCTAAGATGTTCTTGATTCCCTATTCTGTGTTCATTGTATTTTTGTATTTGTACTGTATTTTCAGTACTGAAGAGAAACGGACTAGTCCTGGGGGGAATTGTATCCACTTCTCTACCTGTAGGTAACATTCCTGTGCTAAGCAGCACTAGCTGCTAAAATTCTCACTGTGGCTTTGGAACCCCAGTACCAGTTTATCTTATGTGGGAACCAAACTCCAGGTGCTTGTCACAGCAACTCTTGTCTCCCTATTTTCCTATTTGCAGTTTGAATCAGAATGGTCCAACTTCCACCCCCAATCCACTCTTCTGTCTGCTCACTCACCCAACACCATAGAGTAGACTCCCTAATATGAATATCATTTTTCAGGGAATCAGTCCTAAATTTTTAGGCAATACTGTTCCATGAGATTTTCTCATATGACCTGAAGGACATGGTCATTAGAGACTGTTGTAAGTCTTTAATGGGTTCTTATACAGCCCCAAATATCATGTGATCCAGCTTTGAAAAAACTGAGAGTCCTTCCTGCAGCTGATTTGTGTTGCTCCCCTGCCAAGTCTCACTGATGCAGAGGTAAAAACAAAACAAAACAGAAAAAGTCAATGGATGTTAGTGCAGAAAGGAAGAGGGAGACAGCAGGAAAAGGGAAGAGGGAGGAGAAGAAAGGTATGGAAGAGGGAGGGCATGGGATGAAGAGAAGCGTTGGGAGTTTCCGAAAGATAGCTAACTTCTGGGCATGATGAAGGATTATGCCAGTAAAGCACCCCAGAGGAAACATCTAGTTAGCAATTGGACATGTGATCTTAAGACTGAAAGATAACATTTCTGTTGGGAATTCAGAATGTGAAATAAGAAGGCTGCAGAGATGGCTCAGAAGGAACGTGTGCTTGCTGCTAGACCCAACGACGTAACAATGAAAGGAGTGAATGAACTCTTGCAGAGTTTTCCTCTGACTTTCACACCCACCCATGCACATGCTGCTGCCCCACCCCCACCCCACTCCCACAAAGAATTAGGTTAAGTTTTTTTGTTTTTTGTTTTAAATAAAACTTGAAATAAGTGCAGAGGATGTAGCTCAGTAAGTAGAGCCCTTTGTATAGAACACACAAAGCCTTGGGTCCAGCCCAAGCATTACCTAAACTAGGCATAGTGGTGAATGCACTTGGAAGTAGAAGCAGTAGGATTATAAATTCTAGGTCATCTTCAGCTACATAATGGTGTCTAAGCCATCTTGGACTACATTAGGACCAGTCTCAAAACAACAACAGAAAAATGTGCTCCCAGAGATGTTTCCTGGTATTAAATACCTATATTTATGATCGATTTGAGAGATGCAGCTAAGGTGTGTAAGTAGAGAAATCTGGCATAGATAAGCGATAAGCACTTTGAACAAATATTTGTAGCACTACACCCATTGACATGTACTTTTAAATGGGGCCAATAATGCTTCCCATGAGTGTTTGTCACAAACATCCCCAAGGGACTCCAGTCAAGTCACTTTGCTTAGGCAATACTTTCATCAGTCAAATGAGGGATTTGACTCACATTCTGGGACAAACAATGTAAAAGTCTCCTTAATTGCACCAGCAGCTTATGACACCAATCTATCCTGAAGGCTCCATCATTAGGACCAATCAATGTTTGGACTCCTGTTGCAAAAGAAAAAAGGGAAATGAAGGTGGTTTGTGGCAGTTACGGAGTTGCATGAATGTGTTTAGTGCCTGTGAACCTGAACCTGCAACTGGTTAAGCTACTAAGTTTTATGTTAAATATATTTTTACTGCAGTTACATATAATACTTTTTATGGTCCGTTAGTTTTCCTAAGGGACTGTCAGTTCTTTTCCAAGTGCTTTGAGGTTTCTGTTGACTTTCTGCTAGAGAATGGAGGAAGTCGCCAGCTGAGGCACTGATTTGCAGCTGAGGACTGCAGGTCAGTTGTGAGCTTCATCTCCAAGAAGTTGTGTTGAAACCCTATGCTCCAGCACTAGTGAATGTGACTTTATTTAACAGTAGTGTATTTGCAGTCATGAACAAGACAAAAATGAAGCCAAACTAGATTAGGGCAGTGTGATGGTTTGTATATTCTTAGACCAGGGAGTGGCACTATTTGGAGGTGTGGCCTTGTTGGAATAGGTGTGACCTGGTTGGAGTAGTTGTGTCACTGTGGGTGTGGGCTTAAGACCCTCACCCTAGTTTCCTGGAAGTCAGTCTTCCACTAGCAGCCTTTGGATGAAGATGTAGAACTCTCAGCTCTGCCTGTGCCATGCCTGCCTGGATGCTGCCATGCTCCCACCTTTATGATAATGGACTGAACCTCTGAACCTGTAAGCCAGCCCCAATTAAATATTGTTTCTTATAAGACTTGCCTTGGTCATGGTGTCTGTTCACAGCAGTAAAACCCTAAGACAGGCAGCCTTACAATTCTAATATAATGAGTCCTTACAGAAGAGATGCAAAGCAAAGAGACAAGTAGAAATGATACCATGTGCAGACAGGATTGGGATGCCCCATCTTGTTTTAGTTTCATTTCCAGTTGTTCTGATAAAATACCCTGACAGAAGCAATCTTAGGAAAACAGGAGTTTATTTCAGTCCATAGTTCTAAGTTGCAGCCTATCATAGTATGTAAGTCACAGCATCAAGAGTTTGAGAGAGCTGGGCGGTGGTTGCTCACGTCTTTAATTCCAGCACTTGGGAGGCAGAGGCAGGCTGATTTCTGAGTTCAAGGCCAGCCTGGTCTACAGAGTGGGTTCCAGGACAGCCAGGGCTATACAGAGAAACCCTGTCTCAAAAAACCAAAAAAAAAAAAAAAAAAAAAAAAAAGAGTTTGAGAAAGCTGGCCACCTTGCATCAATTAAGAACAAAGAGATCAATGCATACATGATTGGACTCACTTGTCTACTCATATAGTTTAGAATCCCCTGCCTAGGGAATGTTGCCACTCAAGTTGTGTGGGTTTCCCCACCTCAGCTAATGGGATCAAAACGAAGCTAATCTAGAAAACCACTCAATGATACACTTCCCAGATAATTTCAGATTGTGTCAACTTGACAATTAAGACTAACTATCCATCACATACACAAGCCAACAAACTCTCAAGATTTCTGGAAACCTCCACAAAGAGGTAAGTCTTGTAGCTGAGAATGGCTATGAAGGCAGCCCAATACAAAGTCATACGTTCACCTAAAGCCATATGAGCTTTTGCTTTGTAACTCAAGGTTCTTGAGCATGAACTTTGTAGATAACAACGAGAGAGCCTCACGCCATAATGTTAAAAGGCAAGACTGCCTGATTTTGAGGGAGGATATTGCCCTCTGAACTGAGCTCCCAAAGTATGAATGGATAAGTTTCTGCTGTTTCAGGTCACCTAATCTGTGGTAGTTTGTTATATTATTAGCCCAAGAAATTAACATTGGTGCCAACGAGGAGAGACATTAGCGTCTATTGCTTTCTAGTATGGGAAAGTATTTGTTTAGCTAAGAGATAGGCCTTCTGACTACTCAGTGTCATTAGGAAAATGTGTGTCATGCATGTGCATGCATTTGTGTATACACAAAGGAATATCGCCACTATGGCTTACAGGCATTCTTTATTGAGTTACAGGAGATAGAATTCAAGGCTACCGATCTGTCAGAAAGCAGCAGCAGCAGCTGTTTCAGTTTAATGTGGCATCCTACAGTGGAGTGGTCCAACTGCTCCTTTCCTAGAATGGAGTCCTTTGCAATAGTGGGCTTGAAAGTAGACAAAAGAGACTCGGTTCTATGCTTTGGGAAGCTTATAGTTTTGGAAAGGTAATGAGATAGCAACAACTACATATATTAAGCAAGTCTATGTCACCAAAGGGGTAGAAAATACTTGAAGAGTATGTGTGGTTATAACTCAGGGAGGCTCTGTGGGAAGGAGAGCTCTTTTGTGGATCACTAGGAACACAAAGGGACAGAGAGGGCCATTCAGTCATGAGGGGAATGTGAATCAAGTACAAGTGGGGGATGTGTATCAAGGCTCAGCAGAGCCAATGACATCATTCTATGAGAGCAGGAGGTGAAGAGGTGGGGGAGGGTGAGATGTACATACTAAAGTCTCAGGCTCATGACAGGACCCAATAGCAGGACCAGTGAGAAAGCAGCTATCTGCAAGCTAAGGACAGAGGACCGAGAAGCAACTAAACCTACAGTCTTGGACTTTCAGCCTCTAGAACCAGGAAGAAACAAATTTCTGTTGTGTAAGTCATCTCCTCTGTGACATTTTGTTTTGGCAACTCTAGCATATTAATGCAAGTGATATATGATTGCAATATAATTATCATGATATGATTGATACAGGGAAAACACTTCAGGTGTTGGGTAGACCTTGAAGGTATATACACAGGAAGAGTCTTAGAGCAGGGCTTTGGGTAAAGATCACAGTAGCTGGCCTTAGTATGAATTGTGAGCAGAAAAACACAGAGGCAGTGAGAGCAATAGGCATGGCCTGAGGGAATCGGCTCTCTTTTCTAGGGTAGCAACATCGCCGTTTGACTCTTTGGAGACTTGCTCTTTCCACATGAGATTTGGAATCCTCCGGGAAAGCTCTTCGAGCAAGTGTAGCCCTTAGAAGTGGAACCAGAGTAGGGTGTAGCAGTGCCCCCTGTAACCCTGCTTTGGAGATAGAAGTAGAAGGAGAAGGAGCTGGGGTGTGTGCTCATCCCCAGCCCCATAGCAGGTGTGAAGCCAGCCCGGGCTACTTGGGACCCCACCTCCATGACAACCATAACAACAACAAGAAAAAAAATGGAATTGAAATCAAAAGGGAAACCCTTGCTAGCTGCCTTCTTTTGCTCTTATTATCTTCACTAGTCATCAGTAAGGGGCAGGGGAGTGACTTGTTACAGTGACTGAACTGTCAGGATAATTCTTTCAAGGCACTTTGTCATCAGTCCCAGATTTCTAGCTAATGTACAGAATTACGGTACGTTAATTAAGATGAACTGAGGTTTAAGAAAAGCCATTGAGGGACTGGAGAGATGGATCAGCGGTTAAGAGCACTGACTGCTCTTCCAGAGGTCCTGAGTTCAAATCCTAGCAACCACATGGTGGCTCACAACCACCTGAAATGAGATCTGATGCCCTCTTCTGGTGTGTCTGAAAACAACTACAGTGTACTTACATAATAAATAAATATATCTTTAAAAAAAAAAGTCATTGAAGAAAACAGTCATGGAGCTTAAAGGACTTAAAGGTCATATCCTTAGTAATAATGTCTATTTATTACTAGAGTCCGTTGATCAAAAAAAAGCATGCAAATTTTCCTATCAGTCAAAATGAGAAGAAAAGTAAGTAGAGTGATTCCCATGGGGATATATATATATATATATATATATATACACACATATATATAATTACTGCAACAATGAACACATTTTAAATATTAATTTAAAAACATTGTTTTCTGAGCATATTGGAGATATTACAGCAAAGAAGCAGTTTTCTGACCTGATGTTTAAATTAGGTCAAAGATGCTATGACCAGTCATAAGTGACCACACCAGCGAGATCCTTTGCATGTCTTTTTCTGGCCATGGACTGCTCATTGCTGGTCTGTATAAACTCTCTATTGCCCACACGAGACGTGACTTTCAGAGGGGTGAACGGACTGACCTGCAGTCAGTGTTGGATGCCGACACAGCTCATCCGTTGCGGGTCTGGAAAGCTAGTGTCTTACTACTGTTGGGTTTGTTTGCATTTTCTACTTGTACTCCCTAACAGATCTTCATCATGAACTACACAATGGGGGGTTCCGCGTAGAAACGTTCACCTCTAAAAGTGCTGCAACACTTGCAAAATTCCAAACCCATTGACTGGAGTTACTGTGACGCCTGGCTTAGTCCCATAAGCATTCAGCCAGCACATCCGTCTTTCCTTGCTCCCTTCTCTGACCACCCCTCCAGCCCCAGAGGATGATCCAATTACAACAGCATTTGTGAACCATGTGGTCTTCACTGAAGGCAGTGTAAGGGACACAGGGCAAAAGGATTACCTTGTCTCGCATCTCAACTTGAATGCCAAGTTGAGATTTCATTCTCGGCCTCTGTCCTATCACTCAGCCACGAGGTGCCCCTCACTATCCTCTGCACGAATAGGAAGGTCACTCTCCCCCTTTCTCTCAGTTCAGGCTCTCCTAGCCACTACCCTGGAATCCCTGCTTCGTTCAGCTCAGTAAGCCAGAAGCCAGGACCAGAACCTTACAAGTCCTTGAACACACCTTCTGAAGCCTTCCACAGCATGTCTCTACAAATTATAGAAATGTTTGACTGTAAACAATTCCTATTCCCTGATCATTGTGGGCATGATTTACTGGCAAAGCAGACACTGCCCAAGATACACTGTAGACAGAAACGTGTGAATGTGCAGGAGAGAGGAGAGTCAGCAAAGGCTTTGGCTGAGCGTCTCTGTGCTCTTCCATGTCACGGTTGGCTGCTAAATTAAGACCATCTGGCTCATTCCACAGTAGCTAACACAAGGAAATGCTTAAAAGACTGCCTTTCGGATATTAAATATGACTTTTGAAAACCCAAAATAGTTGTTATTATTAAGCCTCAGATCAAAGGACAGTGTAATTAGTATTTGGACAGAACTGTAAATAGAAAGGCATTCGACAAAGAGTGTGTTATACCTTCTTTAGATCAGCTTACACATCATGTATATGTACATGGTGGTGGAAAAACAGAATGTATTAGGGGGCAGAAATAATGGCACAACACTGCCTGGAGCTCTGTCTGATATGAATGCAATATATGTTTTATGTGTATGAGTGGATTTTTTTCATAACAGTGTGATATGTTTTTTCCATCTTCCTTACTATTAGTTATTTTAAATATTGTGACTTCAATCATTTTTTTTTTCACCAATAGACATTCTTAAAAAAAAAAAGTCTTCATGGATCTCTTGGTAAATTTATACCACTATATGACGGCTTAAATCCTCTAGTAATTCTTTGGATAATTCCTAAATTACTCAAAGAACTGTATCCTTGGCAATAAATCCTATGAACAAAATGAACAGGGGTTTGTGGGAAGGGACTAGCTAAAGAAAATAGGCATCTGAAAACGCGGTAGGAAAGGGGCAAAGGCTTCTAGACAACCATTAACTGTCCTGGTGGAGAGATAGATTAAAATGTCTGAAAGAAATAGAAATGTTAAATGCTCTAATTTTGCATCAAGTATGTAATTTCTCTTTTTTGTTGTTTTGTTTTATTTTACATTCAACCAGTTGGAACCTGCAAAATAATACAGCACAGATTTCTTTTTATTGGTCCTATAATACTTCCCCCTGAACAATTATGTATATGATTCAGGGGACTGTCACTGCCAAACTGATGTCTTCCCTTGGGATCAGGAGGAACAATTGCCCTTCCCTGTGGGGTGGCTCTAAAAGCTGAGGCTAAAAGCCCAGCCCATTGAAGGGATGGCAGGAGCTCTGGGGAGTGTGCCTCCCTTTGTGGCTGGGCCAGGGAAGCTTCAGAGTTGGGCCAAAATACTTCCTTCCAAATGGCCAACACACCCATGGACCTGCTGCAAAGCTCTCTAACCAGAGAGAAGAAATGGTGTCACGGCTTTTTTAACTGTGTAAAATTCCCCAAGTGTTTTATTTTTAATGTGTTAATGGTTCCCAGTTTATTTCGGCCTGCCAGGTTTTCATGGGTTTAAATGAACAAAGCAAATCAAGAAACACAGGATGTAACTTCAGATCAATAACGTGTGAAAAAGAAATATTTCATTAATTTAACTGTTCCCTAAATATCTACTTTGCCTTCTCCTCCAAATAGCACTCTCACCTCCCCCTTTTCTCATTTTCATAGGTTTGAAAAGTTGTGGAAAATGAATCTACTTCATATGCAGCAAGGGTCAAGTCTGAGCTTGAAATGTCCTCGTGGGCTTCTAACTCTGTGATTGGCATCTTCTTTATAAAGTGGGGCCAGTTGTACTTATGAGGACTGAGTGACAGAAGATGAAATACAGTCCTGGGAACCACATAAAGGTTAGGAATCAGAGGCTCCTGGAGCCAGCAGTTCAACCGCCCACTCACTACCTGACACAAAATCCAGTACACCTTACTTTTGGGAGGTACTAGGGGTGGTGAACAGGCTAGACTTGAACTTCCTCTGAAGCTAAGGATTTCTTTGTGTTCCTGATGTTTCTACCTCTACTGGGAATATAGACATTTGGCATTCTACACAGTATACTCTACCCATGAGGCCAACCCCTGGCCCTCTGGGCCTCACTCTTCTCATATACAAACCGAGAACAAAACCAGCACATAACTCAGGCTTATTCTTGGGAGGCTTAGCTAACTTCGTAAGTGTAAGGTGCTTGGATAGTGCCTGTGCAGAGGCAACCCTTGGCCAATGATAAACAGAACTCGTGACTCTCTACCTGTTATGTTGGGTGGAGCGTCACTCCCTCTACCTCTCTTAGAGTGAATGTGTCCAGTGCAAAAGTTTAGCTTCTTTCCCATACAGAGAGACCGTGAGATGCCTTTATGGTTTGATGTGTTGGGAAAGAGGGCTAGCTGGAAGGTTCACCTAAGGCAGTGACTAGATTTCTGTCTCACAAGGTCTAGGAGCTTGGGGTTCACAGGGATGACACTCAGTTAAGGGAGGGCAATGTTGCAAAACTGAACTAGACTTCTCTCAAAATGGGCCACTTTGTCCTGGCTGGACCATGAGTCTGCCATCAGGGCCTTCATCCAGGAGAGTTTGCATTTATGATTCTCACTCATGCTGTGATCACTGGGGCACCTTGAGGGGAAGTGGTCCTGTGTACAGTTGGGGGGAGGGAACACACACAGGAAAGATTCTTGGACCCTCAGATGCAGGAAGCTAGTGGCCCAGGGGAGTCATGGTGGTTAAATGAAATAGTCTATTGTCATGAAATCTGACCTAAGGGAACTGCCTTAGCAGAACATCTGACCGTGGATGAGTCTGCCAAGCAGAAGCCAAGGGCTGTACTGCAAGAGGGACTGACACACTGGACAGCTGTCACATCTAGGGAACCTGAGGGCCAGTGTCCAAGATCTACTTACAGTGGTTTATGGGACTTGGGCATTTATGGTCTTCTCTGGGAACTACTTTCAGAACTTGTTGTCATCTGGGAGAATGGCCCTGGAAAAATGACCTGCTGAAAGCAGGCTGAGGGCAATGGCTGGATGCTGAGCTTTTAAGTGAGGCAGAGCTATTGCAAGGGACACTGAACATTTAAACAACTAATTTGTCTCTCCCTGTAGCAAGGCATAAACAGACTGGATCTTCCACCAGCTCCAGAAACCATTTTCTCCTTTAGAAAGTTGCTTACAAATATATGTCATCATGCCAGCAGTAAACTATGACAGCCACCATCTTAGCCATCAGTCAGGTTCAAGGTTGTTCTCCTGCAAAGTAGAGGAAAGTTCAGCTCGAAATAGGATGGCTGTGGCTGTGCAGAGATTAGTGTTGAGCAAGTCATTTTTGTTGTTGTTTGTTTTGTTTTTTCAAGACAGGGTTTCTGTGTAGCCATGGCTGTCCTGGAACTCACTCTGTAGACCAGGCTGGGCTTGAACTCAGAAATCCACCTGCCTCTGCCTCCCTCCCAAGTGCTGGGATTAAAGGTGTGCGCCACCACTGCCCTGCAAGCAGGTCATTCTTGAGAGGCCCTCACTGAGTCAAAAGAAGCCCCGGGGTTGATATTTGGAAAACACAGTCATTGCTTTTATGATTTAGCTGCTAAGACTCTTCCATTCATTCCAGAAAGCCTTCTGACTCAGTTGCCTATTTTACTCTCTGACCTTACTGTCTTAGTCTGAGCCATTCTCTCAAAGAGGAGAGATATCCTGCTTTCCTTGTCTGGGGTAATTTCATCAGCCTTTGTCCTCTTTGTTTTGCTATCTGTAGAGTCCTGGCACACTGACTGGGCCAGGCTTACTTCCTCTTTCAGGCAGGCTTGGCTTATCTCCAGAATGATTTGAGACCTGTTTTGGAAGTATGTGTGGGAGGTGGGCTGATGTGGAAATAAAGGTCAGATAAATAACCATTGTCACTGGGAGACCCAGGTAGAACAGAATCTGCGGGTCAACAGCAAAGGTTCCTCATGGCCTCTGCTCCACTGCTCACACATGACCCCTCCATTGTCCTTGGAAAAGATAAGGAATGTTGTCTGCTGGGAGAGTCCCTAGAATCCAAGGCCCCTGATTGCTGTACAAAGATGGAACAGATCTTAGAGTCTGTAGCTCTGGGTCTCTCCAGGAGTCTTGCACTTGGAAAGAGGTGGATTTGGAATGGATTTGCGATGCCACGTGTTGGGGGTGGGAAGCTGGTAACTGCATGGATGGTGTTTTACTTGCTCAAATGAATCAAAGGCCCCTTCTGTGTGTTGGCTAGTTGTGCTTTCCTAAGATATGAATAAGATCCAGTTACCTCTGCTTCACTCTGTTGACTCATCAGCAGTTACAGCATTAGATCTGGACCTTCCCCCTCATTATTTGTGCTCTACATGGACAGGCCACTGCTTCTTCCTTCCCAGTGGGCCGTGTCTGTTCATCTTCTGTGACAAAGGTTGACAAACTACAGGCCACTACCCAAATTTGGCCCTCCAAAACCACAGCGAAGAATGGCTCTGATATCTAATGGCAGTTGCAAGCTGAACAATTAAACAAGGTGCCAAAGTGGCTATTCTTGATTTCACTCCTTGATTTGAAAGCCTAAAATATGTCTATCTAGTCCTTTCCAGAGAAAATTTCCTGTCCTCTTTATGGTATCATGACATCCTTTGCTGCTTAGTGTTTGTCTGCTAATTCTATCAAGCACAATGGCTTTGTACAAACTGTCCCTCCTCCTTAAATCTATCTTGTGCTTCTCCCCCAATATCTCATATATCCCAGGCTGGTGTGGAATGATCTTGAATGATCTTGAATTTTTGGTCTTCCTTAGTGCTGGTATTCCAGGTATGTGCTATTACACACTCTGTTTGAGTTCCAGGGGTGGTGGGGATGGAATCCAAGGCTTTGTGTATGCAAGGCAAACATCCTACTAACTGAGCTATAGCCCCAGGCCCAAAGTGCCTCTGTTCTGTGCCTGGTGCCTGGTGCTTGGTGCCTGGTGTCTGGTGCTTAGAATTCTGATGGGATAAGTCACTGTTTTCCTAAGAGTACATGACTCAGTGACAAAGGCACATTTACAACTGTGAGTAGAGAAACACCGGAAACACTTGAGTTAAAGACAAGGTCGTTGCTATCAGAATGAGGTTATCAGAGAGTGCTTTCTGGAAACAATGGTAATTGCCACTGAATTTTTAAGAAAAAGCAGTAGTTTACAGCATCAGATTGGGGGACCCATTTGAAGATTTTTACCCATGAGAAAAGAAATTTGTGAAGCCAGGGTTGTCAAGAACTTTGCATCAAGAGAAAGCCATGATAGGTCTCACAAGGACAGAGATAGCTCAAGGCTTATTTGTTCTTTGTAAGGATGGTATGGTTGCAATGTAAAGAATGAAGCAAGATGGGGCAGGAAGACTAGATAAGAGGACCTTATTCACCCAGTTAAGAAATCTTGAGATGTGAAGAACACTCAGGTTTGAGGTCATTTAGTGAACCCTGCTGTGTTACAGGTGAGTGTTTAGCTCTAGGCATTCAGTAGATAGATGATAGAGTCATTGGCTTATGTAGGGGATGCTTTGAAGACCAGGTGGTGGTATGCAGGAAGACTGTGATTTGGGGCTGCCTGTCATTCAAACCGTAATAACTTTAGAATTACTGCTGAGCCTAAGTTACTCCATATTATGTCCAACAGTGGTTGTTTAAACTGTGTCTTACCCTGAGAGACACTGTTTTGGGGAGTTTTGTTAGTTTGTTTTGGTTTTTTCAAACAGGGTTTCTCTATGTATCCCTGGCTGTCCTGGAACGTGCTCTGTAGACCAGGCTGGCCTTGAACTCAGAAAACTGATTGCCTCTGTCTCCTGAGTGCTAGAATTAAAGGGATGAGCCACCACTATTACCCATGTTTTTAACAAGAGGCTCTTGACTCTATTTTGAAGATGGAGGATGATTCTGCACCATATTGAACATGGGAACAATACCACTATCCAGAACCACTAAGACACCAATTGATAACTTTTTCCTAATAGCAGAACTGGAGCCACCCTGTACATTTATTTGAGTAAATTGGGGCTATGGGCCCATATAGGTGTTTAAAAATCTTATTAGCAAAGCTAGGCATAGAAATTTATCAGATATACCAGACTGGTGAAAGGGTATGGAAAGAACTTGTAACATAGTTGTGGGGGAATTGTCCAATGACATATCATCTGATCATGGGAGTGTGAATCAAGGAACCAACAGGTAGAGAAGTCCTAACTGTCCCAAAGCCTCAGCGTGACTCAGTTTCCACTGTTGACTCTGCCTCCTAGAACTTTCATCTACCCACTTACTCATCTGAGCCTGCTATCCATCAGTCCATCTGTTTGTTCATTTGCACATGATCCTGGTCTTCTCCTCTACAGCCTCCATAGCACCTCACTTCTGTAGGTCATCTCTGACCCTGCTGCTTGATTCTAAGGCAGCAGCTGCATTTGTGACCTTATTCCCACAGACTCTGCATCCTCATCAGCTTCTGCCTCTCAGACCCTTTTGTAACACCTTGCAACTTACTGATATAAATAGGTAGATACATAGATAGATATAGAGGATTTAGATAGAGGCCAAGATAAATACCCAGAGAGAAAGATTTATAGTGTGATATGCAATGTGTGATCTGAGAGTTCATATTAGTAATTATGATTGGAATAAAAGAACTTTTATCTTCCTTGTCAAGAGCTATCAAAGGAAGGGGTTCTATTACACAAATTTCTGCCAGTGAAACCACTGTGCCTTGTAAATTGACTTGCAAATTGTAAATTTAAGTCTGGCATGGTGGAAAAATAAAATGTGTTTGCCTCTGCTGTTTCTGACATAGCACAATCGTGGCAGTCCCTTTTGCAAGAGGCCCTCAGCCTGAGCTGGGATCCTTCTACACTGGTTCATTGTGGTGGTTTGAATATGCTTGGCCCAGGGAGTGGGACTACTAGGAGGTGTGGTCTTGTTGGAGGAGGAGTGTCACTGTGTGTGTGGGCTTTGAGACCCTCCTCCTAGATTCCTGGAAGCCAGTCTTCTCCTAGCAGCCTTCAGATGAAGATGTAAAACTCTCAGCAACTCCTGCACCATGCCTGCCTGGATGCTGCCATGTTTCTGCTTTGATGATAATGCACTGAACCTCTGAACCTGTAGGACAGTCCCAATTAAATGTTGTTTTTATAAAAGTTGCTTTGGTCATGGTGTCTCTTCACAGCAATGGAAACACTAAGACAATTAGTCTGATCAGACTATTGAGCAAGTAATATTTAGCTAATCTATTATTTTCTGTTTTCTCCTCCAGTTAGATGTGGTGAACTCATTGAAAGTTGATGTAGTGTCTACCAAATGGTCATACTAGCAGAGTCCAGCAGTGTCCAGATACTCAGAAGGGTATGGCTGAGCTAACTTGAAATGGGGATGTGCTGAGGTTGGCTGAGCAGGAGTTCTGTTCTCCAAAAGACCTATGTTATAGTTTTGCTGCTAACTAGCTGAATGAGCTGTTGTCCATTCATTTTTCTTCTCTTTTGTCCTGTTTTTCTTTTTAAGACAGAGTTTCTTTGTATAGCCCTGGCCATCCTGGAACTCATTCTGTAGACAGGCTAGCTTGAAACTCAATTTGCCTGCTTCTATCTCCTGAGTGCTGGGATTAAGTCATGTGCCACCACTGCCCAGCTTGTCCATTCACTTCTTATAGAGACTGTTCCCTTCCTCCATGGTTTTAAGGTTACTTTTGAAAGGAGTGGAGACACCAGACATGAATAAGGGGACAAATTGGGGCATTGGAAGTCAGAGACCTGGATTCCATCCTGACTGTGTGACTGTTGCCAAAGCTTTGAATGAGCTATTCCTGTTAGATGCTGATGTCTGTTCTTTAAAGGGGGTGGGGATTCAAATTAGATCATGGTTCTTCTTGTCTAGCATTCTTTTATGATTTATAAGGCTCGTCAGTAAGTGTGGGGTGGTGTGCAGATGATAGATTCAGAAACAAATGTTATGAGGATCCATGTTTCGGTACCAGAGAGGCTTCAGTTGTAAACAATATGACATGAACTCTGGTCAGAGCTGTGACATGTCTCCTGGCTCCCCTTCAGAACCGGGGTGCTTCTCCACTGTCAGGAGAAGCTGACCGAGGTGCTGTTTGTTGACAGCAGAACCATCTTGGGCTGAAGAGAATGGCTCTCCCCCAGTAGTCTCTTTATGGGGACAGCCCTTATCTAGTCACTAGTTAGTGTGATATTATGAAAGCCAAATGCTTGCATTTCCTTTCTGAAAACTCTTTAAAGAATCACCCTAGCCCAGAGCTGCTCCAGAATTTACTGGAATTGCACCATGCTTCAACTTCCCCTTCACTTCTACCCAACTCTGCCCTCTTCATTTCTCTTCTTCCTCCTTCTTCCTCTTCCTCCTCCTCTTCCTCTTTTTAAAAAATTTTAAAGTGTATTTGTCTGCATGTATGTCTGCTCTCAATGTGCATGTAGTGCCCATAGACACCAGAAGAGGGAGCTGAATCTCCTGGAACAGGAGTTAGCAAATGTTTGTGCAAGTTACAAATTACACATGTTCTGGGAATCCATCCTACATCTTCTAGAAGAGCAGCCAGTGCTCTCAGTCACCAAGCCATCTCTCCAGCCTTTCTCTTCACTTCTTAGGTGTTTCCAAGCCCATCTCTACCCAAAATGCCAGTGTTTCCTAGTGAATGTGACCTCCAGTTTCTTACCCACAGGCTTATGATGTGTGAATTTGGATTAGGCTGGTAGGAGTCAGCGAAGCCTCCAGTGCTCCTTAGTAATGAAATGCAGGTTGAGATCTTCTTCTTTAGAGTACTAAAAATGACTCTTCATGTCTTCTCTCGGACATAAAGTCTGTATATCTATAACACACACAGACACACACACACCATGCACACAGCATGAAACCGAAGGGAGGTTCTCTGCAGGGACAGGGGAAGCAGTAAGGTGTGGTAATGGAGATAATTAGAGTAGCAAGATGAAGAGAGTGAAAACAAGGTAAACTGATACATCCGTATACATCTATATGAATAGTGAAGCCCATGATTTTGTATGCTGACTGAGCCATTAGTTAATAAGAGCTGATGTAGACCAAGCCAAGACCGGGATACAGATTGCTAACAAAGACATAGCAAAGATGGCATCTCTTATGCATCCCGCTGCACTTCAAAATAGTAAATGTGATTTCTTCTATTTTAATATCCTGAGCCAGAGGAGTTAGTTAGTCAGGACTGGGTCAGCCAGTGCTCTTCCAAATGACACCATGAACATCCCTTCAGGCAGACTGGGGGAGATGTCTAGTGGGCAGAGCACTTACAAGCATGGAGACTTGAATTCAAATCCCTAAATACACGTAAAAATCCAGCATGGCTTCACTCACACCTGTACCATAGTGCTCCTGGGGCAGAGACTGGAGCATCTCTGGGATTGCAGCCTAGCTTTAGGTTCTGCAAGAGACTGACCCAAGGGATTAGGCCGGATACCTAGCATCATTCTCTGGACATTCATACATATGCACATACCCCCTGCCCACTCCCCCACCCCCAGGACAACCCCCTTCAAGTGACACCATGAAGGGCCTCTCCAAATGATACTATTAAAAAAAATTAAATAAAGAAATCAAAAAGCACTCTAAAAAATTCCATCCGACTTAATGAATCGTAACTCTATGTTCAGCACTCAGAGCTGGGGAACTTAAGCCTCGTTGCCTACAACCAGTTGCCTGGGCTTCACTGTTTGAAGACAGTTGAGCTACAGGTTTTCCATTCAACCTCCTCTGTGCAAGATGAAGAAGTTACAGTCGTGTTCTGTCGCCCAAGTTCAGTGCACCACGAAAAGGCAGAGAAAGATAGCGGCAAGGAGAGAGACAAATGATTAGTTATCACCCTGTGAATAGCTAGATAAATATTGACTAAGAGTGTCTAGGAAGAGAGGCATTCGGATCTGCCTGCAAAAATTAGCTCCCCTCCTCCCCTCCCTCCCCCTACTGTTCAGTGGCTCTGCTGCGAGAAGCTGACTTCTTTATTTCTCTCTGTGGGAGCTGCCATCTTAATGACTCAGCACAGCGCTCCTCCAGCGGGCGGTCCTGCCTCAGGTGGCAGATCAGGCCTGGGAGAACTGAGGTCTCATTTAAACTAAGTTAGAAATTTCCCAACTTGTTTTAAAATGAAATAGATTTGTAAAAATAACAATAATAATTATTTGACAGTGCTATTATAGCTCCCAGATCGCAATTTAACCTTTAAAGTAGATCCATCCTTTTCTTTTACCAACTTTCTTGGCTCCTGTGTCAGGCATTTCTCACCTGGGCTAAAAGCTTTCTCGGCTCCCGAGGTGAGTCAACAGCCCCGAGGAACTCAGTTCTTCCTAACCTGGACCTTGTTGAATGTTAAGGTTCACAATTAGCTATTTTCATTCTTAAATGTATTTTTTCATACCTTTAGTCTTTAAGAATGTGCTTAAACATAATGTTGTATATGCATATATGACATCAGAGTAGAAGTGTTTATTTAATAAAGGTAGGTCAGGAGACTGGGAGAGGGAATATACATTTGTATGGAAATAATTGGAAAAATACAATTGAAAAATGTGTATCAAACAAACTCTCATTGTGGGGTAATGGTTATTTCTCCAGGCTACATGTCAGGTTTTCCAATAGACTTAATGGGATTTTACTTCAATTCTTAAATAGTGGTATGTAGCTTACAGGCAATGTAATGCACCAACCATAATCACCCAGCTCACCAGCCTCCTCACCTGGTTATCTATCTGTCACATGCAAGTTGACTGTGACCCACTTCAAAGATGACAGGTCTCTGCTGGGGTGTTGAGGGTTAAATGAGTTGCTGCTTATGCTAAACGGTCTCCTGACTTGCCCCCTTCTCCAGAATCAGGCCCTAGGACCCCTCCTGGTCCCACTCTATCTTCCAGCTATAGTGTTTGTTGCCCTCTTCCCTCATATGGTGAAACTATGATCTTATCTGGAGTTGAGGCCTGAATGAAGGGATTAGGTGGCGCCCATAGGAATGGGATGTGTGCCCTTATAGGAAGAGGGCAGACAGCTGTACTCTGCAACCTAGAAGAGGGGCTTGCAGAACTCATGTAAGATTCCGGGGAGCCTAAGCTTACCAGGGTCTCCCTGAGTGAACCACATGGAGCCAGGATCGATGCAAAAAGCAAGAGGAATTTATTGTTCCAGTGCACTGGGGTCATCTCAGACCTGAAGGAGAGGCAGTGACCCCCAGCACCCATTCGGGTAAGTTTTTATATGGTTTTCAGGGGCAGAACAGAGCATCAGCAACTAGGCACAATATGATTGTTGGAACAGTGCACCCTTTCAACTGATTGGTCTTTAAGGAATGAGGTGACAAGGACTTCCTTTGTCTGAAGGTGGGCCACAGTCAGTCCTGTGGAATGTGTCCCACCTGCAGGTTGTTTCCCCCCTGTGGTCTGAAAAATGTTAATTAGCCTCTCCCTTCCGGGAGAGGCAACTGTTTCTTGACCTTCCCAAAGTTCCTTAACTGACCTTTTCACTCACAGGCATTCTGATCTTGGATTTCCCAGCCACTGTGACTATAAGATGTGACTTTCCTTGGCTCGTTCTGTTGTTTGTACTTTAGGGTGCACTGTTCCAGTACCCTGTGAGACAACGATTTGCTCAACTTAAAGCTGTTCAGCTCTCATACTTTCTACCTCAGGACCACACAAGTGGGACCGGGATCTCCCCTAGCCTCCAGCCACCTGCTCAGAATCCCCTCTAACTGCCTCTCTCCACACACTTTTCAAGCTCCCCCCAATGTCTCTTACCAACCTTGTAGCACTTCTCTTTCGTCTTAGAGGATGTGTGTGTGTATGTGTGCGTGTGTGTGTGCTTTATTCAGAGATATCACCGCCCACATGTCTGTCAACTTCCTCAAAGACTTGATATATGCTAGGATGAGCTCATTAACCAGTTCTCTATTATATTCTTAAGCTCCTCCCTCCAGCTGTTCTCTTCAGTTGCTGTGTCTACCTAGGACCCTAAGCATGTGGCATTCCCTGGTTGGCCTCTCAGCCTTCAGGCCTGCTCCTACTTGCGACAACTTGTGAGGTTCCCTCAAGTAGCCTCTCTGGAAGTAAGCTGGCATTTAGCCATCCTCACTTCATCTTTGATGATTGATGCTCTGCCATCTTCCCCTTGCCTGTCCACCATCCTTATCTTCCCTTTGATGATTGTCTACCATCTTCACCTAGCCTTCAATGATTGATTGTCCATCACCTCACATTTGATGATGGTCCACCATCCTTACCTCACCTGTCTATCATCTTCATCTTGCCTTCAATGATTGAATGATGGATTGGGTGTATTCATAGTGAACCTGTATCATTAGGAAGCAGCAGACTGGGAATTTGGAATTTGAGATATCTTTTGCTTTACCATGGTTAGCAATCTGCACTAGGTTGGGAATTGGGACATGAGATGGGTTAAAGAGAAAGGTTCAAGGGATGGAGAGATGGTTCAGCAGTTAAGAGCACTAGCTTCTCTTTTAAAGAACTGGGGTTCAATTCCCAGCACACACATGGCAGTTATAACTGCCTGTAACTCCAGTTCAAGAGGATCTGGATACATGTGTGTATATATATATATATATATATATATATATATATATATATTCATATTTACACACACACATATATACATGCAAGCAGAACTGGTGGAGAGAGAGAGAGAGAGAGAGAGAGAGAGAGAGAGAGAGAGAGAGAGAGAGAGAGAGAGAGAGAGAGAGAGGAAGCTCCAGAGTCTTGGGCTTTTATTTGATGAGAGGCTCAGCATATGACACAGACATGCAGGAGTTCATAGGGTATGGGCATGGGGATGGGGGGAGCACCTAAGGAAAGGGGTCACATAGGCCTAAGCAGTTGGCATCTCCTACTGTCAAATAAGGATATCTGTCTGCTGATTGTGACAGATTATCCCTGTGATACTAATGTGTGGAATTACTTAAGAAGCAAGTCTTTATTTGCTATCCATCTGCATTCTGCCCAGCACTCCAGCAGTCTGGTACCTCCGAGTAGAAACAGTATGTCCCCAGATCCTGCAGAGTCAATGAGAAGGAGCGACTGCACATCATCACCAAGAGATCAACATGATCTGTGGATATTATTATATTAAATCTCTGACTCACAACCCTGCCCTATTCAAAGCAAACCTTATATAATATTACTGTGAGCATCTGGAAGGAACTCTAAATGGGCCTTAGTCCATACAGAAAACACCATCTTAGTGTGCACAGGAGAGATAATGGCCATTTGATACTCACCTGGGAGGCCAATGATGCATGGCTATTGGGTTGAGATTTCCAGGTGCCCTCTTTTTCCAATGGACTGAGTCCCAAATCTTCCATCTTCCTGTGAATGTTGTCACTTTCACCTTTCTGCTCTCACCACCATCCCACCTGTACACCAGGCACATGGTTGTATTTACTGCTCTCTAAACCCACCAGCTTGTCTCCGGCTTTCAATGCTTTGAGTAAACTACTTCTTCTGTCAGAAGGCTCATCCCCACCTTTGCCCTCCTCCACCTGGTGAAGATCTTTAAGAATAAGTGCACATCTCAAGCCTTGTGTAAACTCTTTGTCATCTACAGACTGGATTTATTGTTCTTTCCTCTTATCCTTCATGCCCTCAAACAGTAAGACTCTTTATACAAAGACCTAACTACATGAGGTTCATCTCTTATTATTTAATCCACACCAAACCTCTATGAAGATAGTGATATTATTATGACTAATTTTACTGCTAATGAAAATTTAAAGCTTGAAGAGGCTAACTCTCTCAGTGTTTTGTTGGCAATTAATTAAGTGACAAAGCCATATTTCAAACCCAGATCATATACCAAAGCATGGAATCATTTTCTCAAAGTCATTTATTGAGCTGGCTGTGGTGGCTCACACCTTTAATCCCAGCACTCAGGAGGTAGAGGCAGGCAGATCTCTGTGAGTTCAAGGCCAGTCTGGCCTACATAGTGAGTTCTTCTAGTATAGCTAGAGCTCTATTGTCTCAAAAGAATCAAAATAAGTAAATAGGCATTTATTAGTATCTTTCCTAGGCTTGAGTACCTTAAAGAGACTGAGACCTTCTATCTCTTTGTCCTGGTACCAAGCACTGTGTCTGCTATGTGATAGACACTCCATAAATGTTTATAAAACGAATAATTCAGAAAAAACATGAGTGTGCCATGTTAGAGACTTCTCATGTTCTAAGACTTCTCTATTATCTTTTAAGTTGGAGAGGCATGAAGTGTTCCTTCTGGTGATGACATTGGGAAGATGGCTCCCTAGAGGAGAATGATTAATATTCCAACTAAGAAAATCCAGAAGTCAATAAGATCGGACTGTACTCTTGAACTCGTGGTAGTCTAAGAGCTCATCTTCAATGGATCACAGGGCTCCCAATGGAGGAGCTAGAGAAAGTACCCAAGGAGCAAAAAGGGATCTGCAACCCTATAGGTGGAACAACATTATGAACTAACCAGTACCCTGGAGCTCTTGACTCTAGCTGCATATGTATCAAAAGATGGCCTAGTCGGCCATCACTGGAAAGAGAGACCCATTGGACACGCAAACTTTATATGCCCCAGTACAGGGGAATGCCAGGGCCAACAAAATGGGAATGGGTGGGTAGGGAAGTGGTGGGGAGGGTATGGGGGACTTTTGGGATAGCATTAGAAATGTAATTGAGGAAAATATGTAATAAAAAAAAAAAGCTCATCTTCAACAGGGCTTCTTCCCAGAGTAATTAGAATATATACATAATCTCTGAATTCTGCCTGTCCACTCAGCAAAGGTTGACAGAGCATACCCAGCACATCAGGCATTATACTACATTCTGAGGACACAATAGCCAACATATTCATGTTCCCCAAAGTGGGCTTGTAATTATCTGTCCATGAAATACCAGTTCTGCTGGCAAAAATACTTTTTTACCCCCACTTAGGAAAATACCTTTCACCCTTATATCATGTGTTCAGTGTGTGGGGGTGGGGGCTCCACTTCTTGACTTTAAATTTGGGTACATGGACGCCCACTGTATTGCATCTTCTGTGTGCATCGTGACTGATGCGGGTAGGTCACACAGTATAAGGTGAACAGTTGCATGTAGTTATAAGAAATATTTTGGAAATAATAGGAGTAAATTGATGCTTTCTTCTAGAGGGAGCTTTCCATCAGAGAATGAAACCAATACAAAGGAAGACAGAGATGAACTTTGAGAACAAGAATGCATGAATGGCACAATTTTAGGTCTAGAAAGAGTGATTAGTGACAACATCAGAGGCCTGGATTTCCCATTCTCCCATTCAGACAAACTGGTACATTCCCTTCCCTCTTCAGCTACTTGAAAGTAGATATATTTCATTTGCAATTGAGTCCTAAATAATGATAACTTTATCTTATAGGAGTAAGGTTTTGTAAATAACATCTGTAAATGTAGTGCCAGATGAAGCACAGGGGCTCTGCAGAACAAAGAATTCCTCTTCTTAGTGGTCGAGAAGTCAGACACTTAAGTCTAAGATGACTGCTATTGCATACAGTGTCTTCAGGCTCAAGCCATGTCCTGGAGAAGGAAGACAATAATGCTAGAGAAGACTGTTCATTTCTTAGGGCCATTGTTCATTTCTTATGGCCATTGTTGATGTGCTATGAGACAGCAATGAGCTAAATGGAAATCAAAGAGCTTTTCTCAGAAAAGTCCATCTTGTATTAGCCAGCAGTCCTGGTTCACTGAGAAGAACCACATGACAAGCCCAATTCTCTACACCAAGTTGACATAAGTGAGGTTTAAAGAAAGTTAAAAAGTAGGAGGAGAAAAACTTGGAACCTGGAAGCATATTTCTCATCATCACCTTCCAAACACACTCTCTTTTATAAAATCAAAAGCTATTCTCAGGGGTGTAAGAGAAAACAGGAAGCTTTCATCTTACCTCTTCATCCTATTACATGGTGAACTTGGGAAATAGAATAAATAGAATAAAGATGTCTGGCTGCCAAGGGGAAGACAATGTCAGACAATGGTGTAGATCCAATGGCCAGCCACCCTCACTGTGGATTTGACTCAACATTTATCAACCAACACCTCAGTAGGTTTCAAGAAAACCATGATGTATGTCTTGATTTGTTTTATTGCCAACTCAATACAATCTAGATCTACTGGGAAGAGAGATCCTTGACTGAATCGTATGATCCAGTTAATTTAGTCTGTGGCCAGGAATGGTCTTGATTACTGACTGATGTGGGAGTCGGAGGATAGCCCACTGCGGGCGGCATCATCCCTAGACTCATGGGCCTAAGTTATATAAGAAGATAACATTCAGAAATCCATGGAGGGAGCCAAAAAAGAAGTGTTTCTCCACGTTCTCCCCAGCTTCCTGCCTTGAGTTCCTGCCCTGATTTCCCTCAGTGATGGACTGTGAAATAAAAACTGAAATAAACCCTTTCTTCCCCAGATTGCTTTGGTCAAAATGTTTTTTGACTAAAAAACATAGCAACAACGATAACAAAAAGCAAACTGGAACAATCAACCACTGGGATAGTCACAGGCTGGTGAATTCATTACTAGAAAATGAGAGGCCCTAAGAAGGCAAGTTAACCATTGTGTCTCTTAATGCTGGTCATGGAGTCCAGAAAGGAGAGTTCCTGCTGATCAACAGACCCAGGGAAAGCCACGCTGGCCACTCAGGACCTCAGAGTTGAGGTGTATTGGTTGGCTCTGCCCTCTGCACTGTGTTCCTGGGAGTATATGTTCTGCTTTCCTGTCTTCTTTTTCCAAGTGGGAGCTTTAATTGCATTTTTTTTTCTCTCTCTACCATTGTGTAGCATATGTGTTGGGGAAGAAGTGAGAAAAAGGTTATTCAGCCATAAGTTTCCACACGCAAGAACTAGAACTATCCATATCAGAAGTTTAACCACAGAAAACCCAATTCTTGAAGTAGAAGAAACTGATGTGATGCGGGAATTAAGAGCCGTGGCTGGCTGTGGAGTCTTATTACTGATCTACCATCTACTTGGTAGCTGAGTGACTTGGGCCAACTTATACCTTTTCACTGTGCCTCAGTTTCTTTACACATAAAACATGGAGATTGGAAATAGGAATCAAAAATAGCAATTCCTCCAAATATATACATAAATAAATAAATAATTAATTCCAGCACTTGGGCGGCAGAGGCAGGCAGACTGAGTTCGAGGCCAGCCTGGTCTACAGAGTGAATTCCAAGACAGCCAGGGCTACACAGGGAAACCCTGTCTCAAAAAACAATAAATAAATAAATAGCAATTCCTAATTCATCACATTCTTATAGGATTGCATAAGTCAATTCAAATAGAGCAATTATAGTGACTGGCATGTATTGAATGTTTAACAAAGGTCATCCATTTCATTATCTGTTATCCCCTCTAGAATATATCTAAGTGTGTTCTTAGTGTTGGATGTTTTCTCTATATTTAGTGGGAGTCTTAGGAAAAATTATATGGATCTATGCCAGACAATGGAAAAGACTGAATGGTGTTCTTCTTCTGGTAGCAGAATGCTTCTTGTCTTTATGGGGTCATCACTTCATATATATATATATATATATATATATATATATATATATATATATATATATATATATATATTGACCATACCCATCACCTTTGGGCTCTTCTAACATGGGGCTGTTACACACACTGCACAGAGTTGGTAGGATTAAGTGTGACAATGTAATAAGGTGCCAGAACAATGCTGAACACATGCTAATAACTCTCAGATCTCAGGCCTTCCCATTGCTCCTGCTTCTACAGCAGGAACCTGGAATTCAACAATGGTAAGGAAACGCAAGAGTCAGGGATCTATCTTCCCACTTCATACGCTGCTTGACTCCTGCCTGATCTTTTATTTCCCAGGACAGCCTGCCCTGGTAAATGTTCTAAAGCAGACTTCAAGTTCTGGTGTGGGGAGGGGATCAGGACTGAGAGTTAAGTGGGTCACTTTGAAGCTAATGCAGTCTAATTGCCCACATTCTGGTCTGTTCGTTATTTCCACCATGTTCTCCATGTTTCCTCTGTGCCTTTGCTCAGTCTGTGCCTCTGCCCACGAGATCCTCCCTCCTTCCTTCCTCTGCTCAGAGCTTAAATTAATTTGAAGCTGCAAAACCAGCTCTTCCTTCCCTTCTCTTTGACCTCCCGCACCTCACTTTAGCACAGCAAAGGCACACGTTTTTGTTCCCTCAAATCTCTATAATCAGAATTAGCCAACTATTACCCATTTGGGAAATTCCCACCTTTTCAACCTGCTTTTGTAAACAAAGTTTTATTGGAGCAGAGCCATGACTGCATTGAGTATGGCTGAGGTTGGGCTATAAGATCAGAGTTGCGTAATCACAGCAGAGATTTCATGACCTGTGATGCCTAAAGGTTTACTATCTGGTCCTACACGGAGGAAGTTTGCCAACTCCTGCTGCAGAACACTGGCACTGCTTAGGAACTTGTACAAAATATAGAAGCTTGGGATCACCTTGGGCCCTGGCTCCATGCTGGCAGTGTAACAAGCCATGTGCTTCCTATACACCTTAGACAAAGAGGGGCTTCTCTGATTTTGGCTTAGGGCAAACAAGGAGCCCTGCATCATTGCCCAGTACAGGGTGTATATAAGAGATTCATCTGACAGAAGCTGACTGATGGTGGTAAAGAAGAAAGCCATTTTCTGCACAGTGTTTCTGAAAGCGTGGTCCCCAGAGAGAGCATCTACATTTCTAACGCCCACTTCATAATCCCCCACATTCGTTACTTTTGCAAAGCTGTTACCAAATCCCTGACCCAAACTCCTTAGGGAAGGACTTCTTTCTTTTGGCTCAGGGTTTCATAGGATTCAGCCCCTAGTTACTCAGTCCATGTCTGGAGCAGCACCCCATGGTTACAGGAGCCTGTGGCAGAGAGCAACTGTGCATATCACAAAACTAGGAAGCAGACAGTAAGCCAGGAACTGGTCAAGGAAAATATACCCTGTAGGGCCTTCTTCCTCCAGGGAGGCCCCACTTCCAAGTTGCCACAATGGCTAGGGACCAAGTGTCCAAGCAGGAACTTGTGGGACACATTTCAGATTCACACCATAAAAGCAACCGGCAGAAACTCTGGCGTAAGCTTAGCCATTGGTGCTTTAATGAGCCCTTAGGGTGACTCAAACACAGGCTGAATTCAGACATCTCAGATCCAAAGGTCCTATTTACTTTGCTCTAGGATAAGGGCCTCGTCATCAGTATGCACACCTTTCAACCCTGCAGATAATCCTCATTTCTAGCCCGGGTTGAGAACCCCTGTTTTAGATCATCTCAATGCAATGAGTTTCATTGAGTGCATATATTCGTGCCAGGCGCTAAGCTGGGTCGACTGCCACAGCCACATTGGTATCTGTATTTACATGGATAAGGCAAGGTCTCTCCTTCTGAAAAGATCACCAGTGAATTGGGCAGTAGTCATGTGACTCAATGAATTGCATACACACTAATGTCTGCTGTGATAGTAGTAGCCTGGAACCCAAAGGCAGAAATAGTTGAGCTAAGTCTTTGTTTTCATGTGTATGTGTCTGTATGCATGTGTGCACAAGTGTGAGCAGGTGTGTGTCTGTGTGTGTGCACATGCATGTGGAGGCCAGAAGTTGGTGCCACATGTTTTCTTCAATCACTTTTTATGTTGTTTTAACTTTTGCACATTTTTTAAAAGATTTTTAAAATTTTATGTAAATGAGTGTTTTGCCTGCATGTTTGTCCGTGTACCACATGCATCCCTAGTACTCACAGAGGTCAGAAGAGGGCACTGAATACTCTGAAATGAGAGTTATGGGTGGTTCTAAGCTGCATGGAGGTGGTGGGATTCAAACCCAGAACAAAAGAGCTTTTAACCACGGCGCCATCTCTCCGGCTCTCACCTTGTTGTATTGGCCTGAAGCTCAGGGATCTGGCTAGATTGGTTGGCCATCAAATTTCAGGGTTCCTCCTTGCTGTGCCTCTCTAGCTATGAGGTTCCACTCATGACACCACGGCCAGCTGCTACATGGGTGCTGGTGACTGAACTCGGATCCTTATGCTTGGTTTTTGTTGTTCTTTTTTGAGACAGGGTTTCTCTGTGTAGCCCTGGCTGTCTTGGAACTCACTTTATAGACCAGGCTGGCCTCGAACTCAGAAATCTGCCTGCCTTTGCCTCCCAAGTGCTAGGATTAAAGGCATGCACCACCACCACTCGGCCTCGGATCCTTATATTTACACAAGCAATTTCTCTACCAACTGAGCCATTTCCCTGGTCTTTTTTTTTTTTTTTTAAGATAAAATCTTTGGTTGTATCACTGGCTGGCCTGGAACTCACTATGTAGACCAGGCTGCACTTGAAGTTACTGCAACGTTCCTGCTTCCCAAGGGCATGGATCACAGGTGTGTGCCACCCTGACGCAGTGAGCTAAGTCTTAAAGATAAGGAAAATGTTCTGGAACATTGGAGGCAGAGAAATTAGTATGCACCAAGGCACTGGGTCAGAGGACACAACCAAAAGAAACTGTTTCATTTGAAAATTCCAAAATGCTTTTATGTAGATGAAATATCAGAAACCAAGTGGCAAGTGTAGAGTGCGAACAGGACAGGCAAGCCCAAGCCCCGGAAGGGGGTTGTGATTGGAGTTAAGTGCCCCAAGTCCTCCTGACATGATTGCTCAGTATCTAGTTTTATCTCCAAGCCTAGTGAGGAGTGGCCAAGTACAAACAACACTCTGGCCAAAGGAAGAGAACCACTTGGCAGAATTCCACAGATGCGTGGAGTCTCCGTGGTCTGTGAAGAGAAAGCAGACTATTTACTTGAAAGCAGAGAAACTCCACACCCACAGCTACACAGATAGCTAGATTCCCCCCACCCCACCTCACCCCATCTCCCTGGCCACACTACCCATGCTGAGAGACTTCTGCCTCGGTGCACTGCACACAGACAGATGAGGCTGGCAGAGCTGCTCTGTCTTGCAGCCGGAAAGCCGGCACACAGCTGCTAACTTTCTTCCCCCCTCACGTTAAGCTGGAACATTCTGCACTTTTCTTCTCCAACTCTTTCAAAGCAAGTCATTTCCCCCCTTCTTTTTTGGAAGGACGCCCATTGTTCCTGTGACATTAAAGATAGGTCTTCAGGCAGCAATTGGTGGAGTTAAGCTGTATTATGGGGACTTGTCACAAGGATACAACATTATACAAAGAAATGATGTGAAACAAAAATTGCTCTCTTCAGCCTTCCCAACCACTCCTGCATACAGATTTCAAGCCAGTGTTCTGCCCCGGTGTGACTGGGATTAGGGAGGAAAGGAAGGGAGGGGTGGGATATGTGGGTCTCTTCTAAGCAGCCTTCCAGCTGCTGGGGACGCTGGTGGTTCTGGGAATTGGTGATGGACAGGGTAAGAAGGGAGTGTTGGGTGGTGGGAGACTGGAGAGGAGTGCCTTCCTTGTTTTGTTTTTCCTAGGAGTTTCTTAGGAAGAGTTACGTCAGACTGGGAACTAAGAGATGATGGTTATTTGAAGAGCTAAAGGCCTTTCCTTTCCTATGGAGATTTACAAATTCATTTCCCAACCACTTTTCCTGACAATAAATAGTGACGTGCTACTACTGAAATGGGGCCCCATCTAAATTCTGGATGGAGGGTCTAGATATCGCTTGCCAAAGACATCATTTCTTTCTTTATTCTTTAATTTGGCTATGGCCTCTGGTCCCTGCTCTCACTCACCGTGTGAGCTAGGAAAAATTATTTAAATGACCTCATGACTCCGTTTTCTCCTCTACAAAATGGGAATGTGTACTAGAGGCAGGAATGTGTGACCTATTGACATTGGGACATGACGTTCTTGTATACAAAGTCTATGTTTGACATTAACACAATTGAGTTATTAAAGAGAAAAATCTCAAAATGGCTCAGTGAGTAAAAGCCTGCTCACTCTGCAAGCCCAATGGGCTGAGGTTGATCCCGGAACCTACATCATGGTCGAAGGAGAGGACTCCGCAAAGCTGTTCTTTGGTCGCTACATAAAAATTGCAGCATAGGCATGTCCCTTCACATCCCCAGCAGCTGGAAGGATGCTTCAAAGAGACCCACATAGTCCTCCCTTCCATTCCACCCTAATCCCAGTCACTCTGGGACAAACATACATATACAATGATAATGAATAAATGTTAACATGTCATAACTATTCAATATTTGTGTGTGTGTGCATGAGTATGTGTGCACATGAGTGTGTGTGTGTGTGCAAGTGCATGAGTGTACAATATCAGGTCCAAAGAGGAAGTTTGATTCCCTAAAGCTGGAATTACAGTGTCCTCTGTCTTAGGCAATAGTAACTGCTGAGTAGTCTCCCCAGCCCCCAATTTCATAATATTTTAGGTTAAGTGTACAGACTTGTGTTGGGCTGCATTCATAGCTCATAAGTATTATATCATCCCTTGGTACATGCTAAAGTAGAATTCCCTTATACTGCTATTACATGTGTTGAATAACACAGTGCCTGCAATAAATACGGCACTTGGCAGCCTACGTTCTCCGTAACTGTTTGCTGTATGCTGTTGCTTTCACGGTTAGAAGTCTACGGACATTTATTAAACGCTACCAGTGCTCTCCGGGCCTCTGAGAAGGCAAGGGATGGAACTGGATGCTCCAGGTCATCCGTGGAGTGCAGAGCAGGCTGTGACAGATTGCAGATGAGGATGATTGAGAGAGGGGCACAGGCTAATGAACAGATGAATGAGGAACACGCAGGCTAAGAAGAGGTAGCTCCTCTGTTTACTTGGTGGGTGAAGCCTAGATGGTGTTGAGTGCCCAAGTCATCCAGGAGACTTCTTGTTAGAGCTAAGAGGCTGTGCCAAGATATCCCAAAGTGTGGGGCCTGGCATGAGGGGGATGGTTACGGGAAGGGTGCTCCATGGGGGTGGGGGGTAGGGCTGGAAAGTTTAGGCTGGCTCTTCTGGGTGAGAGGCTGTGCAAGGGTTAACTTCTGTAGGAAGTGTTGATTTGTTGGTTCTCTTGTTTGGGACAAGGTATCATGTAGTACAGGCTGGCCTGTAATTCCCTATTTTAACCAAGGATGAGTTTGAAGTTCTGATGCTCTTGTCTCTCCTCATAAGTGATTGCAGTGATTGGCATGCACCACCGCACCCCACCCCCCATGCCAAGTTTATGTAGTGCCGAGGACTAAACCCAGGGCTTTATGAATGCCGGGCAAGCATGCTACCAGCTCAGCTGGATTCCCAGCCCTTGCTTTTAGCTGTTTGATGCCTCCTCTCAGACTGTGATCCAGGCTTCCCTAGAACTCCATGTCATCCAGGATGCCTTTGAAGTTGGAGTAGTCCTTCTACCCCAGCTTCTTGGATATTAGGTTTATAAGTGTAAGCCACCACACCTGCTCTTAAACGGAGTCCTTAGACTTTTCCCTGACTCTAGGGAGCTGCCTGTTGGAAAACCTTTCTCTCCGACAGGAAGGTTATGATAAACAATCAAGGAGTGGATATCTACAGGCACCAATGACACTGGACACTGTATGTACCCTCCAAGTCCTTTAATGATGGCCTCTACAGGTCTTACATTACCCAGCACCTCTGTCTCCCCTCCCCTCATTCCCATGAGACCCTGATCTCCTTGCAAAACTTTGCGAATGCCGGGACTTAGCTCTATTTGAAGAATGAATGGGTAACAGAACCATCCATCTCGCTGTAGCTTTCTGCACACACTTCCCAGAAGGAGTTGCCAGTTGCTTTTTCGTCTCCTGGGCTTCAGTTTTGCCTTGGGAGACCAGCTTTGGATTCTGTGGTTTACAGTGATAGAAAACACAGAGGAAGCAGGAAGAAGGAAAGGATGAAGCCATTCTCTCCTCTCCCCATCCATCTGGGCAGACTGTTGGCTGAACAGAGGAGAGGCCAGTTCCCTGTGCAGCAAAAGAGGTACCTCACTTTCTTGGGGGGGCAGTTCTGCCATATAGGAAGAAAGCTGGGGTCTGCACCTCAGTCCTAAGGTCCCTTCTGTTAGTGATGTTCGGTTCCCTTGACCTCTTGGCTTAGTTTGCAGATTCAAAAGAAGAACCTCAGGAGCAAAAATCTCTCCAACACCACATAGATTATTCTGGAATTAGGCCACTGCTGCCAATTTTATTTGGTGATCCCAGTTGGATCTCCAAATTACACCTGTAATTTGGTGCACTCCATGTATCTCAGACTGTCAGAGAAATCCTATAATTATTTTTCTAGGTGACAAAGTTTTAAGGACTAGCTAAATAAATGGAGCTAAATTTAGAGTTCTGCCTCTGTGCAAGGGAATGGGGCAAGGGGCAGGCAAGTGATCTATGGCTTGGAGGAAGGAGAGTCTCGCTTCTATCCAAAAGGTGGCAGCAGAAATTACCTCAATTAACTGAACAAGAAGCCAAGCCTCTGCTGCCAGCTCACCAGGAGCCCTGGCACACACCTTTTCCCTTTTCTGCCAGATTCCAGGCCACAATCAGTAAGCGGTCCCCAGCTCCATCTGCTGCTCCCGTCCGAGACTGATCCCCAGGCCCTTGTCACCTCCTGTCTTCTCCTCCAGCTCAGCATTCCAGAAGGAACAGGGTCAGAAGTTCACACAGCAAAGAAATCCCAGCCTAGAGCTATTTAACAGGGAGCTCAGAGAAAAGAGGCCAGGGCCTGGGTCTAGCCTGCACAAACTCCAGGAACAAGAAAGGCTTTCTGCACACTCACTATAGTTAGCACTATGATAAAAACCAAGATGCAATGCTTATCAAGCTCTTCGCCAAAAGAGTTTTTACATTTTTATTTATCATTATAAAGTCTCACTATGTAGCCCAGGCTACCCTGAACTCACTAAGTAGTCCAGGGTGAGCTCATATTCACAATCCTCCAGCCTCAGCCTTCTATGTGATAAGACTGTAGGTATATGCTACCACACTTGGCTTGTTTTCCTAGTGTTTTGTTTGTTTTAATGTATTAGTTTTGCTTTTGGGGAGGCTTTTTTGTTTCAGTTTTGTTTGTTTTAAGACAGTGTCTCATACATAACCCTCATAGTCTCTCTATGTAGCTCAGGCTGACCTCAAATTCAAGGTGATGTGCCCAAGTGCTGGGATCATGGCCATACCCCACTGTACCCAGATTCAGCCTAGCTTTTTAATGCTGAGAGTGCTCTATGCTAGATGTCCTTAAATGACAGAGTGCTCAGCAGGGCTATATCTTCCTAGGTTTTGGTTTTATAGCAGTGGGCAGAAGTTACCTCCTTGTCTGTATCCTGCTAACCTCCTCATAGATATAAAGATGATAAATGGCCGACAAATGTGGGTGGTTAGACAGGGAGACACAGAGGCAGATTGGGTACAGTCAAGCACCTGAGTGACAGAGGCCATTCCAGCTTTCAGGGGGGCAGCCAGGGCTAGTAATCCAGGAATCAGTGCCTGAAGGATCAAGGCAGCAGCCCTTGTTTGTAGGTAGGATTGGACTGAGACATCAGGACAGGCCAGAAGCCTTAAGGTGGACAGTGCTAAGCGGGCTCTCCTAGACACAGCCTGAATCCTGTAAGAGTGTTACAAGAAGACAGATATGGTTTAAAAAATAATTACTGATTTAATTTTACTGTGGCTGTTTAGGCTAGGAATAAGCAAGCTCTACCTGTTTATCTAGTCACGAGCTAGGCTTACTTTTTACGCTTTTAAGTGGGGAAAAAAATTAAAGAAAATCTATTTTGTGACACATGAGAACTAAATGAGATTCAGAATTCAGAATTGCTGAATAAAGTTTTATTGGAACACAGCCATGCTCATTCATTTATAGAATTTCTATGGCTCCTTTTGTGCTATCATGGAGGAGCTGATTGGTCAGGATAGAGAACATATGGCCATGAAGACTAAACTATTTACGTTTTGGCATTTGACAGAAACTACTTTTTAAGTCCTGGTTTATATCGATGGTGACTACTCTCGAGCTTTGAGGTCAGGAGCCCTTGGTTTTCATCTCTACCACCAGGCAGTCATCTGAAACCCAGGAAGCGTGACCTCTGCAGGATCTCACTGGCATCTTCACACCGGACTTTCACCTTTCGTTGTTTTAACCCCAGATCTATGCCAGTTTGTTACTGTACTCCAAACTGACTGATACAGCAAAGAGCAATTGTCTTCCTTTAAGACGAGAGAAGTGGCCACTGAGCTGACTGTTAGAGGAGAACCAAGACTTGCCAGGTGAGAAGAGAGGAAAACACAGGGCCAAAGCTCCCCCCACACGCTGAGGTGCCATGATTTCAGATTGGAAGGGGTTCTTTGTCACAGAATTGATGGAGATTGGAGAGGAGAGACACATTTGGTACAACTGAGGCTGACCATGCCTAGTAGTGAAAGGCCAGGCACCCCGTTCTCAAGGTGACCTCATGGGTCAAGTCCTGCCCATTTGTTCTTTGAAGTGTTCCATTTTCTATCCCCACAGTCATTTCAGAACAGAGGGTGAAAAGTCAGCAAATGGGGATAATGGCTACTTGTTCTTTGGTAGCCACAGGCTAGTTAGTCACCTAGCCCCTTCTCAGTGGCTGGCAACCTGCTGATTAAGGAGATATGGTTGTAAATACAAAAGATGTCAGGCTGTGAAGAGGGTTATGCAAAAGAAAGATTTTGTTTTTGTTTTGTTTTGTTTTCCAAAGAGGAACAGGAGGTACTGAGAAGAAAGTACACCCTGACCTAATAAAGCCTTAGTGGCTTTTGCTACAGACATTTTGAAGGGTTTTAAATATGAAAACAATGTTCTCAGACTTGCCTTTAAAAGGATACCTCAGACTCCTGCAGTTCCGAGGGAGCTGGACAAGAAGAGGCTGCCACAGTGGTTCACGGAGGACACAGTAGTACCTTAGACTAAAGAAGTGGTTCCAAAAATGAAGAATTGGACTGACCGAGGATACGGAATAGGAAAATGAAGTCACGGGAGTCAGAAGCTAGCCGGATATGGAGCATGAAGACAGTAGAGGTGACAATCGGATTAATCAATAACACTGCACGGAAAGTGGAGCTGTTTACTGCTGTGGGCAGAGGCTGGAGAGAGAGAAGACCAGTGGGTACAGGTGCAGGAGGGGGGATGGTAAGCTGGGGTGGGTTTGAGGTATTCAGCTCTCTGACTGGAGCTAGAAGTCAGGGAGTCATTAGTAAGTGGGTGGTAACATTGAGTGACAGATTGTTTCGCTCATATGATGGCTGTATTCATGGGATTAGAATGTGTGTCGTAGTTAAGGTTTCTTTCTTTCTTTTTTTTTTTTTTGTTTTTGAGACAGGGTTTCTCTGTGTAGCCCTCACAGAGCTCACTTTGTGGAACTCACTTTGTAGACCAGGCTGGCCTTGAACTCAGAAATCTACCTGCCTCTGCCTCCTGAGTGCTGGGATTAAAGGCATGCGCCGCCACGCCCGGCCGTAGTTAAGGTTTCTATTATTATGACGAAGCACCATGACCAATAAGCAAATTTGGGATGAAAGGGCTCATTTGGCTTACACTTCCACATTGTAGTCCATCACTGGAGGATGTCAGAACAGGAATTCAAACAGAGCAAGAACCTGGAGGCAGGAACTGACTCAGGCCATGGACAGGTGCTGCTTACTGGTTTCTCAGCCTGCTTTCCTATAGAACACAGAATTTTCAACCCAGGCATGGCCCCACCCACAATGGGCTGAGCCCTCTCTTGTCAATCACTACTTAAGAAAATGCATTATAGCCAGATATTATGGGGATATATTTTCAGCTAAGATTGCTTCCTTTCAGATAACTCTAGTCTGTGTGTCAAGCTGACATAAGACTAGCCCGCAGAGTGTGAGTAATATTCTGCCTTTAAGGCACACACACACAGAGAGAGAGAGAGAGAGAGACAGAGACAGAGACAGAGACAGAGACAGAGACATAGAGACAGAGAGACAAAGAGACAGAGAGACAGACAGAGAGCTTTAATCCTGGATGACTGGCACGCGTCCTCCCCTGACTGTGCAGTTTTACAGGAAGTTGCCAACACAATGAACCGTCTGAAGTCTCTAATGAAGCAATTATAGAATGTGGAAGAAGCAATCAATCAACTGTAAACCCTGCAGTGAGAACTTCGCAGAGATAGAGGGTAGATAACGGGTTTACTGCAATTAAGTCAATATAACTTGATTCGTTATTGGAAGCTGCCTGCCCCTTCCACCAGAGAAACTGCCATTGGTAGACTACCACTGCTCACCACCCCCAATCAGCTCTGGTCTCAGGACTGTCACTCTGTAATCATGAGGAAAAGAGTCACATTTGGGGAAGTGACTTATGAAGACCTTCTGACCGAAGTGGGGGTTGCCAGGTCATGGAATCCAGCACGCTCTCCGTTTGGTTCTTGAGACTGAACAGTTCTGTTCAAGAGTCTGGCAATGATGACAGTGTAAGACATCCATTGTGCTGTGGCAGGGTGACACACGGAAATAGGAGGCTGGAGAAACAGGGAATGGAGTAGCAAAGCTACTTCAAGCGGCATAGCAGCTTCAAGCCAGACCTGTCTGACGTCACAGTGCATCCATCCAATTTCTGGCCACGAACTTTTCACTTTTGTCAGGACTTCTTGAGTTGCCTCTATATTCAGCCCATTCTTTTGTTCTTTGGGCTAGCATAAGGTCCTTACTGATTCCACCATTCGCTGTCCTGGGCTCACTCTCTGGAGTAACTTCTATGAGACCTTGAAGAGAGTGACACTTGGCAAGAGTGATGGTAGTGTCCTCTTTATTCTCCCCTGTCCAGTGCTACTCTGTTTCCTGTTTTCTAGCCTATTTCCGTGCAGTACCTGACAGCCATTCTCTCTTTCCCCTCCAGCTTTCTCACTTATTGAAAAACTTCTGAGGACTCCAGTTTCCTAACCATACTCAGTGGGCTTGTTCTGAAACCAACTGGATCGGATACCCAGAAACATGCATGGTGCTACACAGAGAAGCCAAGTAACAGATGTATATTATTTTACTGCTGTTAATGGAGAGAGGAACTTCTCTTCTCCACAGATCTGATTCCCTTCAGAGCAGTGTGAGGTTTGAAGTTCTCGCAGGCGATAGCATCCCAATGTCTATTGTGTACGTACAACGCTCCCCTGTTCCCCACACGGAGCTGGAAGAATCAGGCTATGTTCAGGTTACTCATTAAGCCTTCACCTGTTTTGTTGGAAAAGATGTTTTCAAATCATTCAAAAATAGGAAATCTCATTTTAGGAAAAATAATTAAATGTGTTATTTAACCCCCTTTACAAGACACAGTCACAGGAAGCCGAGAGTATAGGGGTCATATCTTGTTAAAGAGTACAATGGCTTTTATTTGCTGATAAAATGTCCTCCTCTAGTTTTCTTTCTCAAGCATACTCCATTTTATTGAAAAGTGAGGGCAGACTAGCCCTCACATTCTGACCCATCTTCATCTTGACTCCTCTGGAAATATAAGAGTTCTTAAGTCTCTTTGTCTGATTCAACCACACGAAGACAATCACAGAGATTAGTCTCCTTCAGGGGTTTCTTGGTAAGATAATTCACATGACTTTTAGAGAACTGTTTCTCAGAAACGACTGGTTGTATTTGTTCTTCAAGTGTTCAGTATGAATTTGGCATTCCCAAGGTGTCCAGTTTGTCCAGTAACTTAGCTCTCTCTTGGAGAAATGGCTTAAAACTTCCAAAATCAAAATTCCATCTTCTGTTACATGAGTGAGGTCCAAAGTAAGGCTCTAGACTGACATCCTGGGCTTGTCTTTTTGCATCACAAATCTTGACCCATTGCCTGTGGGGAGATCTAAGGGAACAATGCCGTATGTTCCTTCTCCTTCTCCGTGCCTTCTCTGGTTTAAGCTTGTGCAGGCTTCCTGCATGCTGCTAGTCTCTGTGAATTCATATGTGCATCAATCCTGTTGTGTCTGAAAAACACTGTTTCCCTGGGGTCATCCACCACTTCTGGCTCTCATATTCTTTCTGTTCCCTCTTCCACATAGATCTTAGTTGTGGGAGGAGTTGGGAAAGGGGAACGACATTACAAAAATACAAGGTATGAATTTTAAAAAATTATAGCCCCAGAGAGGAACACAAAAGTGTGAAGGATCCAGCTATAAAGTGCTTTGGAAAATCTGCTTTGATAAAGGAAGAAGCTGGTACTGTTTTGAAATATGAAAAGTGCATATTCTTTGTTTATTTCTGCCTGGGTTTCTTATAGCTCAGGCTGGTCTCAAACAAAGCTGGCCTTGAACTCTTGATCCTCTTGTTTCCATCTCCAAGTTCTTAGGTTACAGGCCTGTGCCATCACACCTTGCTGTAGGCAGCTGTTCCCTAGAGCAGAGGCCCTCAAACTTTTTCATGTCTGTGAATGGCAAAGCATATGTGATCAGAAGATGTAACTGTGCCAAGAATATACATGGCCTTCAAGGATGCCTTCTTCTTCATAGGATGGGGAAGGACGCCAGTTCAGACCCTGCTTCATTTGAACCACTGTGTGTGGCTCCCATATTATGCAGGATCTTTAAGTTGTGTGTGTTTGAAACCCAAAGCAAATGAGTCCAGACCAAAATGGACTTAAAAGAAATGTACTAGTCTTCTATCATCTAACTATACATCTGACAGGGGATTGATTATATCTGGACTCTATAAAGAACTCCAAAAATTAAACACCAAGACCCCTATTGAACAAATAGTTCTAAAAGAAAGAAACACAAATGACCACTACCTATGAGAAGAAATGCTCTCCATCATTAGCCACTGGGGAGATGAAAGTTAAAAGTATATGGAGATTCTCCCTCCCCACAGCTAGAACAGCTATCATCTAGAAAACAAAAGGCAGCAATTACTGGCAAGGATGTGAGGGAAAGAGCAACCTTTAGCTACTGCTGGTGGAGGTGTAAGCTGGTACAACTGCTATGGAAATTAATGTGAAAGTTCCTTACTAGATAGATAGATAGATAGACAGACAGACAGATAGAGCTGAAACTACCACATGACCCAGCTATCACTACTCCTGGGTATATCTATCCCAGGGAATCTAGGTCAGCATGCCAAAGAGACAACCACATTTCTGTGCTTATCATTGTACTATGCATAATAGCTAAGAAATGGAGAGATAGGGGCTGGAAAGATGGCTCAACAGTTAAGAGCATTGGCTGCTCTTCCAGAGGACCTGGGTTCAATTCCCAGCACCCACATGGCAGCTCACAACTGTCTGTAACTCCTGTTCCAGCAGCTATGATACCCTCACACAGCTGTACACACAGGCAAAACACTAATGCACATAAAATAAGAATAAATAAATTATACATATAAAAAAAGAAATGGAACCAGGGGTTGGAGAGATGGCTCAGTGGTTAAGAGCTCTGGTTGCTCTTCAAGAGGACCTGGGTTTGATTCCCAGAACCTTCATGGCAGCTCATAACCATCTGTGACTTTAATTCCAGGGGACCTGACACTTTTTCTGGCCTTCTCAGGTATTGCAGATGTTATGCAAACATAAACATGCAGGCAAAATATCCATATACATAAAATAAAAATAATAAATCTTTGGGGGGAAAAATAAATAAAAACAACCTAGATATCCACGAATAGAAGGATTAAAAAAAAAGCTGTAACACATGTGTATGTGCACACAAACAACGTAAGTTTTATTCATCCATGGAAAACAATATACTTATATTTGAAAAAGAATGGGTGAGCTGTAGATCATATGTAAACAAAATGAGCCAGAGACAACTGTCACATCTCTCTCTGTTTGTGTATGTGTGTGTGTGTGTGTGTGTGTGTGTGTGTGTATAAAATATGAAGGCAGAAGAGAGACAATATGGGGTGTCAGAAGAGGACCAGTAAAGAGCGGGTAGGGAAGAAAGGCAGGATAGGAGAGTGGGGTAGTGACTATGAACAATGTATAATAATCTATGTGCATAAAATATACAAGAAAACATTCTTTTGTGTTAAAATTGATTTTAAAAAAAGAAAAAAATTAAAAAGATTTTATATTTGTCAAAGCACTAAAAGTTTTAGAGCTCATTTAGCTTATAATTACATATGGGAACCCCTCCCCAACCCCATTAAGACGAATATGTACATACAATGTGCATGTGTATCACTGTATGTACAGACATTTCTCATATATTGAGTTTGTTCTCCCCTTCCTAGTTCCATTATTCCCTCTTCTGGGAACACAGGAAACGTATGTTCCCCAAACTCTTTACTATGGGTCTCTGGAGGCAGGATTAAGGGTCTATTTCTTGGCTTAGGTGGGGACACCAGTCCTCTTTCTCTTAGCACCCTAACACTTGCTTTCATGGCGAGACCCCTTTGATCATTTTTTTCAACCATGTCCTGTCTTTCACATCTATCACCAAGGACAGAAAGATGGTGCCACCCAACTGATTAGTGCTTAACCATGAGATTTTTCTTCAGAGAAAAAGGATGATGGAGCTGGGCATCTTTCTCAAGGGCTGGCCCAGGCTCAGAGGCTCAGACTCAGTCCCCACTAAATATCCCTCAGGGCTTCTTATTTCTCCCTCCCCCACCAGCCCAGAAACCTCTGAACTTCTATTCTGCTCTTTGCCACATTTTATTTGTACTTTGTTTTACAGGCCTCACTTCATGCTACTTCCCTACCCAAGACAGTGAATTTCCAGATTATAGAAATCATGTCACATGTCCTTTGGTGTCCCTTGTGTCTGGCATAAGGACCCAGATGTGGTAGAAAGAATACATAAATGAAAAGGACTATATGAGAGAACTGGAGGCCAGAATGAGGTACTTCGTTTCTTCAGATATCAAATAGTAAAGTGCGGCGACTTAAAACTGTCCATGATAAGCCCCAAGTTGTTTAATTCTCCTCCCTGCCAGAATTCTAATGAATGCAACCAAACACATGGGATTGAGAGCTCTGCCTCAGCACCAGCCGATGATTTCAAACCAGAAGCTCTGGGCAGGTTCTCTGGAAGGCAATTAGTCAGGTGGAGTGCAGACAAGTTAATACCAACAGTGCATCTAGATGCCTGCACTGTCCCTAGATTCAGACAGAGGTGTTCCTCCTTTTAATCCTCTGTGGCAGGACAGATGGTACTTACAACCCAATTCAGCACCTGGGAAATGTTTTTCATGCCACCAATTAAGATGCATGTCCTCCACTGTGCCCCTCTCCTGCAGTGGTAGGATTTGGACAGCCTTGCCAGCAGCTTATTCATCTGATGGCTCCCTTGTCTACCGGGGCTGTTGCTGCAGATGCAGAAGAAAGTGTGGCAAAAGCAGGAAGTGGAGTTGCAACTGAGCTAGAAACTCCCTGGTATGCCAATGGGATTCCCTCTGGTTATTAAGATTTGGGATTTTTATTTTTAGACACAGCTATGTATACTAGACTATCCTCAATTTGCAAATGCGGCTTAGGTTGGCCTTGAACTCATAATTCTACCTCTCTTGAGTCCTGAATGTTGGATCATAGGCATGCAGCACCATAAGCACCATACCCAGCTAATTCTTTTATTTTTTTCTATCTAGTTGTCAATTACTGTGAACATGCTATGTGCCAGGAGATGCTAGAGGCTAAATAAAGGGTGAGCTTCCATTCCTGAGAAACCCATAGTCTGGAAGTAAGCAAGCAGTTCACAGTCACTAAGGAAGTGCCCTAAGTGGAGCTACTGTAAGGCCCTGATGGATGCAGAGAGGAGATGGCTCACTAGTTTTGAGGCCAGAGTAAAACTGTGTGTGGTGGCTGTAATCCCAGCACTGAAGGGCAGGGGCAGGAAGATTAGAAGCTCTATTTTAGAGAGGTCATGGAACAAACCTCTAGATTTATATAAAATAATGTTTTGATAAAGCATGATTTAATTCCATGGATTTGTCTCACTTTATTCTTTCTGACTTCTGTGTAGAAATTGTTCTTTCCTACTTAAAGCTCAAGGAGTTATAAGTCTAGGTAGGCCAAAGTATTTGTTCAAGAATGATGAGAAGTCAGGAGGGGGTTACTGAAGAAAAGGGGGAGAAAGGGTATGTACACAAAAAGAGAAAAGGGCTCAGAATTATGGTGTTAGATTTCAGGGCTTATTTTGAACTGATTGTGGATTGAATGGGGGTTTTAGCTACAATCAAAAGTCAACAACACATTTACACAATGGAGTACTACTCAGCTATTAAAAAGAATGAATTTATGAAATTCCTAGGCAAATGGATGGACCTGGAGGGTATCATCCTGAGTGAGGTAACCCAATCACAAAATAACTCACATGATATGTACTCACTGATAAGTGGATATTAGCCAGAAACTTAGGATACCCAACATATAAGATACAATTTGCAAAACACATGAAACTCAAGAAGAACGAAGACCAAAGTGGGGACACTTTGCCCCTTCTTAGAATTGGGAACCAAACACCCATGGAAGGAGTTACAGAGACAAAGTTTGGACCTGAGATGAAAGGACAGACCATCTAGAGACTGCCACACCCGGGGATCCATCCCATAATCAGCCTCCAAATGCTGACACCATTGCATACACCAGCAAGATTTTGCTGAAAGGACCCTGATATAGCGGTCTCTTGTGAGACTATGCCGGTGCCTGGAAAACACAGAAGTCGATGCTCACAATCAGCTATTGGATGGAACACAGGGCCCCCAGTGGAGGAGCTAGAGAAAGTACCCAAGGAGCTAAAGGGGTCTGCAATCCTATAGGTGGAATAACAATATGAACTAACCAGTACCCCCAGAGCTCGTGTCTCTAGTTGCATATGTAGCAGAAGATGGCCTAGTCGGCCATCACTGGGAAGAGAGGCCCCTTGGTCTTGCAAACTTTATATGCCTCAGTACAGGGGAACACTAGGGCCAAGAAGTAGGAGTGGGTAGATAGGGGAGTGGGGAGGATATGGGGGACTTTTGGGATAGCATTTGAAATGTAAATGAAGAAAATACCTAATAAACAAAACTATATATATATATATATATATATATATATATATATATATATATAAAGTCAACAACAACAAAATAAAACAAATGTCTAAGGCACTAGGTTTAGGTTCACTGCAGCCAGGAACCAACCACTAACCTGGCTTCAGCCCTTACCCCAGGAGGATAAAATGCAGCCATCCATGGGAGCTAGTTAACATTGATCATATGCCTTGTGCTACCCATTGGACTATAGTCCTAAATACTTTTAGAAACCTACCAGAGGTCTGGAAATGCAGCTCAGTTTATGGAGTGCTTGCCTAAGGTATACAATGCTCTGTGTTTGATCCACAGCACCATATACAACTGGGTGTGGTGGCTGTAAGCCCAGCACTGAAAGGCAGGGGCAGGAAGATGAGAAGTTCAAAGTCAACACTTAACTAAGAAATAGGTTCAAGACAAGTTTGAGCTACATAAGACCCTCTCTTAAAATCAACAAGGAATGTTTTTTTAAAAGAAAAGAAACTCAAATGGGGTTTCCCACAGACTCACTCATTCTTGCCTCTGGTCTTACCATCTGTTGGTGTCTGGAATTTGCACAGGGATGAACCAAGTCTCCATCATATCTCTAACTGCTGGGAAAGCAAGTCGCATCCTCAGCTGCATTTATTTATTTTTTTGTGATTTTTTTTAATTAGATATTTTCTTTATATACATTTCAAATTTCAAATGCTATCCCAAAAGTTCCCTGTACCCTCCCCCCCTCCCCACCTACTCCCACTTCTTGACCCTGGCATTCCCCTGTACTGAGACATATAAAGTTTGCAAGACCGATGGGCCTCTCTTCCCAGTGATGGCCAACTAGGCCATCTTCTGCTACATATGCAGCTAGAGACAAGAGCTCTGGAGGTACTGGTTAGTTCATATTGTTGTTCCACCTATAGGGTTGCAGACCCCTTTAGCTCCTTGGGTATTTTCTCTAGTTCCTCCATTGGGGGCCCTGTGATCCATCCTATAGCTTGCATTTATAATCCTTGGATCCAACTTCACGAATGTGATGTCTCAGGGATGAGAAGATGCAAGAAGCCAGAGAACGACATTTACCTCCTCTTCAACATTGTGGACCGGGAGAACTGAGTCCCACTATCAACTCTATTCACTCTCCTTGGCTCTGTTTCTTTCTTGGACCTCTCCTGGAACTAGCACAAACAGGGGAAACCTTTACCATCCATCCCTGCGAGGTACAGCCTGACTTCAACTTCATTTGTAACGTGATCTGAGAAAACAATCCACTGAATTATAGACCAAATCCACTCATTGAGGTATGCCATTCAACCTTTTTGCCTTAGATAACTTATCAGCCAGGCTCCAGAGATTGGTCACACTGACCCAGAGACCCTCACTCCTGACCACTGGTTAGGAAAGGAGAGAGAGACCTTACCTATGTATGTGGTGAAAAATGTCTTCCTCCATGATGAGGAGCAGATACTCAGATGCTTTGCTCAGAAAGGGGGTCATGTAGGGAACATCTTCCTTTTGGATTTGTAGTTATGTTAGGTCAGTGGTTGTCAAGGAGCGATCCCGGGGATGATAGCAGCAGCAGCAGCAATAGCAGCAGTACCCGAGGGCTTGTTTAAAGTTGAAAAACCTGGGTTCCACCCTGAATATATTGAATCAGACATCCTGGGAGGGGAGCACACCCAGCTGTTTTAACAAGCTTTCTGTGGCTGGGAAAAGCATAGGAACCAGGGAAAAAAAAAAAAGAGCTACTCCTGACACAGGTGTCAAGCAAGCTTTTCATCCTTCACGGATTCAACCACCTTCATTGTTCTTTCTGGTCGTGGAAAGGAGCTAAGGGATCCTTTTAACCAATTCTCCTCTTCAACAAACTCGTTTCAAAGTAAGCTATGCTGGTTGGATACACCAGCAACCTCTACTTCACTTCCTATTTATTATTCTACTCTGTCCATATTGCAACCTTGAAAGGAAAGACATTTCCACAATGAAACAGACTCTAGAAAGGTAAGTTAGATATGCTCAGGCCCCCATAACTAGGCGTTCCCAGCTAAGCTCCAACAGGGCTATCCCATGACTGGACATAACCCAGCAAGAAATCTCCTATGACCTACTCATAAGTATATCTCATAGATTATTATACCTCATATCAGATCCACTTCAGCTAATTATATCTCTTTGCTAAGAAATGCATCTCTTAGACTTGATGAAAGTCTCCAAGGATTGTTTTTTTTGTGTGAGTAGTCTTTATATATATAATTTCCTACAAGACTTCTGTTATCCTCTATGGCTTTGTTTTGAATATGACCTGAGATAGGTGTGCAAGCTTGACTGTCCATCCTAGGTGCAGAAGGTAGAAAGCCATGAAAATGGGATCAAGAAACTGCCCTGTCAGGTTCAGACACAAATGAAGTCATTGACCGTCACCAGTTTTTACAAAACTAGTGGTTTCTTTTCAGCTGCTGCTAAGCCTTCTCTTTACCTTTATCCTGTTGTTTCTGATCCCACATACATTTTCATTGTGATTGAACTCTATCCCGTTTTTCACTACCTTCCTAGCCTAGCTGGATAGCATGGCTATTTCACTCAACTCTCACAACCCCAAGACCTACACATATATAGACTCTTTGCCTCTCTTCTCTTCTACTGCTGCACCCAAATCAAAGCAGACTGCAGTGTTCTGGACTAGTTTTTTCTCAAGCCTATGCCTTCACCGGTGTGGGGGCGAGGGGAGGGTGTGTGTGTGCTGACCTCCCCATCACATCCTACTGATTCCTTCCCTTGCTCCTCTCTTTGCTCCTAAACTTCACTCTCCTTCTAGGCCAACCACCACTATCATTTCGTACTCATCACAGGTGCCCTGTATCCCAGGACACGTGGAAAACAATGAGCACAGCTTTCTCCAGCTCCATCATTGGCCTCCTGAGTGTTTCTTCACATCGCCTTTGCTCCTCCCACAGAGCAAGAAAGGGCTTTTCTTTCTGCCACAAACAGACTTTCTAGATCAGCTTAAGTATATTCAAGATATCACCTCCCTCTTCTTAATTCTTGCTTAATTCTTGCCTTCCTGTTTTATCAACAGCCTCTGCATCCTTTCCCTTTCCTAACTTCAAACTAGGAGCATAATCAAGTTTTTTATTAGTCACCCTTTCTGGCTGAGTAGGAGCCTCGGGGATCGAGTACCTACCCAGCATGCACAGGGCTCTGGGTTCACCCTCCAGCAACCAAACATAACCACACAAACATAACATCTTCATTGTCTACTATCCCCCTAAGGCACTGGTTCTCAACCTTCCTAAAGCTCTGACCCTTTAATACAGTTCATCATACAATTCATAAAATTATTTTGTTGCTAATTCATCACGGTAATTTTGCTACTGTTATGAATTGCAATGTAAGTATCTAATATGCAGGATATCTGATTTGCAGACCCAAAGGTTGAGAACCACTGCTCTGAGGGCTTACCAATGGCCAGAGATTCTTTTCTTCTTTTCTCTCAACTCGACTTTCTGGTTCTTTCTTCCACTGCTCCTCTGTTACTGCTAATTTTCTATGCACAAAACCATTTATTTGTCTAGAACCGTCTCAATTTATTTCTTTGACACTTCTGACAGTTTGGAATCTTTCCTCCTCCCCATCCTCCTCTTCCTCCTCCTCTGTTTTTGTTGTTGTTGTTGTTGTTTGTTTGGGTTTTGTTTTTTCAAAACAGGGTTTCTCTGTGTAGCCCTGGCTGTCCTAATTTGGAATATGTGCTGTAGACCAGGCTGACCTTGAACTCCGAGATCTACCTGTCTCTGTCTCCTGATTGCCAGGTTTAATGTTTTGTCCCACCCTCACCTCCATCCCCACATGGAATCTCTTCTTTTAAACTCTTTTTCTTGGATGTTTCTCACACTCGTCTTTCTCTAACTCTACTCTTATATCTGCCTTTCAAAGCTATTGTCTTCTCTGACACCATTTTCTATACGTTGCTCTTCTTCTTACCTTTTCTGACAGAACTTCACCACACCTAGATGGTGATGTGGGGGTGAGGCTTTGTTATCAGAGAGCTCACCAGTGGGTCCACTCAACAGAAAAACCCCTAGATGGTCGTCAATGGCTTAAAATAGCCGGTCCTGAATCAGATCTATTTCTCAATATCCAAAAACCTGATTTTCTGTACACACACACACACACACACACACACACGCACAAGCACACACCAGATTTATCTCTTTTAATGTAAACTTACATGAACTGAGTTTAAATTTATCTTTTAAAAATCCATTTATTATTTTGTAATAATAGATATTCAAATGGTAAGTTATATGTTCTGTCTTGGGTAAATAACTGAGAAAATGTCTGTAATTTACTTAAGTTGGTGTTTAGCTTTATAAAAAATTGCTAAATGTTTTTTCAAGTGATTGAATCATTTATAATTTCCCAATTAATGTATGAGAATTCGAGTTCCATCTCTGTCTTTGTTAGGATGACTGTTGCTGTGAGGAAACACCATGACCAAAAGCAAGATGGGGAGGAAAGGGTTTATTTTGCTTACATTTCCACATCACTGTTCATCACTGAAGGAAGTCAGGACAGGAACCTAGTGGCAGGAGCTGATGCAGAGGCCATGGAGGAGGACTACTGACTGGCTTGTTCCCCATGGCTTGCTCAGCCTGCTTTCTTATAGAGCCCAGGACCACCAGCCCAGGGATGGCTCATCTACCACGGGCTGGGCCCTCCCCAATTCATTGCTAATTAAGAAAATGCTTGCCGGTCAGATCTTATGGAGGCATTTACTCAATTGAGGTTCCTTTCTGCCAGGTAACTCTAGCTTGTGTGAAACTAGCCAGTACGATTGACCCCTGGTCAACTTGACAAACAAACATCCTTGTTAGCCACACCTTTACTTTCTTGTTCAACCCCAAGATCACAGGTTAACATCAACATCACAACATAAAACATTTTACAAACGTTAAAAGTCCCACAGTAGTTACAAATTCAAATATTTTAAAATTCAGTCTCTTTTTTAAAAAAAGAGCTGGGCGTGGTGGCGCATGCCTTTAATCCTAGCACTTGGGAGGCAGAGGCAGTTGAATTTCTCTGAGTTCGAGGCCAGCCTGGTCTGCAGACTGAGTTCCAGGACAGCCAGGGCTACACTGAGAAACCCTGTCTCAAAAGAAAAGAAAAGAAAAAAAGAAGAGAAAAGAAAAGAAAAGAAAAGAAAAGAAAAGAAAAGAAAAGAAAAGAAAAGAAAAGAAAAGAAACAACAAAAAACCAACCAAGCAAAACAGAACAACAACAACAACAACAAATCAAAGGTCTCTTTTAAAACTTAAAAATCGCTTTTAAATTTTAGTTTCTCAACTGTGGACTCTTGTAAACCAAAACTAAGTAAAATCCATACTCACCTCAAGAGGGAAGAACCAGTGCACAGTCGCAATCAAAGCAAAGCAAAGCCAAACTCCAGAAGTGTAAATAGCTCAATGTCAAATGTCTAGGATTTGCTCACCATCTTCTGGGCTCCTCCAAGAGGCATGGGCCACTTCTCCAGGTCTTCCTTCTGCAGTACACACAGCTTGTCTTCTAGGCTCTATCTGGTTCCACTCCATTGCTGCTGCTGCTGCTGCTGCTGGTCATCCCATGGTATTGGCATCTCCAAATGCTGAGGTCTTCTGACTGCACTTTCACAAATAGTGTCCTCTAGGCTCCCTTCATGGTGGCAAGCCTCGACTTCTCTGCATGACCCCTTCAGTCCTGGGCCTTCAACTATGACTGAGGCTACACCTTCACCAATGGCCTCTTCTGGCCTCTCACAGTGGCAAGCCTCAATTGCTCTCCATGATACCCTTCAGGACTTCAAAACCAGTATGACAGGGTGATCCTTTCATTACTAAGTTCGACTGACAGCACAATATACAACCTTGGCCTTCTCTGAAACATAGCTTCTGTGTGGTAATTCTTAGGAAACACTTGCCAGAAAATTTCACCTCAAGGATGCTGGTCTCCTCTTAATCACTAATTCTTCAGCTCCATCAGACCAGCATTGAGTATCCTAACAAAGCAAAGATTCCACTTGAGTAGTTCTGTTATCTTGTTAATCACAACTGATTCTTCTATAGAGTCTTCACACACATGGCAGGGTGTTTGCTTCCCTCTGACATTGCACACACCAGGCCTCTATCTTCTGCAGCCCTCTCAAGATTCTTACCTTCCAAGCTCCTAAAGAACGGCCCACTGAGCTCTTAACACTCAATGGCTTTTCTAGCCCAAAGTTCCAAAGTCCTTCCACAATGCCCCCAAACATGGTCAGGTCTGTCACACCAATACCCCACTATTTTGGTACCAACTTGTCTTAGTAGGGTTACTATTTCTGTGATGAAACACCATGACCAAAAGCAAGATGGGGAGGAAATCAAGATGACAAAAATACTAGCCAGGACAATATCCTTTGGGTCTTGACAACTGTATTAATTTTTACTACTCTAATGTCTTAGTCAAGGTTTCTATTCCTGCACAAAACATCATGGCCAAGAAGCAAGTTGGGGAGAAAAGGGTTTGTTCAGCTTACAGATCCAAGGTTGTTGTTCATCACCAATGGAAGTCAGGACTGGAACTCAAGCAGGTCAGGAAACAGGAGCTGATGTAGAGGCCATGGAGGGATGTTACTTACTGGCTTGCTTCCCCTGGCTTGCTCAGATTGCTTTCTTATAGAACCCAAGACTACCAGCCCAGAGATGGTCCCACCCACAAGGGGCCCTTCCCCTTGATCACTAATTGAGAAAATGCCTTACAGTTACATCTCATGGAAGCATTTCCTCACCTGAAGCTCCTTTCTCTGTGATAATTCCAGCTTGTGTCAAGTTGACACACAAAACCATAGTGAGCATGAAATATTAATGTTATTAGGAGTTTAATTTGAACTTATATGATGGCTATAGTTATTGAATATACTATTCATTTACTTGTTAGTTATATTTGTTTATCTTCTTAATAGCTCCAAGCTGAAAATAACTGGGAAAAAAAATCCATTGGCCAGAGTATACCAACTCTATGGAACAATAGTCAGCCAGGGGAAGGAATGATGACCAATTTATACAGCAGCAAACAATTCCACAGACAGTAGGAATGAAAGAATAAGTCAGTAAGGTGAAAGAATAGAGCCGAATGTGAAAGAGCAGGCGTGCACAATCTTTTGGCTTATGCAGATCTTTGATAATTTTATTATGAATGTGATTTGCAAAAGTGTACTCCTTTTATCAGAATCCATCTAACTATAAGATCTGTGCATTTTTCTATAATTTATACCTTTTAAAGTCCAATAGTAAAATTAATTTAGTTTTTCTTTTTCTTCTTCTTTTTTTTTCTTTAATGAGTGCCTTCTATGTCTCAAGTCAGCATTATGTGACAAGGCAGGAACGGGGAGCTCGTGGAAGGGTTGGAAGCTTGTTAGGTGAGCCTGTAATTAGCACAGAGGATATAAGGTGAAGTGCATGTTTAATGGAAGACACTGAGTTGTCTGTGGTGAATTCATCTCTTAATTGGGAGGGCCTGCTGTGAGGGCTTGAAGTCTGTAAGCTACAACCTCTTTTTGGTCATCTAAAGCATTATAGTATAGTAGACCCTCCCCCAATTTTTAAAACTCTAGTAGATTAAAAGGGACCAATTCCACTGTGTCTCACAAGTCTACAAACTAGGGGTCTTGGCTGGACAGTTCTTTTACTGGTCTTGCTAGTGATTACCCATGAGGCTTTTGCCATTGAGATCTGAGGTCCATGGGAATGCTGGAATCATTGGGTCTCTTCTCTTCCCCTGTCACCTCGGTCCTGCTCTTTCTACATGCCTTTTGACAAAGTTTCCAGCAGTGCACGCAGATCCCTAACAAGGAGGGACTGGGCTTCTCAGAATACAGTGGAAGCCATTAAGTTTGGGTCTTATGTCTAGAAGACTTGATATCACTTCTTGTACAGTCTGAGACTGAAAGCATAACTCAGTGTCAAGGACCAGCCTTGGCTTGGAGCAGGGTTGTGAAAAAGGGGAAGTCTGTGAACAGCGAAACAAACAACCTGAAGTCAAATCATGGATCCAAGCTAGCAGCCTATGCTCTGCTGGAGACAGCTTTCCAGCCTGCTTTTTTCTCTGATCTGCTTTCTCTGGAGATCTCCAGACAGCTAGCTCTCTCTCTCTCTCTCTCTCTCTCTCTCTCTCTCTCTCTCTCTCTCTCTCTCTCTCTCTCTCCTGCTTGAGACAGTTCTCCAAGCAGTTCTCTCTTGCTATTCTAAAAAATTCTCTGGATAGTTCATCTCCTGCAGATCATAAGCCCAGTCTTTTATTTTACATAGTCATCCAGCCATTTGCTTCCAGTTTCCTTTTGATTATCCTATGAATCAGCATCCTGAGACTCCAGCCCCTTAATTCTTTGGAGAGAGCAAGCACACATTTTCTTTTAACATTGCAAAAGAATTCAGAGACCTGTCTGCTTCTGTTAAGCACAGACAATAAACTAGCTGTGTACCACCTTATCCTGAGATTACCATTCCACCCACACCTGGACCTAAATCAATCTATCCCAGGCTGACCTTGCATTCAGGAATCTGCCTGCCTGCCTACCTGCCTGCCTGCCTGCCTTTGTATCTTTCTGATAAGCTGGCTCATAGTGTAGCTGTCTCTGTTCCTTTAGTTCTTTGAAGCTCCTTACACAATTCATATTATATCCTTATATTTTTGCATAGTTGATAAATTATATATTTTTAACCTCATGGTTTTAGAGTTCTTTTCCATAGCCTCAAGGGCTATCCTGAAGGGTCCAGCATTTTCCATTTTACTGAGACATTAGCCACACCTTCACCTCCCAGACTCCTACTGTCTCTGATCTTCATGGAGTCATTAGTGTTAACAGAGAGAACATTCCTTAAAGGAGAAATCTAAAATATGCACATTATTATACAAACAGGACCTGTGGCTGCCATCGACACCTATGGAGATCCACATCCGCCGGCCCTGTCGCAGAGGCAGGAACGTGTCATTCTGTCCCCCACCAAGGCCATGCCAGACCCAGTATCTCAGGACCACAGAAATGTCCTAGGTTCGTTTCTGTTGCTGTGATTAAATACCCTGACAGAAGTCAACTAAGGTGGAAGGGGTTTATTTTGGCTTACAATTCTAGTTTACCATTAAGGGAAGTCAAAGCAGGAGTTCAAATAGGTAGCAACATCAATCACATCCACAGTTGGTAGTCGAAAGAAATGAAAACATACATCCTACTTGCTTGCTGGTACTCAACTCTGTCTTTCTATTTTTCTAATAAGGACTCCATGCCTAGGGCATTCTTCTCGCTCACACCTCCATGCTCGCTCACACACCACAAGAACTCTCCACTCGTTTCAGGCAGCACTCAGAGTGTTCCGAGCTCATTACCTCAGGAAAGAAGGTCACAGACAAAGCATTCATCCTCAGCCTTGAGTCTCAAAAGCACCCTTTCAAAGGCCAGGTGAAGGGAGACAGGCTTGGTATGAAAAGTTTCTTTCAGAAGAGTCGCGCACGCGTGTGTGTGTGTGTGTGTGTGTGTGTGTGTGTGTGAATCCAAAGATTAGGAGACTCTAGTAACACTATAGGAAAATCAATGGTCTACTTCTCTGGAGTGGGTAGTTTCCAAAGACAGGGGGCTGGGGGAGGGATTAGGGAAAACAAGGGAGAGTTGTAGTAAGTATTTCTGTGCAGGAACCCTGAACATGGTTCATATTTTTAGATACTGTAGGCTAGGGTCTCTACGAGTCCACTCTGAGATGACGATGGTTGTAAAATACTAACTAGCAGTTAATTCCCCAGACAGGAAGCAGGAGTAAGCAGGACATGGCAGGAGGAGAGGCTAAAGACTAAGTCTTGGGAGGAGGGACTCTGGAGTAAGCACGACTTACCACCATTGTTTTGCGGTGAGGGAACTAGAGTTCAGTACCTCACCTCACGCAGCCCCTGAACATAAGCTGCTCTCTGGAGGGCATGGCCTTGGGAAGTGTGGCTTTCTGCATCTGGAAAGACTGACTGGAGTCTGCCCCCTTTCCTGCAGCTGGGCAACATCTGTCTGCATATAGAAGATATCAGGCAGTGTGCCTCCAACTCCACCTCCCCTATCCTCCCCTCCCTGTGCCAGCGGAGGGAGGTAACACTCCTCCATCTGGGAGATAATAGAACACTTAACCAGATATGGGAATCCTGAAGAAAGGGCAGGAGCTGAACTTCTAAGGGTAGTGAGGCAGAAGCACCCAGTGCTGAAGTAGAAAAGGACTAGATGTAAGGTACATAAAAGGCCCAAAGAAGCAGACCATCGTGGGAAAGTCTGGAAGTTTCCTGTGATGCCAAGAGGGACCAAGAGGATAGAACAAGGGCTATCCAGAGCAATTGATCCTTGACTTTGATGCTAGAGCTAAGGCCGTGTTAGCTTATAAATGTGGGACTAATCGGCACCACCTGGAGCCAAGTTCTTAAGGTTCCAGCTAGAGCAGACAACAGTGCTGAAACAGATCTCATCTTCTATCCCAGGAGAAATCCAAGTTACGCTGAAGCCCACTGCCTCTGTCAACTTAAGTAAGTCTTCCTTAGGAGAAGAAGGGGGCTAGGAAACACAAAGTGGCTGAGTTTAAACTTAAATGACAGAGTAAAATCCAAGGCACTGATATATCTAGAATTTTGTAGCTTTGGGCTAATGAGATGGCTCAGCAGGTAACCGTGTTTGCTGTGTGAGCCTAGTGGGCTGATTCATTTCTGAATTTCACAGTGAAAGGAGAAAACAACCTCTAAAAGATGTCCTTGGAATTCATGTGTGCCCGCACTTACACACATACACACACACACACACACACACACACACACACACACACGCGCGCGCACGCGTTAAAAAAGAAGAATGTTAACATCATGTATATTTGAGTTTTCAATCATTAAACAGAATAGAGGTTCTAGATGAATGTTAAGTTATGAGAAAAATATTTTGAAAGTGACACTTTTATTCATTTGCACCATAGTATGAAAATTCATACCAGAATATAAATATGAAATGATCAAAGATGTAATTATGACTTTGGTCAGTAAGAGGAAAAATGTGAACCAACCAAAAGATCCAAGCTTGCTCTAGTTGGGTGTGGGCGGAAGGACGATGCTTTTTTAAACTTCACACTCCAGCCATGACTTGTACAGCAAACAAACTGGATACAGGTACCTGCGTTATCAAGAACCCTAGGTTGGGCTGGAGGGATGGCTCAGTGGTTAAGAGCACCAAATGCTCTTCCAGAGGTCTTGAGTTCAATTCCCAGCAACCACATGGTGGCTCACAACCATCTGTAATGGGATCTGATGCACTCTTCTGGTGTGTGTCTGAAGACAGCTACGTGTAATCATAGAAATAACAATAAATAATATATATAAAAAAGAACCCTGGGTTATTCATTTCTCTTTTTCTTTTTTTACAATCTTACTTTCAGGTGTCAGGTACATAAAAGCAATAACATGATACTACTCTGTCTACAAAGAATAGAGAAAATAAAATAAATAAATCTAAAAAACAAACAAACAAACAAACAAACTAGGGGACAAAAATGCTCTTACAAAGATATCCTGGGCAGGTAATATTGGTCTCTTGCACTTTGGGAGAGAAGGAAGGTGTGGACCTGAAGTGGTTTGAGGAAGACTTGCTGATAGGTTAAGCGTTCATGAAGGACGTGAGTATGGCCTCTCATTTGGGTTTTAAGCAGCATGGTGGGTGACTGGGGCAATTATTTATGTGGGAAAGCTCAACAGAGGACTAGAGGAGAGTTTTGTGTGGAGAGGAGAGCAAGCAAGTGGGATGTTTATGTGTGTATGTGTGTATGTATGAATACATGCATGCGTGCATGTGTATGTGTGTGTATGTATATATGTGTGTATGTACATATTAATGTTTTTGATTGCATTAAACATCTATGGGCTTTGGCTCTGACTCCTTGACATCTAGTCTGGAGTGTGGTGATGAGGACAGGAGATACTCACTTGAGAACCATGAGCATAAATTTAGCACCCAAAGCCGACCACTGGACCAGCTCAGTTGTCAGTTGCTCTGTGTAGCTGTAAGTGAGCCCAGTGGAGGACAGTTAGGGGGTCCTAACGTGATTGCCAATGGCTGTTCTTTTCTTTACTGTCTGGTTTTCACAGTGTGAGTGGATTACTTTTATAATCAGAACACAAAACAAAACAAAACCTTCATAAATCTGCTGCTGGTGTTTAGTCACACATCTAGGCAACTTCCCTGTGCCTTTTCTCAGGAAATAAAAAATAAAAAAAGGCATTTTACCTGGAGTGAGCCTTAAAAATATTAATGCCCTTATTTAATTGAGCATCTCTGAGGGCCTGTTTGCATGCAAATCAGCATTCCCATCTCTTCTGCAGTGCAAATGAGCCACTCACAGCCTAACAGGAACGTAGGAGCCCGCTGCTGCTGATTGTACCTGTGCCTAATTAGGTGCTGCTGCTTGAGTTCTGGAGTGTGTAATAGCGCTGTTCATTTGTCAGGATTGACAGCGATGACTAAGTTATTCTCTTCCCCCTCCCCCCTTTTTAAGTGAAGAAGAAGAGGAAGTGGCTCTGCCTGTCATGTCACTAACCCAGTGGAGTGACACAATTGTCCCTAGTTATTAAAAAGTGTGGTAGAAGGCCAGACATCTCAGGAGTATTTTGTCAGAAGCCCTAGTGGGAAAGAGTTTCCATGATTTATCTGGGAGGGCTTTCATTCAGTGCTAAAAGAGCTTCATGTCCTGGGCATGTATTCGCTCAACTAAAACTCGCTAGGTCCTTTCGGTGTTCCTGAGCCTACACTGAGAAGAGACATGGATAAGTATGACCTTGTATGTACTCTCAAGGAATGCACGTTCTAGCAGGTTGTTTTGGACTCTGTGGAGGGCTGGGCTAAGGAAAGCAGGGGATAATATACAAACACAGAGCTATGAAGAGGAATGTGGTCGAAGCTCAAGGCCCACTTGCAAGAGATAATAATGGCGACTGTCAGTCTATTGAACTGCTAGGCACAGATCTTCCTGGGCATTAACTTATTCCTTCTAACAACTTGGGGGATAGGGACTATTATTCTTGGTTTATGGGAGGAAAGCCCAAGTTCAGAGATGTTAAATGTGTGATATGTTAAGGCAAAGTTAGGCTCAGGGTATAGTCCTCGTACGTACAGTGATCTCCTTACAAACATGCCTAGCACCTCATAAACTATGGATGTTATTAAACATTTATAATCCTAGCTCTTAGGAGGTGGAGGCAGGAGGATCAGAGGTTCAAGGCCATCCTCAACTACATAGGGAGTTTGAGGCCACCCAGAGTTAGAGACCTTGTCTCGAAAGGAAAATAATCCAAATAAAGGCTAAAGGAAAACAGCTAGGGTTGGGGTGGAGGAAGTGTACCTCACAATTAGAACAAAATGTGGAAAGGGAAGGAAAATGAAGAGTGGTGAGGAGTAGCTCGGGGCACATAGGTGATGGGTGTCGACAGGGAGGGGTTCAGAGAATGATGGCTCAGGTTTGCTGTCATCTAGGCAGCCTTGGGTGCTATGGTTAGGACTGGGAGAGACAGACAGGCAAAAAGAATAGAGTGGCCTTGACGTGCAAAGTCAGCCAGAGCAGCAGAGTGAGTATGGATACAGGTTTCTGGACAGGTGGACCTCTCAGAGGTGAGGGGCTAATGTGAAAGAGGAACCAGGCAAGGCCAAGATCTCTCCTTGGTAAGTGGATTAATGGTGGTGCTTCCCTGGGGCTTCAGGTCCCAGGGGAGGAATCAGCCTGCTAAGGGCAGATGGTACATGGGGTTTGTTTTTTTTTTTTTTTTTTCAGTGCCTTGAGACTGAGTCTCTGGGGAACAAGGGAAAACAATGGCCAAGCAAACCAACAGAAATAAACGAATATCCTGAATTCAAGATCCACCAAGCAGTCAACCAAACAGGGAACACTTCTTATTCTGCCCCATTCCCCACCCCATCTACAGTCTGGATTTTCAGCACGTTATGGAAAACTAAAGAGGGAGGAGATCTTGTTGATGCTCTTATGAACACAGGATGATAAATAAACATTAATCGTAAAGCACTACCCTGCTATGTAGTCATTGAAAAGCATTTTGTGTCTCTCTTTATTTTAGGAAAAACTGGAGTGCAGCTATGGATCGGTGGTCAAGAGTGCTTGCTTTTCTTACGGAGGGCCAGAGTTTGGTTCCCAGCATCCACATCAGGCAGCTCACAAACACCTATGAACCCAGCTCCAGAGCATCCAATACCCTTTCCTGGCCTCTGTGGCTACCTGCCCATGGGCACACACACACACACACACACACACACACACACACACACACACAGAGACAGAGAGAGGGAGACAGAGAGAGAGACAGAGAGAGAGAGACAGAGAGAGAGACAGAGAGACAGAGAGAGAGACAGAGAGACAGAGAGAGATCTATAAAAATAAATAAAACCCCCAAAAGCATGCATTTGTGAGATCTTTCACTTGCTAATGTGGCCTCATCTTTCCCTCTGCTCCCGGGAAGGACTTGTTCTGGTCACACCTCTCCCTGGTTTCACAATACAGTCAGCAAAAGCTGCTTCAGAATGTAGGTGTTTATTTTGGTTGAAGGGATGGTCTTCATGGGGTGGAAAGCAAAGTGGCAGCCATAAGAGGCAGCTGCTCATAGCCTGGTCAAGAAGCAGAGAAAGGAAGACTGGTACTCAGCTTGCTTTCTCCTGGCTGTTCAGTCTGAAGTCTCAGTCCATGGAGTGATACCACCCACGTTTAGGGCGGCTCTTATTACATCAGTCCATCTAATCTAGAAGCTCTTGGCAGGCACACCAGCAGTTTGTCTCCTAGCAGTTCTAGAGTCTGTCAAGTTGACAACCACTATTAACCATCATAGGCCTTAATTCTTCAAGCTCATGATCTCAGGACCGTGGGGGAGACTTCCGAAGCCCTTTCTTAGAAGCAGGATAAGCAGTACTTTCCTTATGACCATCCTATTTCACAGAACAGAAAAGGAGACCCAGAGCATTGGATGTCCTCAAGGCCCCATCTTGTGTCAATGGTGGAGCTGGAGTTCAAAGAGACTCAGAAAAATCCCAATAGCCCCTACTTTCACCTGGCCTCATTACAACTCCAAGAAGCAAGATAGATAGAAGTTAGGGTCCATTAAAAAGAGCAAGAAACACAAAATCTGAGCCCTTAAAAGGATCGTCCTTAAAATGCATTCTACTGTCCCATCCTTATGTTCTTTTCAATGACTTTATTAAAATAAAGAGAAAACAGATTAGGTAAGAAAGCAAGAATGCTTGCACACAACAGTCTGAACTTGTGACTAAATCAAGCTAAAACCAGTGGAGCTGAAGATGGCCACACTAGTGAGCTTCTATGGTAGGGTGATCGCCTAGCATGCAGGAGGCACAACATAAAACAGGAAGTGGTGGGACGATTCTGTGAGAACAGGGCAAGATGAGCAACTCAAGGTCATCCTCAGCTGCATGGCAAGTCCAAGGTCAGCTGGGGCTACCTGAGACTTCGTCTCAGCAAACAGCAACAACCACAACTAGCTCCATATCTTCTTCCATAAGACATCCTTGGTAAGCCTCCAGGATCAACTCAGATGTCAGATGGGGCACAACTCTTGATATTTGCTAATTAAAACCCCAAGATTTTGAGACCACACAGCTGGGCAATCCATTAGTAGTTTGCCACTAGCTTGGCTAAAGATAACATCTCTGTTATGCTGGCCTTAATAACAGTTGCCTAGGTTACTTAACAGAAACTGGAAGGCTGCTACTTCTGTTGAGTTCATGGGTTCTTGACAGGGACCTGTACCTGAGCCATGGCTGTCCAGATGAAAAGCCTTGCTGCCTCTGTCTTCACATCATATCTGTCCCCTTTGCTGCCTTAATGTTTACATCAGATTCTACTCGATTCTTCATGGAGACATGTTGATTATATTTTAAATGTTTAGTCCAGGTTAGAGAGTTGGCTTTGTGGGTAAAGATGCTTGTTGTCAAACCTGATGGCCTAAGGACTTAGGACCCATTTGAAAGAAAGAGAGATGATTCCTACATGTTGTCCTCTGGGGAAGCACACTTTGTTTTGTTTTGTTTTGTTTTGTTTTGTTTTGTTTTGTTTTGTTTTGTTTTGCTTTGTTTTGTTTTGTTTTGCTTTGCTTTGTTCGTTTGCTTGTTTCTATTTTTATTTTTTATTCTTGAAACCGGGTGTCTTAGTTAGGGTTTTACTGCTGTGAACAGACACCATGACCAAGGCAAGTCTTATAAAGCACAACGTTTAATTGGGGCTGGCTTACAGGTTCAGAGATTCACTCCAATATCATCAAGGTGAGCGCATAGCAACTTCAAGGCAGGCATGGTGAAGGCATAGCTGAGAGTTCTACATCTTCATCTGAAGGCTGCTAGCAGAATACTGACTTTCAGGCAGCTAGCATGAGGGTCTTAAAGCCCACACCCACAGTGATACACCTACTCCAACAAGGCCATACCTACTTCAACAGAGCCATACCCTCTAATAGTGCTACTCTCTGGGTTGAGTATATACATCACACAGGGTCTCATTATGCAGATCAGACTTGCCTTGGACACATAGAGATCTACCTACTTCTGCCTCCTGAATGCTTGATTAAAGGTGTGTGCCACTATGCCTGCCTTGCTTATTGTTATCTGACCTCCCTGATAATACCATAGCACACATGCACACACAAACATACAAATTTGCCCAAGACTTTGACACAGGATGAACTTGACCTGTCCCTTGTAGGAGCTGATAACTTTTCTCTACTGACCTTTGTGCTCTTTCAGCAGCTAAACCATCAGAGGCCTTCATCCTTATCATAATGTACAAAGCAGGTCAGAAGGCAGAGACATCTGGAAGATGATGCAGAGACATCTGGGGAAGATGAGGGCATCAGAAGCAGAAGTAGCTCAGCAACATGTGGGGCTGCTCAGGGAATCTACACCACATACAAGGAAGAAAAACAAAACCAGATCCATGGCCCACAAAAACTTACAATACCTCAGTCTGCCCTGAAAGTAAGAAATGCTGCCATTCCCTGTGGAAGGCAACTTCTGGTCCCTCTCTCGATTGACTTGAAAGGAAGCTCCCTACATAAGCCTATTCCTGTATGTTGTATATATTTGACCTGGTCTCATTTCTGTTATGTCCTTGCTGTGCAACTCCATGTGAAATATTAGGAGCTGGACAGACCTTGGAAGAAAATCTAGGCGTCTTAATTGTTTCCACTTCTCTGATTCTTAAAAAGAATGAAGTGTTAAAGCTTGGTTTGGTTCATAAGGTAAGAGCAGCAGGTGTCTTAAGCATTACCCTATATAGCCAGGAAGTGTTCGGGAGAGAGCTAGTGTTTCAAACAAAAGCTCTAGAAGTGTTTCAGCTTGGAGGGAGAGGCTTGGCTTCCAAAGCATGGGTAGCCAGTCTACATCCCCCCGACACACGCACACACACACACACACACACACACACACACACACACTTAGTAGATGTACTTCCAATATCACAAGAATTCCCAGCATCATCAAGCCATGCTCTCAATTTATAACATTCCTTCACAAAATAATTATTAAGCACCTATGTAAGGAAGCCACTTATTGTCCAGTTAACAACCGGCATTGCCCCTTTTCTAAATTTTTAATTATTTTGTTACTTATTTATTTTGTGTGTGCACATGTGTATATGTGCATGGTTTTGAGTGTGCTACCAACAAAGGAACAACTTGGAGCAGTTGATTTTGTCCTTCCATTTGTTGAGTCCAGGGTGAACGAACTCAAATTATCAGGCTTGGCGGCAAGTACTTTACTGAGTGAGCCATCTCACGGGCCTGCTTTTTCTTAATGGAACCTAGATTTCTTTCTTCCTAACAGCCCCCTCACCACACACACACACACACACACACACACACACACACACACACACACACACACAGAGTTTTATTCCAAATAGAAATCCTACTCATTTGAGACAGCCAGATGATGGCCAGTACCTGCTAGGGGTTGTCCTCCTGGACTGACCTAAATTGACCCAAGCACATTTCAAGGAAGGTACAATAGACACAGTCATTTTTTCTTTTAATGTGAATGACAAAGTAACTATGGATCCTGCTGTGACCTCAAGGGGAATTGGCTTTTGGGCGTAGATGATATTACTAGTGACCAGAGCAAAAGATCAGCAGGATTCAAGTCATTGATGACATCATGAATCATTGACCTTTGTATATGATAATGTCTGTTATTTAAAAAATTACATTTACTTATTTGTCATTGGGAGGTTATCCTAGTTAGGGTCTGCTGTGAAGAGACACCACAACCACTGCAACTCTTATAAAGGAAAACACTTCGTTGGGGCTGGCTTACTGTTTCAGGGGTTTAGTACATTTTCAACATGGTGAGAAGCCTGGTGGCATGCAGGTAAACGTGGTGCTGGATAAGGAGCTGACAGTTCTACATCTTGATTCTTAGGGAACAGAGGGAGACTGTGTGCCACACTGGGTGTAGCTTGAGCATAGGAGATCTCAAAGCTTGCCCCCATTGTGACACACTTCCTTCAACAAGGCTACACCTTCTAATAGTGCCACTTCCTCTGGGCCAAGCATTCAAATACAGTGTTTAAGGAAAGCTGTTCCTTTCCAAACCACCATGAGGGGGTGGCGTAGAGGTGGAGGGTGAGGAAGGTGGGGGCGTGGGTGGGAGGGGCACATAGCATGGTGTGCTTGTGAAAGTCAAAGGACAACTTGTGGAAGTCTGTTCTATATTTTTGCTATGTATATAGGGGATGTCAGTCTTGGAAACCATTCCACAGGTCCTCCTTCTTTTAAGTTATCCATTGCCTCATTCTTTAAGCCACGTTGAGTTGGGATTTTTCTATCACTGTGTTTGCACAACCTAGCATCTTATATGCATTGATGCATCCCTTTTGTAGACACAGTGCCAGGCTCTGGATCATCGTCAGTGAGACACAGTTTTTGTTTCTGGTGGGGTAGGAGAGGCACACAAGTGAGCAGAATATTTATTTTAGAGAAATCACAGCAAGGATCTCAGAAGGCTCTGAAGGTTCCGTGAGCACCAGGGAACAAGGCCTCATCCAATCACAGGCCGGAGGAACACTTCCTGGAGGGGATGGTGCTTAAGCTGTGCCCTGAACAGTGACAATGAGCCGAAGAAGAGTGATTCCCTTGAGCCTGAGAGAGACAGGCAGATATTTAAACTTCAGAATGATCCCTCTGCTGACTGTAGAGAATGCCTCGCTCTCAAGTGCTCACATACATCGGTGCCCTGAAGACCTAGGGTCAGACACCTACAATCAATCCCAGCACTTAAAAGGCTCAGGCAGGAGAATTGTGTGATCAAGGTTGGCCTGATCCATAGTGAATTTCTGGCCAACTTGAACTTTTTGCAAAAGTCTGTCTCAAAATCAATAGTAACAGAGAGGGAGAGAGAGAGACAGAGAGAGACAGAGAGAGACAGAGAGAGAGAGAAAGATTTTATTCTCCAAACATAAGGTAATAATTGTTCCAAGTCTCCAAAGAACTAACCACAATGGCAATGGAGAGGAAGATCAGTTGAATTAACTGGGCACACTTTGGGAAAGGCATTAAGGAAAAAGCACTATGGGAAAGACATTATGGGAAAGGCATTACAGAAAATGCACTATGGGAGTGCATTATAGGAATGGTACCATGTTGGTGCCAAATGCCTCGCATTTAAGTCTGTATAACACGTATACTTGTCCCTTAGTATCTGTTAGGGATTAGGTCTTCAACCCATGGATTTTCCAGTGCCTCATTTAAACGGGCACAGTGTTTCTTTCACCCATACATACCTCTCTGTCCACTTTAAATCATCTTTCAGTTACTTATAACCCCAAAGGCAGCAAAAGTGCAAATTGACTAGCCCTACTGTGTTGCTAAGGACCTAGTGACAAGAGCACAATGTCTGCACATGTTCAGTCCAGATGCAAGCTTCTGTTAAGCAAATATTCCCCCCCCACACCCCTGTGGTTGGTTGACTGTATAGCTGCAGAAGCTATAGGCAGAAAGCTGACTATATGTGACTACATACTATGCCAATAATACAGATGGAGCAACTGGGAGAAGAGCAGGATCAAGTTGCCTGGCCGAGGGAGGACATAGAGTAAGTAGGACAGTAAGGATCTGACTATTATCCCCAGGTCACAGTCATGACAAGGTTTGAAAACTCAGCCACCTTAAGGCTCTGGTTGAATGCCCTATCTGCTAGCCCACTGTGCCCTCAAACACCCAGATTGTCATTCAAAGACCCATCAGAGGCTAGAGAGATGGCTTAGTGGTTAAGAGCTTGTTCTGCTCTTACAAAGGACCTGAGTTCATTCCCAGCCCTAACTTCTGGTGGCTCACAACTGCCTCCAGCTGCAGTCACCCTCTTTTGGCCTCTTCTGGAACTGCACCCATGTGTGCAAACTCCATACGTGTACACACACACACACACACAGTTAAGAATAAAAGAGAAAATCTCTAAAAGGCATCAGAGTAGAGTCCCTTGCCTGGGCCAGTGGGCAAAGTGAGTGACTGTAGCCCAGAGCTCACCCACCACTGTAGGGGAAGATTTTGCTTTTTCTGACACTTGCATCTTGATTGTCCCTGTACCAATTCCTTTTCTCATTGCTGTGGCAAAATATCTGACCATTGTTCCAGCAGTCCAGGGTCCCCCAGGCCATAGAAGGGTGCTGCCCATATTTTAAGGTGGGTCTTCCCACCTCATTTAACCTAATTGGGAAAACCCCTCACAGACATGCCCACAGGTTTGTTCTGGGTAATTCTGGAGCCTGTCAAGTTGACAACCCATATTAATTATCACAACCACTATCCTTGTCCTGTCTCAAGCAACACTTCCATTTCTGAAACACACCCAGCAGCCTCTATGCTGGTGCTAGGTTTGTAAAGGACAGACAAGAGGCAGGGCCACCAGCAGTCTGAGGAATGGGAGCCACAAATGAGTCTGGGCCTGTAGCTGCCGTCTCTCATGCAGCCTCCTGGAGCGGGTCTTTTCAGCTCTGGGGAAAGGTCAGGATTTCAATCTGATGTTTTCACACATATTAAATGGATTTCAGAAGTACGGCTGCTGCCTGGCTCCTGTCTTTAAACAATGTGGTCAGGCTGCCGTCGCTCTGAGAGGCTGCATTCCTCCTGCATTGTGATGTGGTTTCTGGAAGTCACGCATGTAGTCAGCTAAACCAAACTTAGCTGTTTTGCTAATGAGAGCAAGCTCAAGAGAGAAACCATGAACAGAGACAGGGTTTGCTTTCCAAGTTTAATTCAAGAAGCCAAATGATTAAGTTGGAGGGGAAAAGAAGTGTCCCTTCAGACTCCTAGGTGACTATGTCCTTTTTCATTCATTGGGTGATGATGGTGGTGTGTGGAAGGGTGAGGTGTAAACAAACATAGTCTCCCATCTCCTCCCACTATTAAAAACGCGTTCTCAGTGCTGTTCGTGTTCATATCAAGCATGCGGACACAGTCCACCCTACTTTAGATGACCATGTGTCTCTACCCCCATCACAGCCAATTCTGGCTTCTCCCAGCCCTTCACTTCCCAGCAGCCTTTGCTCAAGTCATCACTCTGCCCAGTCTTTGTCCATCTCTGAGGAGAAAAGGACTGGTGAAGGAGCCCTTCAGTAGGAGTGCTGGAGTTCAGTGTTCAGGTGTTTTCTTAGGGAGAGCCTGGAATCACAGACAAAGACATTTTTCATCCACCAAGCTGCATATTTTTACTTAGATATTTTTAAAAAAAAGCAATATCAAGCTCAGAGAGTAAATGTAACATTGATGCCAAATCAGATGAGAACTAACACTTGGTATCAACAGGAATATATTTGAATTTAAAAAGGCTAGCTGCATCTGACAGCAATGTGTCTCTGCTGCTGAAAGTCTGGGTTGGGTGGGGGAAGGGGAGAGCGGAGCTTTTCATCATCTGTCCATCCATCCTTTTCTCCCTGAGACGTTATTGAGTTCTGATATGGGACCAGGTTCTGGGTATGGCAGACAGAAACATGAGCGACAAAGGGAAGTGATGGGACCGGGGTAGGGAGAAGATAATTGGGCTGCTTGTAAACCTCATCTGAGCTGCGAATCTTCAGCAATCATTGAACCCTCCCTGAGGATGCTAATCTACAATGCACACCAACGATAGAAGCCACCTCAGAGGTTGGTTAAGATCAGAGTGGGCTGGATAGTGATCTGTCCATCCTAAAGATGTCCTAACAGGGATGTTCAGGGGTGTCATGAGGGATCATGAGATGACAGGATGGGTTCTAAATCCAATACCTTGTGTCTTTAGAAGAAAAGGAAGCTTTGGCAACATAACACTGACCTTAGCATACCCACTACCCTGGGTTCCCATCCCCCTAAACCATAAAAGCATAGGAGAAAGAGAGAGGGGGGAGGGGAGGGGGAGGGAGAGGGAGGAGAGAGAGGGAGGAGAGAGAGAGAGAGGAGAGAGAGAGAGAGAGAGAGAGAGAGAGAGAGAGAGAGAGAGAGAGAGAGAGAGAGGTGACATGAAGAAAGAAGCAAAGACGAGCCATGCATCTGTAAATTATAAAACACATCTCAGAAGCTAGGAGAGGCACTGAGCAGAGTCTCTCATGAAGCCTACAAAAGAACACTTGGACTTGTGACTTCTGGCCTCCAGAACAACAAGAATATTCATACATATGAGAGAATACATCCATCAAGCTTGTGGTCATTTGTGACTGTCACTAAGAAATTGAAGGTAAGGGATAAGAGAACGATAGTCTTGAAGCAAGGACATCTGTTCCTAGGACATGGCCGGTCTTTATGAAGCATTTCTTAAAATGCTCAGACAAAACAAAACATAAAAACAAACAAAGAAAAGCTGAAAAAAAATATGTTCTAAAAGCTAGGCATGGGCTGGAGAGATGGCTCAGTGGTTAAGAGCGCCAACTGCTCTTCTGAAGGTCGTGAGTTCAAATCCCAGCAACCACATGCTGGCTCACAACTATCTGTAATGAGATCTGATGCCCTCTTCTGGGGTATCTGAAGACAGCTACAGTGTACTTACATATAATAAATAAATAAATCTTAAAAAAATAAAGCTAGGCATGCCAGATATAGTTGCTAAACACATTTAATTCCAGCTTTCAGGAGCCAGATCTCTATGAGTTCAAGGCTAGCCTGGTCTACATAGTGAATTCCAAGCCAGGTGAGACTACATATTAAGCCTCTGTCTCAATGACACAATGACAACTGAGCACTTTGCTATTCCAGTTAAAACTAGGCTTCAATAATGAATGGGAAATGATGAGGGCTAGATACCCCGGAGTAATTTGACAAATACATTCTTTCATAAGCCTAAATCGGTCAATACCTTGGTTAAACTTCCTAACTAGGTTTATAGTTCCTATCGGTGTCTCTATTTCTTTGTATTAAAGATCCCTGGCATGTTATTCAATGCTCTAAGGAGTTCATTCACTGGCCAATGTCCCCTCCAGATCCCTTTCTTCCTGGTATGTATCCCCCACACACCGTTTAAGTCCTTTTTCAGCTCAGCCTCTTAACTAAGCTATACAACTCTGATCCCTGAGGCCTTCCTCTGTATTTATCTTTAAAAATCATTTATATATATTATTTTATCTATCTATCTATCTATTTATCTATCTATCTCTTACCTATCTATTTTTTTTTTTTTTTTTTGAAACAGGGTTTCTCTGTGTAGTCCTGGATGTTCTAGAACTCTTCAATCAGGCTGGCCTTGGATCTCTGGAACTTAACAGAGATCCACTTACCTCTGCCTCTTGAATGCTGAGATTAAAAGTATATGCCACTCTGCCTGCCTCCTTTTAAATATGTTTGTTTGTTTGTTTGTTTGTTTTTGTTGTGGTGGCACACTTTGGGCATCAGAGGACAGCTTGTGAATTTTGTTCTCTCCTTCTGTCTTTAAGTGGGTCCCAGGATCAAGCTCAGGTCATGCGGCTTGTATGTCACATGTGTTACCTGCAGTGCCATCTCCCTGGCTTTCTTCCTTCACATTTTTAAGTTACTCTTTTTTGCAGTACTTTGCAGGCTTTGGCAGGTCTTCAGTCAGATCCTTGACCTTCTAGAATGGGCAAGAATTCTTCCCTTTCTGATGAAGTAGACTTGTGTGAAGACTCAGCCGTTAAGAGACTGCTCAATTTGAAAGTCTGGCCTCTTTGTTTGAATAACTTTACTGTGCTGAAATACGTAGAAAATTTAAAATAGCAATAAAAGTAAGCAAGATTCATGTTAAATTCTACATGTTCATTTTAAAAATAAAGCAAGGTACTTGAGTTTAAGTAAAGTGCCCAAGATACCACAGCATTCATGGCTCAACTCCGGCTTAAGTGCAAGTGATTTGAGTTTAAATCTAGTCCTGACCGATACCCTCCCTCTGTTTTGTATACCTATGGCCTCCTGCCCAGTGGAAGTAAGCATAAGTTAGCTTTTTCTTTCCCAAGTTGTTTATGGTCATGGCCATGGACAGAAACTCAGTTGAACACAATGTCCTTTCAAAACTTAACACACCACTGGGGATTTATCTTAGTGAAACTGGGTCAGGTGAGGATGCTGTTGACAAATACTAACTGCATCATTGCGTAAATTGCAAAAAAACCACTAAGCTTGAGTGTTCAATAATACTTAGGAGCCGTATACAGACTATTCTCACCCACTTTGATCATCCAATATGCTATGCAGCTCGGAAAAGTTTCTAATTGTGATGGCTACAATGGAAACAAGGATAATATTTACACTACGGGGTAAAAAAAGAATGTCATAAAACTACTTATCTTATTTAAACCAGGGAAGGAGAGATTAGCAGTGAAAGGGCTAGAAATTTCCCAGATATGAATATGTGGGAGATACTGAAGTGACTTTAATATCTCTCTCCCAGCTGACTTCACTCTTATCTATCTATCTATCTATCTATCTATCTATCTATCTATCTATCTATCTATCGGCAAGGTACCACTACTTATTCCCTTACCAGCCTGGAACTTTTAGACCCGGGACTCAAGAGATGCCTTCTGAGTGCTGGGACTAAACGTACATATCACCTGGCTAAAAAGAAATTCTTATGGTTCCACTGATGCTCAAAGCCCCATTTTCCCCAACTCACTTGTATAATGCAGGATGCCCTTTGATTTTCTTAAGTTTATTCCTAGGGGAAATAGCTCAATAGTGGGCAAAATGCAAAAGGCAGGGGAAGACACGTATCTTACAGCACTGTTTGTTTAAGGGTAGAACTGAGGGCCCACTCAGTGGATAAGAATACCCAAATCCTCTATTTGCCTTCCTAAACCAAAGACATTCCCTTAGCTGGACAGACAAAACCACATTTACTCTTAAGATCAGTATGCAGAAGGCTGCTGCAACAACACAAAAGCCCAAAGCTTCCTTCCTGAGATTCTATGATGGCTCCAGTACCTTCTATGGAAGTCCCCTTTCCAAACCTCGCATTTTTAACGTCCTCATTCGTAAGCTGTCAGAAGACCAGAGCCATATCTGTCAGTCTGCTCATTATCCAGTAGCTAGCACCAACCTTCTGATAAGAAGTATTGCATAAGTCCTTGGCTGCTGGGGCCAGCATCTGGTGTTTTGGAAGAACACAAGGTTTCCCTATCCTTGCTATTCTGCCTTTCATTGTGGTAGAGGCTCATAGCTCACATTCTTTCTGGAATCATTGATAGTCTAGACCAAACACTTTGCAGCCTCTTATGTGGATAGTTGGGGCCATGACCAGGTCTAGCCCATAAAGTGTGTGTGCTATTATCAGGGCAAGGCCTTCAAGTGGGCAGACCGCTATTGAGCTGTAATGGGCACAACATAACATGATCAGGTGAAAAAGCTAGGGTCACGGAGTCACAGGAGGAAGACCACTCCATAGAACTGAAGCAGATGGTGCTAAGCCTGAAAGGTCAAAGTTTCCCTATAGTCCCTACCATGGCCAAGCCACCTACGCGTTTCATTTCCAGTACATTAAACAAAGCAGAAGTCGGGGTTAGCCACCAACTCAGACTATTCATAACTATTGAAAGAAACCATTGGAGACCAGGGACGCTAGGCCTAAGTCCTATAAAAGCCCAAGGATCTCTGAGAACTGGATGAAAAGAATATGGTTCTTATGAAGTGATCCTCGATTTGCCTTGTCTACCGATCCACATTTTGGGGTGGGGTAGTTTTGTTCCTCTTGTATCAGCCTCACAAATGGAGAGGTTTCATGTGTGAGGTACCACAACCAACTGATGCTCAATTTTGGTGGAAACTATTCTTTCCATTAGATTTTCATTGTCGATGTATACTCTAATGCAGGAACGCTAATATTTTAAACTCCAGCTCAGACCTCACCTTGGTTTTAGCTGCTTTCCATGCCATGGTAGATTCAGCACATAGGTTGAAACTGGTCTTGTCATTGCCAGCCTTCCTGTCTGTAATCACACCCACAAATAACTTAACAGATGCACATAGATACATGTGAAAAAAATTCTTTATTAATTTCTCACATCTCATTACAAAATGTATGTTGCAAACAACTTGAATAACCTACTTGTGTTTTTTATTTTTATTTTTTTTATTTTTATTTTTTTGTGTTTAAACCCTTGGCTTCAAGGAGTCAGGATCCCCTATCTTTCATCAAGTTTCAGGAAACACTGATTATTGGAGTCAATAGGTTATCATTTTGCTATTTATTTTCTTCTCTCAAGCTCTGGAAAAAAATGTCCTCTGTATAAATTAAACAACAACAACAAAAAATTTTGTAATTTCTATGTCATTACAGTCAACAGAAAACAGAATGCGTCCAAAATGTGCGGCCACAAAATATCAGGTATATGTTTGAAAAATAAAACAAACCAAAAAAAATGACATCCTAGCCTTGTTAAAAGGATAATGGTCCCATATTTTTATTATCAGGTTAGCAAAACAAAATCCAATGGATTACAATATTTACATGTTATTTGAAAAATAAAGGAGTGATAGAAGCATGTCACAATTATTTTCTCTTTTCCTTTCGTTGTGTTGTGTTGTTTGTTTTTGGTAACCATCACAGACATCCAGTCCAGGTATAAAACTGTTTAGTACATTTGAAATGAGGCCAATCAAAAGCAAGTAAGGGCACAGAAGAATCTGTCTAGAGATTTCACACTTCCCCCTGTTCTGGTTTCCACATGACGGCCCCATCCCTAAAAACAAAATTAAATTAAACATCCTACAAATAAAAATTCTTAATAGCAAAAAAAAAAAAAAATAAAAATAAAAAATAAGAAATAAAAACAAAGCAAAACCAAGATCATGCTTTTCAAGTACGTACTTACTTCACAAATGCGACATCTTTCTCTGAAGCTGTGTGGGACACTGACACCTCAGTTTACCCTCTTTCCCTTCTGGCCCGCCCCCCTACCCCATCAACCCTTCCCAGTTAAAAAAACCAAACAAACAAAAACCCAAACAAGGACAACAAAAGAAACAAAACCTAGGACTCATATTTGCCCACACACATACACCCAAACACCAGCACACGTATGTGCGCGCACACACTCACACGCGCGCACACACACACACACCCCTAAGCTTCAAGAATGTTCCTTTCCACTTTTTGGAACAAAACCCCTTTTTCACAATCATAATGTGCTATAAATGTAGACTTGCTTTCAGTCTAAGCTGCTCTTGGAAAAAAAATAAAATAAAATAAACGAAGCCACTGTGGGGAAACAGAGCAGCTAGATGCGAAGACAGAGCACTTCTCCAGGCTCCCTGCAGGAGACGGCATCTCCTGTCCAAGCTCTCGGATGGGATGGCTCCCCAAAGAAATGAGACAGCCTCACACTACACAAAGCAAACAAAACATAGAGTTCACAGCACACATGAAGGCCAGCCCAATGTAACAGAAATCGTTGGGGAGACGAAATGTGTTGCTTTGAGAAAAAAAAAAAAAACCCAAAAGGGTGACGGGACCTCTTTGTCTGCCCCCACCCTCCCACTGCATAGCTGTGCTCCGAGTTTGGTTCTTTAGTTAAATTAAAAAGAAAACACAAAAACAAATTTAAAAGGAAGTTAACCTCTTTGTTATGTTCATGTTTAAAATTATAAAAATTCTCACACACACACACACACACACACACCCTCTAACTCTCCCTTGATCTCAAATTAAACAAACACACAGAGAACAACTCATATGAAGAAAGAACTGAATTTGTGCTGTGTTTGTAACACTCAAATCGAGAAAAAAAATAAACATGTGGCCAACGAAATCCCACAATCACCATAAAATTAGTTCACATGAACCTACCAAATTCTAAATTATAGCTGAACACTAATAAACAGCTTACCTGGAATACAAGATGACAATTCACACACAGTTATCTAGTAATTAAAGTCTGTTTCTTTTTTTTTTGTTTTGTTTTTTACTAAAATAATTAAAAAAATCACAGTATTTTAAGAAATAAAACCCACGTGGGGATTTTAAGCACAATTTGTGTTCCTTTCTTTAAAACTCTTTTTTTTTTCTCCATTCACCATCCTGTCCAGCAGTTCTCTCTACATTTAACCACAAGGGCCACAGGTAGTACAGACAAATGCAGAGAATTCCCTTGGTTAAGTCTGAGGTACTAGGAAACAGGTGACTGTTTTATGCAAAGCAGTTTTTTTTGTTTGTTTTCTGTTTTGTTATTTATTTTTTTTCTCCCAAAGCGGCTGCAGTTAGGTCTTGAAAAAGCTTAAGGTATTAAAACTAGAAAAACGCACAGAAAGTTGTGCGCTCAAAAGTTGTTCCCCTAGAAGTCTTCTGTGTCCGGGAGTCTCAGTTTCCACACACTGTCCGAGAGGGTCACGAGACCACCGTGCCCATGGGAGGTACTTCCCAAACCGCAGCAGATGAAAATCTCCGTGGTGAAGATCCGGAAGGAAGGATGTCGTGACAGGAAAGGAGCCACATATTCCAACCATTTAAATAACTTTAATTTACATACTCACTCACACAGGTACCAGTGCTTTGAAAATAGATTGTTCAGTCCTAAAAGCAGCTTTGTTCTGTCTTCTTCTCTCCTCTGTCTGTCCCCTCCCTTTTCAGCCCACGCCGGCCCGCCCACATTTTCATCACGGTTCAAGTAAGGTTTGATAAGAATTTCACCAAACTCTTATTCGTTTTTGGCCTCTGCATTCTCCAGGAGAGATTTGTCGGCAGCCACTACACAGAGGGTTACTGTTTCGCTCTTTAAGGGAAAGTCTATCCCAATTGGCTCATCGTCTTCCTTGGCCTCTATGGAGGGCAGCTGCATACTCTCCTCCACCATCTCCTTTGTATGGATTTCGTTCCTGCTCACTTGGTTGGTATCATGCAATGCCCTGGAAAAGCAAAACAGCAGACACGCTGATAAGCCAGGTGTGGTGGCACAAGGCTCGCATTCCAGCAATTAAGTGGTGGAGGCAGGAGGATCAGGAGCGGCGAGCATGCGTTTCTGTAGGCCCAGCCTAAGTTCAGACTTCGTCATCTTTTTGGTGTGTGATTTCAGACAGTATCTCAGGACTAGGCCAAACACACTAGGCTAGCGTCCCTAGTAAGCAGAACTCCTCTCTCTGCCTCCCCAGAGCTGGGATTACAGACACACACCATCATGCCCAGTTTACTAACCTGCACTCTGGGCATGGAGCGGAGACCCTAAGCATTTTATGATCTTCCTGGCTTCCCATGCTTTTTCTAATCAAACTAAACACTCATCTCTCTTTCCTCTCTGATCCGGAAAGTGCATTGAAGTTTCCTGTGAATGAATTCTGTGTGTATATTACTAAACTGCTGGTGACTTTCTATTTGTTATGTGTAGGTCATGTAGACCTCTTTCTGATGACTGGGACCCCTAAAAATATCCAGTGTTTGTCCTGTGCTTTGATTATGCCATGTTTTGTTTCCAAATTAATATAACTGTCTCAACACTCAGAGCTGTCAGCTGAACTCAGAAGCTAAGGTATTGGCCAATAAGGATTAAGACAAAAGGAACAACTCTGATATTGAAGATTTTTTTTTTTTTTTTTAGTCAAGTCTGTTTTGATAAATCAAACACACAAAAGCTAAAAACCTTCAGGCATCAACTGTGACTTGAGAAACTCAGTTATGTTCTCAGAGGTGTGGGCACTGCATGGGCATTATCTCATACAAACCACACATTAGTTCTCTTGTCTGGTGGACTAAGGAAGGGTTCTTTGTGCAAATGGACAATTCTATTTTCAAAGTGGTTAGGTCAGAACCTGACAGGAATGCTCTCAGTTAGCTGGGAGGCAGGTGTGGAGTGGCGCTGTGTCTCTGAGGTAAGTCTTGGCATGCCCAGAGCCATTCACAGAAGTGGGCAAACACAGAAGTCAGAGATTCAGACCACCATCCACCTTTCTCTCAGAGAATGAGATCCAATTACAAAGAAAAGGGACACACTACCTTTCAGTCTGGGGGCTTTGAATGTGACAGGGCGGTCATTTTAAAAATTAACAAAGAAGGAGGAATCTGCTTTCTCAGTCTTCACTGCCTGCCCTTCATGCTCAGTAAGGTGATACTAGGTGGTGGTAGGAGCTCTTTGTACTATTAGGGGACTCTTGCCTTCCTCCCATCCTCTCGCTTGGGACAAAGGTCTTCTAGGTGCCCAACTTACATGCCGTGTCTCAACACGTGTCTTTCCCACTCAGAGCCCTGTGAGAACGCCCGTCCACAGAATTCACATGGAAATCGCTTTTCTGTGTTCACACCAGGCCCCCGGTCAGCAAATCTCATCAGCTCTGCAAACAGAGAGAAAAGACCAGTGTTTCCTTTGTGTTTCTGGAAATCTAGAGAGGGTCAGTCAACATTCACTGGAAAATACTTCATGACTTACCTGGGAAGCTAAACCGGAAGCCATTGGCAGGTACTGCCAGACTCTGGGCTTCTCTGAAGGACACTTCCAGAGTAGAGCTGAATAGGAACTGTCCTGCTTCAGTCACTTATTATGCAACAAGTCTCCTTATTTATGCAATGTCTTCTATCATCAACAACCCAGGTTCCTTCTGGCCAGAAAAGGCTCCTTGGCTTACTCTAAGACCCTTTACATCTCTTTCCTAATTAACTCATCCCTTCTGCATGATCTGACCGAGGGCTTGACTGCTTGGCAGCTACTCAGTGTGAATCTGTAACAGGGCTATCTGCTCACTAAGAAGAAAATAGACCACAGAAAGTGCCCAACCTGGTTCTACAGTGTAGGCCACAGGATCACAACATGTGAACCTCTTTTGTCGGATGGTTAGGAGTCCTGCAGAGATCCTCCTGGGCGGTACCCTAAGCAATGGTGAGGTTGGGCCAGGAGCTTATATAAAAGCATGTCTGGGACATTGAGATGTCTCAGTAGATTAATGTTGCCTGCTCCCAGGTTCCATGACCTGAGTGTGATCCCTGGAGCCCACACGGTGGGAGACGAAAACCACCAACTCCTGCAAATTGTGCTTGGACCTCCACGTGTGCAACTCTCTCACACATACGATAAATAAACACATGAAATAATAATTAATGATAAGAAAAGCAAGCATGTCCCCAGCCACTGACAGATCCTGGCCAACTGCCCAGTATTTATTTCTCAACCGGTGATATTCACAAGTACTGAGATACACAGACATTTCTGAATGGGTCTGGTGTACACAGCAAATATTGGTCTAGCTGTTTTCTTCACTCCTGTGATGCTGCCACATGTGAGGGGCCTTATACATGTGGATTGGCTAGCGAATTGTTTATAAGCCACACCTCCTGGCAAGCTCAAAGATGAAGGTTTATGTGGCCTTTGTGCTGTCCTTAGTCCTAAGCCCAGATGTCTTTCATTAGCCCACTGAGGGCCAAGTCTTCACATGGATAGTACGTAGCAGACTACACAGTTCTGAAAAAAGGGTGGAGCTTGGGGAAACGTGATCATTTCATCTCTGATTACCGTGGGCCCCTCAGCAGATTAGATGTCACAGGAAGACATCTTCTGGTTAAAATGCCCCATATTTCATGAAATCTTCCAGACATTAGCTAGGGCTCTGGGATGCCCTCTTCACAAGAAAGCTACGTGAACAGGGCCGTTCTCACAAAAAAACAAGGCATTTTCTCACAAATTAAGAAGATCACCACACAAGCCATTAAAAATAATTGCACAGACTATCTTCCTTGATTCTTTTCACTGGAAATGACACAGCGCCATCTGCTCTGCGCATTAATTCCTTAGCAGGGATTATCTTGGGCAAGAAATCAACAGAATGCCTTCCTGACTCCTCCTAGTTGCATAATGAGAGGGGGCAGGGTGGGCGGCGTTCTGCTTGGGTTCCTTTCAATTTCTTCGTGCGTGGCTTCTCTCTGAAATTCCCAGGCTGATCTTGCTGTGTGTCTATTCTGAGTACAGTCCTCAGCTCTCATGTCTGGGAAGGAACTGGGGAGCAGGAAGGCCATGAACTCCCCAACCAAAGGTGTCTATATGAACGTCCAAATGATTCACAAGGAGAATGGAGTTGGTACTTGATCCTCTGCCCTCAGGGAACATGAAACCGGTCATCTATTGTCTCCAAGGGCACAGGCTAAGCTTCATCCTCACAGAAGAAGCCAGTCTACCTGTCACATCTCAAATCACTCTCCCTCAGCCTGAGCGCTGAGCTAATAGCCCCTCGTGCACTCTGCCAGAAGCCAGGATGTCTGGCAAAAACACCCCAGGCTATTGTTGGCCCTGTCTTCTTGGCAACAATCTACTGAGATGGCGGAAGATTGATTCTAGGTTGTTTCCAAAGAGAAGGAGATAGGACAAAGGGAACCGTTCTTGCAAGGATGTGTGACAGGGAAGGGACAGTTTCAGCTTGCAATTCCCAAGGTACTCAAGTCGGTCCCCCATATACAACTTGTCTACCCAAGGAGGAGTTTTTCTTCATTTGTTTAGGTCTCTGGATGTAGACATGACACTTTCAGAGAGAAGTAGAAGCCAGGCTGTTCGCCCTAATTCCATCTCGTGTGAAGCCGAAAGCCCAGTGGGTAGACTGAGACCAAGTTGGACAAGCAGGAAAATGTGCTTGCTACCTCACATATTTCAGACGCGGTGTTTTCTCATGGCCTAAGCTTGTTTTATTTGTTTTGGGGGAGAGCACTGGGAAATGGAGGGCTCTGGAATGCTGATGGCTTCAGAAATAGCCTAGGCGTAGCCTTAGACATGAAGAAAGTCGAAATATCCAAGAAGGAATCTTTTATCTCGTGAAGAGGGACAAGCAGAGCCACAGAGTACCAGGAAGAAAAGGAAGCTTTTGTAGACTCACTCAGAAGCATCCTGTCTCTCCCTCTCCCTGAGGACAGCCAAAACAGTGCAGAGATGTTAAGAATTTGTTGTGAAGAACATATTTGGTAAAAGGTTAAAAAAAAAAAGGAAGGAAGGAAGGAAGGAAGGAAGGAAGGAAGGAAGGAAGGAAGGAAGGAAGGAAGGAAGGAAATAAGGCATACTTCTGAGATCACAAGCATTTCCCTTATAAGAAATGGCCCTTAGTCAACCTGGAGAGTCCGTTTGTTTTATGCAGTCTTGCAGGTTGACCACAGCAAGCAGCTTTTGACAAGTTAGCACGTTTTGGCAGTAAGCCTTGGCTCTCTATGTTGGTTGGAGATTGAAGGACCCAACTAGATCCCTTGATTATCACAGTGGGAGGGTAGGGACAAAAAAAAAAAAAACCCACAGAAGAAAATGGCCTCAGGAAGACCTGCTCAGGTCTGCTGGATATTCTGCCACGGGGCCTTAGTCTAGCCCAAGGGCTAGTGCATTTCATGACTAGCGACTCTTTAAAAAAGAACATGTTAGCACTCTAAGGGGCTGAAGATGTATGTAGTGTTAAGAGATCGGCTCTGGAACAAGAAGAGTGAGATTTACCCTTCAGTGGGTTTATTATTTATTTTCTTACCTTACTTTAGATAGGTTTTAAGTTTGTCAGAACTCTTATTTATTAGGTCCATGTCTTCGATGTCATGCCATTTAATTAATGTTTTTGGCACTCTTATACTCCAAGGCCTCTCATACCACAAGGAAGAATTTTATCACTGAGTTACATCTCTATGCTTCACTTTCCATTATAATGTCAAGGTAACTAGAAAAGACCCCAAAATAGCCATAACAATCTAGAGTGAACACGATAAGAAGTTCGAGGCACTCCATTCCGTGACTTTAAGATACTTAAAGAAAGACAAAGTCACCAAAACAGCTTGACAGTAGCCTAGAATCAGTTTCATGGAGCAAGGGGATAGGAGCACTCTCAGTCAATTGAGCTTTGAGAAAGTTGCCAATATCACTATCAGGCACCACGGGCAGAAGAAAGAAACTAGATCCTGACCTCCCAGATGGAAAAACAATCAACTCCAAATCAATAAGAGATTGAAACATAGGTCCCAAAACCACAAAACTGCCTTTTTGTGCTGGAGGAAAACTCGGGGGAAATCTCCAGGACACCGGTTGTCCATGATTTTCTCTTTAAAGTTTTTTTACATGACCCCCAAATCACAAGTAACGAAAGAAAAAAATAGGCAAATGCAAGCTGAATCCAGCTGGAAAGTTCCTGTTCTGCCAAGGAAACATCAGAAAGAAAAGGCAACCCACAGAAGAGGAGGAGAATCTGTAACCACACACTGGTCACAGGGTCAATATCCGGGACCTATGAAGAATTCAACCAACTCAGTCAATATTCGAGTGAACAATTTCCCCAATTAAGAAATGGACACAGGCTCTGTATAAGCATGTCTCAGAAGATATGCAAACAGACATCAGCAATATAATGGCACTCCACATCCTGTACAAGGGTGGAATGCAAATTCCAACCTTAAGTACTGCCCCATAGCAGTTAGAGTGTCCATTACCTAAAGAAGAGAACAAGTGTTGGGGAAGGTAAAGAAAGAACAATGCTGTGGACTGGTAGCAAATCTGGGCAGCCATTATGCAATACTGTATGTAAGTTTCTCAGCAATCTCACTACTGAGTCAACACACAAAGAAAATGAAATGAATGATGGGAATATCACCAAGAGATGTCCAGGGTTCATCTCAGCATTATTCACAACAGCAAAGACATAGAACTCATTTGAGTGGCCAGTTGTCGATGAAGGGATACAGAAAACATGACATGATGCCCACTGGCATATCATTTATACCATTCCACTTGAAGACAAGAACTCCTGTCATTTGTGACAACATGGATGAGGATTATATGTTAAAGGAAATGAATCAGGCATAAATGCAAATACCAAATTATTTCACTCCATGTGAAGCCTCAGTCAAATTCAGTGATTCAGACTGTAGAATGGACATTTTGTTGGAGTGGACATTTCCAAAGCCCAAGGTTGGGGTCCTGAGGACATACTGCTCAAAAGACATTAAATTTCAGGCAGATAGGAAGAATGAGTTTAGGAGATCAATTGTGTGGCGTGATGACTATAACCAATAATGCTACTGAAGTTTTAAATTGCTCAGTTGATTAAGATCTTATTCCCCAAGATAAGTGAGGAAAAAATGTTAACTAACTTCATTTGGCTATTCTGCAATGTGCACCTATTTTAAATCATAAATACACACAATTTTTTTTAACCTGTCGACTAAAACTAAAGAAAATACCAAAGTTTTAAGCCAGAAGCTTTTAAGTTAAAAATCTATACATTGATCACCCTAGGAGACAGACACTGCTATTATCATTGTCACTGTCACTATTACTTGAGAGCTGGTGAACTCACAAAGACAGAAAGCAAAGTCCTGGGGGCCACGATCCAGTGGGGTAGCTTCAGAACCCTTCATATTACAGGACTAAAGAAACGAGGCTCTGCAGTGGCCGCTAATACTATTCTTCTCATCCCTACAATGGTAGTGGCTTATGCTTTTCGCTCATATTTACAGTATCTATGCGTGAACTTTTTTGCTCAACCTGCAGTAACTTAAGGAACATATACCAACTTATATTCTTTTTTTTAATTTTGAGTATGTGTGTGGGTGTGGGCATGCCAGAGGAAAGAGTCTGATCTCTCAGAACTGGAGTTACAGGTGGTTGTGAGCTGACGGAAATGGGTGCCGGGAACTGAGCTCAGGTTCTTAAGAGGAATAAGCACTCTTAGCTGCTGGGCCCTCCTCTCTCCAGCCCTTCCACTCCCCATCTCAACCTGTGTTTTTATATACTCTGAGATGCCCACAGTAGTCTATAAAGAATAAACAAGGACAAGTCTCTAGATCACATAAACATGCTTTCTGCAATTAAACACATTTTGGAGTCTTCTTATCTTAGAATAATGGGAGAGAGAGGCAGGGTTGGAGCAATAGCTCAAATGTCAATGAAATGGTGTTTTCTGCAAATACAGGAGAGGGTGAGACACTGTCTCTTCCTCTTGGCAGAGTGAAAACAGAGCCCTAAGGGGCTAAGGAAATGGCCCTGCAGGGGGAACATGTATAATGTCCAAGTTCATTACCGGCTTTCACTATGACCCCAGCAGCAATCCAAGTTCAAACTCATTCCTCGATAGCACTACCATGCCATTCATCTTGCTCCTTGCTATCTGCATCCTGAAGGCTCCTCAGACACTAGTTTTCCTTGCTAGGAACCATTTTTTTTTCTTAGCAAACACACATCTATAATTAGAAAGGAAATATCTGCTTTCCTTGGAGTTTCTATAGCTGGTAGTAGTTTGTAAAGACAGGGCCCCTGATGGTGCCTAAGCCAGTCTGTTCTGCTGCTTAACCAAGAAGGATCCTGCCTTCTGTTCTTCCCACAGCAGCCTCCTGCCTCCCCCTTCTGTCTCACTGTGGACATTCTGGGTGCCATCTGGGACTCGGAGAGCAGGGTAAGACTAACCTCTGTCCTCAGCCTTGCTGCTCATTTCGTCGTCCTTGTCCTCGTCCTCGCTGCTGGAACTCTCAATCTTCTCCTTCATCTGTTCCAGCTGATCCAAGTTAACCCGGCCAACCAGCTCAAAGTTACGGCTGACCTGAAAAAGGGCCAAGCAGATGATGGAGAAATGAACCACAGACTGCATGGCCACTCTTGGAGGAGATCTTTCCAGCATAATTTCCCCTATATATATTTTTGCATCCGGGTCCAGATAAGCCAGAAACCTGAGAGATCCATTTCTTCATTCTGACTTTGAGAGACAGATCTGTCCTTGGCTTCCCATTCCAACACTGGACCTCCGCACCAAACTTCTGAGACTCAGGTACAAAAAAAAAAAAAAACCGGAGACCTCCTCACCAAACTTGTGAGACTCAGGTACAAAAAAAACCCGGAGAGATCCCAGAGCATCACAAAACGTATCGCATGGCATTAACACTGAATTGAAAATGTAACGAGTCCATCGTTAACTACCCAAGCTTTCAATACTTCTGCATGCAAAGAGGCTCCTTCCTACGCATGTCCTGACTACCTGTCAACCATGCTCCTGGGCTGCATCAGTGAGGACCGTAAGACTTTTAATGCTAGTTTAAATGGAAGCCCATACTATTGCTACTAGTTTGGCTACATGTTTAAAACTGACTATATCCTATTTACAAGACACAAGACACAGGTAACTAACCTTAAGAGCTACTGAAATGTGTTGACCGTGAGTGAGGCTGTCGAGATGGTTAAGTGGGAGAAGAACTTAAACTGCTCAGTAAGAGCCTGAGTGAGGAGCTTCAGTGTCAGAGACAGAACCGTCTCAAAACAGGCACCTTTCCTATTTGTTGGTTTTAAACCATTCAGGAGATGGGACAGAGGATATAAAGAGATTTAGATCTGTTCTTTGACTCACACACACACAAACACACACACACACACATAGTGGGTAGCTTTTATTAATCTAAAATGTAGTTAGAATAATGTGAGAACCTGAGCTTCCCTCAAATATCATTCAAAGGAAGCAATAATTCAAACTGTTATGTCTTAACAAGCTCTGGTTTGGGGTTATCAGATCAACAGCAGCACAAAATGTGCCTTCTCCGCACACAGAGTTGTTAGTGGTGACAGGTGAGGCCTCTAGAACAAGCCATAGCCTATGCTCTGTATGAGGTGTGTGCTCTGATCCCTCTTTTGAAGGCAGGCCAGGGCAGGGGGGATATCAAGACAAATGCCACTCGGTCCCTGCCTCCAGAGGCTCCCAGTATAGTTAGCGAAAGAAGGCAGACATCATTAATTAGGTAGGCATGGTCCACAGCTGCCACAGTAGACAGGGCAATGAGAGCACAAGGGAGGAAAGAGGGCTTACAAGACAATTCAGAGTACTCTCTGGGGCCAGGCTGGGACAAAGATGTGCTGAGCACCACCAATTCCATATGCCCGGCAGATGGGATCGTCATCATTGGCTGTGACAAATGAGAGGGATCTCAACTCAGGGTACCAGGGCCAACTCTGCGCTATGATGAGACTTAATACTGTTCTGGCAACCTTGCATAGGAGACTGGTATAGCCTGGGGGAGGCAGGAAACACCTTCGAGATAATACACTGCTCTACCTATGAGGATGGAACCCGTGAAGCCAGTTGATTCTGCTCTTTCCCCGCCAGGCCTGGACTTCCTCTTTGAAGTCACTAGTTCTCTCCTTTTGTCCCTTTCCTTTCTCACGGGCTTCTGGAGAACTAACTATGCTTATCTCTATTTTTCCTTGCTCGAAAACTGTTCACATTTCAGATTCTGCACAATTTTGAAACAGTATGTGGCATTTCCATGGTAGACGTTCATCCCAGGACAACCCAGGATTTATCTGTCCTGAAGATGTCTATAATCTCTGCAAGGCAATTAAGACTTTAAAACCATTTCTATTTTTTTGCTATGTAATGAGAAGATTTCTAAAATTAAAAAAAAATCTTTATAGTGCTGGGTTATTCTAACATTTAAAACCCCCAAACTAGCCATCTAAATGCTAATCTGAACACAGAGGGAGGATTCTTTTTTTTTCTTCTGCCCCTATTAGCCTATCATGTCTCCTGACTGGATCACCACCGTAAGCCCCATTCCAAAACTGGGTCGCAGCATCCATTTCCCCTCTTCCTGTATCTATTCCCCAGTGTGGGCAAAGTCATCTTTTAAGAAAATATTAAGAGGCCAGGGAGATGGCTCAGTCAGTAAGAGCTTCCTGTAGAAGTGTGAGGAGCAATGTCTGGATTCCCCAGGACCCACATGAAAAGTCGGGTGCGGCTGTGTGCTCTACAGTCTTAACTCAGAGGAGTCGGAGGAGGAAAATGCCCTGGGGCTAACTGGCGGGCCAGTGGAGCTGAGCTCCAGGGTTGGCGAGAATTCCTGTGAAGAGTGATTAAGAAAGATGCTCAATGGCCTCCATACATGTGCATACATACAGCCCCCTCTACATATACATGGACGAGTAGAAAATGCCAATCTTTGCCCTGAGGGTCAAATTCCAATTTTGTGCTGTGGCTTACAGGCTTTCCCCAAGCTCTCCTGTTCCTATCATCTCCACTTACTGAGCTTCCTGACATGCCGCTTCTAAGCCTATGCCTGCCACATGCTTCACACACATTCACTCAGTCCCCCAGCCCAGATGAGCGTCTTCATCAGGAAGCCTTCCTGTTGTTGCTCTACCATTAATCACGCTGCTTCTCCCTCCCAGAGCATCCAGACTTGCTCACCTCACACACACCATGTTCCCTAAATAATCCTCCTGGTCTGCCTCTCTGCCTCCAAGCTGCAGGCCCTGAGGACAGACTTTCTGTCCTCTTCCAGTTCCATCTCTTCTCAACAGCAGTCTCTACCTCAGGGTGGGCACTGCTCGGACTGCCTGGCTACCATCTAGCTTCATTTTGACAAGAATCTCCAATGTCTTCCGCCCTGTGTAACACGCACAGTGTTCCGTGAGTGAATGTCATCTTGAATCACCTTATCATATTTCATAAGAGGATATGATCTCCTAGTCCTCTATGTATTTATCTGGGGTTATGTTATTCCTGGCTCTCGCTTTCTTTCGTGTTAAGGTTTCATTTCATAACTGAAATTTCCAGATGTAAAGTTAAAGAGGCTGAGCCAAAGGGTATAGACTTGATTAAGGTTCCAATGTACCTCTCAGTTAGCTTTGGAGGAGACCAAAGGTCTTCCCTAGACCAGGTGACTGATGGCTAAGTGGCTAATATCTTGATGGTCCACAAGATCAATTGAAGGCCATTCACCTCCTCCACCTCCCAGGACCAGAAGTGATATCCCATCATCCTGTTCCCATAAAAGGTGACAACCAAGGGAGAAAGAGCGGGTCTAGGAGCGGTTCATCTAGAACCCTTCCCAGAGTTTCACAGATGAAAGAAGCCCCACGTGTCTGAAGGCCACGTTGTTCAGATTATAACACTATATGCTGACCCACATGTTCTGTGAAAGTCACACATGAATGACCCCAACCCAACATCCCCATCGAAAGTCACTAACCTAGTGTGGGGTGAAAGCAGCGGTGAAGAGGGACATGAGAAATGGTGTCCACAGGCTGATGAGCAAACACTGACCCCTGAGCTCTGATGTGATGACCCCAGGAATCCCCTTTCCCAGCTAATGGCAATTTTCACAACCTTTCCTATTTGTTGGTTTTAAACCATTCAGGAGATGGGGGAGGGGAGATGAAAGAGATTTAGATCTGTTCTTTGACTATACCCCACCCCTGCCATGCCAGCTTGCTTTAAGAATTATGCAATTGGGGCTGGCGAGATGGCTCAGCGGTTAAGAGCACTGACTGCTCTTCCGAAGGTCCTGAGTTCAAATCCCAGCAACCACATGGTGGCTTACAACCATCCTTAATGACATCTGACTCCCTCTCCTGGTGTGTCTGAAGACAGCTACAGTGTACTTACATATAAAATAAATAATAAATAAAATATTTAGAAAAAAAAAGAATTATGCAATCGATTAAGATTACCAAATTGAAAGCCAAGCATGGTGGCGCACGCCTTTAATCCCAGCACTCGGGAGGCAGAGGCAGGCGGATTTCTGAGTTCGAGGCCAGCCTGGTCTACAGAGTAAATTCCAGGACAGCCAGGACTACACAGAGAAACCCTGTCTCGAAAAACAAACAAACAAAAAAAACCAAAACAACAACAACAACAACAAAAAGATTACCAAACTGAACACGCATTTTCGTGCTGCACCCAGATAGGTACAGAACAGATTGATATAGACATGCTTGCTGGAGACAGAATGGAACTTGCCACATTCATCGTCAGGTGATGTCACAGACATCAAGTAGGAAAGACTGTGACACAGCAAGTCCAACCTATGCTTCCAGGTTTTCAGGGGACAGAGTTCAGCCTCCTATTGGCTGTACATACTTATCTTCACATGAGACACCCAACTAAGACTCTCGTATTCCCCACAGTTTATTATCACTATGAGGAAGAACAGCCAGAGTAAACTTGCCTTTCTAGAAAAAGTAACAGCAGAGAACACGGAGCCATGACCTGCAGTGTGGTCGTTAACCGGCACTGAGGAGGTGAGAATGACTTACACACAGGCTGAGAAATCTGTTTTGTAAAGGGCCATAGAAGTGACTATTGGAAGTTTGCTGGACCACAAAAACTTAATTGCTCAAAACCCATCAGGAACAATATGTAGAGATGCATACAAATATACACATATAAACACTCGTGTACGGCCAGCGAACTTTGCAATCTGTAGGCTTTTGAGTTTTTCAACTCTTTAAAAACTTCCCTTTCTTGGATGGTTGGCCCTGTAAACTCATGGTCCACTGGAATTGGCCCACTGGCCACTTTTTGCTAGTCCATGTCATAAGCAGATCCTTGACTGTCTTTGAAAGTCAGATGGATATGTAGGAAGGGAGTCAGTGTGAAAAACAAAATATTACCTGAAGGATTGCCCACAGGAGAATCGTCAAGGAGGCAGATGAGAAACTATGTTGAAGGGGCTGGTGAAGGGGCAGTTAAAAGCACTGGCTGCTCTTCCAAAGGACCAAGGTTCAATGCCCAGCACCCACATGACAGCTCCCAAGCATCTGTAACTCTACTTTCAGTCTCTTCTGACTTTTGTGGGCAACAGGTATGCATGTGGTGCATAGACACATGCAGCCAAAGCACCCATATACATAACAAATAATAAGATAATAATTTTAAAAGTAGGTTGCATTCTCAGCTAGCAGCACTCTTGCTAAGAGTTAGAGGAAAATCTTAAAGAGAGGACATTAAAGTCCTGAAGGGCAGGATTCCTTTCCTTTTCCTGGTTTAATACTATTCTACATGCAGTTGTCCACACACGTAGTTTACATGTGGTATTATTTAAATCTATTGGTGACATGATAACCCACACGAGCCACACATCCCAGCAATCAGGAGGCAGAGCTGGGTGGATCTCTGTGAGTTCCAGGCCAGCCTGGTGTACAGAATGATTTTCAAGACAGCCCGAGCTGTTACTCAGAAAAAAAACCAGTCTCAAAAAATCCAAAAAGGGGAATACAAAAACCAAAAAGCAAAAACCCACCCAAGATCACAACATAGAAAGAATTCATGACATTCACATCCCAAAAATTCAGTTGCTGAGGTGAGAATAAAATTGGATACTCTCCAGTTAAAAGATTAAACAAAATACTTAGTGAATATCTGTTTCATACTATAAATATATCTATCCAGTGGTTTTTAGATGCACCCCATTTTCCTTAGACTGCTGTGTACAGTATGCTACAGTTATCTTCCACATCAGAAGATGAGAACACAACAGGAAATGAGGGCTAAAGTCATGATGGGACTCTCCTATCTTCAGGAGGATAGCTCAGGCCTTTTCTGCTATAACAAACTATCTGTAAGAATGCAAAGGCACTCTCAGGATGCAGAAAAATGCCCACTAAGGTGGATAACCCAGGTGAAAACAAACAAACAAACAAACAAACAAGCAAACAAACACCCAGTAGGTATTGATACCACCATTGTGGTGGAAACTTGATGGGTAGGTGGTATCCCTTGACAAGTTTTCTTCAAAATAAAAGACTTTTAACAGTACAAAGAGATAATCCTGAAGCAGCTAGAGGGGTAAGGAACACAGAAGACAAAGTCCAGATCCAATTTCTTGAAACTGAATTCAGCTTCTGACCAACTTAACTTGGCCAAAGTCCAGAAGAAGTTACTTATTTGGAGACCCTGGTATAATTCTAGCCACAAGCTGTGAGGAAAGCCAGGAGAAGCACAGCGTCAAGAGAGTCTGATCTGGTCAGGAGAGCTGTTGCCAATTGTCTGGATCCAGAGGACAAACACTGGCAAGGCCGCCAAGGTTTGATAAGTTCAACCAACAGGCTTCCTCAAATTTCATCTTTGAAAAGTGATTTCGTTTCACTCAACGATTCATTTCATTGCGTTCCTGCAGCTGACACTGTTAAGATTGTAGAAGAAAATAGAGAAATGTCTGAAGAAGCGTAGGTTAGGAGTGAGAGCACCAGGTTTGACCAGGGAAGACAGTGAATACTTTCAAAGGTTATGGGCAAATAATGTCTTTGTCTAATGTTGACTTGATAAATATTGCCCAGGGCTCGTGGAAGTACACGCCTCTGGAAAACAGTCACATGTCTTACTTGTCTGATTCCAGTTTATCTGTCTTCTCAACCTCATGAAAGAGACAGATGTCCAGCTGACATATCAACAGACAAAGCCAACAGGAGGGAGATCAGTACTGAAAGGAAACAAGCCTCCAGAGAGGCCTGGAGCCCCGCACAAGTCCTCAGAAGCCCTGGGACTGCTCACTGGGACTTAGTTCAGAAAATGAACACAATAAAAGAAATGTGGCTAAAGGTTTGTCTGGTGGTTTGGAGAGAAGGAAGATCTACAGTACAAATTTCATTTTCTGAAATTTTCACTACGGCGTATTTTATGGATTTAGAAAACTGGTTTAAGAGGCGAGAGCTTGTTAGACCTTGTTGCTTGTTTCTGGATTGAAGGTTCATTTGTTTCCTGGAAATTGGCACGCACACACACACACATATACATATATACATATATATATATACACACACACAAAGATACACATTTCTTAGAGTTCAGTTGCCTGAGACTCCATTTGTATAAAAAATTAAAAACATTTCAAAGTAAATTCAATTAGCAAATGTATACTGACTGAATAGACTATCCTAAATCTAATATACTGAACATGAGAAGTTTAGGAGAAAACCAAGCTAGAGATAATATATTTTTATGTTCATTTAAGTAGCAAAGAGACTTCAGACCCATAAAACGGCATTAACAAGGTACTAAAATATACTTAAAATTTTCTTCAAAATAAAAATGGTTTTTGTTTTTATGTTAAATGTAAGACATATAAGCTGGGTTTTTTTTTAGCAAGACTTTAAGGCTCCTAGAAGTGTTAAGCCTGCATCTTTCATGGGAACTGTGGAGAAGTGGCATCACTAGCTAACATTTTATTGTGTAAGTGCAGGGGGAGGGGAGAAGGAGGAGGGAGTGACAGAGAGGAAAGTGCAGCCTTCTAGAGGATAGAGTGAGATCAGAAAAAGACAGTGAGTCCAAGGATGAGAAAAATGAAACAGCCTACACGGTTTACTTTAGATCCCGGGAGATTACATGGGATTCCTTGCTCGCTGGCACAGAGAAAGGTCTAGAAGTACAGGATTCTGTTTGTCACCTCTAAAATGAGGGTTCTGATCGCCACCCTTTCTCCTCTGCACTCTGACTTCTGAGGGTAAACATGGCAGCCTACAGCAAGTACACTTGACATTTTGGTTCTTAAATGCAACGATGTATTTGACTTCAAGGACCCTTTCTGCTATTACCAGCTTTCTGTCCACAGCACGTGATATCAGTATCTTTAGAGATGTGCCTCAGGTTTACAGCCTTGGCAATGAAAACTCAGATGTCCAGGGTTGGTATGCTCAGATCTGTTTAATAAAATCCTTTGATGGAAAAACACATTCTACACAGTCTTATAGATTCTTTTAGATTCTCTCCACCATACAAAATCACCTAAAGTGATTTGTGCCAGGATATAAAAGGCAATATACTCAACATTATCTTATTGAAAACAAAGCAGCAATCTCCATCTCAATTTTTTTTTTTTGACAACTTATGCATTAGTCTGGCTCTATTGGTTCAATGATTAATTTGGCAGAAAGTACTTCTGAAACTTAGCACCTACTAAGGACTTGCTGTGTGCCAGAGTTTGGGGACTGAAGTATAATTCAATGGCTATCTAATTTATCTATTTTAAGTGAACAATTCAACTCTTTCTTTCTTTCTTTCTTTCTTTCTTTCTTTCTTTCTTTCTTTCTTTCTTTCTTTTTCTTTCTTTCTTTCTAAGTAAAGTGACTGATTTAGACCTTCACCCAGGTCAGTTTAGAATATCTTCACCTTTGAGGCGATCCCTCAAATTCTTATAATTGAACCTTATTCCCAAGACTCAGCCCTAGGCAACTTCTGAGCTACTCCTTGTTGCTACAGTGCTGCAGTTTCTAGAAGCTCACATAAAGCCGAAGTCTGATTTCTGTCCATTTAATATGATCTGAGACCCATCCATGCTACTAAACATCAGTAATTATTCCTTACTCACAAGCAGTTTTCCACTGGATACAAAGTCTGTATTTCAGTTCTATTTTAAGCCAGTGTGGTGGTTTCAGTAAGAAGGGTCAGCACAGGTTCACAGATTTAAATGCTTGGTCATCAGGGAGTGGTCCTACTTGACAGGCATTAAGAGGTGTAGCCTTGTTGAAATAGGTATGCCCTTGTTGGAGGAAATATGTCACTGGGGATGGGCTTTGAGGTTTCAAGGGCCCAAGCTAGACCCAGAGTCTCAATTCCTGTTGCCTAATACTCCAGATGTAAAACTATTAGCAAATTCTCTAGCACCATGTCTGTTTGTGGGCTGCCTGCCATGCTTCCCACAATGACAGTAATGGATTAAACCTCTTAATGTAAGCAAATTCCAACTAAATGCCTTCTTTATAAGAGTTGCTGCAGTCATGGTGTCTCTTTACAGCAATAAAACCTTGACTAAGATAGCCAGAGCAGAATTGCTGGGTCTTACAGTAATGCAGTACTTAAGATTTAAACAGCCTGCCAAACTGCTCCAAAGAGGCTGCGTCCCTTTTTGCTTCCACCAGAACTCCCAGGATAACTTCAACTTTCTCCACATCCTCAATATCACCTTGGTATTGACAGCCTGGAATCAACCACCTTGGTAGATAATGAAAACTTAATGTTCCTTTTAGTCTCTACATTGCTAGTGGTAAATCTTGTCAAGCATCTTTGAATGGACATCTTTACCACTTGTCTATGCTTTCATTCTAAGTCAAGTTAAAAGAGTTCTGTGTATCTGCTGGTTCCATGGCCTGGTACATAAAAACTTGACAAATATTTGTTTCAGGCTGTTTGTTGGCCTTTTGCTTTCTTAATGGGATCTTCTAAATGTGTCTCAGTTAGGGTTTTACTGCTGCGAACAGACACCATGACCAAGGCAACTTTTATAAAGACATTTAATTGGGGCTGGCGTACAGGTTCGAAGGTTCAGTCCATGATCATCAAGGTGAGGACATGGCAGCATCCAGGCAGGCATGGTGCAGGAGGAGCTGTGTGTTCTACATCTTTTTCTGAAGGCTGCTAGCAGAATACTGGCTTCCAGGCACTAGGATGAGGGTCTTAAAGCCCACACCAACAGAGACACACCTAGTCCAACAAGGCCACACCTAGTCCAATAAGGCCACACCTAGTCCAAGAGGGCCACACCTTCTAATAGTGCCAAGCATATACATCACAGGACACTTAGTTTTGATGACATTCAACTTATCTTTTGTCTCAATGCTCACAGCTTTTGTTTCTTATCTAAGCATTATTTCGACACCCAACATTTTATTTCTTATTTCTAGCAAAAGTCATGTTTCACTAAAATGTTCATAGGTTAGCCCAAATACTTATGACCATTTTTTTTTAACTGCTTTTAATGTAGAGTTGATTAGGGACCAAGGGCCAAAACGTATATGTGCAAATCTAATTGTTTCAGAGATCCCTTTGGAAGAACACCCTCTCTCTATTGTGTTGACATGCTTGAAAGAGATCAACTGACCACACTCACAAGACCATCTACTCTTGACTTGTTCTTCTGCTCCTTTAAACTGAGCAATGCCACACTCTCTTAACTACTGCAGCTTTACTTTAAGCCCTGAAAGCAAGATGAGTTGAGTCTCTCAACTTTGCTTCTCTTTATTGTTTAGACAAATCCACATCATTTGCATTGCCACATAAGTTTTAGATTTAGTTTATCATCATCTATAAAAAATACTTCCCAAAGTTTAGATGAAGATTATATGAGATCTATAGATCTGATTAGAAAAAAAATGATCAATACTGAATTAGTTACCTATTTCATGAATGTGGTACATAGGGCAACAATATAGGTCTTTGTTTCTCTCAGTAGGACTATGTAGCTCTCAGTGACTAGATCTTACAACTCTTAGGTTAATTTCATACCAAACTATTTTATTCCTTTTGATGTTAATACACGTAATCAATCTTTGTTTTCAGCATTTAGCAATTTATTTTTGTACCTGTCTCATATCCTGTAACCACCATCATTTCCTGAGTGTTCTAGTAGCTTTTTTATACCATCATCAGGATTTTGTAGCTATTACGATCTGGGAGTAAATTTTCTTAGGCCTTTAACTCCTGGTTTTTGCCTTAGAGTCATTAAGGTTTTCATTTGAATCAGCAGTCAGTCTAGAACACACCGACAGCCCCCGTAGCCTTTCTATGAAGTCTGACATTTGTATACCATTCGCTGATGAACAACCACACTTTGCTAGTGCACACTGCCAGTGCTCATCTGCTGAAAACCAGTTTCAACCGCACTGAATTGTATTATGTGATCATCATTTAGGAGGGGGGAAAAAGAGAATAGAAAAGAAATGTGCTGCTATCTAATAAGCATGAATCTCATAAACTTAATAACAATCCTGACCAAATAGAATCCACGGGGGCATGCTCAAAGTGGCGAGTCCTCAGCTGAAGGTGGGCAGGCACTCTTTGGACTCAACACACTCATCAACCATAAGAAAGGGCAAAATTGAAAACCATAGCATGACACGGTAAAACCATCACAAAACTTATGTAAAATACAAGCTATCATTACTGGTTTCATATTTCAGGCCTTTGAGAGCATGGTTGCCTTTATGATAAATACAGTTCTTGCTATACTGGAGCACAATTCTATTCACACACAGTCTATGGGACATAGACTGAGTGCCAACATGCAGGAGGAACATGGGCTCCATCTACTCTTAAAAGGCTTTCTGTCCTTAGAATAACAATCCCTACTGATAAGCCAGAAAACAGGCCTTCATATATGAGCAGCTTCCTAAGGCACACACAATAAGCAATGGAGCAATAGCAATTACTCGAGTTTCTTTGTTCGAAAACTCCTGAATTCCGTTCCCTCTTTCTGGAGAGCACACTTCCCAGCCCAAGGTCCTGAGCCCCAGCTTTCATCTGACTGCTCAGGATGCCTGGTATTTGGTTTGGTTTCTATCTGTCCCTGGATTTTCTAGTAGTTTAGAATCCACTGCACCAATGAAGGAAGAATTTCTCTTCCTGATTTGTTTTGTTCCCAAATAGAAGCCCGAAGGCTTGCACGCCATAATAGAAGGATGACTGTGCATAAATAAGGTGCACATGAATGAATGAATACAAGGAGCTTGGTCTGGGATACATTTCCCCCTGAGTTAGGATGAAAAAACTCCCAGGAAGAAAGGATACGAAGATTTCTGAGTGCAGCAATCTAGATTTTTCTTTTCTTTTACTTCAGGGGCTGTCACGGGCAGCCAGAGAAGTTGCAAGCAAGCTGTTAAATTGTGGACCCAGAGCAAAGAAAGCTCTGGTAGCCCTTACCAGAGATGATTCAGACTAAAATATTTATAACGTGGGTTCAGAAGGCTAAGAACGAGTGGCCATGTTTCTGCTGAAAAGGATTCAGAGTGAGAAAAATGGAAATGGGATAAAAAATGCTTTTCATTATGTCTGGAGTAAATGCTTAATAGATGTTTTGGATTTGGTTAATTAGCAAGGATTGCAGTAGGCTATTTTCAGAAACAAATACTAATCATAACTCTTTCTATGCAAAACCTGTAACTACAGTAAGCAAAATAATCCCTATACTGAGTAACATAGCCATGTATGGCTCTAGTTCTCAGCAAAACTACAGAAGAGAATTCCGACCCCTCCCCCCCAAATCTCCTTCCTATACTATTAAAAAAATATATCAATTTCTTAAATTGATCACATATGTATAGTAATGCCTTTCAAAGTTGTAATTAGCAAAACCTTAGAAACAACTTACATGACCGAGAGTCAAGGCATTGCCAACTAAGTGCCCAGAGACTGTTATGTTTTATTGGATAAAGTTTTATTCAAACACCACTGTGTCTGTGCCTGCTTTCTTGCTATATACTAATGGTGGGTTTAAGCATCTGCCACTGAAATTACATATGGCCCAAAAAAAACAAAAGATCTACTGACTGCTCTTTACAGGAAGTCTGCCAACACTATAATAATTAAGCACATTTAAGATTTTAAACAAAATTTTAGACAGGGTTAAAAAAAAAGCAAGATATGCTGTTTTATATACAATATAAACAAAATTATGTAAAACAAGTGAAACAAGTATAGAAAAGATTCCCCCAAGGTTTTGGACAGTGGGGGTATGAGTGAATTGTTTATCATATCTATTTTTCCCACGTTCTAAAGTGATCTTACATTTCTTTTATTCTAAGAAAATGAAGTTTTAGTATAGTTACCACTTTAACTCGTCTCTCTGGCTTACACACAGTAGAGGTGGCCACACTAACCTGTTTCCCCGACAGGAGTGCTGAGGTGGGGGGGTCGGGGGAGGGTGGTGCAGGAAGTCCTGGGCAAGTACCTTGTGCTCATCCCGAAGGTGAGTGTCCAGTTCCTCCGTGTGCTTGGTCTCATAGTAGCAGAGCTGGCATTTGTACGGTTTCAGTTCATTGTGCTTTTCTATGTGTTGCTGGAGACTCTCGTCACTGGAGCAGGTGAAGGTACACTTATCACAGCGGAAAACTACTCCCTGCAAGTATTTTGACAGTTTGGAACGGCACACTTCAATGGGGACAACTCGCTCTTCTGTGGAAACAAATCGAATGGAGAGATGGGCATTTTTACTGATGGAAAACAGATGTTCTCTCTTTGGAACGTAAGAGGAAATGGACCCATTCAATTCTGATACTTCCTGTGGGTCTCAGTCTGTGAACAACACACACATACACACTATCCCTCCCTGATGTTCCCAAATGACACACAACCCACCAGCACAACTGGGTATGTGGAAGACCAAAAGCTTTTGTGCACTCAATACCAGGCGTGGTGAGTGATTAGATTGGGGCAGGTGGAAAGGCGTTAGGTAGTTTCTGAATGAAGGTTGGTTAAGCACGGAAGTGGCTGCCATCTTTACCAACATTAATAACCACTGACGAGATCATTTTAATGTCCTTCAGCAAGTGCTCTGACGGCTGGATGCCAGGTGCCTCTCAGGGAAGGAAATATTAACCTGGTACCTGTGGACTACCACTGCGTTTCACTCTCCAATGATACCAAGGCTAGAGTTTACTTCCATTTTCAGAATAAATAAAAATGAGGAACAACATCCTACTCCTAGACTAGGGATCAAAGCCAGGGTCCCACAAATGATCAGCAAGCGCACTGTCACTGAGCTAAATCTCTAGTGAGGAACAACTTTTGAAAATGTTCTGGAGTTTTAGACAGTGCAACTGACAGAGCCGAGATGTGAACGCAGGCTGAGCTCGTTGCTACTTCCGTTCCTGTTCCCCACTTGAAGACGTTTTTCATGATGTTATTCCCCAGTCCTGAAAGCAGGGCATCTCTTTAGAACTCAATTAACCAGTATACTTAACTTACAAGTGAAAGGTGCTGTGGGTAACATTGAGGAGGAATGAAGATTGGAACCTTTGAAGATTTGTGTCTTTCTAGAGAAATCTGTAATCTGATTGCCACAAGAGGAAGAAAATTCCTAGCTGGAAAGAGAGGACGTGGGTGCCTTCCCCGCTCCCACACCAAATGCTGTAGGGCTGGAAATGCATGCGCTTGTGTAGTTTGCACTCTCTCGCCCTTGTGTTTAACTGCTCAAATTGAATTTCACACCAGTCTGCCCAGAGTACTGGTGCACGTGCCAGATATCCATAACTGGGATAAAATTAAAATCTGTGCTATATATGCAAGAATCAAAAATAGCGTGTGTTTTCATGCTGAGTCTGGATTTCAGAAGACCCGGAAAGTTTACAAATGGACACACAAAACATATACTTATATTATTTAGAGACAGCAATGTATTATTAAGTCAGGAAAGCATGATTTTGTTCCCAGAGACACTGAGTAGCAACGTTAGTCTTTTGCATGCGGATGCTGCTGCCTCTTCCAGCCTTCCCTTTGTTATTGGCTGCACTCGGACCCAAGGGAACTCCCCCCACCCAACATCATGTCTTCATCTGAACCACAACATTCTAACTGCAGGGCATTCACCGCCTTGGAGCCCTGAATGTAGCGCCTCATCGGCCAGCAAGATGCTGGGCACAGAAAGCGTTAAGGGTGGTGTCTGTAACATACTCCCCAGAGATCTAATGCATATGTTATTTTCCCTATACAAAGAGCCAGTTGCTTATTTAGAAATATAAATATTTTTAAAACCAAAGTACAGCAGACAGCTAAGAAACACATGATTATGAAGTAATCTGCACATTTTCTTAGAATAGCAAATGTTTAACAGTCTTCTAAGCCATTCAGTTCCATGGTTTGGTGTAAACGGAGGGGGAAGTGCCTTGGCATAAATTAGTTAGCCTGAAGGAGTCCATTCTAGAACATTCTACTACTCTCTACTCCTGGATTTCTCAAAACAGTAGCATGACTGACATCTGGAGGCTAGACAGTTCTTTGTTGCAGGCACTGTCCTGTGAACTGTAGCATGCTTAACAACTTCTTTGGTCTTCACTCACCAGATTCTTCTAGCACTCATTCCTATCACAACCCAGAATGTCTGCAGGATAGTGCACTCTTGGGAGGCTGGAAGAACCGGTTGAGAACAATCACGTTCAGCAATGGTAGGCATGAACTACAGTGGTTCAGACTAGGTAAACCTAAGAGCCTAATCTGCTGCCCGGCATGGAGTGGTAGCCGTAGTCCCAGGGACACTGTACACTGAGGTTGTCCTTCATGGAAAGGGCTGCCATGATCACTTTTGGCACTTCCATGAGGCTATGGCCCTCCGCTCTCCTCCTCACTTGTCCCTGATTTATTTTGTCATCTTTACTGCTTCTCTTTTATTCTCTGGCTCTGGCCTGGCCCATCTGCCCTAGATCTGTCAACCTCAGCGGAGATGAAGAACAGCTGGGCACACTTTTCCAAGCAACAATGCCTCAAATGCCACGAGGACAGCTATTCAGCCGCTCAACAGTCTGTTGCCCGAAGTCAATAAATGGTTCTCCCCAACCCCCCTTTTTATGCATTCACCACTTCCATTCCTCTACCACACTGGTTAGCTTTCTTTGCAGTTTCTAATTTCATGATGCATCATTAAGAATTTTACCCAAAGATCTAAGGCCTCAAAGTCATGGCCTTAAGTTCAAATGCTAATAGCAATAATAGCTAATACATGACTTTACAATTGATTAAAAGCTTGCTATGAGGTGAGGTCTATTAGCTGTTATAGTTCTGTATATTGAGACATCAGTGATTATTATTATCATTTGAAGATGTCTGTACAATCTTACACACACAATAAATAAATGTAATTTTAAAAATTAAAAAAAAATTCAAGATTTCCCATTTCCAGCCTAATATATGAGCTAAGGTAGACCAAATCTCTTCCTTATTTAAATGTATACCATCATTACCTACCAAGTTAGACTGGAATGCTCCAGGCATGAACTGAATCCTGCCTTGGCTATAGACATTCATATTTCTATGAGCACCCTAGTAGCATGGGTCTTTCCTGATTTCACACCTCTCAAAATTACCCTGGGTAAGAAGTGTTTGTGACTCAGCACGCAGGGAAGGTTAAAAAAAAAAGGTATCACCAGTTCACAACCAAGATGGTTTATCAGTTTCATCTCCTCCTACTCAACTGGTACTCACTGCTACAGGGGAACATGACACTGGAGAGGCAGGACTCCAGAGTCATCACTGAAGCACCCGTGCCCTAAGGTGTACTGAAAGCAGTGCTGGGTATGCTGCTGTGTTAGCATGGAACCCATTAGAAAAGGCTGCAGCAGTGCCAACTACTAAGGGTCATTTCTTAGCAAGAAGCCACATGACTGTGGAGCCCCGAGTCACCAGGTAAGAACTCCTCTGGAAAGGAAACTGCAACATACTAGAGTTTCCTTCCAAGAATACCAAGTCTTAAATGAGGCAGGCAGAAGAATTGGGATTCCTTGACCCCAACAATCTTTGCTTGCAAGGCATCAACCCAGAAGGCTGAGCTCAAAGACCCATTCACTACTTGCTGTTGGATAACTGAGTGATAAAGGTTAAAGACTGGAGAAAACCATTAAGGAAACCACATTAGTCCAATGTGGAGGGCACTTGGGAAACAGAGGCAGGAGAGTTTGAGACTAGCCTGGGCAAGGTAGTATGTTTTAGGTCAGGTTGGGTTACATAAGACCCTATCTCAAAATGCTCTGCTGAGGAAGAGAAGGAGAAATTGGAGGAATAGGAAGAGGGTAAGAAGGAAAAGAAAAAGGCATTATTATCTTTCAACCCCCCCCCTAACATAAAACTACAAATAGATAAGTAAGCACAAGCAACCATCTCCTGGTAAGAGCTATGAAGTTGTGACATTAGCAGGTTTCTAGGGAGAGCTGAGAACAGGCAGTACCTCTCTCACAGGTAAGGGTACTGATGGGATTTCACTAAATCAAAATAATAGTCAGTCTTATTGATTTTCTCTCCTGAAATCAAAGTGCCCCTAACCAGACAAATTAGGGAAAATGACTTCCATTCAGGATGCCCTCCGTCAAGACTTAGCCTCAGTCAGGATTTGCCTACTAAAGCAGGAAACAGACCCTTGAAGCTAACATGCCAACTGGAGAACAACCACAGTGGTTACACAGCTACATCATCATAAGGTAAATATTTATCAAAAAGGCTTCAGCCCTGTGATTCAATCTGCACCCAAATTTTCAGGTGTGTTACATAGGAACAAGACACAGCTGGGCAAGCTGTATGTAAGCTCTACGCTTCCAATGGTTGTATACTCACAGTCACAATCGAGAAGCTTCCATTAATGCTCAACTTCCCTCAGAGAACAAACTTTTCTGTCTCTTCATGGCTGAAATGCCCTATATCTTCAAACACCAGCAGGCATGCTGCACATCCTTTGCTCAAATGAAAACTTACCCAAAGTCCTACCAAATGAGTTCAGGAAACAAACGTCCAAGTTAGACTTATATGTTACTAGATGTTGACATCTAAACCAATAAGAAAGAGATAGATCTAATGATCCTATGCTTGAACCTTGGTTAAATTCTTATTTAGCAGGTGCCTTACCTGCAGTCTGATTTAATTTTTTTCCCTTGGCTTTCTATGTATTTACTAAGGAAAGGTCAAATTTCTGGATCGTCTCTAAAAACACATTCTTTGCAGGTACCTGGAATAGTCTGACGCCATGCTACAAATAGGTCTTGCCTCCAGTGGCCTCAGTTGTTTACTAAGAGATTACTCCCACTCTGCAGTGGTTGATAGTGTCCCCCAATTTATGTCCACTTGGAACTTCAGAATGTGACTATTGGGATAGAGTTTGGGGGATGTAATTAAAATGAGCAAGGTCATGTTAGATTACAGCTGGCCTAAAATTCAATGCCTGATGTTTTTGTAAGAGAAATCCCAAAAAGGAACACAGATAACTGACAACGAGCCCGCAAGAAGGAGGCAGAGGTTGGATGGCTGCCACTATAAGTTAAGGATATCAAAGATTGCCCAGGGTCTAGGATATGACAAGAAATCAAAGGGTAAGTAGGTAGGTGATCTACCACTGAGTTCTATTCCCCTCTCCCCATCAAGCATGGGTTTTCTTGAAGTTTTAGATGATACACAGGCATCAGCTAAAGAGGCTGACAATTCTAGCCTCTGTAGCTTACATCATTTAAAGCCAATGAGTTGGTAGATGTGGATTTCAGTAAACTTAGAAAGAGACTAAAAAGCCCATCTTAAGTCTTCCTTGTCTGCTGAAATGCTGCCAGGGCTCAGTTTGAGAGCCACCTTTTTGTCCATGACTTCTTTCCAGGAACATAAATAGGACTCATAGACACCCATCACTCACTGTCTTGGATATACGGTGTATGTGTTCATCTTGAGGAGGTCAAGTATGGGTTTCCTATACCGCATCATACATAATGCTGTCATAACAGAGTGCAGCAAGTTACAAGCAAATGATGGGTGTTTGCAGAACTCAGGAATCAATAGTATGCTCCCATTGCCATGGGAGTTCACACCCTTGACTAATTCTCACCAGACTTCCATGGGATGGATTCTCCCCCCCCATTCCTTCCTAAAACACATCACTCTGTCCCAACAAAGAGATGGCAACTGTCCTTGCCAGTAGCAGCTCTGTTCCAGGGCCAGTTCAGGGTTGTTTTTCTTGTCTTTCATCCCAAGGTTTTTAATTAACTGAGGCCTCAGAAACATCTCATGCTGTAGACTCTGGAGACCAAAGATGTTTATTCATCCGAAGCAGGCAGTGCACAGGTGCAGAAGCCTCATCTCATTATGCTGGGATCAGCCCCAGTGCTGATCTGCAAGGCAGACATTTGACCACATCGATAACCAGGCTTTCTCTGTTCTGCCTTGAAGTGGAGATGGCCATCAGAGGCAGAAGACAGTAGATACTTAGGGCCCTCTGGCACCTGTGGATTGGGGTCCTCATCTTTGACCTCCAGCCCTACAAAAAGTTCTCTCCTTAGACCCAACTTTCACAGACTCTGGAACACTGAGCAGGGTGGCGGCAGCTTCCCCAGGGTAAGAGAGTGATGCCAGGGATTCAAAGCATGGGCTGTGGGTCACACACACCTGGGTTCCAATCCTAGCCTGTTACCCAAGAGTCTTTGGACCGTAGGGAAGTACTCAGTTTTTCTGAACCTGTTTTTGTTGTTTGTCATCCGGGATGACAGTCATATCTACCATGCTGGATTCAGTACATTTATTGTAAAGCACTCGCGCCAGGAAACAGTAATGATGGTAGCTACAGTTAGTAGTGTCACCACTGATCTTTAACGGCACATATTTGGATCATATTTCTACCTTGGTGAGTACAATATTCACATATCCACAGATGGAAGAGGATTGCCATATGACCAATGACACATGATGGGATCAGACCAAACAGCAAAATACTGGGCTGACTCATCATCACCCGATGACTCTGGTTAAGTTACTACAGCTCTCCATGACCCCATGGAATAGACTGAGCACATCTTCATCTATACAACCGGAAACCCAAAACTTTACCAGCATCAATGTGATTGGATACAGGATATCTTTTTGAAGGTCTACATCAATATTCCAAAATCTGAACACTTTGGAACTCTGAAACACTTCTGGTCTCCATCACTGCATGTTATGGCATATGCAGTCAATGTGCACTGTATTGTGGTGGGTCAATATACACGGTAGCATCCCTGTCTGTTCACTGTAGAGATTCCTTCTAGACTTCAGTGTCTGAATTGTGGAAACTTGCTTAATAAATACCCCAAAGCCAATTGGTTCTGTTTTCTTCTCTCTCTCACGGAAGGCAAAGATTCCAAGGCCTAATCTGAGGGCATGGCTAATGAAAGATGGAGATCTTGTGGATTCAAGGCATCTCCACACTGTTGCTGAGATCATTCCAATTGTTGGCTGCTCTTTCTACTGGCCTGGCCTCAACTTTCTTTCACCTTTGCCTTCAATTCTTCACTTGTTTTTAATGTAACAGTGCTGCAGGAATGACGCTGAGCTACATTAAATCCTTCGTGAAATGAAGCAGAGCTCCAATAAATTAAATATGCTGAATTTAAAAAGCAGATAGGAACCAGACAAGCAAACCCCCCCCCCCAATAGTCTTTCTCAGCTTTGGGCTTCCTAGTCACAAAACCGGAGGCCATGTGATGGGGCTGTTGCTTGTGTGCTGCGGGTGAGGAGTGAGGCGACTGGCTGCAGGCAACTAGCTGCAGGGAGCTCTTTGTCAAGGGCTCCTGGCCTCTGTGCAGAATTACTCTACCTCTCTCTTCCTCAAGTCTCAGCCCAGACAAGGAAAGTCATTGAGCTTGTCAGCCATCAAAGCTCTGATCCCACCGGGCGTCAATATGGGGAATGACTGCAGCCAGTGTGGATTTGCCATAGCCAGAGATGACTCGCCATTGATGTTTTCTGGGCACCGGCTCCACTGATGGCCTCCACCCAAGCTGGGATGGGGCGCACAGCTTTGGCAACACATGGGCTAGGGGATCAGAAGCCAGGTGAGAGAGGCAAAACACCAGGCAGGAAGCCGAGGGCCAAGAACCCCTGCCTACATACTGCTGCGCCGCTTTTGCCTGGCTCACAGGTGGTTGGCCTAGCCAGCTACCATCATCTCTCATCTCATTAGATTGCCATGGGAGAAGGAAACAGAGCACCGCGAATGTTGGGTCTTCTGTGAGATTTGGGCAGACATAGGCACATCACAGGCATGCTGGCTAAAGATTGTAGTTCTGGGGAAGTGTAAGCTACTCTATAAATGCCTCCACACTGGCGTCTAAGGGACACCTCAGCAGGACAGGAGATGACACACTGGCATCTAAGGGACACCTCAGCAGGACAGAAGATGACACATGCTGTTTTGCACATATGTGGCAAATCCTGGCAAGCTTTCCAAGGTTAGATGATGAGAAAAAAAGAGGAAGAAAGGAAGAGTGAGGGGAAGAAAAGGAGGGGAAGATGCAAAGAACAGCAGACTGCACTGCAACCAAGACTGGCTGTGGGCATGCCAGGAACCTTTCTCCACCCACCTGCAGGAGGGTCTTTTGGACAAAATGGTTATCAACATGCTTTCTTCCGATACAAAGGTGTTTTAATTGGACAAAAGCAAGCTCAAATAATAATAATAATAATAATAATTCAAGCAGGCCAATCCAGGACTGTCTATAATCCCAGCAACTTCAAGAAATTACTGAGGCAGGCGGATTTTGAGTTTAAAGCCAACTTGAGCTTGAGAGATCCCGACTCAAAAAAAAAAAAAAAAAAAAAAAAACCCAAAACAACAACAACAACAAAAAAAAAACCTAAAGTGAAACAAACAAGCAAAAAATGGAAACAAGCCAAGTGTTCTCACGGGGATCCCTGCATATCAGTGGGGGTGCACATTCTAGGACTCACCATTGTGTATCCCTAGTGGACCCCACCAGCTACTATCTCACATGAACGTTCCTGTTCTTGTATTACAGAGCACGATTCACACCAGAACAATCCAGAGCCTAATCTACAGGTATTCTGTCCAGCAGTCCACTTCTGCCTGTCAGAACTCTTTCTCCTTGTTCATTTCAAAGCAAATCCCACTTTGTGCTTTGGGAATCACAATTTCTGTCTTTGTTTCTCCCGCCACCCTGCCCCAGGCTCACCCTATACGTCTCTAGGGTGGCAAGGGATTCAAAATGGGAAATTCCTGACCCTCCACTCCCTCTTGGCCTCCTCCTGGGAGGAATTCTACTGACAGGAAGGTGTCTTATCCATGGGATATCAATGGCTGTCACTGTGACCTTTGCCTACAGGAACAGAGGTCAAGGAAGAGAGCGATCCTGCTGTGGGACCCAGGGAACAGCCTCAAAATGCTGAGGCACCAACTCCCAGCAGCACTACATCCCTCCCTTCCACCAGGACCCCAAAAAAGCGAGTCAGTCTGAAGAGTACCTCGGTGCAGCACTATGTGGTCGATCATGTTGCGTTTGTATTTGGTGTGATAGAGGCAGAGAGGACAGCGGAGATCTTTGGGGCCTTCCTCCGGGACCGCCGAATGCCCAGCTTCCACGTGCATAGTAAAAGCAGATCTAAGAGAGAAGAGACAGAGACCATGACCGTCACTGATATGTTGCCTCCTGCTGCATGCCTCTCACAGGTGGCTCTCCTGCTTGACGAGCATAAACTGAAGCTGCTGTCAGTCATGTTTGCTGACTGCATGCTCCTTGGCCATCAAGAAGCAGAGAGGGGAGATACAGAGGCATCTACTCAGAACCTTTGCCACTTGGCTAGGATTATGTAAAAAGAAATAAATATCCTATATACTTCATTCCTGACAACTAGAAATTGCCTATTAAGCCAAGTATGGTCTAGAAACATCAGCTACTCCTAAGGCTGAGGTTGGAGGATCGCGTGATTAAACTCGAGATCTTTTCCTTTTTTTTTTTTTTTTCAAGCAGTGGAGACTTTTTTTTTAAAAAAAAGAAAAATGAAAAGGAACTGGTTAGAGAAATGTTGTCAAATGGAACATGCTTTTATTTCAGAGAATATTCCCTTCTTGTGTGTGTGTGTGTAATCTGAAATAAAAACACGCCCCATCAGGGCATTCCTTTGCTACAACCTCACGCTGTTTCGAAGACCACATGCTCTGACTTTTAACATAATTTGTTCTTATGTAACTCTTTACCCCCCTTCCAGAGTCCCCAACTAGTTTTTCTGAAACTAGCTTCATTCTGTGAAGACTGAACCCAACCTTCTTATTCTATCTACACTGGCAGAGAATTTCTGGAGCTGAAGGCAGGGAGTGTGGTGAGGGCTGGAGCAGGGGCAGCCATTTAGGTTTTACAAAGGCCTTCCTCACACCACTTACTTAAAGCCGGTGTAAAAGGAGCAGTCTTTGCATTTGAAAAGCTTCTTCCCACCATGCTTGTCCCGGTAATGGCGCCTGATGCTCTGGATGTAGCCAGAGGAGAATTCACAGAATTCGCAGTGAAGAACAGCTTCTGCCTTCTGTTCCGTGCCAGCAGCAGTCCCAGAAGGAGGCACAGGGCTAACGCGGCTCTTGTTTCTTGCCAGGGCGGCTGACTGGTAGTGATTCAGCTGCTGCTGAACATCGGGGGGCTCCGAGTAAGAGGAGTCTGTGGAAAGACAGGGACAGTGAAGTGAACTGGACCACAGAGGGCACAGGGGTGTGTGTCTGTAGGGGGTGGGGGCGGGTGGAGGGGTGATGCTTGCCTGGAAGCCCTTTACTGCACAGTCTCCCCTGCCACTTCTATTAAGACATAATCGGCAAAATAGAACAAAAACAACCCTACTGGCGCTGAGGAGCTGGCTCAGTTGGCAGCGTGTTTCCCATCCCAGCACCTGCCTACAGCATAACAGGCTGATGATCCTGGTGCTGGGGAAGTGAGGCAGGAGGATACCTGGAGCTACTGACCAGTCAGTCTAGCCAAATCCTGTCTCAAGAAAAATCAAGGTGGTCAGCAACTGAGGAAGATGAGAGATGCTGACCAGTAGCATCCTTCATGTGCACATTCACATATGTACACAGCTCACACCATGTGTGAAACTGTCTGTGATCAAGTTCATCAACTCACCCTCTCTGTCAGTCACATGGCTAGTGTTCTCTGGTGTGCGGTGGGCACACTTAAGATCTTGGATACCAAGAGCATTACCCAGCACTAATGGTGGTACCTGCTGTGTACAGACCTTCCCCTCCCCTCACCACTTGCTTCCACCTGAAGGTTTGTCTCCATCATCTGGTCAGCTCTGAGTAGTTTTTAAGGGGGAAATACATCACTCACCATCATTCCACTACTTAACCAAGAGCTGAGGAACACATGGAGAGTGAGAACAGACTACCACAGAATACCTATCCGCATAGAGTGCAATCTACACGGGAAGGGGCTAGGTGATGCCGCAGCCCCTCCCCCTCCCTGCATCCTAGAATTCTTCACACCATTATTTAAAAAAAAAAAAAAATCAGTCTTTAACATGAGTGCTCTGGCACACGGTACACCCACAAATACAAAAATGTTTTATGGCTTTGGAGTCAAGAGATTTAAAATTTAAAATATAAAAATCCGATAGTGTTCTCCTGGAAGAGCCGTTTAAAGCTTAGCATTAAGATGGAGATTTATTCACAAATCCCATCAAAATGAAATTCCAAACAAGTTTCTCGGAAAGGTATTTTTAAGTGTGCAGTTTCAGAGGGGACATGATGGAATGGATGGCAGGAACTATAACCCCAGGAACTTTCATGGCAAGTCGTGGTGAAATGGGATGGGGAGTGGGCAGGGGGGCACCTTTGCCTGGCATGATCCTTGGGCTTTGGTGGCCCAAATTCAGCAACATAGTCCTATCTAAGCTGGCACTGCCTGTGAAGGCTAGGAAGCCTGTGAACGACCCTGTAGAATTGAAGAGTAACTTTCCTTGGTTAAAAACACCTCCTCCATAAGCAAACAGGGGTGGGGTAGGGGTGGGACCAGACATTGTACAAGCCTTCTCTAGATTTGACAGACACCTCATTTTCCAAAGCACGGCTCCCCCAGGCGGGGCATGGACTTAATGTTGTAAAACTAATATTTGATCAAACCAATATCAATCATCTTCCCATTGGAAATGCAGTGAGGGAGATTCCCTGACTGCAAGGGATGTAACCAGCACCCCATCTCATGCCCATCAAAATACTAAGCAAGATGCCTTCAGCTCCTTGTTGCCCTGCCTGTCCCCCAATGCATATTCTTTACTAAAACAAAAGGAAAGGTGGATCAATCTCTGCAAGCCTCCCTGGGTTCATCACCAGGTGTACATGGGAGACAAAGGAAGAAAGGAAAGACACAGCGGGTGGGTGTATTGTCTCACTTTCAGTATCTCCATCCTCTCTTTTGTTCCTCTACCTTCTGCGGAAGAGCCCACCCAGGACTGCAATCTTGCCTTTGTCTACTTCTTCTTTCCTTCACTAGCGGGGTTGGTCATCATCTCTAATTGTTTAAGATGGTCTCAGTATGCCAGGTGTGGTGGTGCACGCCTTTAATCCCAGCACTTGGGAGGCAGAGGCAGGCGGATTTCTAAGTTCGAGGTCAGCCTGGTCTACAGAGTGAGTTCCAGGACAGCCAGGGCTACACAGAGAAACCCTGTCTCAAAAAAAAAAAAAAAAAAAAAAAAGATGGTCTCTGTTTAGGCTCAAAGACCCAGTTATACCACACACTCACAGAGAAGCAACACTCCACCTCTCCTGGGAACAGAGTTCCAGTGTGAGCTGAGTACAAGCAGTCGGTGTCCCCAGAACTGCTGTCCTCTTGATAGAGGTGCCCTCCTCGGCACTCTCAGCGTTGTGGTATAGCTTTTCTGAAAGCAACAGGTCAAAGCCGAGCCTTGCTGAAGGAGAACTGTTCCTCAATCACACATCCACCCAGAGAACAAAGCAAATGTCCTAAAGGGAGGTCCATATCCTTCTACTAAGTGGTTTGTAGCTCCCTCAAGAAATGGCGCTCATCTAGTTAAATCCCTTCCCAGCAAAGCTGTAAAGCAATAAATATTTCTAGGTGGGCATTAAGCAGGGTAACCCCTTTCCTCCCCTGCCACTCACCCAACCCAGACTCACATACCTGCGGCTTAGGTAGAACCCTGTAGAAACATGGCCCCTTTTGGTGAACCTGCTTTGTTGTTGTTGTTTCAAGACTCTACTGCAGGTTATCCCAGCCATCATAAAAACAAACCAAAAGCAAAACAAAACCCAACCCAAATTCTAAAATGTAAATTCGTGTGTTATATGAAACTCAAAGGAAAAATGCAAGACGTCTCAGCAGAACATTTCAAGAAACTAGACTCAACGATGCAAAAGAAACAGCTGCCGCTACCCATTCTCGCGCTCAGCACCTTCTCTCCCCTCCTGGTTAAAATTAGGGCAAGTAAACTCACACACAAAAAAGCAAAACCCAGCAGCTATGACACATCTGTAACAGTTCCCAGGGCAGCAACCCACTTTGTGGGACCTTTCAGAGCTTGGCTTTCTCCCAGGTGCCGGCAGCCACCCCCGTGTTTGTAAATAAAGTAACTCTCTGAGCACTGTCCTCTAATCTACTGATCTTGGAAAGTAAGGCTTGCTAAGCTAATGGATTGCAGCCCTGAGACCAAGAAGAGCTGCTTGCACCAGCCAAGAGGCAGGGACAGGCTAGGAGTTCAAAGTTAGCCTAGTTTACATAGTGAATTCCAGGGTAGCCAGACTAAGTAGTGAGATTCTGCCTTAAAATAATGAGGTACATGATAGAGCATTCTCACACAACACTAAAATTCCTCTCTCTGAAGAGAAAGGCACACATATTCAAATGGAGGGCTAGCACTTGGAAGCAGGTGAGGCTCTAGGACAGCAGGAGAATTCAAAGCAGGAAGAGACCACTTCTTTCTAAAGGTTCCTTCCCAGCCCTTTCTGGTTTACTGGGTTCTTAGCAATAAACCACTTGGAGATTTCTTGCAAATTCTAGATCCTCTGGAATGCTAGCGAGAGCCAGGTGTCAGTCTTCTGGATTTTCAGTTCTCTTTACCCTCCAAACATTAGCCATTGCAGAAACGACGACGAGAAACTTTTCACAAGGGCCAAGAGAAGAAGGGTAAACTTCTCAAGAACGATGTCCCTGGAAGAAGGAGCCTTTTGATGGATCCATGCTGCTGAGCATACATGTGTGAGCATTATCTTGGGGCCAGGATCTGTTGCTGGCTCTGGGGACTCAAGACCAAAGAAATCATAAAGTGTATCTTCTAGCAACTCAGTTCTGTTAAAGAAGGGTGCTGGCAGTTCATTGTTAGGGAAACATAGACCTTCACAGCTCCAAAACTCATTCTGCTGACTGAAGCATTAAAAGAGGCAAAAAGAACAAATGGAGAGTCACAGAGAGCGGGGAGGCTGAGGCTAGAGAAGAGCAGGAATTAGTGGGGCAGGCAGAGGACGGCCCTCCTGCGGCTGCTGAGTGACACAGAATAGTGCCAATGGAAGGCAACTCTCAATTTTCTCCAACTCCACAAAGAAGCTGGGAGGGACAGGCTAGGGTAGTCTGCAACCACATTCAGTTATAATGTAAGTTGGGTTTGTATGCAGACTTGGAAGACAGGCTCAACGGTTAGTGGGAATCAAGTATCAGGAAAAATAAGGACAAAAGAATTTTTAGGTAAGTCCATTTCTACGGTGGACAGAAGGCAAAGGATTATTCATCAGCAAATATTTACTGAGCATCCAAGTAAACAGGAGACCTGTTCCGGGACAGTAAGACTTGATCCTTGTGTTCAAGCAACTCCTTGTCTAAGAAAATACATATAAGTGATTGATTATGATACAATGCAAACAATTGGACACTTTTCAGAGACAATTGCAAAAAGGCAGAGCGGAAGAGGGAGTCAGCGTCATTTAGTGATTGATTGTGAGAGTGAGGGAGATTGGAGCAGGGCTGTCGAGAGTGCCCCAAGTATTCATTAATAAATATGACTGGTATTAATTACTGTGCTAATTAATGAGATCAAGATAGGATCAGCAGATGCCGAGTGTTTCGTGCACCCCAGCTCTATCTAGTTTACATCATACGTTTGGAGATAAGTAAAGAGAACTTTAGACAACTACACTCTTACAATGGAAAAAAGCCAAGATGACGGGTTTGAGAGAAAGCTTGGGGGTAAAGAGTTTGAACTGGTACAGCAGAGGAGCCAAGTCTGGTTCCCAGTACCCACGTCTAAATCCTAGACACCTAGCTCCCTGAAATCCAGTACCCTCTTCTGGCCTCTCAAGTACAAGTACTCAATTTTCACATAACCACAGAGAAACATACACACACACACACACACACACACACACCATACACACACACAGATATGCAATTAAAAATAAAATCAAGGGGCTGGAAACGGAGAGATGGATCACCAGTCAAGAGCCCTTGGGTGTTCTTTAGAGAGGATCTGAGTGCATGTCCCAGGACTCACAGTGGGTAGCTACAACACACACATAAAGACACAGATGCACATAAATAGAAATAAATATTAAAAATAAGTCTTTTTTTTTTTAATGTGGATGAGATCAAGGAGAGTAGATCTAGACAGAGAAGCCAAGCAGCAGAAAGGAGGAGGCATATGTTGTGAAAACAAACCGGTAAAACCTCGCAGTTCAACAACAGTATAAAACTTCCCAACAGCCATGTGAGCCAACGCACCCCTGTAACCCCATCACCACTCAGGAGGCAGAAGCATGAGGACTGCTACAAGTTCAGGGCCAACCTTGTTTATGCACTGATCTCATAGCAAGATCACATTGCAAAAAAACAAAAGGAGGGTTTGGTTCTAATAAGACGTGGATTATAATTTTCTTCAGAGAAGCAGATGATTCATCAGCAAAGGGCTGGTTAATCGCAGGTGTAGATATCCAAAACAGGGTGGGGAATGAAAAGGTAAAATTGAGATCCACAGAAGCATGGTGTCACTCTCTCTGGCTACGAAATGATGGAAATTTAGAAAGGCTCACTAAAGAGAGCAGCTAAAGACATAGTGTAGTTGGCAGTATGTATATGTCAACAATGTCCTAGGAATCTGGAGTGAACAGAGAATCCTGGTGCCTTGGGAAAGAATCACAATGCTCCTTTGGGATGATGACATCAGTCTTTCATCTACAGCTGGGTCCAGGGGATGCCTCCAAACCACTCAGTATACTAGAAACCAGCTATCTCAAATTCTTCCTCCTGCATTTTGAATGTTAGTGGATGGCTCCTGCTTTCTTTCACACTGGAGGTGTAACCATGCTCTAGACAAAAGTCTCGTGGTCTACCATCAGCACTGCTTCCTCTCTATCCCATGCCTTCTCACCCACAGATCTCTGGGGTCTTTATATTCTACAAGTACTCCCTGTTCTGATTCCCTCATGTATGTCATTGATGCTAGTCCTTGGTCAGGCCAAGTTACTCGGTGTTCTGCAATTCCCACCCAGCGTTCCAAACTCTGTTGGGAGTCACTTCCTTTGTGAAGTCCAAATGAGACAATGGGCCACCTCCAATCCAGATGGACTTTCTGTTCAACTCTTCCCGTCAACACCTACACATCTACAGTTCTCTTCAGGACCACATCGCACCCCGTATTACATTAAGCCCTCTTAAGCAGCAGCACACTTGGGAAGACCAAGGCTACAAAAAACTGCAACTGCCCCACCTTATGGAGGTATTTCCTCAATTGAGGTTTCTGACTCTCAGATCACCCAAGCTTGTATCAAGTTGACATAAAAACTAGGCAGCACAGTCATGTAAAACACAGAGGCCAAGAGATATACTGCACAACATGTAATGTAACTAATAGGATGGTTAGTATTTAGAATTGGGTAGGAGGGTGTATGTTTTATGTCATGTTATTTTGTGTTTTGGTTTCCTGTGTAGCCCTGGCTGTCTTGGAACTCAGTCTGTAGACCACGGTGGCCTTGAACTCTCAGCGACCTGCCTGCCTCTGCCTCCAGAGTGCTGGGATTAAGGGCATGCACCACACTGTCCGGCTCTATGATTGCCTTTACAATAATGTTTCAGTGTGTTTGCACAGGTCATCTGTTAGATTTACTTAATCACGGTATTTAAGAAAATATTTTTTTTTTAATTTTTTTTAAAAAGGAAAATATATGCTGGGTTGATTTTGTGAACAACTGTGGCTATTAAAGCACACAGGTGTTTCTATATTTATTTACAATTCGATATATACCATGGGGGCAAAGATTCTTATTTGCTCTTGGCTCCCCAGCAAGAAGGCCAAGCATACACAAATGTCTGGAAAAGTACATAAGAAAATAGTTGCTAGACTGAATTAATAAGAAAAAAATCACATGTATAAATACACACCCAGAATACCCATACCTCCCCCCCCACACATACGTTACTTAGTGTCATGGTATGAATAAGAATGGCACCCATAGGTTCAGTTATTTGAATGCTTGGTCATTAAGTAGTGGCATGACATTAGAGGAATTAGAAGGTATGGCCTGGTTAGAGGAAGTCTGTTATTGTGGGCTTTGGGGTTTCAAATGCTCAAGCCAGGCCCAGTGTCTCTCTCTATTCCCTGATGTTTGTGAATCTGGATGCAGAACCCTCAGGCCCTTCTCCAGCACCTTGTATGCCTGTGGGCCACCCTGCTTCCCTCCACGTTGATGGTGTCTCATGCTCACAGTCTCTCTTCACAATCGAACACTGGCTAAGATACTGAGTATGTAGCTTAGAGCTATCAAGAGAATCCATGGACTTCAATACATCTAATTATTTTTAAAAATTTCTGGGCCTCTGTCTAGGTTTCTTTGTACCTCAACTCTACTCTCTTTCTCAAGATACTTGCTGTACAAGAAAACTGGCATGCAGACTTACAAGAAAAACTACAGGTGGTCAGTATAACTTTCCACTTAATTCCTCTGGAGATGCTGTTTCTATAGGACATTGCAAAAGAAAGCTGTGTAGGAAATGAAGCTTTCAAACACATGCCATCTCAATTCTGGATCATGTCTGTGGTGGAGCATAAATCTCTAGGGACGGTTACATTATTTTATTTCCTCCTTTTGATTTTGTCTGGAGAATCTCCAGGCCAAGGACTCTGGCACCTCCCTGTCTTCTATCATCAGTGGAGTTCTCCGGCCTGGGCGCATAAGATTATGATACAATGGCCAGAGGAACAATGGATGCTGGATGACTATATATAGGAATTCTAGGCTTGGTTGTCATGGAAACAAACGGAAAAACAAACACCTCATCCTGAAAATAAGTCTGAGTCCAGACTTGGAGGAAACAGACTCTGAAAACTTCCTGTCATTCTGATGAGTAAAAACAAAACCTTGAAATCTGATCAGGGAGTGGATGAGGGGGAAATCACAAACAATATAAAATCCCAGTCTTCAAATCCACAGAAGCCGACAAAACAAGGGCATTTTCTCTCTCTGAGATGCATTTGCCATCATACTTTAGCCCTTTGAAAGCGTCTTTCCGAGGCTTAACTCCGCATGAGCTTCAGGCTGTCTCTCTCTCAGTACATGGGGGAATCTGGGCCAGGCTGAGCTAAGTCAAGAAGACACCTTATTTTCCTGTTCATTTGGCCTTAATTAAAAGGCCCACTTGTCTTCCTGTATCTTTCAACCCAATGGCATCAGCAATCACCAAGTCACGGAGGTCAGCGAAATCTTGATTGATTCATTTTCCTCGTTTTTGTCTATGCATAAGCCAAACCCTCTGGAAGGTTCTTTGCCGTCGACTCAGGAGCCCACTGTCGATGCCCATGTTCAGGCTCTCTCGGTTGTTCACATATTCCTAGCAGACCTATACCCCCATGCTTCCCCCACTTGGGGTCATTTCTATTATAATATACAAGTGTGACCATAACAGCCACCCCATGCCAGAAAACATCCCCAGCGCACATCCTCATGGTTCCCATACTGTATTTAACACCAGCCACAGAAGCTGCTTAGGCATTTCATCCTGGAAATACTTAAGTCAGTCAAACTGAACTCAATTCAAATCTGCTGTCACCAGGAAGATTCCCTGTGATTCTTCTGGATTCATCCTTCCTCCATTCCCCTCTGGATCTTTTCTACCTGTACTCAGGATGCCATACAGAGATTAACTTACTTAGCCTGGCACACCTTTCAAAGCGCACTATGCATCCGTGCATCAATCTATCTGCTACTCCCATTTTGCAAGTTGACCTTCTTGGAACTTTGCTCAGGGCCTATCCTAAAACAAGAGCCTAATATATGTGCCATAAATATCCGGAGTTCAAACTGCAAACATGAATGGGTCTGCAAAACTGAGATTTAAAAAGCAAAATCCAATTGGCCAAATGCCACTCCCGTTTTGGATGCCAGTTTAATAAAGCCTTCCCTCTGAAACACTGACCCACTTTCACTGAAATGAGCTTAGATCTTAATTACAAGAACAATGGTTTCTAGACACTGGAATTTGAATGGGAAGGAATTCAGAAGCCACAGCCATTCTAAGATGCCAAAGGCACTCATTTTTGGCCCTACCTCGAAATCAGCTGTAAGCTACCACTGTGAAATAGAGGGTGCTGGAACATCTGGAAGCCACTTGAGGTAATGCCATGTGCAGCATCCTTGCCTTCCTTTTTATGCAGCCAGTGGCAGACACAGATGTTCGCGAGATCGAGATCTTCAGCTGTATATGAGTCACGCCCATTAAATACACAGTCAACAACCCACTCACACACAGTAGCACACTTTGCAGCCCATGACAAAGTATCCCCGATCACCTCTGGACAATGCATAACACTGTCCACCATCAGGAATGTGCTTTCCTTCTAGATGGGTAGTAAACAGGTCATTCACCTTACATAAGGGCTTAGGGCAGCTCGGAAAAGCTGGGAGAGTTTTATGTTAGGCACACACTCAGTGGAGAAGCAGCAACCTAACCTGCGGCTTCTGTGTGGCCCAGTTTTTAAAAAGTGTCTTTTTTCCCCCCTCCTGCCACAGTCATTAAGATACACTCTTCACTAGACGGTATTCACAACTCAAAGACTATTCTTTACAGCCTTCCTTGAAACAGGCTGGGAATTTGCAGGAAAGCAAATGAATGCTAGGGGAATGGGACTTTTTCCTAAGCTTTCCCCCCACCCCCCTTTCTTTAAGGAAACTCTGGGTGGCATCTGCCATTGTTAATTGAGAGGTTCTTACAATACCAAATGCATAATTCACCTGTGACTCTTTTGAATTGTGTGATGAGGAAGTAATGTTTCCTGCTGTTCGGTTAGATCCTATAGATGTCTTTACCACCCTGAATTATCCAACAAAAAGCCCAGAGTACAAAGGATCCTTTCTAGAAATGACTTGGCCTGCTCTACAGAGTGCTCCCGAGTAACCTCAGAAGGTATTTAGAGCTCACAGGCCATGGGTGAAATCATGGTTCTTCCTCAAGACCTGCCTTGAGGGGAGATGCCTACTGACTTCAAGGAGCTGGTCACAGTGTATGGAAGGCTGGCTCCAAGCCGAGCTGTGTGAGCCAGACAGGAAACTATTGTGGAGATGCTTAAAAGATGAATCAGGAAGAAAGCGCATCTGGTCTAAGCACATATATTTAGAGGCAGGTAGTGCTCTAAGGGATGTATGGAAATCAGGTGAGAAGGGTGATGTCTGATCAAGAACAGGGATGAGCAGTCACACTTCAAAGCACAAAGCTATTCTAAAACCGTCCCCAAGCCGGAGTCTCTGAACCAACGAACCCAGTGGGTTTCTTACCCTTTATTCCTTTATTTCCACTTATTCTCATGCAGTGGGAAGAAAATCCTCGCTCTGGGTTAAGCTATATTTTTAATCACCACTAAAGCAGTAGGTTCTCCCCTTAGGATATGATAGTTCGACCACCCACTTCACGCTTACCTAGAGGAGCTCACTGCTCAGTGAAGCTGCCTAGGGTGTGTAATGTAAGCCTCCCCAAATCTGGAGGGCTCAGCGAGTGAGACAGAGATTCACCTGGTACTGGCTCTGTCTGGTATGTCTGATAGTCTCTCGCTAAACTTCACTTTGACCATATAGAACTATTACCTTCCATTTTATAGATGAGAAAACTGAGGGGGGGAATAAGAGCTAGACAATACTCCCTATTTAAAGCATGCTTGTAAGTCTCTCATAGCCCAGGAGACTTCAACCAAGCAGACTTCTTGATCTTCCATTTGTCAAAGGGAGATAATATCAGTCAAGTTAGTGTCACAGCATGTGAAGGACAGTGCCTATTACATAGGAATGCCTCTAAAACCTTCCACATCAATTAAAACCCACATCATATAAACTTTTCATTGAATAAGAGTATTCCAGCAAAGCTGGGCTTGGTGACACACACCTTTAATCCCAGCACTCAAAAGGCCCAGGCAGAGGCATCTCTGTGAGTCTGAGGCCAGCATGCTCTACAGAGTTCCAGGATAGCCAAGGATGTTAAAGAGAGAAACCTTGGAACTTGGCCACTTTAACTGAACTACATTGACTAGAGAGGCAATCTCTCACACTGCAATAATGATAGAACTATGTAAGCCTCCCCAAATCTGGAGGGCTCAGCGAGTCATCCCATCTCTACACACAAGGTAGATAGATGCTCACAGCTCCCTTTTGGTTGACTATCTCTACACAAATCTAAATTCATGGCTATTGCTAGCTTTACTAATACATTGGACGTGGAGATGGTTAAAGTAGAGAGAGGTCAACTGTGGGAGAGGCCTGGGTCTAGATCAAAGGTAGATCGCAATGCAAACTATACAGATAGAGTGGTTACCCTCACACACACACAGAATGGTCACATACCAGCTTGTGAAAACAGGCTTGCCCGAGCACACCTAAGTCCCAAATTGCAGTGGTTTTCCTGGCAAATATTCTGAGATTCATTTCCTCTTGCTCTCTTTCAAACTTATTTGCATTTGGGACACAGTTGTTGATGTCCAGTTTATAGGTGTGGCCTGTCACCCTGTGGACTCTTTCCCAGTCATTTTGCTAGGTTTCTTTCAACATCATTTGTGGTCCTCCCTGATGTCTGTGAGGGGCAGTGTCATAAACGTCTAGGTTTGAATTTGGACTTTGGGGTTTTACTCTATGACTGAGGAGGGCATCCTTGATCCCCTGGGAACATCTGGCTTAGCCTGAATTGCTTCCCAGGACTACTTGCCCTGAGAAGTCTGTCTAGTCTTCTTTTAAGCTGTTTAAGTCCACAAAGCAAGTGAAAGAGCAAGCAAGTAAAGAAGGCCATCCAGACGAGCAACATGGTCACAGTCTACAATGTGGGTCTCAAATAGACAAGGCGATAGGAGTTGTCTGTCGCTCAGTATACAAGCGTGAAGGTACGATAGAGAGTGACCATGTAAGAACTTTCTATGCTGACCTGGAAATTATTTTGAAAACAAAGAATACAGTCATTGGAAGGCTTGAAACAGGGCAGGCAAGAATAGAAGTCTTACGTTTTAACCCTTTCCATGTCTAGAAGTTTTTGCATCGTCATGCCCAAACAAGTGAGGAAGGCAGAGCTTGCCTTAAATGGACTCCCCATCCCTACTGATGGCACAGGCAACCCCAGACTCCACGCTCTGTTAAGTAGAATCCACTACTGTTTCTCATCTGGACTTTACTAGCGTGTTAGACCTGCTCATTTGAAACTCAGTCCCTATGGCCCATGCACATCTGGAATCAATTACAGGCCTACGGAGGGAAAGGGAAAAAGGCGACTCACGTGTGTGCCTCTTCTGCTTCCTACTCACCCTTCATGTGCAAACAGTAAGACCTCTCAGGTTAACAGGGGAAACCACTGATCACACATGCAGTGCAAAGGAAACAAACACCCTGAGCCTCTGTGACCTGCTTTGTTGAAAAAGTCTGGAGCTTTGGAGACTCATGAACGCACACACACACACACACACACACACACACACACACAAGACCTTGATTCAATGCTTTGTACTTTTGGATTGTGGAACATAAATGGTTTTTATTTTATATTTATAAGAGGTTATCTATCTACTCCAGGATGGGGTGGCTTTATGTCAGATATTTAGAATAGAAAGATGATAAAACCTTTGCTACTAATGAGTTCCCTTCGGGTAGTATTATAGAGATAGCAGAAGAAGCCAAAAGGAAGAGCAAAGAACCGTCAGATTGGAGAGGAAGAGAATGGATTATTGTCTGGGGTCATCACAGAGGTGCAGGCAAGCTGCAGCTTTGAAGGACAAGCAGGGTGTGGGGATGCAGAGGTGCATGAAAGGGGAAAAGCATGGACAAGGGCAAAAGGGTAGAAGACTGATGCTCATTCCTGTTGCTAGAAAGAGGGGCATGGGCAGCCGACAGAAGAAAGCAGCCTGGAGTTGGAGTGGGTGAGGAGGGTCCTGGGTCCTACAGCTTTTGATTACGCCATGAAGAGCTTTAATGATTTATAGAGGATGACAGAAATCAGTCTTGCTGAGAAGAGACTGAATCAAGGTGGGATGGTGATGGCTTGAGGTAAGAGATGGACTGGGATGGTCATAGGGGAGGTTAGAAGCGATGACGAGGTAGGCAACCGATGGAAAACAGGTTAGAAAATGATGACCAGAAGATGAAGAAGAACTCTTGATGAGTCCCAAAAGTTCTGGACCAGTTTGGGATGTGACTGCTATGTCAGACACTAGAACTTTGGAGGTGAAGGCTGAGTGAATCCCGCAGGTGGAGCAAGTGAGGAGCGAACAGCAGAGCCTGGGCCTCACTCTGAGGGGAGAGAAAGTTGCATTATTGAGCGAGCTTGTGACTGGCAAAGGCAGAGCACAGCCAGGCTCTGTAAATGGTGGAGGCAGAAATGATGAGGACAGCAAGATCAAGGGAAGCTCTCATTTGAGAGCCAGAGGAGAGCCTGAGACAGGCAAAAAACCAAAAAAAAAAAAAAAAAAACCAAAAAAAAAAAAAAACCAAAAAACAAAAAAACCTGAGGAAGCAGGGTTTGCCTAGAAGAAAGATCAGTGGTGTTAAATGGCATAGACCAAGAAGGACTTGGAGAGAGCAGAAACAAGAGACTTGTTTGTTGGGACCAGTGTGCCCCCACTGAAACACAGGAATGAACTAGGAGGTAAACTGTGAGAAGTCAGGGCTCTTTCCCTGGTGAATGTTGCTAGAGTCAGTCAGTTAAGGAAAGCTCTTCCATAAAACACTCAAAGAACGAACATGGGATGCTAGTTTTAGGCAAGAAAGGCAAACTGGCAAGGAATGAAGCGCAGGAATAGTGCTCCTTTCAAAATACACGGACGACAGATACTTCAGTTACAAGAACAGACTTCCAGAAGGTAGTCTTAAAAACGGCTTTAGGATCTCAAACACATAGTACCTTTCTAGGGCTCATGGTGGTAGCTTTCCTAGACTCTTTAGGGAAAACTGGCACATCTACAAAGAGGTTTATGAAAATGGTACAGTAGGGTGTAGTGGTCCATGCATTTAATCCTACCTAGCACGTGGGAGGCAGAGGCAGGCAGGTCTCTGCGAGTTAGAGGCCAGCATAGTCTACATATTGAGTTCTAAGCCTCTTAGGTCTATACAGTCAGACCCTGTTTTTGTTGGTTTGTTTTTGCTTTTTGTTTTTTAAAGAAAACAGAGTGACCTGGACAACCAGCTGTGGTATCACCACACTGCCAGCACTATACTCAACAAACACTATAGGTGTTAACAACTCATGCACACTGGTTTCATTAACTTCTTTCTTTCATCATGAAATAGCAGGGACCTGGTGAAATAGTTCCTGTTTCATGGGACTGTTGTGTAGAGAAACAATTCCCACTGTCTGTATGGGTAAATAATAATAGATATGAATTACAATATGTATTAATAACTGACCAGAATACTAGGAATTGACCAGTCAGATATTGGGACTTAGTATCCCATTGGTCCATCTGAGACACCAAATGCTAACGAGTTTCTAATAAAGCTTTCCATTCAGCCCCAAAGCTCAAGTTTATGTCAACTGGGTGCCAGTATCAGGGGTTCTGAATTATTTTAAATTCCCAAGAAAACAAAGTAAAGAAACTTCATTTCAGATTCCAAGGCAAGATATGGGTTTGGGAGGAATCTCTACACACACACACACCCTTTTATTTAAAAAAAATCACTATTCTTTGACCAGTGTTAAATTATCATGAATTGCTTAGGATATTTACTTCAACTATATACTACCTTAATAATATCTAGTATTTTTACAATCATGTTAGATATTGGAGCATGTCCATCCTATCTCATTTGATCCCCGAAATGACCTCAGAAAGTGGGCATCATTATTTCACATAGTTTAGGAAAGCAAGGCTCAGAGATTGAAGGCTAGCAGTGTGTGCTATGCATCTTGGCAGGACCCCCACCTAAGAGTGCACATTGCATTACAGCATGAATGGTATTTCCTGGACCCAAATCTGCAGCAGCCCTCCAACACTGCCCAAACTCGGTTATCTGAGTCAATGTGGTCTACACAGAGAACTCATTTCAAAATTATCATTTGCCTCATTTTCAGTAGCTCTAGTAGAATGAGAATGATCTTTGTTGGCACTGGCTCTATCCAAAACGAATCCAGTGACACACAGTGAGGGGTATACTCCAGGCCAGTACTGCTACATCACTCCAAAACTCCACCAAAAAGCAACTGTTATGACAGGGACCGAGGCTCTGTGGAACGCTTAGATGCTTCCCCTGCATGAGAATGAATGCCTGATTGGCACCGCGGCAACCAAGAATGAATGTCTGGGGTGGAACTGTGGATCGACCTCAGATGTCTTGATGTAATGATCCTGATAACCTTCACTTCCCTCCTTTAGGCAGGAAGCTCAGGGGTACCACGCAAGCTCCCCCTATCCCCCCACAGTCTGCAAGTGGGCTCTGAGGAACTGCGGGTCTGAACAGTTCTTTTATGTGCCGTGTTCAGTCACCCCCTGAGGCTGAGAACTTAAGTAACTCCCCAAAGCTGCTCTTCCTGTTACTATGCCTTCTCTGGATTTCAAAAATGACAAATACATATGCAAATAGCCCATCAGTCTGATCTTGCACACAATCACTACTTTTCTGGCCAACAGATTCCAGTCCTCTTTCCTGGCAGGAAACATGTATGTCCACAACACATGCGGGGGTATATGGGGGCTCATAGTCATGGCAAGCAAAGGTTACAAAAGTAGAGATATGCAAGAATGAAGCCTTTCAAAAATAATAACAAAAAATACTTATTTTAAAATAGCAATCTTTTACTTGAATATCGAACTGGATCTTTTAACGAATCAGTGTTTTGTAGCTGGGGTGTTGGCTCACACCTGTAATCCTAGCACCTGGGAGGCTAACGCTAGATTACATAAAATTACAACCAGCATGCATGGACTATGTATGTATAAACACATATAATCAATTTAAACAATTCAAGGATGATTTTGGCTATGGAAGGAACACCTATATCAAAAATTAAAACACAGTCATTAAGAATAATAACAGCAAAAAGAGTTATATTCTTTTCAGGGTTCCATTATTCAGGTTATAAACCAAACCACAAAACAATACTGCATATGAATTAGGAAAAATGATCTTATTTTGTTGCCATAACAACATATAGAACTCACGGATTTTAATGTATGTATGGGGAATTTCATTTACAATTCAACTGTCTGCCTGTGGTTTAGTTATAGTCAGTCACCATGATTCTTCTAAGAGAAGTGCTGGTGATATTAGTCTAGCTTGAGCACAAGGTAGACTTGGATTCCTTCATCTTTCGTTCTCCATTTTCCTAATTAAAAATTTACCCCTGGGCAAAATTTTAAAACACTGTAAAAATCAGATTAATAATAAAATCACAACTTAAAAGTACGATAATTTGTGATTGCCATAGCTACTAATGATACAGCTGCGCACTCTGTTTTCCTTGGGACAAGAAAGACAGGCTGCAGCTATCTGCCATGTCATCATCTCTATTCCTATCTCCTTTCTAGAAATTACCATGGAATACTTATGAATACACTGACATTATACAGAGATAAATCTGAAGGAGCTCACATTTATTTTTAAAAGCAAATCGGATTTGTGATTAACAAAGATAACCTGGAAAACAGATTGGAAAAGATTGAGGTTAGAGCCAGAAAGATGGGCTCACATCAGAAGATGATGTGAGAGCAATGGAAGGGCTTGGTTATTCAGGGTTGAGATTTGGCAACTGTACTGGATATTTTGATGTCAACTTGAAACAAGCTAAAGTCATCAGAGAGGAGAAAGCCTCAACTGAGAAAATGCCTCTATATGATCAGGCTGTAGGCAAACCTGTAGGAGATGGTGGTCCTGGGTTCTATAAGAAAGAAGGCGGAGCAAGCCACGAGCAAGCCAGTAAGCAGCATCCCTCCTGGGCTTCTGCATTAGCTCCCGCCTCCAGGCCCCTTGTCTTGCTTGAGTTCATGCCCTGACAACCTTCCATGATGAACTGTGATTTGGAAGCCTAATCCAAACAAACCCTTTCCTCCTTCCAAGTTTCTCTGGTCATGGGGCTTCATCATAGCAACAGTAACCCTGACTACATAGCAAGATTGAAGCTGGAGGAAGGAAGACAAGGGAGCCAGAGAAGCCAGTATCTGGGAAAAGCTCGCCTGAGTGGCTACCCTTAAGATCTCCGCAGGGCTTGGGGGTGGATGGTAAAGGACGGCTCAAAGCAGTAGTTGCAGAGAATTTGAGTTTCTGATGCTGGATGTAGAGGATTGTGGGTCAATTCAGCTATAAGTGGGCAATTGGATATAGGTAAGAGAAAGTAACTCTCACTCGCCGGGGAGCCCGGGTTCAGCCAAGTTACGTGAGTCGTCCTTACTAGAATTCTAGAATTTGATGGATACAGGTGGATGAGCAAAGAAGGCTGTGAGCCTAGCACCTGAGTTCACAGAGGAAGATGAAAGAACACTCTGGAATGTAAGAAAAAAGATAAAAGGGGAAAACCAAATAAGGAAGCACAGTCCTAAGCCAAAAAATAAGAGGGGTTAAGTCACTGAGTTGCAGAAAGTGAAAAAAGAGAGAGGCGCGCACACACACACACAGAGAGAGAGAGGGGCAAGAGACAGACAGACAGACAGACAGACACACACACACACACAGGCTAAATAAACATAATGATGCTGCCAGTGGCAGCAGAAGCTGTAGAAGTCAGTTGGCTCAGAGGTAGGAGGACTGGAGAAATCTGCAGCAGCAAAAGCCGTATTTCCTGGGATACACACAGCCAGAACCCCACCAGCTCATCCAAATGCTACCCTGTTCGTGGCAGCTTCTGAACACGCCGGTGAGCTTGTGGAAATCTCCAGGCCTTTTTCAGAAGAGAGCTGTTGCTTCCTTGCTTCCTTGCTCTGTGATTCCCTTTGCAGTTCGAATTCAGGTCAATTTAAGAAATATTTATTGAATGGCCTGCCAAGTGCGAGGCCTCTGGAAAAAATAGGAAGCAGTCCTTGACCTCGGTAGCACAGTTTTTCGTCAGACAGATATGGGAGCTGATAATTATACAGATATTTGGCAAGTCAAGGAATGGAAGTGAGTCCAGGGGTCAAAAGCTATCAAACATACTTTGTACTTATCCCCTGGCTAAATCTCACTTTCAGCCATTACTCTAAACAGTCTAGACAGTCTGTAATCTTGATTTTGTCATTTAACTTATAGACCAATTTGCTAGGCTTTAAAATGCATTAAGGTTCAAGAAAATAGCCAAGATACGGGCCCAGTTGAAGTATTTGGGGGGGGGGGATGAGTCACCCTGAAAATGAAATTAACTTTTGATAGCAAACTTCAAAGGTCTTATATATGATTCTGAAAAGCCTGCCATGTACATATATATTAGGTATGTATGTATAGATCACATGTAAAAACAAAGAACTTGATCACTCTGCATTTCTCACTGGGGAAGAATACTTTCGTTTACTTATCTTTAGAAGTTGATTCTCATATTTCCAATACGCGTGTGCATGGTTCATCGGGTGATAGAACCCATCATGTGAGAACAAAAATCACAAAAAGGGAAATGTATTTGTTATGGTTCTAGTTTGTTTTTTTTTTTAAGAAAATTATTAAAATAATAAAATAAGTTCTGAGGGTTGGTTAGTTTGTTTTGCCTTCTCACGGAACAACCGTGGAGATAGCTCCATAACGAGCTATTAATAGAGCTTTTATACTAAGAGGTGGTGTACAGGTGACCCCAACATTTTATGCTAGGCATGACCATGAGATTGGTCTTTAATCATGAGTAGGTAAAAATGTTGTAAAAAGGGGGTGGAAATTTTATATAAATTGTCGTACATCATTATTAGGATCTGAACTCTCCTTCTCTGGAGGAACAGTGAGTGATCTTAAGGACTGAGCCGTCTCTCCGTCCAGCCCCGTCCTGACTATTTTGAATGCATCTTTATTCCTGAAGAGCCAGAGGCAGACTGTAACACACCAACTACTTGGAAGTATTACTGAGCATCTTCCACTGGAGCCAGGCTCCCCTGCTGTTGCTGCTCTTTCCTAGTCTGTGTTTCCTAGCGAACCCATGGCCTTTCCCCAGTGTTAGACGCTCTCCTGTGAGGTGCTTCTATTCTCTTCCCACACCACACACCCTCCCTCCCTTCCTCCAGCTAGACTGGTCCTGCAATTCAGTGCTAGCAGAAGCTCCATCTCTTCCATCAAGTTTTCTAAGCCAATCCCTTTTCCCCTTAGCTACTAACCAATAAAAGCTACATCTTCAATTTCTCACTTTGCATTTCTGGTCCTTTAATATACTACTACCTGTATGCCCAGTCACTTAGGCTTTCAATATCAGTCAAGAACAGTATCTCATCTCTGGCTTCCTTCAGAAGATTCCAGAACCCCAAGAATGCACCGAGAGGCATGTTATAGCTAGTCCATATCACTGCCTAGACATGTAGTTTTGCTGTTAGACCTTGATGGCGCAAAAAGGTAAGGATATGGGGTTTGGATTTAATGTGCAAAACACAACTCCACCACATCTAGGTTTTATGATTTTCAACTCAACTCAGCCCTCAGGACTTCAGTTTCCTTCTCATAAAATCAAATGATTCTGTCCTGCCTCTCACTTGTGACATGTATTTAGGCAGATGATCAATTTAAGGCAATCAGCAAAAGTTAAGTCAATAAAAATGATTATTTATAATCACTAAGAAAGCAAACACAGAGACATACAGGGTCCTTATAGAAACCACAATGGATGACTTTCTCTGTAGTCCAGAGGGAGAAAATCAGCAGCAGCCCTAAAAGCTAAGACCTAGATGAAGGACTTGGAAGGTCTGAGGGCTCAGTGTGGCTTCCGCTGCACTTGTGATGGAAAACTTGCCGGGTGTGAAAATAAAAGATGATGTAAGGGGCTTGGCTTGTGAGATTCATCTAAGAATATTCTGAGGAAGCTAGAGAAGAACCTAGTGGTGGAACTGGCTCCCCAGGACAGTGTGCCGGTACATGAAACTTAAGCTGGGCCCTGCCCCCCCTCATCCCCAGAGCCAAACAGCTCCCTGGGCGGAGCCTGGAAAAGGATTAGAGCCCTGAAGGCTAGAACTGATTCCTTCCTGGGCCTCTGCAGCAAGGGACAGACCCCAGCTGAAAATAAATACACCCTTCACCTGAATCCACACCTCTCATACCACCCGACCTTTCCTGATCTCCCCATTTTTGTTGATCAACCAGCATCACCACTGGGATTCTTCCACAGGGTACGATGCAGGATTCTGAATGACTTAGGAAAATGCACACACTATAAAGACTTGCTTTCCAAGTCACACCATCAAAACTTAGAAAGCTTTTTTTTTTTTAAAGAGTCTTTCTCAGGAGACACACACATCCTTCGCCCCAGTAATGCTTTCTCTCTGAATCATGATTCATTCCTACTGTTTTCTCAAGAGCCTGTATCCTTCTTGTGGAATGGGTAAATTCTCTCATAAATGGCAAGGTTTGGAAAAAACGAGAGGACTTCCAGGTCATATAGGTCTTAGGACAGCTTGAAGGACTTTTGATCAAATTAAATCAAAGTAAAACAGAAAGCACAAGGTAGGCAATGATATGAAAGGGATTTTTTTCCCTTTCAAAAAAGAATCAAGATTATTTTAGATGATTGGAGTAATGACGGAATGTATTTCCTTAACCTAGCATGAAAAAGTAGGGTTCTTTTCTTTTAGACATTTCCCTTGGGGCTCTGGAAGTCAGAAGAAAACTCCCAAGTAGCTCAGTAGGGCTACACAAGACAGATGTGGAATTATGTAAACAGATGTGGAATTACGTACCTCCAGTGTTGCTAGGAACTAGTTTTGATTGTGTTTGGTAATATGTGATTTATATTTCTGATGACCAAGTGTTTCTATTGGCTTGGGGAGAAGGAGATGGGCTAGTTGACTAAGTTCCCAGGACATGGAAAGCCTACGCTTGAAATGTCATCTAATCTTTCACACACAAAAATGTGGCTGCCTCATAAACACTAAAATAAAATTCACTGTGTAAATGTACAAAACTGTCTAACAAGTTTTATAAATGTAAAGTCTCAAATCCCAGGCGGGTGGGTTTCTTGGGAAGGGCTATCACACAATCAAGTTTCAGATGACCATCAATTTGGAAGGTTCCTGTATTCACCGAATGCCAGTGCTAGCAGCCTATCCTCTTAGAGACCAGAGTGCAAGCTAGAATCTTTGATGCTACTTTGTTTCCTGGGAGCCAAAGATTTCGAAGACTTTACAGTAGAACTGTCATTCTTTAAAATAAGCATACAATAAACTCCAGACTGCATTTTATGAAGAAATTCTGATGTCAAAGAGGGAAGGTTAGTGGTGTCTGGTCAGGCAGGTAGTTCTGAGACCAGCAGAACCTATTAAAAATTAATAGTCAAGACATTAAAATTATGTTGTATATCCCATATGCTATAAATGGTGTAAATCTCCGTATCTCACAATTATTCACCCACAGGTCTCCATTTCATTGCTGTCTTTTTTTTTTTTTTTTTTAAGAGAAACCACCTCTTTTTTTTTTCTTTCACCCCCAAGAGAGATCTGATTGCAACTGGAACCTACGTGGAAGGTCTGATGCCCTACCAACTAATTGGATCCTCTCAAAGGTTGAATTTTATGTCTGCCCTATTTAGAGCTCTGAAAAGCTTCTCCTCTGAAAGCCAGCATCCCAGATCTCAATGTTTAGGTGTCAAGTATCGCAGCAGCCAAGGTTAAATGAGTTGATAGTTTAGAGATAGCCTTAACACTCTTCACCTTCATGCTCACTCATGTGTAACTCACGCACTGGGGTTTGGAAGGCTTTTCCAATGTCTTACACTTGACAACTTGGAATATTCCATATATTAAACATGCTGGCCAAGATGAACCACATACAAAACGGGTATCCTAATAGCCATTATGTCATTTCCTATTAACAGCCTGCTGACATAATGCTTCGGGGAGAATAAAAGTTCAACTTGTCATCAACAGGTTTTTATTAGTCTGTTTTAGTCTATGTAGAATCTTGGAGCTTGGATTTCATTTTCCCCCAAAACATTGCATCTTGAAAAACAGAGAAACTGCCCACTGTAGAAGCGACTATGTACTGACTCCAAGAAGCAACTCGGCTGCCTGGCAAGCTTCTAGCAATGCCCATCTCTCTTCAATTCTGCCACGCCGCCACCTTCTTGTGACACGTTTCTTCAAGCTTGAGTTCCCCTCCTTCACAAAGGACAATGACAATATTTCAAATGCTCCGTCAAGGAAGATCTTTTCACTATAGCAGAATAGTTGCATCAGATGCTCCGTGAGAACATCTCCCTGTGAGAACAGTCCCTAGGGCTTCATCTTCAAATTGTTGTCTTTTGAAACTTTCTCTTAAATGGATAGAAACGTAACGCTAGGTCACACAGCTCTGTGGAGTGCGGTAAGCACTGGGACTCAGTACCGTGGACCGAATGGAAAATTAGGAAGCTTCCAAGAAAGAAACCAGAACATTCATTCACAAGAACATTCACAAGTGCCTACACAACTGTCCCACTTAGAATAGGGGTGGAACCATGGTGTATCTACTAGGGCAAATACAGACCTCAGAAAAGGGACAAAGGAGTAATCCAAAGAGTTAAAAAGCAGCCTTCAAAATAAGGGGGAAAAGTCACAAACTTATAGAGAGAAGCAGCCAGAGAGAAAATCCTTCCACCGCATACTCAGGGAAACTTACTCAACAGCAAAGTCGCAAGGATGAAGTTAGCAGCTACAGAAAGGGGAGGAAGCATCAGGATTGGTTATCGAAACTTTCTGCAATGGAGAAAGAATGAGTAGGATCAATTTTGAATAAATAAATAGAGAGGAAACTGTGATTTTTTTTTGGATGTGAGTGGTCTATGGTTCCTCAGGAAGATATGCCTGCCCTGCCCCTCCAAAACAGTGTTTGTCAGAAACTCTAGAATTCAGAGTTTTCAAAAGGCAACTAAAGACGTTATAATAACAACAAGCAAGTCACAGAGCATCTGGGAACAGTAGCAGACACCTGTAATCCCAATATTCTGGAAGCCCGGGCCACCAGGTATCTGTATGTTTGAGGGTGGCCTGTGGTATATAGTGAGTTCAAGGCCAGACGTACTAAACAACAATAACAACAACAACAACAACACAAAAAAAACCACAAACAAATCACATTGCTCCGTACATTTTCTTGTTACCTCAAAATTACCAAAACTGAAAACATTCCCATAACTCATTACATTTTTTTCTAACAATTCACAAAGTCAAAGTATTGTGCATAAGAGTTCTTTCTGTGTTTTTCTTTGGAATGATAACTAGGTGGGCGAGTGGGGTGCTCAAGACTTTTTTTTTTTAAGTTCATTTTACACTTAGTCTTAGTGACTACCTTTTGTCTCAACATTCCCGAGGTAATGAATTCCTAAAGGAATTAGTTTCATACAGCTGAACTAGATAGGCAGAGGCGATGGTTCATTTGCTTGCTTGCTTGCTTGTGGCCAGGGGAAACTCAAGGAGGAAAAAGGCAGGACACAGCTGGATTTCCAACTACGAATTCATTGCTCACACCTCAAGCTACTCCTCAGACCTACGCAACCCTCACAGCTGCCCTGCTTGCTTTGCCATTTTATAGCTGTGCCCACACAAGAGTTTCTCTGGGATGAAAGCAGAGACTTGGAAAAGCCAGTCCTATATTTTATATGGCAGGAGAGGGAACACAGTCAACACAAGTCCCTTGGCTGACAACCTTCCTTGTCTCCCCATAATGCACTGTTTTGAATCGCAACTGAGTGTCACTTCCCATCATTTAATATACAAAACCAATACTTCACAGCCCCTTGCTTTTCTTCCCAACAACTGACCATGCTAAGTATTAGAGGATCCATGATACGTGTCAAGGCTGACAGCTCCGAGCCCAAGAGCCCTGCTGAGGCTCAGAACAGGTGTGTGACCAGGCAGCTGGGGTTGAGATCTGCCCTATATCTCTCATCTCTGCTCTCTCAGCTTCCTTCTCCACTCCCTCAGTGCATCCCTCTGGGTTAGGATTGAGAAGAGCCTAGACAGAACCTCCCCTCTGGACTGTTTCCCTCCGCCAGAAAGAACTGGCTTGTTCTCAAGACAGCAAGCGTTTGCCTGCTGCAAAACAGCTATGAGCAAGTCAACCCATTTTACTCTCATTGATCACTAGGGATTTCAATAGCCAAGGACATACTGGCCATTTCCCCAGGTTTATGGGTCTCCACTCCCCTAGGCCTGCAACACATTTTTGTTTCGTGCGTTCACAGTGTCCTGGCATCTGCAGTGTGGGAAACCCTAAGTGAGAGCCAATAGCCCCAGAGCTTCTCCCTATTAAAATGTCCAGTTGGATTTCACATGTGTGTTTCAAACACCATTCTAAGCATGATTTACAGGCTACTGTCTAGCCCCACAGCTGTTTTTCCGTCCTCCAGACTGAGCTGTTTCTAGGAATCCACCCTGGCAAATAGTCCTCCTAGCGTGGGCCTCCTAAGTCATTTCTGGCCGAACTAAACAATGCGAGATCTAAAGCAAAGCTTTAAGAAAACACTTCTCGAATGCGCAAACTATTAATTATTCTTTCCACATAATTATTCCTCCGTGAGAACAGCCTATTCGATGCCTCCCTTCTGTTCACCCCACCTCCTAATCAACTTTTTTTGTCATCAAATTAAACTAATCGTGGCCTGGTCCTTGGATATGGGTTATTTATATATGTTAAAAGCCGTATAGGTCCAAAGAGTTTTGTGTGGGTCTTAGGAAATGGTTACCACCTAGAGCTTTTCAGCAAATGTGTTCTTTCTCAAGATAGTGAATAATAGTCAGCAGTGCATTTAGGAATTTACCTTCCTGTGGCTGTGTGCTATCAGACTGCGTGCTATTAAGAAACCCTCCCCTTTTCACAGTTTAGCTTCTAAGACTCTGAACCCTGACTGCTTCCCCCTGATCCCCACCACCAGAAGAAAAGGTCAGGCTTCAGGCTTGGGCCTGTAGTAAGCTCATATGTGTAAGGTCTTCTAAGCATTTCATTTTCTGGTACTGGAGGGCCAGAGAGGCACTGGGTTAAGTTAGGGCATTTCTGTACCTAGACCAGATTAGGACCAATAGGTTCAGAGAGCTGAAAGAGCCCAAGTCTTCTCACCCTAGGTAGAGAAGAATGATCTGCAAAACGATCAGTCTAGAGGGTCCCCTTTAAAGTGACTGAGATCCAACTTGCATGGAAAATAAAGGAAGAAGGTTTAATATCAAGTGAATTGTCTCAGGAAAAGGTTTTACGGAGAATAGTATCTAAGTGGATCAGTTTTACCCAAATGGTCGCAGGAGTATAGCTTCCATTTCAGACTTAAAAACAAACAAACAAACAATTAAGTTCACTTTAATAAAAACCTTACAATTTAGGTCAAATTAGATTTCGCCCTCTGGTCACAATGTACTGCCACCCCCAGCCACCCAGGGAGCAGCATGTGAGGGAGAGAGAGGGTTATTTTCTTTACTCTCTCACATGTACGCTAGACCACTGTAGTTTGGAGCCTCCCACTGAAGACAAACCACCCTGACTTCCTTTTGCAGTTTAAACTACCACAGCTGTAGAGGCTGTGTGTGCAGTCTCTCCTAAGGAATCGTAAGAAACCTCCTTGTTAGACGTTCTTAACTCTGAGGGCTGTCCGACACTCAGGGCTTCTTATTTTATTTTAATTTTGCTCTTCTGTTCCTCCTGTTCACAGACTTCATGACCAAAGATTACTAATTACTGTTTTGATAAAGTAAGACTTAGACTCTGTTGACAAGTTAGGCTATCGGATTCTCAAGACACCTTGGAGAACTCTTGACTTAAGCCCTTCCGTGAATGAGCCTGAATCCACACCTGCCAGAAATGGTCCCAACGACCACAGCTGTAACCAGAAGATGAAAATCACAGAAAGAAAATGGCCACTCGCTGACATTTCCTGTGTGTCAGACATTACAGCAGGCATTTTATATGTGTACCTTGTCTCATTAATCTCTCAAGACAACCAGCTGAGGCCTACATATATCATCATCATACAGGAATAGAAACCGAGACTGCCTAGGGAAACATGACTGTCAGAGGGAGACGGATGAAATCCAGGCCTTTGTTCCACTTTCTGTCTACTGAGCTCATCCCATGGATAGAACAGTAGATCCTGGAGAGCTGTGGACCACAGCAGTTACGGTCTCAGACATGCTGCACAAGGTGTCCTGCATCAGATGCAAAGGGAGGAGCTTCAAGCTCTCCTAGGCTACTGCCCACTTCTCCGCTCGGGATCTGAACTTACATTCCGAGCAAGCTGATTCATCAACCAGGTCTGTTCCCAGATGTAGTCTGATGAAAATGAGATGCTATCTCTTAGCTCCCAAGGCCCACTGACTAGCTCCAAGTTGACACTCATGTCTTCTCAACATGCTTTTGGTGGCAGTGCCAGAGAGCACATGTCTCTATACCTTCCTGCCTGTCTTTCAAAGCTATGAAGCAAAGCATTTCTAAACCTATTTCCTAACTAAGGCTATAAGAAAACACTGTAAATGCAATACATCATGTGACCTCTTCCAATATGAGTGTCCCGCTTACTTGCTCTTCCCTCCTTCCATTCTGAGCTTTGGTTAATTGACTCCACACACCTCACAGAACATTTTCTTCCAAGACAAGGTATTCATAAAAACAATAGATACCTTCTTGCACTCCATTCCTGTCCCAGTAGACTCCACCATAAAAGAACCCAACACTGGCACATCCTGCCCAGCATGATACTTTAATGGTATCCATGGATAGTATAAGCAGGGCATCATGCAGATGCAGAATACACACTCCTTCCTACTCCATGATCTAGCACATTCACATCCTTTCCTTCATTTGAACCATCATATTTTCAGATAAGAATCTCCTGGGGGTGGGGGGAGAACCAATCCTAGCTCAGCCCAACACGCCCCGGTTGATTCCATCTCAAGAACGCATTCTTACCATTGGAGTCTTCCACTTCTTCGGCTGGAGTGGCCTTCTGGGAGGAGGGGTGGGCATGTGAGGAGAGGAGACTGACAATCCGTGGCCGGGGAAGGGTCAGGGCTTTGCCATGGACCTTGAGGGAGTGTTCCTTCAACTGGCTGATTGTCATGGTGGAAAATGAGCACCAAGAACACTTGTAGGCATGTTCACCTAGAAGGAGATGTGGTGAGGTAGACAGGAAAGGTGGGAGTCAGGAGAAAGAGGGCTAGAAAGCAAAACCACACAGTGAATCGGCTCCCTCTAGAGTGGTGTTCTAAGGATTCTTGGTCTAGAAGCCCTCCAAGGCTAACTCCCTGCCCATTCTCAAAGCCACAGTCCTGAGAAACAGCACTCACAAGCTCCAAGATAAGGCCAGCTGGTCACTGACAATCGTGTTTTTTTCACAGCAGTGCAGCTTTTGGGGTGATCCCCACCCACCCAATTCACCTAATTCAGAGAGGGTGCCTCAAACTTCTTCCCCCTTCTCTGTATTAAAATTGATCAGGGCAGATTTCTTTCAATCCACAGAAAATATTAGGTTTAATTCTTTTTTCTCAGTGGCTTTTTCAAACATGGCAGCCCTATTGTATTAATTCTCAATATTTAATACTGCTAAACTACATACCCCCTCATCTGACACATTCTTAACCATTTCCTCCCCACGTATACTTGGGGCAGAGGGGAAGTTCATAATGAAACTCCATTTCCTACATAATCAACACTATAGAAAGGCAACATTTCTTTAGGAGGAAGAATTAATTCTATGTGGTAAGCGTAAGTGGGAAGGGAAGCATGTACACTGTTTCCAGCATTCAATAACACATTTAAACAGAACTATAGCACAGAAAGCCATGACCAAACCAAGACAAGAAAGAGTGTGGCTTACCTTTGCTATAACTTTCAAGTTCAGTACATTTAGGAATGAACTTATCAGCGAGTTTGTCTGTTACTGGGCAAATATACACTAATGTGATCAATCAGTCTTGTTTTCAGTAACAACAGGTCAATTTGGCCCCCAATCTAATAACCCTACCACTGATGGTCTCTATTAAGAAAACTGCATACAAGCCAGGCAAGTCGGGGGTGGGGGGGTGTCAAGCACTAAGCTAAGCAGAAAGACTGTGAGTTAGAGGACAGTCTGGCTGAAACAGCAAAATAATTTCACAAAAATCCCAATGAGCAAGGAAGGGAGACAAGGAGAAAGGGAGAGAGGGAGGGAAGGAGGGAGGGAGGGATACACCCTTAATACAGAGGAGATTTTATTTGGAGATTAATATTATTTATAGACTGGTAAGGTGGCTCAGGGGTAAAGGCATATGCAGGCAAGACTCATGACCCAAGTTACAACCCTGGAACCCATGCTATAGAAAGAACTGATTCCTGCAAGGTATCTTCTGACTTACACACACACACACACACACACACACACACACACACAAATGGAATGGAACATGGGAACACACAGAGAATATAAACAAACAAACAAATTGATGAAAAAAATTATACTATTTACACGTGAAAAGCTATGAAACAATGTAGATTTTGAAAGAAAACAATTAGGCAAATGTAGGTATATCCTCTTGATAAACTATGATCAAAATAAAGTCTTGAAGAACTTGTAATAAGACAGAAAATTAAGAATGAGTTAAAACATAAAACGTTCTTTATAGACATTATAATTACAACTGTGGAAAAATAATTATAGAGAAAACTGTTGACAGGAAGTACCAAATAGTAACAGTGGCCTTTATATAATAACGTTATGGTTGACTGAACATAATTTTTTTTCAAATTTTCACTAAAATATAATATGTACTTAGGACCCAACTCAGGTCCTCTTGAAGAGCAGAAAGTGTTACTGACTGTGAAGCTACCTCTCTAGCCCCTAATATGAATTTGAGTTTGGATGCATGAACTTTGCCAAGTAGCTAAGAGTCTGTCTCACAGCCTAACTCAACAGACAGTCAGGCATGAGAGCACATGCCTATAATTGCAGGACTCCACTGGATGAGGCACGAGGGCTACTGCCCCTTTGAGACCAGGTTGGGCTAGACAGTGAGTTCAAGGCCAGCCTGAGCTACATAGCCAGCCCTATCTGAGGATACTAATAAAAAATAAATAAAACACTCAGCTGAGAATAGGCAAGTTGAAAGACCTGTAGCAAACATACTGCTTTCTTTAAGGCGTGGATTTCTCTCAGCGGCTCAGAGTCACGTCACATTGCCTGAGATCCCACCGTGTAGTGATAGCAGAATGATATTGCTTTCCTTTTCTTTCTGGATACTTCTCGCCAATCGAGCAGAGAAGGCTAGCTAGTCAGTCAGCTCTAGGAATATACACTCAGCCTACTGCTCAGAACGTGATGCAGCATCTGGTTGGTTCAGAGACCTTTGCTGGGCCAAAACCATTCACCCAGCTCCCCACTGGTAAAAACGCTTTTTGGACAAGGCCAAAGGCGACGAGAAAAGCTTACCAGGATTCTGTCCCAGCTGAATAACATATGATATACATGAGTACTAAAAAGTAAGGCAAATCCCGAAGCTACTTACTCCTGGGACTTTAGGAGAAGTTTCCCATGGACATTAAAATACTATCAGAAACAAGCCTACATAACTAATCTCCTAGCTGCAACCCTGATCCCCAGCAGGGCTAAGGGCAGTTGTGTGGCATAAGCAGTTTCAACGGGTCCAGCACACATGAAGCAGAGGAAAGATATGGGTGATGACTGGCAAAAGTGAAGGAGGCGAGCTTTTGTAAGACTGCTCAGAGTGCTGCAAAGTGCACAGGGCACACGGGAAATCACACAGTACCCACAGTTTGGAATGCTATAGACATGGGTAAGCTGATGGCCATCGAAGCTTAGTGCACGGCCTGGGCTGAATACCATGTAGTGATCAAAATAGCACAGCTCCTGGACACTCATGACTTGAGTCGAAAAGACATGAACATCTCCTGGGTCACCCCATGCTTCCTGAGTTTTGGGTTAGCGTGTGTTAGGTCTCATGTAGAAATTAGCTTTAGTGGATTTTTTTTTAACAATTCAAAAACAGGTTTTTGTCATCCCATGATCCGGCCAAGGTAATTTAGAAATTTCTTTTAAAAACGTAACAGTCTAATTCTAAGCTGTTAGTGACATCAGTCAAACAAAGCACTGGTGGTTACTTTGGTTTTATGAATAAAATTTCATTTTGCTTTTCTCTTTAAAACTGTACATGCAACCATCCCAAGTATAAATTGCATTTCATTCCGGTAGGGGAAACTTTCCGTTTCATTCAAGGCTGTGAGGTAGGCAACCTGAGAGAGTACTGAAGGACACCCCAAGGACCTACTCACCAGCATGGGCTTTGAGGATGTGCGTCTTCAACCGGCTGTTGTAGGAGGACTTGAAAGAGCAGAGTTTGCAGCGGAACGGTTTGTGGTGTCCGTGATGGGTCTGCATATGGCGATCCAAGCTTCAGGTGGAAGGAAAGGAGAGCAGAATTAAAAACCACAGACATTTTCCCACCACTATTCCAAACACCCAAATTCTAAGCTGGTCCAACTCTTCCCTGTTGTTTTCTAATGGTGACATGCACCATTACTAGAAATAGGGAGGCCAAAGTTTAATTTTTAATAGGCCATTTTTAATAGGAGGAGAGTCGAGGAAGAGAGTAATGATCTTTTTAGAAGCCTAGAGTGGTTTACGTAACTATAATCCTAGCACTTGGATGGTACAGGCAGAAGCATCAGGAGTTCAGGACCAGCCTTGGTCACATGGCAAATTCTAGGACAGCTATATGAAACTATTTCAGAGGAGGAGGAGGAGGAAGACGAAGAAGAGGAAAAGGAGAAGGAGAAGATGAAGACGAAGAAGAAGGAGAAAGAGAAAGAAGATCTTATTGCATTGAGAGATAGATTCATAGTAACAGTTACAGCAGATCATGATTTTTCTCTTCGCAGAGCATGGGTCTTCGCAGAGCATGGGTGATGGTCATCCAAAACCATGCTCTAAGAAGGTTTTTCTGCCCGGATCACTAGTGAGAGTGCCTATCTAATTCACATAGAGAAATGGGGTGAGGGTGGGTGGGGAGAGATGGGTGATGGTGGAAGGTTAGAGAAATGTAGCAAGGGCTTTCCTTTCTTACATCATTAATTCTACTTTCTGCAGGAACAGGAAGGAAAGAGGAGTTCAAAGAGTATGATCTGCTTACACAGGCTGCGCTGTTTCCAAGGTCTATACCAATATGGAGCACAATACGACTGTGTTTCAAGGAATCAAGTGTGCAAGGGCTGGGGCGGAAACCCCTTCTGAGAAATACAACCATAGGTGCCATACATCACTCTTCCAGAAGCAATTTATGAGGACATTGCTTAATTAGAATGAACCCCTAGTACGTCTTAATAACTATTAGTCTGAGAAGTAATAAATCTAGCCAACAAGGTGAGGGATGTTCTCGTTCATACAGGACCCCAGAGACTGACATTCTGTTCTGAGTGACTCTCGTGTACTCATCCTGTGAACACAGACCCAACACCTTCCTACTAAGTCAATGCTCCTCTTTTCCATAAGTGGTCCTGCCATTCATTCTCCCAACCAAGCAGACTCAACACTGGATGCCACTTCTGCTCTGCTATTTGGCCTTTACTGATGCATTCCTGGATCCAACCCCTAACTTCTTAAATGAGCTCCTAGGATTTCTTCTAACTTGATCTACCTGGCTGAGGCATATAGTCCGTCAGACGGTCTAAGACAGAATCCCAGCCATTTGCTTAGAAGCTATGTGGCCTCAGGAAAACTATTTAGTCTCTTCAGCCCTTACTTCTCCCATCTATAATATGGAGGTAATAATGGGCCAAGCATAGCTCATAGGGGTGTTTTGTAAATATAAAGAGGTAATAGCTGAAGGTACTTAAGATAGCACCACTGTATCAGCAGGTGCAATAATTGTTAGTAATTATGAATGGTATTCAGCCCAGACAATTCCTTTTGCCAGTGCTGTAATTATAATATACTAATTCCTGGCATTTATAGACATCCTAATAGGATGACTACTTAGGTAGCCAGGAGTAAACTCTACAATTCCTCTTCATGTAAGTGTAGGCTTATTTAAATTGAACCACCAGCCAGGCCTCAACCTAAGTTGCCACCTTCCCACCTTGGGCCCTCTCTTCTCCCTACCCTGACTTCTTCTCAGTCATTTTCAACCTTCCTGTTTTCATACCTTATTTTGTCCAGTCATTTTTTTTTTTAACGTAAGGCAATTATACCCCAATCATCTTCACATTTTTCCAAGGCATAATGCCAGGCATAAATTATTCTTTTATTCAAAATAACTTACTGAGGGTCTATGGGTATCATGCAGTGTGGTTTACTACTTAAGGAACCGAGAAGGCCAGTGTTAATGCCACAGTACGGACGCACGCAGGCAAAGACTAAATGTTAGGCTCTGTATCAGAGTAAAAAGTGTGTCATCTCTCCTACTCTCTAAAGAGAAGCACGGCTTCTCCTGCTTTTAGTCATTCTGTCTGAACTCTGAAGCCAACAGGCCTCACTCGTTTTCAATTACCACATTGATAAACAGTAAGCGAACTACCGGCAATACTCTGCCAGGCTCACAGGAAGAACATTGATGTAACAAAAGGTTTCCTTCCCTTAGACCCTGACCCTTTCCTATCACCCACTTTCCCACTTTCAAAGCTGTAATGAGCATGGGGCATTCCTACTTCTTAGACTCCCCAAACTTTTAGCAATTCGTGTGTGTGTGTGTGTGTGTGTGTGTGTGTGTTACCATGCACTTGCAACATGAGGAAGGTACCATTTGCAGAAGTCAGCTCTCCTGACTTCTCCATGTGAGTGCCAGGAACTAGCTGAGGTTGCGAAGCTTGGCAAGAGATGCCTTCCTCAGCCCTCCACCCTGCTGATCCCGAGCAAATCCTTAGCATCCAGAATCCTTGTTACCCTTCCAATGATTCTCCAGTCACAAGGGCTAACTGGACTAACGTGCCATCTTTAACCCCTTGGTTTTCCAAACAGAACTTGACTTCTTCATATGATTTCTTTAACTTTTGGCTATTTGGTGGGTCTATCAGGAAAAACATTTGCTCCCAGAAACTGTCTTCTCTTGAGTAAATCATACCGAATCCTGTCTCATTTTCTTTTTTTTAAATGCCCACACTAGATAAATCAAATGCCATCTCCTCACTGCTACTCTTAGTCCACTTTATAGGTCAAGGTCACAGCAGGTAGAAACCAGGAAAGGAGATTTCAGAGTCATCAGAGTATCTGTTTCCTGCTACAGCTTAGTTCCCTTCTTTAAGGCATGCACGCCTTCCCACTGACAATGAGGGACTACCCAGTAACACTTACTTGTGTCTGAATGCAGAAACAAAGGAGCAATACTGGCAGCTGTACTTGTCCTCTCTGGTAAACATGGCCAAGGCCAGGTGGCTCCTCTCATGAGAACGCAGCCCCTGCATGGACATCAGGACCCGGTCACATTGACTGCAATGGTATCCCCCCGGCCGGGTTTCATCCTCCAACATTGCATCAAGCAAGCAGTGTCCACCATCCACCCGGCCCACCAGTGTGCCACTGGCGTCTCTGGCTGCTTCCAATCCATCCAGGAACAGGTGGGAAGGGTCTTCAGCCTCCTGCTAAGAGAACCACACACACACACATGCCCCACCAACAAAATAAATATCCATTGTTACTACTCCAGCTTTCTTCTTTTCCCGTCATTCTCCCAAGCTCGTCAGCAATTTCCATCAATGTTTTCTCCCCTGCATCTCTGGCTCTGTGTACAGAGAAGTCCAGCTTGAGAGTTGCTTCTTCCACAGTGGTGTTGATTTTGAGGCAACATTAATTTGGAAATAAGAGAGCCTGAGACATGTGACATGGGCTTTCCCAATCTGAAGTTCATTCACTTGCTACCAAACTCAAAACAGAAAATGTAAACTGTGATCTCATTGATTCTAAAATAAAGCTGGATTATGACTCTGAGAGACAAAAGGAGGGGAGCTGAAGGGAGAGGGGAGGGAAGGGGAGAGGAAGAGAGGGGTGGGGAGGGATGAGAAAGAAAGAAAACAACAAAAATCATAGTACAGCTGTGGTGGTTTGAATGGCCTCCGTAGGTTCATATACTTGTATGCTTGGTCTCTGTTTGGGACTAAGGACCGTTTGGGAAGGATTAGGAGGTGTGTCTGTGTTATAGAATGTGTGTCTCTAGGGATGGACTTTGGTGTTTCAAAAGCCCATGTCAGGTCCAAGGTCTCTCTCTTTCTCTGCCTGTGCCTATGAATCAGGATGTAAAGCTCTCAGCTACTTCTCCTGTACTATGCCCATTATTTCAGCACACTCCCCATACCCACCCTGATGATAATGGACTAACCCCCTGACACTGTAACCAAGCCCCCAATTGAATGTTTTCTTCATCATGGTATTGCCTTGGTCATAGTGTCTCTTCACAACAATAGAAGAGCAATTAAGACACTGGCTGTCTAAAAACCTCGGGCCATTTGACAAGGAAACTCAATAGTTCCCTGCTTCTTTCTATCTTGCAGACAGAAATGCCATCTTCAAATGAATGTTACTATGTGGTTAATTCCAAAAGGTAAGGAGCAGTTTGACTTTTAAGCTATCAGTTGTTGAAGCAGCTTCCTGGAATACTGATATTTCTCTTGTGTGTCTCAGAAGCAAGCCTGGGACTGACTACAGTCAAGTGTGGAAGCTTTCGCCTCTGTCCCTGGGTTAACAGTGTTCTCAAAGCCAAGGGTTCAGTGTTCAAGAAAAGATAAGCTTTACCTTCAGAGTCAACAGGAGACAAAGGTCAAGAAAGAGCAAACATAAAAATATATTCCAATATCCAGATGGAAAGGGCAGAAGCCTGAATTAATTTCTGTGTTCAAAAGTGGTAAGTACATTCTAGAAGGTAGGAATGGGGAGTTGGCTATTGAAACAGTAGCTGCTATTTGTACTGTGGAATCTAAAACAGGTAATCTAGCAAAGGTGAGGGGAAAGAAGGAAGATGCCGGCAGCATCACATGGAAAGAGACGTACAGTAAGCAAACCAGGTCTTAAAGGCAGGCTCTTAGCTTTCTATCTGATCAACGCCCCTTGCATAACTCAATGAACCTAGAAAGAAGCAAAATGCAGATTCTCCTGGACTGTCCCACGCTCAGGCACATGACAGTAGGAGTGAGGCAGGAGGAGACCTGGAAGATGGGAACATAGTCCACTTAATTCCTCCCATGAGCTCTGACAGCTCAGGATGGTGACCTAGAGACAACCAGCACGAAATCACGTGACCCCCAAGCCTCTTAGATGAGAATGTGGGGTCATCTTTCTCCACCAGACTGTCCCTCAGAATTAGAAACTAGATCAAACCTTTCCCTAAATGGAATGATGTGGAAGGTCCAACCTGCAAAGAAATCAAAACAAGCCAAAGCAAGCCAAGCGTAACTCAAGAATGCCCGCATCCCAAGCCACACTCTTCCAGGCTGCTTCAAGCAATGGGTTACTAAATAACTCAGATATTCACAAGTGCACATGCATGCACGCGCACACACACACACACACACACACACACACACACACACACACCAGGTGCCTGGACCTTCCCCTTCTCACCTTCACAGCAGCAGACACAGCTGGGACGCTACCATACTGGACGTGTTTCCGGAGGTGGTTACAGATGGCCCGAAGCGTTGGATGCACTTCCACGCAGAATTTACACTTGTAGCCCACCACTTTCCTCTCCTTGATCTTTGGCACCTCTTCTAAGTGACCAAAAGGCTGGTAAAATACAGTGGTAGCCATCAGTACAGCACGCCCTCCCTCAAAGGCAGGCATCTTACTCTTACAGATTACTGGATACTGTATTTTAAAGAGGATTAGCAGGCTAAAGTGTTTCATTATATATATATAAACTTCATCAGTCATGGCACATTGCCTACAAGTCGTCGCCTCTGGAACCCACTTAGGTTCCAGCTGGTGAGGAGAGATTAAGGAGAGATTCGCGGTTTCTAAGTTATCTGGCTTTCAGACCAGTTTTGATTGCGCAGGTGACATGTTGCAACAGCTATTCCTTTAATGAACCTCTTGATTTAAGAAGAGAGAGAGAGAGAGAGAGAGAGAGAGAGATGTTAGGTTCCCGAAGCAAACACCGGAGACCATGTCATGGCTGAGAAGGGCTAAGGGTAACAAGAGGTAGCCCACAACTGCCTTAGGAAGAGCAACCACTGTCTTTTTTTTTTTTTTTTTTTTTTTTTTAAACGAGGCTTCAGAAAACACTACTTGGCAGGAAGACACACAGAGAAACCACCCCAACCCTCCCCTGGGGAGCCATCGGAGGAGTCAGAGGGAGAAGGGGAGGAGCACAGGACCGTGGAGTGGGGTGAGCATAGAATGGGGAACAATCAAGCTCGAAATGTTTAACTGACTTATTGAGCTCTCTGGCAAGCTAAGTCAATAGGAAGCCTGCAGCAGTTTGGCTGGCAACGAAGTACATGTGGGCACCAGTGATGAGAGGCCTCCTGGGGGAAGGGAAATCAAAACATATCCTTACCCTCTCTTGTTTGAAATCTGCAAAAGCACCATCTGCATATTTCTGCTTGCTCAAAAGCTGTTTCCTCCTCTCCTGGCGTTTGGCACGCTTCTGGAATTCCTCATTGTGGATGTTCAAGTGTGAGGTCAGCTCGGCTATGCTTTGCAATTTGCTATCACAGTGCTTACACTGGAAGGTGGAGCTCTGGAAGCGGGGGCCGCTGCCTAGGATGACGAAGTCCCTCTTTAAGTCCCTGCTGTGGTGGTCTGTGTAATGCATGCACAGCAACTCCGCCGTGCTGAAGGACAGCTTGAAGCATTTGATGCAGCGGAACGGGAGCCACTCAATGTCTTGAGCTTCGCCTTCCGCCTCGGCCCTCTCAAAGCTGCTTCTCTCCTCTTCTTCCATCAGTGGGGGTTTCTCGTGTTCATCTGCGTAGACCGCTGTGAAGTAGCCCCCCAACTTGCTGGCATGCTGCTTCTTTGGGAACACCCCCGGGTGGCGCTTCATATAATGGGACACAATGCCTTTCTTGCTGAAGGACTGGAAGGAACATAAGGAGCACTTTTTCTTCTCCACAGCCCGCCGGAGTTCCTCGCTCAGCTGAGGAGAGTCATCTTTGGGTGGGGATGGGATGATCACCTTGTTGGGCTTGTCACTGATGGTCCTGGAGGCCGCAAGGCAGTGGGTGTAATATGCATCAATGTCGTGGCGCTTCTGGTAGTGGGCTGCCAGTCCCTTGCGGATGGGGTTGGTGTAGGCACACAGGGCACACTTGAAGAGATTGTTTTTGCCCTCGGGCTGGGCACGGACATTATTGTGCTTGATCCGGTAGTGCCTGGCAATGCCCTTCCTAGTGGAACAGAAGTACTTGCAGAGCTGGCACCGGAACACAGTGTGGGAGACCAGATGCGAGGTAGAGAAGTGAGCAGTGGACATAGGATCCTCTCCCACCTCCTCCTCCGTCACGGAGACCTGGGAGGGGCTCACTTCAGTGGTTATCTCAGGCTCAAGGGACACTGGCAGCTTCGGAGGAGACGGGGAAAAGACATCAAACTCAGGCTGGTTGTGGTACTTCTCATAGTGGATTTTGAGTTTCTCCAGAGTGCCGTGTGTGTAAGGACACAGCTTGCACCGGTAGGCACCATACCCTTGTTTAAAAATCCTACTTGTCTCCTCCACGTCATTCTGGGATATGTCAGCTGACTGCTCCACGTCATGCACAAAGTCCTCAGCGGTCACCTTGATGGCCGGGTGTCGCTTCTGATAGTGGGTCAGGACGCCATGGATGCGAGTGTTGATGTACGGACAATGCCTGCATTTGTAGACGGCACCTGGGTTGATGTCAATATCCTGGGCAAAATCAGCAGCCTTCACTTTCATACCAGGATGCTTCTTCCCGTAATGGGTGAGGAGGCCGTGCAAGTTGTTGTACTCGGACTGGCACACTGTACACTGGTATGGGGTGGAAGATATAGCAGGGTTAGCTGAAGCCAGATGAATGCTTTTCTCTGGGGAAAGTCTTGCATCCTCTGGGCACTCAGCTTCCTGCTCGGGAAGGGGGTTGGGCATACTATTTTCACAATTCACAGGGCCTATCAGCTCTTCAGGTGCCAGGAGGGCCTTGTCTACACCGTCTTTCTCCTTGATGATATCCAGCAACACAGACTCATCACCATTCATGGCCCAGGGGTGAAACGCTTGGTAATGGTTTGTGATGTCCCAGATGGAGACGGCTTCAAAAACGCAGTCCCTGCATCTGTATGTTTTGGCTTCAGCTGACATGGTAAGAGTGGGAGAGGATGGGTCTGGCCCAGCCCAGAGTTTGGTAGCCATATAAGTATAATCTACATAATGCTCAGGGTGCCTCCTCTGATAATGCAGGAGCAAACCACTGGGCTCCATGTGGGAGTAGATACACCACTCGCAGTGGTAGCCAGCTTCTATCAAGCCATCTAGAAATGCCCACCGCATGATGGACGTGACTGTGGCCTTCAGGGCAGGGTGGTCTTTCTTGATATGTTTCCTCAGTGCATAGAAATAGGGGGAGGTATACGAGCACTGCCTACATTTGAGCGCTCGAAGTTTCGTTTTGTCCCGTTCCATACCGGAAGCAGGGAGAAGCACACAGCTGGCAGGCTTCTGGTTCCGGTCACAGAGGCTTCGGATGGTGGCTGTGTGCTGCCTGATCACATCGGCATTGGCCTTGAAGTCCCGGTGCTTCTTCTGATAATGAATGAGGACGCCTTTGACCGTCCGGTTCCCATAATCACAGTGCTGGCAAAAGAACATCTCAGTCTCCACAGGAGGGCAATCTCTCTCAGAACTGTTCAGCTGCAAGGGAGCAGGAGGCCGAGGGGAATCTTGGAGCCCTTCAGCCCCTCTCATCATTGCAGCTGTGGGAGGAGCCTGTCTGATATATTTGGCAGTGACCTTTATTTCTGGGTGTCTTTTCTGGTAGTGAACAAGCACCCCCACAACTGACCGATTGCTGTAGGAGCAGTGTTTGCAGTAGTAAAGCTCAATACTGAGGTCTGGTGGCGGGGGCTGTGGGGGGGGTGGGGAACCCATGTTGGACATTTTGGGAGACATTGGAGCACCCACCTCAAATGATAATTGGGAAAGGGCAGAGCCTCTGTCCACAGACACCATGCGCATGGTTTTCTGGATCCTAAAGTACGAGGCCTTTTCTTCAGGGTGTTTCTTCTGATAGTGAACCAAGACAGAGTGCATGTTGGGGCTCGCAAACGAGCAAACATCACAATCGTAAACGACAACGGTGTTCACTGAAGGGTCCTTCTGGCTTTCACATTCTGGAGTAAAGGTCTTGGGAGGAGTGTTTTTGTTAAACGTAGCTGGCAAGCCACCACCGCGAGCCACAGGCGTGGACGTCGCCATGCTTTTGGGAGCTGAATTCAAAATCTCCCGCAGGGTCTGGGACTCAGCATTCAGCCCTTCCTGCTGCTCTACAACGTAGCTTGAAAAGATCATAGCATTGTTGATTTTCACCGTGGGATGCATTCTTTGGTAATGTGGCATCAGGCTTCTGACATTCGGGCTAGTGTAGGAACAAAACCGACATCGGTAGATCAGATCCGAATGGTCAAAGTTGAGTACATTCATGGCCTCTGGGTGATGTTCACCATAATGCTGTTGGAGGTCTTCAAAGTTGGTGTAGTCAATATAGCATTCCAGGCACCTGTACACTGCGCTGTGATCATTGGGGTCCAAGATATACCTAAAGCTGAACTTAATGTATGGGTGCATTCGCTGGTAGTGGGTGCTAACACTCCGGGCAGATTTATTATTAAAGTCACAGTGTTTACAATAGTAAAGCCTTCCAGAGTCCCCAAAATCGGTATTTTCATTACTGGGTTCCGTCCCATAGATCGCGGGCTGGGTGTTCAGCAGAGCCGCATTGGACACTTGATCTTTCATGCTTGCTGAAGAGCCGTAGTAATCCTCTTCATCTTCGGAAAGCGTGAGTTCGATCTCTGCCCCATTGGTGGCAGTGTAATCATGAGTGATACTTCTGTAGTTGGGCTCCTTCTGGGACTCACTAGGGTCTCTGGCCCAGATCTGCTGGGCTGAAAAGGCAGTGGGCACCTCCATGATGGGGTCCGTCGCCTCCTCCTCCCTGTCCAGTTCAACCTCGATCTCGACTTCGTTGTCATCCTCTTCCTCCTCATCATCCTCGACATTGATGATCGCATCTTCCTGCAGTTTGGTCTGGTTGATTTTGCTCTGCAAATTGCTGGCTATCTCGTCAATCCTTGTTCTCTTCTTCACAGGTGATAAATCAAGAGGAAAGTCACTAGCAAGCTTCCTATTGGCCTTAGCTACAAAGTTATTCTTGGAGGACAATCCAAGAATTGAGGTCTGACTTTTCTTCACAGTGTTGCTGGAAGAGGGGTGGCTATCCGTCTCATTTTCCAGTGGTAGGCTCGAGGGCTGCCCCTCGAATTTTGGCAAGTTGTCGCAGAATGAATGTTTGTGCTGCTGATGGACTCTTAGCCCTTTCAGAGTCATGGTGGAATAACTACACATGGTGCACTTGTAAGGGTGCAGAGGTGGGACCTGTGTGGGTGGCTGTGGCTGCTGGGTTGGTGGTGGCTGTGGCTGAGGTGGCACCTGGTGTGGTGACTGTAGCGGTGGCGGTGGAGGCTGCTGCAGTGGCTGTGATGGTGGGGGTGGTGGTGGTGGTAGTGGCGGAGGTGGCTGTGGTGGCTGCTGCTGCTGTAAGGGGTCCAACATGACTCCCGACTTTCTACCATTGATGCTGGAGCTCTCATAAGATACCATTCCTTCATTCAACGAGGAAGACAGGCTTTCGCTTTGAGAATTCACAGTATCCCAATCCGACGTACCCGTGTGACACTGTTTATGAGCCCCGAGTTTTAATGAGCTCTTACAAGTAAACGGACACTCGTCACATTTGTAGACAGCTGTCTTTCCAGATAAGTGGATATTTTCTATGTGACGGGAAATGCTACGGCGGTGCATGGTGAGGAAAGGACAAAAGGGACACTGGAACCTATTCATGAACCTTCGAAATGGAATCCCCTTGGTCTCTAACAGCTTGTTGCCATCAGAGCCCATGAGCTGCTCTGCAGACAGTCCTGACACCTGGTGATCCATAACACTTAAACCATTCTCACTGTCTACCTCATTTAAGTCCTCATCAGAGCTAGAGTCATTTAGCATGCTGTTAGTGTCCAGGTCAGCGGATGAATTCGTCATGTCAGACATTCCGTAACGGGACCTCTCCGTCAAGTTCACAAGGCCAGAATTATGAGGTGACTTCGGCTTCATCTGAGGGTAAGACATAGAAGAAAACTTGGAAGTTGAAGAAGAATTAGGTCTCATGATGGAGTTGCCCACGGAGCCCCTGAAATTGGAGACGTTAGCGTTGGGCATCTCCCGGCTCGAAGCATTCATGGACAGGTAGGTGGAGTTGGAGGTGGGGCTGGGTTCATTATCATTCTGCACTTCAGCTACATTAGTCCCTTCTTGCTGCTGCCTGATGCTAGAAAGGATCTTGACCATACTTCGGTGTTTCTTCATCATGTGATCGCACCAGCGTTCTCTGCGGGGGGTCTGGTAGCTGCACCACTCACAACAAAAGTTGCCTCGAGACTTGGTCAAAGGCTTGACCATGGATTCTAAGATGCTGCGCTCAACAACCTCTGCCGGCAGTTCTTTGCAGGGGTCCTGCAGTGACACAGGTGGAACCAGAGGGTCTGGCAGTGGAGCAGGGGCAGGTGGTGGCGCTGTGGACTCCTTCAGACTGTTTTTGTGGTACATCTTCTGATGCTTAATTATCCTTGCCCTCCGAGGTGATTTGTATGTGCAAAACTGGCAAGAAAAGACCTTTCCAAATCCTTCGTGCATCATGATATTATAATTTAAGGATCCTGGGACAGGAGGTCCTGTGGGACTCTCTTCAGCTTGAGCTCCATGGACCTTCCTAGTATGTTCTATGAGGAGATTTTTTGACCTGAAGTAGCGTACGCAGAACTTGCACTGAAAAAATTTGTTGGTTGGTTTGGGATTAGGGGTAATATGCTGACCGTAATATCCTGGACTGTGGCCATAGTAACCTCCGCTCCCCAATGCAGTTGCACTTTGACCTGCAGAGAATATGTAAGAAGATTGAAATGAGAAAAGTAAAGTGAGAGAATATGAGATTCAAACACACAAAACAGCACCATTTCAGTTACTCTCCAATAAGCATCACATTCAACAGGCATGATGACTCAAGATGCACTGAAGGCTACTCACAGAGTGCTAATAATGAAGACATCATAGACTGTTTTGGATACAGAATAAAGACTAGTTTCATCAACTGTAAGATTTGTTCTAGAACTTTCCGAGACATTTTGTTTTCAACATTAGAAGAGGAACACACAGGGCCACTAAAAGGACAATAACCTAAGATAACTAAAAAAAAAAATGATGCCTAAGTAGGGAAAATGCCTTGTAGGGAGTAAGAAAGTTCAGAAGCCTAACATAAGACCTATGGTTGGTGATGGTGATGATGATATGATATGATGACAAGCTTTCTCAGACTTGTGAGTTTAGGGTAGGATTACCTGGTAAATCTTCTGCAATCACAAACTCATCCTTTATAGAAGAGAACTCCACCTCTGTCTGATTACTAGCATTCATGGACCCAGATAGTGGCTCGTCATCATTGTCCTCGGCAACATCCGTCGGCTGTAAGAACGCCGTGTGGACATCCTGGATGTGTGCCTTAAGATCTTCGTAAGATGGGGCTCGGAAGTCACAGCCATCGCACTGAAGCACCTCCATGATCGGGGGCTACCCTCTCACATCAGGAACCTGAGGCAGAGGTCAGAACACAGCACTGAGGATCACACGCACCACAAACGCAAAGAGGCAACAGATCTGTTCATGGAATGAACTCCAATGTCACTACCTTTGGCCTGCTCCTCTTTGCCAACTCGAACACCGGCCAAGGAGAGGCAATCAGACATAATAGAGACAAAGTCCTTGACTTCCTAACTTCAAAGGAAAGAAAACTCAGATAAATGTTTTCTGCTTTGATATATCTTCAAATGCCATCTGTCAAGGAAACATTAATACTTCAAAAGTTGGTACCGTTTTTGAGTGTCTCCACCACATTCAGAATTCTAGATAACTTACTATTGATTCTGACTTTTTCTTTTGAACTAGTCCTCTTAGTGAGAAAGAGGACAACCATCTTCATTGAAGGGCAAGAACATTTTAATTTCTTTTATCCATTTCTATATTATTACATGAGTGTTTTAACACCAAATGGTAGAATAGAATTGACTCTTGGAAATGGCTGTGGCTTTTGGTATTGCTTTTATTATTTTAATATCTTTATTGATACTAGGGTTCACATTTTTCCTTTCCCCGAGTAGTGTGGTTTCCCCTCCCCCTCCCCGATGAAGTGAGTGGTTATTTGCTCGTTTACTACCTACCAATTAAAACTTAACAGCTTCTCCAGTCTAATTAGGTCATAAAATAGTTCTCATGAGATTTCCAAGCAACCAACTTTTAGATGACAATTCAGTTTCTGGTTTAAGATTGTACCTTGGCATGTCCATTCACATGAAGACCACAGAATCTAGTAGTTCTGAAAAGGGGCTCCTGAGTCGGAGCTGTCCTTCTCCATCCCTCTCACTTTTATAAACATGAAATTTAGACTTGGATATAAAACAACAGCAGCAAAAATCAACCTGTGAACTTGGTGTGGAACAAGGCAGAGCAGAGCTCATCTCCCTTACTCTGTAATTCACTGTGCGACTGAAACCTACGGGAAGCTTCACGCTAGCTCAAGGCAGAGTCTCACCACAAAGTGACGAGAATATTGGGAAGGTGGAGTCCTTCCTAGCTTAGTGTATATCCTGTAAGGAGATACCCAGTTATTATCTCAGTGAATAAGTTACTTCACAGAGTACATCACAAACCCTACTAAGTCACTGTAATGTAATCTAGAACCTAATGTCTTAAGAATTCAGGTTGCAGCCAGATCTTTTAATGGTGCAGTTTTCTATGCCTCTCTTACAAAAGATAATGTGATTTCTGCTGGAGGAACAAAGTCCAGTAATGATGTGTCAGTGGAGTGCAAGAAGCCATGGCAGGAGGATTTTCTATGAAAGAATGCTCCTGCCAGGAGCCTGCTAAAATAAGTACTGGCCAAGTCCAGCTCTGGACAGAGCTTTGCAGAGTGAGACACAGATATTTTACCTCCTCTTCTTTCACCCAACAATTTATCCTACTTCAATAAACATTGAACTGGACACCAGAGTCCTTTCAGCTAACTAAGTCTCAATATTCCAGATACACAAGCTTTTATGTCAGAGCACCAGCCCAAATTGTGTGGAAGAGGTTGCTATCAGCTCTGGATCAAATTACAGCAGTCACTGAGCCCCACCCCACTTCTCCTTTCGCACAGTCCATTAGACCTGAAAACAAATTTTTCCATGGTGCAGACGACTCCTGCATTTAGAACACTTCACAGAAAAAAGCAGATCACCCAATGCGCACTCCCCATCCCCCAAGCTTAGTCTTTTCATCTCAGCCAAGCAAGCCACAGCCCTGCCGAATGTGTTTATCACACTTTCAGGAGATAGGAGCTCCTGCGTCACTGAAGCTCTAAGACACACTAAGCTGCCCTAGTCCTCTGAGCTGGAGGAGCAGCCATTTTAGCTCAGAGCCTCTCCTCCGTGCACAACATGGCTTCGCTTGGATTCTGCTAGGCTGACAATCACAAGTGAACGCTAGGAGGGCAGGCTGGGCTCCTCCTAAGCTCTGCTCTTCTCAACAAAGAATTAACTGTTTTCATTTCTTCTCAAAAAGCAGCACCTTTCTCCTCCTCAAATGTCATTCACCAAAGATCTCCAAAGGTTCTTTTATCTCATGATTGATAGGCTGGTTCGTCAGTCCCAGCAGAGTACTGTTTAGATCAGGACGCCCCTGGACCAGATCCTGTCCTGCAGCAAGATTTGGGGGTGTCCTGGAGAGGGGACCTCCAGAATGCCTTGGTTTCTTGGGAGTCGTCCTTCCACACGCAGAAGACATACCATCCGAGGCTGCTAGCCAGATTCCAAAGTCTAATGACCTTTGTTAATCACCAGCCAGTCTGTCTGCATCAGCAGACCCTGCCAAAAGACACACCCTTCCACACAAAGGCTGTAGCTATTCCTTTTAAAGGAGGTTCTGTGAAAGCTCCATTGTGTAGCTCAGAGGAAAACAAAATCCCTTCCCTTCAAAACCTCAAGCCTTTAGAAATAATGCAACAAAAGGCTTTCTGCTGTGTCTCTTTTGGAGACTTTGAGCCTGGTTTGCACAAAACATCCACAAAAATGGCCCCGCTTGCACAAGGAGAGCAGAGCACCCTCAGCACTGAGGCGCTCCACCTGGAGATGAAGTCCATCTTCCATACACTTCTCTAATATCTTGGTGTCTTCTGAAACTGTTATCTATGAAGGATGCTAACCCCATCGCATGCAAACACTAACAGTCTCCTTGTTCTGCTACAAAGGAGATTAAAGGGTTATGAGATCAGAAGGAGGAGGGGGAAAGAGCCACTGATTTGGAAAAAGGAGAGATGATGAAAGTGATTTTCTAATGGGTTCTAGCTTTAATGTTGTGGCAGTCTTGACCTCAAAAATAGCTCAGAGCCTTAGAAGAGGTTAATCTCCAGGCAGCTGATACAACAACCAGCGGCAGGTAGAGCAGAGTGGCCTTCAATTTGATGTCTGTACCAATACTGAAATGGGAATGGAGACTACTTTGAAAGCCATTTTGTCTTTGTGTACATGGCTCTCCTGAAGACGCTGACGGAAGAAAACAGAAATTGCTGGCATAGCCCAAACAATTCAAGAAACTTGATATATTTATGAGACCACAGAAGTACACACAGGCAATAAGCAAGAGCAGGAAAATAGGGAGTAGAAACGATCCCCACTAAGCAAATTGGACCTCAGGGTGACCGGTTCATCTGTCAATCAGAAAGTGTTTCTGGAGCACGGTGTAATCTTCCAAGAAGCCAAAAACACAGGGAGGGGAAAAAAAAAAGATGGGGCATTAAACCTGTATGTTTGACTGCTTCATTGGCGCAGAGGAGCAACAGTTGTTAAGAGGCTAACCTAGAGAAGGGTCTGCCGTGAGATTATGACTGAAAGCGAACAGCCTCGTTCTCATATTTACCTCATTTAATAATACCCGTGATTAGGAGATTTAACCACCTTCTCCTCACTTACAGAATCAGCACAACCAAGAGGAGAAATGCAAGTTTCTGAACTGAAAAAGAAATGTTATTTCTAAAGGTCAGGAGATCAATATAGAAACCAAACAGACATCCTTCCCTCCCACTACCTGTCCCTCTCCCAGGGAGATAGCTGCAGGTTCCTCAAGGCCAGATATGCTTCCTTCAGATAACCCCACTTCTAATACCATGGCTGATGACAATTGGGAACTGACTAGACTTCACTCTAAAATAACCTTCACCTTACGTGACCAGTGCTCTGAACAGGAAACTCTTAAGCCATCCTAACTCTTCCTCAAACGATGCTTAATGAAGGGCTTCTTTTCTTCATATTTAAAGTCTATGAGTTCAAAGTATAGTGTTGGGAGGAACAGCTCCCAAGCCCGTTGTCTATGTTTAGCAATGGCTTAAAGACATAGTTAGAGAGTGTCCACAGTCCATGCTAGAGATCTGAAAACACACTGGACTGAGGAAAGGGGCAGCATGGACACATGCTCTCAATCTCATCACCAATTTCCACTAAGCTTGTTGCCCACACACTGTTGCTGGGAACTTCAGGGTCCATTGCATCTTGAGTTTCCTTTTTGGGGGGGAAGGAAGCATCAAAACATGTCTTTGCTGTGTAACCTCGCAAGCTCACATGTCACTGGAGAGGGGAGGTGTTCTTGTCGCTTCACAGCCTTCTCACAAGCCTGCTGCTTTCAACCCTTGTCCAGGTCAGCTTGGCAAACACTACTCTTCTAGCCTGATGGCCTGGAGCGGAAGGGGGTCCTCGAGGCAAAGTCCAAGTGTCTCCAGGAAGTGACCAAACAAAAACACCCAGGCCTTGCCCGCCTAATCTGTGCTCTGACCACAGGGCTGCAGATCAGAAATGAAGCTGTGAAGGCCCACAGCCATGTGATTAAGTAGCAACTAATTATAACCCTTAAAGCCTCTGAGAACTAGATCCAGATAGACCAGAAGGTGCGTTTCCTCTGTCCACTCCAGAAACCTACTTTCATTTACAAGACATTAAAGATCCCCAGATGTCCTCAGTCACAGTTCTCAGGAAGGGCTTGAGTTATCACGTGCTGTTTGTTCTTCATGTTTGTCTTACTTTCCTTTGAGTGGGAATACGAATTATCCAAGAAGAAGGGTAACAGAATGAATGCATAAATGTTACAACAGTCTGACCAGAAATACACAGAAACCAGAAACCTAACCACCATCCTGAAAAACTGTATTTACAGGTCACGGGCTATTCATACAATGAGGTCAACAGGTTAGGGGATATATTAGGCTGTTATTTCTAGTAAAAAAAAATCCAGAACCTCAGAATACAATGTAGAAGTCAAATATTAACTGATAAACTTATAAATTCAGGGTTGTTATTCTTGGCAAAGAGGAGTGTTTTCTATTGCTATTAATCATTTGTTCTTGTCATGGCCAAAGTGAAAGTTCTACTCATTTAAAAACCATTTAAAGACTCTTTCTCAACAGTGCTTAATTGGGAATATGAGGTGGTATCCCAGAACCAGCAGTGAGAGGATGCAACTACAAATATAAATATAGACCAATTATGTAAGCATGATATATACTATATATACATATGTATACACACACATATATATGTTGTGTATGTGAGCATGAATATGTGAACTAGCTAATTCTGTTGATTTAACTTGATATCTTATAGAGTCCTGTATGTCCAAGTTTGGCAAGACCTAGGACAGTCTTGTTCTGACCATTCTCACGTTAGTTAAGGAAACAACAACAAAGGATTCCTACACCAAGCTACCTTTATTGATCCCACAGCACTTGGTAGTAGTATAGATCGTGGCTCAGCATGTGGTGTCTTCAAACGTCCTATCAAATGTTTATACAGTTTGCTACATGATCTAAGCAAGGCTGTGTGCTCTTGGCAATTCACCACATTAACAAAAGGTTTAACTTATCAGGGAGGATAAATAATTAAGGCATTGAGAAGAGAGACACAGCTGTTCTTCAAAAACAATTTTTCAGAAGAGAAAGGATTAATTTGCAGTCATGTAGGTAACCCCGCCATATGAAACTCAATTGAAATAGTAGCAGGAAAAGCCATGAGACCAAAGCCTGGCAATGCATGCAGCCTCTGTGGTGCAGGCCCAGTCTTATCCATCTCCAGGGCCTTAGACATGAGCACAAATTTGAAAGCAAGCCATCTGTAGACTAATAAATAACCCAGTCATCTTCCAGACAGGGACGCAAGTCTCCGAGTTAGCTCTGATTTTAGGATGGTTCTGCTGAACAAAGTTTTTCAATGTTCTAGAGCATGCCAGAGTAATATTTCACAGCAAATACCTGTGGAGGTCATTATTCAAATGAGAGGAGCATCAAGAGCTGTCATTAACTAAGTGGCTAAAAAAATGTCAGCTATGTATGCAAGAAGTGATTCTGACTGAGAAACCTGTTATGAACGCAGGAAGTGAGTGTCTCCTACAAAAAGGTACAACAGACCTTGTAGAGAATTCAGGCATTCCTTTGCAATGATATAAGGCTAATTGAGGCCAACTAGCCAATAGGCAGTCTGCCAACACGCCTGTCCTTAGAAAAAGGAAGCCTGTGATTTGAACAAGAAGATAAAAAGAGAGAAAAGACAAGAAAGGGAGGAAGCTGGGTGGAATCTCAGCAGCTTTAAGCTTCATTGTCTATGGAGGCAAACCTGTAGTTTACCAGATAACTCTTAATTCTGAGACGTGTCCAGACCATTTTCTTGAGATGCGCCTTTGAAACCAAATGAAGATGCTTCTTCAATACTAAAATTCTCTCCAAAAAAATAAAATTTAAAAAAAAAAAATCAGAGCCTGGCTCATCATGTTCTTTAAAATAATGGGAGCATGTTCTTGGTGTCAAATAAGTAAATAAGGAAAAAGTAATAAGGGCAGAGGATTCCCTGAAATGCCATGGGCTCATGGGGAAGTTTTTTGAAAACTTTGAACCCATTCTTACCCCCTGTATTTCAAACAAGAGAGAACTGATTTCTCTCTTCCAGAGCCAAATCTCACCCAAATGGCAGAGACAGGAAATCACTGTGCTCCTTTACAGACTCTTCAAAATGCTGGCTGGGTTTCTACAGGCACTTTCCACACTACAAGGACTCTCATTATAAAAATTGTAAAATTAAAGGGAAGTTGCAGATACGCTGCCGGGTCTTCATTACAGAGTTGATTGAGACGCAGAGTAAGCAGAACCTACAGTGCAAGCCACCGTCCACATCGGGAAAGACTAGAAATAAACTCTGTCTCTTTCCTCATGGGCTCAGCAGTCCAACGGGTCTCGGACATTTAATGTAGCTTCACAGCCGAAACTACCCCTGGCTACTAAGACCCAGCCACACACAATGACATCAACTCTCCATTCAGAGTCTGGTGAATGAATCAGAAATCATCCTAATGTTTATCTCTTATTCAAAAACAACCATGATGATTGGCTGCTGACTTGGGGAGTATTTAAGAAAGTTTTGTCTGAGGAACCTCCTTTATCTGGGGAAGGCCTACACTCCCAATCTAATCTCTTGGGAAATTTGTCCACTCCCTGTTTGTCCAAAAAGTTGGACAAGTTCAAATGTGACATGAATGGAACAGAGGACCATGAACAATAAAGACCACATTTTTCTCTTATATGTGGGAACGAAAGTTTATCTCAAAGAGACAGAGCCTGAGAAGAATAATAGGGGGGGGGGCAGTTAATGGGTAGAATAGAGTTGCATGGATGGAATGCTTTTATTTTGTTGCTAAGGATCAAACATAGGCTCTCATACATGCTAAACATGACTACTGGAGCAACTTCAGGCTTAGAGTAGAATGCCTTTCAACCTTCCATATAGCACTGTGGGATAACTTTAGCTTACAACAGTTAACTGACTAATTATCCTAATAGGGGAGATTCTGAATATGTATGTATGCACACACACACACACACACACCACAAAGATACAGGTGAGACAATGATATCCCAATAACCTCAATTGAACAATTACCCATTATGAGAACATTGAAGAATCTCTCTGCACACCCAATATGTGCAGTTATCATATGTTGGTTGAAAACACATTAATTCCTTAATACTCACAGTTGAAAACATACTAATTTCTTAATACTCACAGTAACTCCAGTTACAGAGCATCTGACACCTTCACACAGACATACATGCAGGCAACACACCATTAAGCATAAAAATAAGTTATATAAATAAGATCAAACTGGTTACCATCTTTACCTGTGAATTGGCCTGAATCTACCGTAGGCCATCACACACTTATCCTTTCAATCAGGCATCTTCTACTAGAGAACACTAAGCATGACAATCCACGGCACTCAGAGTTGGAGGAGAGAAAAAGTATAAGCAACCCCAGAACTGGATCTACAGGGAAGGCTTTATAAAATGTGGGTGTCTTTTAGGTTTATCTCTTTTCTTGGCTGCTACCACACTGGAGCTCTTCAGTAAACTGCATTTCTTCCTTACCAAATTAGCAGACTCCCTGAAAAAAAACCATACTATGCATTTACATAAGGAAGTGATGGGCACCTAAAAATTTGGGTTTGGGAATTTTTCTCTTGCCTTTATTATTATTATTATTATTATTATTTTGAGAAAGGGTCTCAGGCCAGTCTTAAACTTACTGCATAGCTGAGCCTGAGCCTTTTCACCCTGCTGCCTCCCCAGTGCTATGATTAGAGTTATGCACTACCATGATTGGCTTATGGAACCTGGGACTTTGTGCCTGGCAAACAAGCACTCTCTCCCAAGGGAGCTACTGTCTCACCCACTAGGAGTCTGTTTCTCACAGCTAGGGAATGGTTACTCTCTTTTAATTCTCAAAGATTTCCTGCTCTAATATATAGTCTGCTCTAAGAAGCTGCTGTCCCCCAAGAACTACTCAGAAATCTTAGATATTTGCCTGTCAAGACAACTGCATGGACTTTATGGCCCTGTGAAACCACCAAGGTGCTCAGATACTTAGCCATGCCCCACGTCCACTCTTTAAAGGATAAAAACTCACTATTGAGCCATTAAAGAGAAGGAAGGAAAGAAGGGAAGGAGGGAGGGAGGGAGGGAGGGAGAGAGAGAGAGAGAGAGAGAGAGAGACAGAGAGAGAGAGAGAGAGAGTGCCTGTTCAGCCAATTAAAGAATTTGTCCTCAGGTCACTAAAACCAAAGAGTGACAACAGTGTGCTGTCACTGCCTGCCATCTTTACTTGAGCAAGTCTTTTGAGGCCCTAACTTTGGTCATTTTGCTAAATGAACAGATTAGATCATAATGTCCATCCATCCAGTTTTGAACAAAAGCCCAGTTTTACACAATTCTTTCTCATATTTGAAAAGGTGCTTTGCCGACTGAGTTCTTACTTCTCATCATCTTCCCACGGCTGCCTTCCCATCATTCAGGCCTACACTCAAACCCTGTCTGTCTTCCAAGGTTCTTTTCCTCACATCCTCATCTAACACTCGTCACTATCTTCCAACAACTGCACATGCTCGGTTTCTCTCCTGCTACATCATTTCCTTCCTTTCTGGCATGCTCCCTGGTTTGGTTTTGTTTTTTGGTTTTCTTTTTTTCTGCCCCACTAGAACACACACCTGGAGCAGAGTCCTTCAAACGGCTTCCTTCATTAACAAAAGAACCAACTGAGAACAGGTCTCCGCTAGCTCTGTTCACCTGTCTTGCTCACATTGTTAACTTTAGTCTGAGGGAGGGGGAGGGGCAGTTACTCAGCACAGTCAGATACACAGCAAATACAAGATGAACAGAAATGGGAGCTTCCGGGCTGGTGAGATGGTTCAGTGGGTAAGAGCACTGACTGCTCTTCCAAAGGTACTGAGTTCAAATCCCAGCAACCACATGGTGGCTCACAACCACCCATAATGAGATCTGATACCCTTTTCTGGTGCGTTTGAAGACAGCTACAGTGAACTTATACTAATAAATAAATCTTTTTTTAAAATAAAAAGAAAGAAAGAAAGAAATGGGAGCTTCCAAATGACAGGAGGCTAACACACTACAAGACTAAGACTGGCCATCAGTCATGCATAAACCCCATGTCACAAAGCAGTGATTCCACCTAGAGCTGATTCTGCTCCCATCATCTCCAACTTAAGGAGTCTACCAATGACTGCGTATAGTTTTAATGACCACAAACCATAGGGCTGCCACTGGCATCCAGTGGGCAGAGGCAGGGATGCTGCAAACATCCCCAAATGTACAAGACAGCACCCAAAGGAAAGAATCATCCAATCCTTGGTGTCCATGTTAAGAGTGGAAGTCATGTCAGCATTGAGAGTGGAAGCCATTTCACAAGCTATTTCCAAGCTATTTATTTTAAGGATCTCTTTTCTAGCACTTCCTGAGGTCGTAGCTAGTTCGTCTCTGGCCCAAATAACTAACAACTTCTCTTCCAACTTCTTGAGTATAGTTCTAATTGATCTTAACAGCCCTTATAAAATATTTAGTCCTATTTTCTGATTTTGGTAGTTTCACTGAAAGTCTTTCAAGAAAGTTCCAAGATGGAGGCACATGACTATCCTACCCTTCGCTGGTGTTAAGATCCTTGCACTGTTCGTCATCTGAATTTGGTAAAGGGACAATATCATTTAAAAAGGGCAAGTTCTACACTAAGTATATGGTCTCCAACCAAAATTTCTATGAAAAATGCAATACAGATCTTCTGTTGGTGTGTAAAGTTATCTTCCTTCAAGGCGATAAGGCCTCTGGCTATTCAAAAGTCACCTTCAAATGACAATTTTGTTCTTTTTTTTTTTTTTTGCTTTTTATCCCCAGGGCCCAGCCAGGTCTGGTTCTGGTGACTTTGAGTGAGTGACTATGCTTGCCTACTTTCCAGGAGAAAAGTACAAAATCAAGATAAGGTCATTAAAAACAGACAAATAGATGAAAAATAGAGAGATGATTCATAGATAGAAAGATAGAAATAAAGATAGACAGAACCAAATAGGGTGCTATAGAACACCACCCCCATCCCAGCTAAGAAAGCTAAGAAAGCTTCGTTATAGCCATTAGCTGATTCCTAACATTCTAGGAATTTGGGGCTTCTTCCATGGAGATGGTGTCCCCAGTAGCCTTGCTCCATCCATGCAGATATTACACTGCTAAGCTGTCCTAAGCTGATGGACAACTGTAGTTACACTGGAGACCATGTGATCACCTTCCCTCCACAAAACCATTGTCTTTGTTAGGGTTTTACTGCTGTGAACAGACACCATGACCAAGGCAAGTCTTCTAAAGGACAACATTTAATTGGGGCTGGCTTACAGGTTCAGAGGTTCAGTCCATTGTCATCAAGGTGGAAGCATGGCAGCATCCAGGCAGGCATGATGCAGGAGGAGCTCAGAGTTCTATGTCTTCATCTGAATGCTGCTACTGGAAGACTCACTTCCAGCCAGCTAGGGTCTTATAATAGCCCACACCCACAGTGGGAGTGGCACCTACTCAACAAGGCCACACCTTCTAATAGCACCACTCCCTGGGCCAAGCATATACAAACCAGCACATTCCACTCCCTGGCCTCCATAGGCTTGTTGACATAGGTTCATAGACATGAGTCTATGGGGGCCCTATCTAGCCATAGCACAACAAAAAGTACATTTAATCCAACTTCTCAACAATGTTAAAAGTGCAAAGTTCAAGGTCTCTTGAGATCCATCCAATCACTTAACTATAATCCCTAAATCAAGACAGGAAACCAACTGGGCAAACTCCAAACTCTGCATCTCCATGTCTGATGTTAAAGAGGTCTTCAGATCTCCAACTCCTTTTTCATCTTTGTTGACTGCAATGAACTTCTTTTCCTGGGCTGGTTCCACACCCTGTTAGCAACATTCCTCAGCAGATAGCCCACAGCTCTGGCATCTCGAAAATCTTAGGGGTATCTGAGGCAACTTCAATGTTATAGCTTCTTGTTTCAATGTCTGGGATCCACACATGATCTTCTGGGCTCCTCCAAAAGGCTGGCACCACTTCTTCACTTCTGCCCTCTGTAGCACTCTAAGCTCAGACTGATTACTTACACTGCTGCTGCTGTCCTTGGTGATCATCCCATGGTACTGGCCCCCAATACACTGGGGTCTTCTGCTGTAACTAGGTTTCACCAATAGTCTCTCATAGGCTCTCTTCACAGTGCAAGCCTTAAATCCTTTGCATGACCCATTCAGTCCTGGGCCGTCAACTACAATTGAGGCTGCACCTTCACCATTGGTTTTCCCTGACTTCTCTCAATGCCAAGCTTCAGCTGCTCTTCATGACCCCTTCATGCCTTCAAATCCCATTACCAAGTCCAGCTGTGCAGGAGGTACAAACTTGACTATCTCTGGAACACAGCTTCTATATGCTCTCAGAAAACACTTCCCAGAAGATTTCGCCTCAGTGATACTAGTCTCTTCTTTTTTTTTTTTTTTTTTTTTGGTTTTTTTTTGAGACAGGGTTTCTCTTTATAGCCCTGGCTGTCCTGGAACTCACTTTGTAGACCAGGCTGGCCTCGAACTCAGAAATCCGCCTGCCTCTGCCTCCCGAGTGCTGGGATTAAAGGCGTGCGCCACCACGCCCGGCCTTTTTTTTTTTTTTTTTTTTTTGGTCTCTTCTTAATCACCACTAATTTCTTAGCTCCAGTTGACCAGCATCAATTGTCCCAGTCGTCCCTTCTCTTCTTGACTCTAAAGCCAGAGCTACATGGCCAAAGCTGCCAAGTTCTGCTGCTCACTGGGGCCGGAGCATACTCCCCCTCACCCCCCTATTCTATTACCAGCTTTCTGTCTTCCCACTCCCTCTCTGCCTAAGCTTGGCTTTCCTGGAACTTGCTCTGTACATTGACCTTTGAACTCAGAGATCTGCATGGCTCTGTCTCCTGTAAGGCTGGGATTAAAGGTGTGTACCACCATGCCTGGATCTAAATTTACCTAGATAGGATGCTGCCCCCAAATCCCTTAATCTGTTAACTCCTAGAACATAGGGTTCAGTTCTATTTCAGTTCCTGGTGCCCCTTTAATACCTGAGCCATATATTTTATATTTTTCCTTTCTAAGTTTGATAGGCTTCTTCAGAACGCTCTTCATGAGACTTAACCAGAGAATAAAGTCTCTGCTGGACTTTTTTGAGCTTCCTTTGTCAATGCAATTAATATAAATCTCTTTACCTTAGACTACGCTAGACTCTTCAAACAAGGGCTAAAAGCAGCCACATTCTCCACCAAAATACCACAAAAACAATCTCTAGGCCACATTCTGAAATTCTTCTCCCCTGAAACCTCGTTGGCCAGGTCTACACAGTTCAAATCAGACTCAGCAACAAAGTCTTCCATATTCCTACAAAGATAGCCCATTAAGCCCTACTTAAAGCATTCCACTGCTTTCCAAAGTCCCAAAATTCACATTCCTCTAAACAAAAGCACGATCCGTCAGGCTTATCACAGAAACATCCCAGTTCCTAGTACTAACTTCGGTCTTCGTCAGGGCTTTACTGCTGTGAATGGACACCACGACCAAGGCAACTCTCATAAGGACAACATTTAATTGGGGCTGGCTTACAGGTACAGAGGTTCAGTCCATTATCATCAAAGCAGGAACATGGCAGCATCCGGGCAGGCATAGCGCAGAAGGAGCTGAGAGTTCTACATCATCTGAAGGCTGCTAGTAGAAGACTCACTTCCACACAGCTAGGGTGAGGGTCTTAATTAACAGCCCACATCCACAGTGACACACCTCCTCCAACAAGGTCACACCTGCTAATAGTGCCACTCTGTGGGTCAAGCACACACAAACCATCACGACCACTTAATGCTCATCTGAAAAACATTCTCGGGAACCCTGAGAAGCATCTCTCCCCTTGTATATGGGAACCCCGTTTTTAGAGGAGGGAAACATCACACTTTTCTATCGGAACAGCTTCTCTTCCTTAGCTAAAGTGATGTATGATTTGAACCTCCCTGAAGAATCTACTCTAAAAGCTGATTATCTGTAGGCTCATCACATCTACGAGATCAGCAATCTTAAGAAGACTAGGTAGCACAATTTACAGCAACATCTTTATCTTTCAGATAATAAACCAAAGTCCTAAGAAAAGTAACCTATCCGAGACCTCTCTGAAGGGGGCAAGGGGCGGGAGGAGTGGGGGAGCTTATGAAACCCATAATTTGAGAAAGGAAGTCAACAGTGAGGACATACATGTAATTCAGTTTATTAACAGCTCTTCCCACTTCAAGTCCAAGTTTATGCATTTCCAGGTGTTCTCAGGAGTAGGTAAACCTTGTTTCTTCCCTGGGAGGCAGATTGCATTGCCCCTCCAGTGTCTCCTCTACTAGGAATTCAAACTAGGAGACAACGCAAAAGGTGCTAAAGCTGTGACTTATTCAAGGAACTTCTCAGGCACACAAGCCCTGTGTTCATACTTTTGCTAAGTGCATTCGGGAGAACTGAGGATGCGGACAAAGAGAGGAAAGAGCGAGCTGTAACCCTGAGTGATCTTTCTTCAGACCCCCCAAGTTCACAGAATCAGAGCAAGGTTATGGGGGAGCTTTACTGTCCCCAAGTCCACCCTGTGAGAAACATCCTTTTGCTTCTTATGGAAAATGTACTCTGTCAACAAAGTCACTAAAGAGCATGACTGAAAGAGCCTCAGGGACATCTGGAAAGATGAGGGTCAGACTCATGGGAGAAGAAAGCAGAGCAGTCAGAAACACCTAGCAATGAAGTCAGCTTCCCTGTGGCCTACCCACTGAGCCATGCAGACTGTCAAGGTCAGAACTCCGTCGATGGCACATGTCAAGCAAACAATTGGTCAGTTATTTCTCCAACAAGGTGAAATGACACAATGTAAACCAGATTAAATTGTATTAAAGGCAGGCTTATTGGGAAGCTGCTCTCAGGGGAGTGAGTTCACTGGCCCCAAGGACCAAGGACAGGCAAGTCACCACGGGGGTCGGGGGTGGGGTGCCGGATAAGGGGGAGGGAGAGAGAGAGAGAGAGAGAGAGAGAGAGAGAGAGAGAGAGAGAGAGAGAGAGAGCAAAATGTTTGAATTATATAGGGAAGAGACTCAGGAGGACGGGAAGCCCAGCCCTTGAGCTAGAAAATTCAAGGTTGGGGGCAGGGTATGCCAGGTAGGGACTGAAGGATTCTGGGAGAACCTGGAGGCCAGGTCTGCTTTGGTGTGTAAAATAGGCACCTCAGTCCCTTGTCCTGGGGATGAAACCAAACACATCTATTTTCTCCTTAAACTCACAGCAATATGAATTTTTTTTTATTCTGTTTGTTTTTATGAAGCACAGTTTCTCTGTGTAGCCCTGGCCATCCTGGAACTCACTCTGTAGACCAGGCTGGCCAAATTAAGGGATGTGCCTGCCTCTGCCTCCAGAGTCCTGGGATTAAGGGCTTGTTCCACCAAGCCCTTTTTATATATTGACTAACATACTAACTTATCTCTCTTTCTAGTTTAAGTTTTGTTGTTGTTGTATTATAACAGGCTCTGGATATAGGGAGCCCTGACTGTATAGGGAGCCCTGACTGTACTCTCTATAGCCCATACTGATCTTGAACTCTTAGCCATCACACTGCCACAGCCTCCCTCCTGGCTTATCTTTATCCTTTATTCTTTGATCTCTCTACCTTAATTACTAGGGGATAATTTTCAGATTTTTTTTTAAGTTAAATACCTTCAGAAAGCTAGGAATGATCCTCAACCATAAAAGTATATTTTCATCAAAGGCTATAACAGAAGTGTCCAGTATGAATGATGAGAAGATACTGACGTGCCCAGGGCTCCTCCTGGTTTTCTTCTACAGAGACCATTTCTACTGAGGTTCCAGGTAACTCCCATCCCTTAAGACAAGGATTCTCAAAGACCAACGGCAGTAGCAGCTGCAGGAACTCAAACCAATTGGGATGCAAATTCTCAGGTAATACAGAATCAACTAGTTAGGCAGCGTCAGAGTACTGCCCAGTTTTAAGATCAAGTTCCACTTTTCTCTGCAGTAGGATGCCCTGAGACCACTCGCTAGGCTTCAAAGCAACTCCATTTTTTGCTGCACAGCAATCCAGCTTCAGATGCATTTACGTTATCCCAAGTCCCTCGGGGCATAGCATGGCCAAAGCATCAAAGAACTGAGATTTTCAGGGTAACCTGAAGGAACACCTTAGGCCAGGGAAAATCTCCACCCCCAGGCAACTCCTGTTCCTCCGCAAAATAAATTTAGCAAGACAATATAGCAATGGCTAGGTCCTCGGAAATGGGAAAGAGGCTGTTAACATTCCCTCGGAGGAAGGGTGATTAGACCAGACCCTCCCCAGATTTTCCCTGCCACTTCCCCCAACCTCCAACTTCACAGGGATTTAGGGGGTGCTATGAAGAAGGAGGTTGGTCAAGAGTAGGGGTCTAGTGACCCAGAAGGCTGTGATTCACTCTACTTCTTGTAAATGTCCCTCAATAAACACACTGGTTCACCCAGCTGGCCTGGTCACTACGGTGGTCAATGTCTTTCCTATCTGGAATAAATAGACATTTTTTTTTTTACATTATCCCAAGAAGATTCACAAGAAAATGCAATTGATGAAATGAATATTAATTATATAGTTTTAAAGATCAGGGAAGAAGATGCATGTCTGCTAATATTAAACTTCATTGCAGACCCAGCATGATAAGGGTTGATGAAGCATCTTTTAAGGGCAATGCTTATCCTTAAAATTGCTATGATGGGATGCAGTTCATGTTCCTTGCAAACTTCAGAATGACCCATGACATGGTACCCTTGGCATTTCTAAAGTAGGGCATGGCAACCCATAACCGGGAGGGGGGTCAGAGTAGTTCTTAGAATTGAGGAAAGCCTCAGGGCTCTAGAATCTTCCATAAGAAAAGCTTTTGTGAGGAATATGACATCTCCACCAGAGCAGCAGGTAGTTGGTTTTTTGTTTGTTTGTTTTTGCCCCCCCCCCCCCAAACACTGTAATGCAAAGCTAAATGGTCAACGAGAAACTGCAGAAACCACAAAGGTGTTGGGAAATTCATCATGAGAAGGAAGGTCCTATGCTTCACGCCAGCCAAGGACTTTAGGGGTGGAGGGGGCGGGGCTTGCAGCTGCAAACAAAGTCTTGACCAAGATTTAAAAAAAAAAAAAAAAAAAGAACAAGGCTTAAACTTTAAGATCAAGAGTTCAGAGACAAATTTCATTAGCCATGTCCTGCTCCAAACACAGCCAAGGCCCCTAAGACTGAAGGATTTCCAAAACAAAAAACAAAAAGCATGCAATCTCAACCTCACACTTAGGTGAGAAGTGAGTTGAGCTTAAGGAAATTTTATCATCCACAAAATGTAGGGGTGAGGGAGGGGTCTAAAAATGTTCTAAAAGTTACATCTCAATCAGCAAGTTAGGGGGAAATATCCTGAAGGAGGATGACAAGAAAAAAAAAATGGCCTGGAGAAGACCAATGAGCAATCTCTTTGGAAAACCAGGACACAGAAGAAAATGATATACAGCAATTAACGGAGAGTCGATGGAGGGCGAGATCAAAGATGGGTGATAAGACATGCATGAGATGAAAGGGAGCTGGCAGCTAAAGAAAGAAACCGATGACACAAATAATACCACTGTAGAGCTAATAAATATATTAAAGTTATAAGAGGAATAATCCACAAACCAAAAACAAAGTTGATGATGTGGAAAACAGTCTTCAGAACAGTACGCGGAAGGCAGAGAGGGACGAGCAGATGAAAGCAGGTAGGAAAAGATGACAGATAAGGGCTGAACACAAAGATCCAACACACAGATGAAAGTATGCTGGAAGCCGACAGCAAAGCAAAACAAAATACACTCAGATCTGGGATAGAAAATACTTAGGACAACAGAGTGGCTGATGTTCCCCGGAAGAGGAAGAGAGAATTCTCAGCACTGAGACATGCTATGACCAGGATTTCAAAGGGTGAGCTAATAACATTGGGACATATAGGGAAAATGCTAAGTGGCCTTTGTGGTTTTCACAGAGGGATTTAGCAATGGCCAACATCAAGGCAGTGTCTATGAAGGGTTAAGAAAGAGAATTAAGACTCAATCGTCAGTCCTAACAGTTCCTATAATCTCAGTGCCCAGTAAGTGGAATAAGGAAAATCACAAGGTTAAGTCCATTCTCCACTCTATAGCAAGTCTGAGGTCAGCCTGGGATAATGAGGTCCTAAAATTAAAAAATAAAAAGGAAAATAAATAAGCAATTACATGAAACTTCAAATTGAAGTACAGATACCTTAGTCAAGGTTAACTTCTAATTGGTAATAAAATAAAAACAATTACATAACTTTCAATTGCTGGAGGGAGCAAATCGAAGACCATGTGGATGATCTGTAAATGCAGAAGACAAAGGAGACCCAGCAGAAACATGAGAACACCCATGACTGATCAAGGGCAAATGCGCATGCTCTATGGATCTGAGGGAACTGGATCACCCCTCCTTTGGAAAATGTCTCTGGGTAGATGGAAAACTAAATCTTTAATTGTGTTTTGCTTACAGAAGACATGCACATAGGCAAAGGACACAGAGTTTGAGTGTGATGACATGATCGAGAAGATACCAAGCAAAATAATAAGGAGAGAGTTTCTCCTTAGTATTAGTCAGGGCTAAATCAAGACAGAAGCTCTCTGGATGGCAAAGACAAACCCTTGATAGCATAAGAGAACAATCCACTGTGAAGAGTTATAATGAATATCTGTGTCCACTTAACAGCACCAAGAGACACCAAAACAATGGCAACAGACACAAGACAGAGGCCCGAGCATTGAATAGACTAAATGGAGACAGACAACTAAGGATATAATTAATATCATTAACAAAATTGAGTTAAGAGAGACATTTTACATTTTAGATCCCAGAAATAGAAATCGTACTTTTGTGTTTTTCAAGTATCTGTGGAATATTTACAGAGGTTTTCAAGTGCCCACCGATGCTTCCCAAGGTCCTTAATGCCCAAATGGAGAGATAATGAATTACAAATAGAAAAGAGTCTATTGTTTCTATTCACAGTACAATAAAGCTGGAGGGGTGGGGTGGGGGGGAAGAAGGCAGATTTCTAAGCACTTGGGGAATTTTTTAAAATATTCTACTGAATAATTTCTCAGATAATCACAAAATCTGAACAGCAGACTCTAACTTTTAAAAGGGTACATACCTAAATGTGGAATTTGGCAAAGAACAGTTATAACTTAAGAGGACATTTTTTAGTTATATCAAAATTATAAATTAAACTATAACAGGCCTGGGGGTGTAGCTCAGTTAACAGAATACAGGCCTAGGATGCATGAAGCCCTGGGTTCGTCCCAATACCACAGAAATGGATTTGGTGGCATCCGCCTGTATCCCCAAAACCTAGTGGTAAAGAAAGAAGGATCGATCGACAGTTCAAGATCTTCCTTGGCTACAAAAGACTCACAACGTAATATGAATAAATAAGTTTAAAAAATAGAAATAAAGTTTCTTAAAGCAAAACTACTACTAAAATGATTCAAAGACTTAGCATGTATAAAAGGCAGGGGGTGGGGGGCCAGAAGTCAAAATTCAACCAGGTGTGGTGGCATACATCTTTAATCCCTGCACCTGAGCAGCAGAGGCAAGTGGCCTTCTGTAAGGCCAGGCAGGACTGCATAGTGAATTCCTGCCTCTAAAACAAAACATCAAAAAAGCAAATACTGACAAGACTTAGTAAGTGTATTATTTAAACTCATATAAAACTAATTAAAATGAAATTAAAACAAAGGAGAGCCTAATTAAAATTAAAAAGGAGCAGAGCAAAACACAAATTCACAAGATTAAGGTAGGTACAAATGGAAGGGAAGCACAGTCATTTAAGTTACAATGCTTAAGTTATGACAATTTACCTAATATAATTGTCTAGAAACTTGGAGATTATCAAAATTAATTGATAAAGGGACACCCTACTCTGTCCCTACACACACACACACACACACACATACACACACACACACACACACACACACACACACACACAGTAAAACTAAGAAAGAGTTGAAAAGCTTAGGTTTAAGAAACAATAGAATTAGTAAACCAGACACTTGTCAAACTGCCTGGCCTATTTCCAGGATCCTTACCAAAGTGACTTCCAGAGACAGTGTGAAGAAGCCCTCAAAACTCAGTTTCAACTGACAATAGTGGCTTGATTAGGACTGGGTGTGGTGGCTCCAGGCCAGTAATCCTAGTACTGGAGAGGCTGAGGTAGGTGGATCTTGGTGGTTTGAGGCTGGTCTCATCTTCATTAGTGAATTTCAGGCCAGCCAGAGATATAATAACATCTTGTCTCACAAATACAAAAGGTCAGCCAATGCCTTCTCCAAATATTGAGGAAAATATTGTTATTTTAAAATAATACCCGGCAACCTATTTACAGGACTGTCACTCCATGCTGAAGTGGGGTGCTGTAATAAAGAGGCTAGTATTTTAATATAGGGAGTCCATCAAGGCTATTTGAAATGAAAAGACAATTTGTTCAATACAGAAAAGGCTGGGGACACCTGATAAACTTTAAACTCAGCACCATACTTAATAATTAAAGTAGGAAAACTCCCAGCTTAAGAATAAAATTTGAAAAAAAAAAATTTCAGGTCAAAACCCAGCCAAGTAATCAGACTATGGTGGCCTATGCGGGAACCAAGGAGGCAGACGCTGTGGGATCAGGAGGTCAAGGTCAGCTCCTTGCTAAGCAGTGATTTTTGAGGTTATTGAGAGCTCCAGGAGATCCATTCTCCAGCAAACAAGAGTAGATAAAAGAAAGCAGAACAAATTCCACAGCCAGCGCCTACAGGTCCCGGGAGTGCTGGCCAGCACATTTGTTTAAGAAAACAGAAAGTTTAGTGGGGGAAGGACAGAGAGCTACCTGGGTTTAGTCCCAGGAAATGATGCTTCCATTCAATGAAATGAGTTCAAGATTTACTGCTTAAGATAAAGTGAAATAAAATACAATACAGAGTAATTGGGTAGGAAGATTGACCACCAAGGAATTTCAACTCCTCTTTTAGAGTTTCTCCTCCACCTACATTCCTTTGACAACTCTACCTCCGGATCTTTAATGGCTTCATTATCTCAGGTAATCTGTATTCAGGAATTTTCTAACGCTAGCCTAAGGTCATGGAGATGATTTCCAATGGCTACCTGTTCAGCCTCAAGTCTCAATCAGCAGGTTGCTACAATTCATTGAAAAGCCTTTGGCTTCTTTCTGGGAGAAAAATAGCTAGGTTCTAGTTTCATCTTCCAGAGACTTCAGAGAGTAGAAGGAAAACTGGCCAGAGTTCAACCCCATTCGTTTTCCTTTAGTGACAGGGTAAAAGTTTGAGACTTCTCCTTCAAAGGTGCTTTGCATAACCTTCAATGGGTGCCTCCCCCAGCAATGCAGATGTTTAAAGAGCAGCTTCTGTCTTCCACTCTGTGCTGTCTGATTCTGAAAAAGGTGTCCATTTTCCATGGGTCTTGGTCAGGACCTCCCGACACTCCTTTCCCTATTCCCTTCCTGCCACAGTGGAAAGTATACTCCCATTTCCCATCAGAGATTGATCACCACTGGATGTGGGCTCTAGTTCCATGACTGCTTCATCTGGAATCTCCCAACAGAAGATAGCCTCAGAATCCTTGGCTTGGTTCTCACCTCCATAACCTATCAACTCTTTGCAAAGCTTGAAATTCTCCAAACCTCTATATCCTCACTTATACAAAGTGACCCCTGTATTACAGGGCTGTTGTATGTCATGATCTGGATAACAAACATATGACCTGGATAACAACTGTAACGCCTGTAGCATCATTCTCTGGCATAGGTAAAGACTTACTTAAAACAGTTGGCATGATTGCTATTAACTCTTTTTATAAGACTGCTTTTGTGCTCCTTGGGTTCCAAATCTCTACATCTGCCAGGGTCAGGAACGACCAACCTTCTTAAGAAGAATGGTAAGACAGTCCGACTTCAAATCCTTGTGAAACCATTGTCTAGGCGGTACACTCCACCAAAGCCCACGTTTTCCTTGAACTAATTTCCTTCCTCGGACACCTGGACACCTGCAACTCTCCATACTTAGCAGTCACCCCAGCACCTTCAGTTTACGAGGTTCCTTCAGACCCAGTTTAGAGCAGAACCTCTCAACCTCAGCACTGCCTTGACACCAGAAGCCATATCACGGATTTAAAGAACCTCGTGCACACTAAACATAAACATGGGCTCCAAGGGAACTTCTTCCCCAAAGATGCTTATGTGTTGGGGAAGGCTCCCGGCACCTTAAAACGGACAAACTGTGTTTTGTATGTGTGTGGAAGGGAGGTGCGGGGTGAGGGCATGGTGGAGACACAAGGGTAAGGTCCCATCTGGCCATGAATCAGAGGCCTGGTGGCTCAGGGCTATTCCAGGGCAGATCAGCAAAGCCTTTCTGAGGCCTTGTTCCCTGTTCTCAAGGACAAGTCATGTCCCTCCCTCATCTCAATGCCACCCTTGTCTCAAGACTTGAGACACATTTGGCAGTGTGGGACTTAATGATATGTTTCTACCTCTGTCCTCCTTTTTTTTTTTTTTTTTTTTCTATCTTTGTGCACATTACTCTCTGCTCCTGCCTCTAGCAATGACATTTCAGACAAAGGGTATCCTTACAAAATGTAACTTTCACTAATAAGACAGGACTGCATTCCAGGAGACTAGTGTATTTGGAGGATGAGAATTATCGGGGCTGAAAAGAACTAGTAACAGTTTATTTCTATGGAATCACTCAAGACACACTAAGTCCTTAAAAGATTCACGTATTAAATTAAAAATGAGGTCACTGATGGCCAAGGCTCAATGTAGGCAAAGCTCGGGTCACCATAGACCAAGCACCTAGCTCCTTCATTCCACAGTCTTTTCCTTCAAGAATTTGTAATTTGGAAAATACAAAATATAGTCTTCTACTATTTAAACTACAACAATATATGCTAGTGGATAAAAACTTGGAAGTCACGGGCCCCAAACCCTGAACAGCAAGGCCTTCTGCATGGAGTTGAAAAGCACTTTCCCTTTGTCTGAATTCCAGCTTCTATAATGTTTGTAAGTTTTTATTAGTGTGTGGGTTTTACAAGCTGGAAAACGTTTTTAAAGTTTAAGTGTTTCCACTAAGAACTAGGAAAGCAAGCTAACTCATCTCTCTATTAAAAAGAAACCAAATAAACAAAAAAACCAACCAACTTCCTCCAGGTCCACACATGGCTGTCGGCCCACACTTTAGAGAATGTGGGGGTATGTGATCACTTTGGTGCTTAAATACTTTATGAGTTCACACAATAATAAGGTCATGTGACCAAAATGGCACAGCCAAGACTGACCACAGAACACTAACTGCCTATTAGCAGATGGACCAACCTCAGTGTTCTGCTAGCCATCTTCATAACCCACATCAGATGTGTCTCCTAAGGAGATCAGGGGGTGGAGAAGGAAGACTTATTTAGCTTCTGTTGTTTACAATCTTTTGTTTACTCCAGTAACTGACCTTGTATTTCACACTCTTACTGCGTATGGGAGGGCACCGTCCCCCACAGTTCTTGTGGGACCATATACTTTATTAACCCTCCCTCAAAACACATGGAAACACCTTAAATGTCTCTCCAGGAAATCCGAAAGGCAGTGCTACCCTCAAAAGATAGGTGAGATAGCAGACACGCTCACCTCATTCCACAAGTGAGGTCCTGAAACCAAGATGGGAAAATGTGAGACTCAGTGAGGTAAAGTCTGACTTTGAAGTGTCTTGTCATGGCCAAGGCCTAACCCATCTCACATTTAGATGGTGAAGAGGGAATCTTTGACCCAGAGTTCTGTGCTTTCATTAAAAATGAAAATTTAAAAAAAAAAACACACACACACACACAATCATTTTGAATTGAGCCCAGACAAATGCACTATTGATTGGTTGCTAAGTGCCTACACCATTCCCTTATGGAATATTTGTGTGCCTACCAGAAAGAATCTAGGCATAGAATTTTTCTCTAAAAGAAGTATGATGAAGGAGACAAAGACTGGTTTAAGGTGTGCCTTTTCTGATAAGTTAAAAATATAATGAAGCTATGGTTAACATACAAAAATTAGCAAATGAAGAAATCCGAGGACTCTAAAATGAAATATAGATTGTTCTTGTAATACAAAGACAGAGAGAGGTGCCAATCCAGGCACTTGGGAAAAGAAGCAACGTGAGTTAAGGTAAGAAGGGCGGGTCTAATACTGAGTACCTTGGAGGCTGGGTATGAGTACACACCTATAGTGCCAGCAAATGAGAGATGAAGGTAAGAGAATCAAAACCAACCTTGTGAGTCAAAGCCAGATGCTATCCAAAAATAACAACCAAAACCTAAAACCAAACACCAGCACCAGCAGGATGTTCTGAAAAGGCAGAAAGAAGATCCCGGTAGCCTGTGGTACTGGGTGCCTTTAATCACAGCATTTGGGAGGCACAGGCAAGTCGATCTCCAAGTTCAAGACCAGCCTGATCTACAGAGTGAGTTCCAGGATAGCCAAAGTTACCCAGAGAAAGTCGGTCTAGAATAACCAAAAGCTAAACCAAACCAACCAAACAAAAACCCCCTAAGATTCTAGCTAGGTCTTTAGCAAAGAACACTAATAGAATCTCATCCTAGCTCCACCTACCATCTTGACTTCAGGCAAGGTACAAAAGAGCTGTTTCCTCACCTGTAGAGCAGGACTGAAGAAGATATCGTCAATGTAGTCTCAAATGTCAGTCTCCTCTGCCATCCTTGCTTTGGAGAGCAACAGGGAACACTTAGCAGTCTTCATCAGAGGAACATAATATAATGTCACCTGTGTCCTGGAGATTAAAGGACACATTATGGAGGACTTCTAGAGGAAGGGAGGGTGGTGCGACACAGCCGCAAAGGCAGTTGCTGAGACCAGTGTCTATCCATGAGATAAAATAAGTCTGGGCTGGGAAGGTGCACTAGGGTGAAGAAGAGAGGTCACGCCTGCAGGATATTTAGAAGGGAGGATAGACAGAAGCTAACACTGGATGAACTCCATCTGACAACCAGGTCACCACTTTCTGACCGGTCCAGAGTAACTAATGAAATGTGGCCGGGCTTGATTTTTTTAAAAAACGCATGTCAAGCATAGTATGTTCTTTGTGATAGAAGGAAATGAATTTTAAAAGATAGTTTAAAATAATTCAGACAGTTAGTCAAAAGTGCACTGGCCTATGAAAACTACATTCTCATGTATTTCCTATTTAACTAGAGAGCAAAAGACATAAGCCAGCATTGCCTCACAGAAGCAGTATAAGGTACAACACACACACACACACACACACACACACACACACACACACACTTTTAAATTTTCTAGGAGCCAGAAACAAGTGCAATTATCCAAAGATATTATTTCATCAATCAATATAAAAATGTACAAAGATATTTTCTTTTCCTAGTAGGTTTCACACTTCGGTGTATTTCAGACTTAGAACAGCACATCTACTCAGACCTAGCACATTTCAAGTGCCTAACGGACACCAGCAGGATGTAGCTCAGGGCTACCATATGACTATCATAGACTGACAGCCTTAAAGGATCCTCTTGAACATGGTACTTATTCTAGAGTTTTCATGGGCACTCACCTGTGGTCGTCACCTCAGGCAGCTAAACATCTGGAGAGAATTAAAACGTTAATCTAATCACATCTGGTGATCGAATAACAGCCCTGGAAAACTTTTTCGTTCTCCTTAAGAATGAGCAAATAATTGGGATCCTGTCTACCTAGAAAAGAATGGCATTTCATCTTATGGACATTGACCTCTTACTTTTATGTATCCTCTGGAGCCATGATACAAAGGTCTTTTCCGATGTGTAATGTACACGACCACTGCATTGCCTAGTCGGATATTTTCAAAAGGTGCCAAACCCTAATGCCCATCCGACTGAAAACAATCTTCAGCCAACAGGAGTTGCCTCGATTAACACCTGGCTTGATTAGCAGCGCTCATCTTGGTCATCAGGACCAGAGTCTGAATGCAGTCATTCCCACATAACAACTGCTTGAGTTTGTATTATTATTGATTGAGGGCAGAGATGGGGATGGGGTTGAGACCAGCTCTCACTTTATAACCTTATTCTTCTCTTCCTCTGTCTTCCAAGTGCTGAGATTACAGGCTTGAGCCTGCATGCCCTCCCTGCCAGCTGCCTTGATGAAACAGGTTAAGTGCTCTGTGCTTCCGTTTCCTCGCCCGGAAACACTGGTGAATGGAGCAGTCTTTCACAAGGTCCTCGGAAGGATTAAACAAAGTAATATATGAAAATTCTTTGGACACATAATCTTCATCTTTAATTTCAGGGACTTGTTAAACGCTCCAGAAATGCCAGGGCCACATGTCTCAAACTCAAGTAGGTTTCCGGGCAACTTTCCACAGAGTATACAACTAGCCTGGCTACACATGCTCATCTTGACCTATAATCACACATTTGTACCCACGTGCAAGCTACTCAACCTGTCTGAGCCTCTGCTTTCTCTCAGACTACATGGGAGGGACATCTCTCATAAGCTAAGAATAACAACACAGCTGGCTGGGATCATTACAAAATACAGGGAGAATTATACTAGGCAACCAGGACGACAGGTAACCTGGCCAGTAGAAATCTAAGCTAGGCCTGAAAGGTGTCCCATGTCTGTTTTCCCAGCATTCAGGTGGCAGAGGCTAGAGAAGAGCTATAGGATTGAGTTCGCCTCCCTGGGTTACATAGTAAAGCCATGCATCCAAAGAAGAAACAAAGGGAGGAGGGAGGGAGGGAGGGAGGGAAGGAGGGAAGGACGGAGGAGAGGAGGGAGGGAGGGAGGGAACACATTTCTGGTCTCTCCTAAGTATCAGCAGCACATTCTCTTTCTTGTGAGTACACAATCGCTGTCTTCAGACACACTTAAGAGGGCATCAGTTCCCATTACAGATGGTTGTGAGCCACGATGTGGTTGCTGGGAATTAAACTCAGGACCTCTGGAAGAGGTCTCAACCTCTTCAGTGCTCTCAACCTCTGAGCCACCTCTCCAGCCCGCACATGCTCTTTCTTTTCTCCACCTAGGCTCACTTGTTGCTTTAAACACATCAGTTTGGGGGTAACCTGATGGACACCACTTCTGAGAAGACTAAAGGTACAGGGAAACAGTTATGATGCCCACCACCAGCTGTTCCAGGGGGTAACTAGTGCCTTGCCAAATCGTTGCCAGGTTCTTAATCAGCACTCCGATTCCACATAAGCCATGTCAGCTCCCAGCCCCAAGGACTAGTCTGAAGAGCATGGAGATTTCCTTCCATAGTGATACATCCTCACAGGGTTAGAGGATGTCCCCTGAATATCCTCAACTTCCTTTAAAAGTCTAGGAAGCATCTGTCATTTGGGTTTGAATCACCCGTGGTGTACTGGAAAGGCCTGGTCAGAAGATAGGATTTCGGGCTCTGTGCTGGCATTCGACCAGCTCTATGACTTTGGGGAAGTTCCTTGACCCTGCGGTCCACAGAGGGTACTTGTTTCATGGGGTTGCTGTGGACTGGGTATTTATGTAATGAGTCTTGAAAGTCCCTCTTCTCCTTTACGAGACTTGCAAATCAATGTAAGGCGTAGATAGATGTCTCTAAACCTCACTTCCTTCCTCTTATGCTTTGGTAGTGTATTTTTAGGATTTGGAAGATAGAAAAGGATTCTTGCTTTCTATCACCTGTGTCTTCCCCTCTCTTCTCACCCAGCTCCGAAGTCGGTAACCAACTATCCAGACCTCTGAGAGCAGGAAGAGGATGAAGCCAAGGCAACAAGCCTGGGGCCAAGATGACTCATGGCTGTGGAATCCATTAACGGTGGAATGCTCTCTGCCTTTCTCCTCCTTGTCAAGTTTCTGGGTTAGCAAGGTACAGATGACCGATAAAGAATTCAAGTACTTTTCTTTGCAGGTCTGAATTAATTTATACCTGCATACATATATGCACATGCGTGTACTTTCAGATCTACAGAACACACTCTTCTATCAAGTGGTATAAAAACAAAAGCTGACTTGTTAGGAAAAAAAATGTTTGATAAAGTACAGTATATTTTCCAGTTGCCCTTTTCTCCACTGGAGTTTGGTAAATTAAACGTTACAAATTTTCAAATAGGAGTAAAATGTTAAGTATAAGGAGCAAATGAAAAAGTGGATCCTGAAAGTCTGGGAGATTGCCTAGACATTGGATTGTAGCGCTGATGGAAGAACACAACACAGGGCCATGCAGATTGTATGAGGAGGTTAACGATGCTAGACGGTTACGTTTAAAAAAAAATGGTCAAAAGCCTAAAGTTAATAAGGTTGCATTACATGCTCGTGTAGAAAACTACTTAATCTTCTGTCTGAGCTGCTCTTTAGTTAAGTGGGGCTGGGATTACAGAACAAGAGTAAAGGACCTCAAAGGGAACATTCCAAATACCTCGTGCCTGGATTGTCTCACACTGCAGTACATATTAAAATTCTATTAAACCAGCTGCTAATAATTTTCAAATGGCTCATTAGTTCTACCCACGACCTTGGGCCACTACCAATTTCAAACCTTGTCTTCAAGTCTTAATCAACAGCCTTGGATGGAGTCCTCTTCTCGAAATAGCAAATGCATTGTGGGCTGCGTCGATGCTCTTCAGCATCCGCGGACTTGTGTGATATGGAACGTAACCTAAAAACTCCAGTCTTCCGGAAAGACAATAGAGTTCCTTCTCTAAAGAAAGGTGAAAACTAAACTTTTCTCTCTTGTTAAAAAACTAAAACTAAAAACCTTTTTTCTTTAAAAAAAAAAAAGTTCTCTTTTTCTGTTTAGTGACAGAATGCCTAGCTGGGGCTTTCAGGATACTAGAAAATTCTCTTGTATGTGCTTGATCAACAACAGGAATTCATCCAAAGGGAAAAAGAAAGAAAAAAAGTTCCAGGAAAATATACCCTAAGCTCTTTCAGACGACTCTGAGAAAGCGTCACCTTTTCTATAATCAGGGCGTGGAGGGAGGGAGGAAGACCTCGTAAGTGACTTCATTTGCAGATGTGATTTATTGAAGGGACTGAAGACGACTCAGGGAGAGATCAGCACTGGGAGCAGGAGGATGCCAAGACCAAAAGGAATGTCCTTTGCTTGGGCTTGGAAGAGAAAATATTTTTCTCTCTTGTGACTGTCTTAACTTCAGAAGCAGAAGTAAGAAATGTCAATCCACTCAGAGCTTCCCTGGCTCTCCATTTCCATTCTTTCCACCACAGAGAAGGGGAAAGGTGGCCCATTGTGTGTCCCTGCCAACAGGGGTGGGGGGGGGGAGAAGAGGAGGAGGAGGAAGAAGAAACACTGTTTCTTAACTTTCAGAGGACACAGTTAACTCAGAGAAAACAAAAACAGAGATGGTCAGAGATTATTCTGGAATTAAACGTTAGAATTTTTTTTTTAAAGATATCAAGAAAATCTGGGAATTCAAGAAATGTTCAGAATTTCCAGTGGCAAAAAGCAAAGAGGCCTTGTGGTTTATGTAGAAGGAAAATGTTCTGTTTTGCTTTGACTCTTTTTTTTCCTCTTCAGTATCTTTGCTCCGGGAAGAGAACCCTTCTTCCACACAGTGAAAATCCCAATTAACCGCCCCTTTCCTAGAACCTCATCATTTCACTTCTTCAGCCAGATTGTGTCCTACCTCTGTCTTCTTATTAACCCTCGCCAAACTAGCTAAAACTCCTGCGTTCTTGGACTAGCCACATTCTTTGTGAAAAGAGAAAAGAAATTCTTCTCTCAACTTCAAGGATGTATACTCTAAGGATGTATACACTTAGTCTTCAAGAAGAAAGGGGAGAAAGTTGCTTGGCTCATCTCTTTGTTTGCTGTGCTGGCACGTTCCCAGGCAGGAGAATGTGGTAATCTCAAGATAATTGAACAACATAGTTCCTTATTCGCTCCCTACCATGCAATATTGTTTAGCATGACAGCATGATGCAAGTGACATGAGCTTTTAGAGCAGAGGACAAAGGCAGAGAATGACCTGGAGAATTCCGTACCAGAGCATATGCCCTCTGACCTAGTCACATTTGGCTACCCTAAGGCATTCACCAGAGCTCTGAAGACAAGCACGGGTGCATCACTGGGAGTGGGGGATGCCTCGCCGACCCCTCTGGAGCTTAGCTCAACTACAGAATGTATATGTTATGTATATATGTGTGTGTGTGTGTGTGTGTGTGTGTTTACTGAAGCCAGGCATAATAATTCATAATTCATAATCTCAGCACTTAAGAGACAGTCAGGAGGATCCTCATGAGTTTGAAGCCAACTTGGGCTACAGAGAGATTTCCAAGCCACTGAGGGCTACAGAGAAAAACAAAAGCCATGGCTGAGGATAAACAAAGAACAGCAGAGAGATGCGAAGCTAAACTACCTTATGGATCATTTCATGAGGTGACCTGGTACATACCCCTAAAAGGAAGGATTCTGGAAGCTATTTTGGAAAACTACAAGCCAAGAGGCTAGGTCACCAGTATTCCTGGAAGGGGTCTTGCAGAGACTGAGTTTATGATTAGAATTTTTCCCCCCTGTCCACATATGCAGCAAAACTGAAGAGGGCACACAGCGTTGTCAAAGCCAAGAAATCCATTTTTACATTCTTCATTGCCAAAAGAGTGATTCTATCACTGTATATTATAAACTTTGGGGCAGAACCTCATCTAAGAATGTTCAAGTGAGTCTGAGAAAAGTCTAGTCTGGCAATCCAGTGAGCAAACCAGAAAGGTAGCCGAGAAACCCGAGATCCACATGGGAAGACCCTATAACCCAGAATACAAATTCTCAAAGAAACGGTCACACCTATTATTAGTCCAGAGCTGCCATCGTGAGCCCACACCTTATTCACCTGAGCCAAGCAAGTCTGAAAGCATAGCCAGGATGCTGTCCAAGCAGCTTTGAGGGAGTAAATCACCAGCAATTAAAGATGAGATAGAAGCCAAAGAAAATATCCCACAATGTACCACTTCCAGGTGGGCAGTAGGTTATACCTGTGGGTGACTGCAGCCATAGATACTAGAATATGAGGAACGCAGACTAGGTTTTTCATTTCTGTAGAGTCAATATTTACCACAAACCTGGAAAGTAGAAAATGCTCAGTAAATTCCTTTTGGTGGTTGAGGGGCAGGACATAGAGCATCTGCCCAGCATACATCAGGGGCTAGTTTCCAATCCTGCCACAGACTTTAAAAAAAAAAAAAAGACGCAAAATGAATGAAGGAAGGAATGAATGAGAAGGAAAACTAAAGAAGCCTAATGTCTAGCTGTCAATAACAGGGAAAGAGGTTTTCTCTCTTAAAGTAACTAAGAAGAGTCCAGTAAGGCAAGGACATAGAAATACCAGAAATCAAATCCAAGAGCAGGGCAGGAAGAAACACAGCCTGACGACGTTCTCCAGCCTAGCTCCTTTTTAACCAGGCATCCTTGTACACGTACTACATCCTATTGCTAGCACTGATTTCTGATCCTAAAGACCGCAGCATCCGCAACCACGGCCTGAGCTTGTTAACAATCACAGCCCTCCAAACTCCAGGAACACATGGGAGCTAAGAGACACCAGAGTTTTACAAGGTAAACGGGGCCAACAACTTTGGAGGCCTCTCCTTTAAAAGAGGTGGGCAGGACAGGTGTGTACCCGAGGCGGATGCACCGACTTCCACCTCGGTGCCCCATTAGGCCAATACTTTGCAAAACCAGGTGTGCACAATTTGCTTATTAAAGTTCTCACCCTGGGGCAACTGACAAGACTCATCAGTCCTGGAAGACAAGTGCTGTGACCCCAAGGCAAGTTAAAGCACATCCAGAATATTTTAAACTAGAAAGGGAATCTTCTTGTTAAAGTGAACAGGAATCATTCCAGCGAAGACGGGGCAGGAAGGGAAAGGAATTAAGAGTGGTTTATTCCCAGTTTATTTATTTATTATTATTATTGTTGTTGTTGTTGTTTTTTGAGCTAGGGTTTCTCTGTATAGCCCTGGCTGTACTGGAACTCATTCTGTAGACCAGGCTGGCCTCGAACTCAGAAATCCGCCTGCCTCTGCCTCCCGAGTGCTGGGATTAAAGGCTTGTGCCACCACGCCCAGCTTTATTCCCAGTTTTGTAAAAAAAATTATACCACTGTCATCCAAAACTGAGACTCAAGGAATGATCAAGAGGAGGGGAAAAAAAAAAAAGAGCTGTATCTATGATTTTGCAATTAGTATTTCACCAGAAGGCACAAGTCCTCCAAGGTTTTTGAATGAACATGTTGTTGCTATTTTGGTTTTCTGAGATAAGGCGTCATTCTATAGTCCAGGCTGACCTGGACCTCACTATGTAGGCTCAGGATAACCTTGAACTCACAATCATCTTCCCACATCAGCCTCCAGAGTTCTGTGATTGCTGGTGTGAGCCATCACCACACTCAGCTTGAGCCAAAATGCTTAAACACCAAGACTGCTCAGAAATCTGGCTTAACTCTCTTCCTTGGCTGCAGAGAAAATGAGAAACATGGAGAAGCCAGTGGAAATAGACCTCAGTGGCATTGCTAGGACAGCGGTTCTCAACCTTCTTCCTAAAGCTAGGACCCTTTAATACAGTTCCTCATAGTTTGGTGACGCCCAATTATAACATTAATTTTGTTGCTACTCCATAACTGTAAATTTGCTTCTGTTATGAATCGCAATGTAAATATCTGTTTTCCAGTGGTCTTAGGTGATCAGACCCCTGTGAAAGGGTCATTCGACCCAGAGGGGTCAAGACCCACAGGTTAAGAGCTACTGGTCTTCGGCAAGTGCCTGATGCTGAAGACACCAAATAAATGAACACATGATTAAACAAACAGCCAAATGGGCCAAATGGACACACCTCAGTTAGAAATAACTGAGGCTCTTTCTGCTGTTATCAGCAGTAGCACTCATCTCTAATTCGACATTAATGGATAGCTCTACCTGGATTGCTCCTTCCCTGCTCAACACTAACCCTACTCAGGCCAAAGTATTATCAGTTAAGACTTAAGGGGATAAGCGTGACTTTTCGGGTGGTAGGTATCCTGGAGGCTAAATAAAGTCTACATTTACAGAGCAATTATCACACAGGTTTACATTGTTCTAGATTACTAAAAACCCACAGTTCCCCAGACTGCCAGGCACATAGCTCCTCTACATCTGTTCTCACAGCACGTCATCTCTGGAAGTTTGGCAAGGGCTCCAAAATTATATCTAATGTCTTATGAGGGTCTGGTTTCAAGAAAAATCCCTGACCAAAGATTTTTTCCCCCATCTAAACTGATGGACTACATTATGCTAAGGATAACCCCAAAGGGCCTTCTCAATCCCGGCTCTATCATTCTAACTACATAAAATTTATAGATTCTAGTATGCTGTAAAGCAATCATCTTCCCTGTGAACTTCTTGATCAACACTTGACTTGTCTCATTAAAGTAAATTAGGAGAGAGAAAGGAGAGAGTGCACAATGAGCGCTTGACTTTGTCCAACATCCTGAGAGGTTTTGCTCGGTTTAACAATTTAGGCACCTTCAGCAAATAGCTTCAACGTTCCTTCTAGCTTCTACACCCTGGTCCTGAGAAAATTCCTTGGTGTGGCACTAAGGTCCTAGTTGAGGTATGTTAACTCTAAGCCAGTAGTTCTCAGCCTTCCTAACACTGCAACCCTTTAATACAGTTCCTCATGCTGTGGTGACCCCCCCGCCCCAGCCATAAATTTTTTTCCTTGCCACTTCATTATTGTAATGTTGATACTTTTATGAATAGTAATGTAAATATCTGATATGCAGGATATCTGATATGCCCACTGGTTGAAGACCACTGCTCTAGACCATTCTGACATCTTTCAGCCTTTTCTCCTTTCCACCTACAGGAGAGAATTCAGTAGCTGGCCTATGAGAGCACTCCAGAGAAAGCAGGCAAACTAGACAGCGTGTAGGAATGGTCTCTAAGAAGATGGAAGGCAACAGGGAGCTGGGGAATCCTCAACAACAAAAAACCCCACAGTGAAGGCCATTACAGGTTCAAACCACTACTTACCACTACTTACCATCCATTACCCTGGATAAGTCACAGGGACAAGTTATTCCCAATCAGTTCCTGCTTCCTGATGAAACATTCCGTTTCTCACTTTTAACCATTTGGAAGTGGACTGTCTCCAAGGACATCAAGTGAGAAGGTGTTTTGCTAGGGAGTCAATCTGATTATAAAAGGGACAACAACTGTGGGGATGTGCCACCTCCTGTCATTTATCTTCTCCCACCCACTCAGCCTTCTCTGCTTGATCTTCACTCCCTTCCAACAAGCCCAGACAAAGCACAGAATCCTCCAAATGAAGCTCCAGGCAGTCTCCACTAATCAATCAAAACTGGCATGAGCAATAGAAGCTCTCTGCCAACACAGTTGACGTGGAGTAAGCATGGATCACCAAGGCAGGAAAGTGCAATTGCAGTTCCGGTTTCCCTGGCTGACTTTCCTACACTGTGGACTTTGGACCAATCACTTTAAGCCTTTGCAGAGCTGTAAGCAAACTGAAAGGGCTGGGTGGGACGACTTCACAGGTCCACATAATGAGTTCACATCCAGTACAGATGAGAGTAACTCCTTCCCTTTCGACCCTGTCTCTCCCTTCTGCTTTTCTTAGCTGATACTGCTGTGTATTTGGGGATCAAGGTTTAGAGTGTGCTCACAGTCTATGTCTGGATCCTCAAGGCGGCATCCTGGCATTTTATTTTTAAAACCGGGATCCAGTATCCTTGCCAGCATGCAGTGGCTTGAACCCTGCAAGCTGGATACCCTTGAGTCATTATCAACTTTTGAAATAGGCAGCAAAATTCACACAGCTGAGCAGAAGAAACACTTCAAGCTCTACATTCTGGGATTTACAAAAACATCGTGAAGTCAGGAAAAGATTAAAATCTAAAAAGTGACCTAATGAAGAAGGAACTCCCACCACCTTCTAACCACCCAGCCCTCAGTTCTTTTATTAAGTCACTAATGCTGAAGCAAGAGTCCTTCCGCAGCCTGTCAACCTAAGACCAACAAACCCACTTCCCAGCTATGTGTTATATATTGGTTATTACTTAATGAAACTAATAATTCAAGTTTGTTATCTTATTCAAAATAGGCATCACACACTTCTTAGGCTACTTTGTGCATACATTACCTTTTTCTGGGGGAACCCAAAGCCTCCGTCTATCTAGATGAGGGAACTTCCAAAGACCAAATAGTTAGGAGGAGAGCATGGCTCTCTCTCTGGCATCCTCTCTTTCTCACCAAGTGGTTTACATGAGGACAGGCTTTTGGAGGATAGGTGGGAACTGGAAGCTCTCAGGCATCAACTGGGCTCCAAACCATCAAGCAATCAACATTAGTCTCACTTGCGGGGTGGCCATTTCAAGTTGTCCTGTTCTCAGGTCTTCATAGTCTCATCAGCTCTGCACCATATGCCTAAGGAGTGACCTCATGCAGATTTCTGCTGGGAAATCTGGCATGGGACAGGATCATTTGCCACAGTGATCTGAGTCACAGCTCAGCAACATGTCAGGGTTAACAAGATCACATGTTCAGCTGCCACTTAAAGCCTTGGAGGCACTTCAACCTCTTAACTTGGGTAAGCATTAGGAGCCTAGCAGGTAGTGTCCAACTCCTCAAAATAACTTTAAACTATACTCCCTTCTTGGAAGGTCTTAGCATGCCAAGGACATGACCATGAGTTCCTGGGCTATGATTACTACCTTTCTGTTACTAAAAATGACTGCTAATCAGATAAATTTCCTCAAATTTCTTCTATAAAGTCCTTCTCAGTTGTTTCTCCTGAAACAACATTCTTCCCATCCCCTATGAAACTCTTAGCATTGAAACAAACAGTAGAGAAGAGCCCTTCTCTGATAACACGCATTCTATGGCCAACTCACTGTACTGTGAGCATGGTGTTTTATGGTAAAAGTGTAATAGGTTTAGGGGTAGGGAACATGTAAAAAGGAGCAATCTCCTTTATTCTCCCAGGAAGTCAACTGTCCAGTCCTGTGCCTGAGGGATCTGTTGAGATGAGCGCACAGTACATTCTAGGGAGACAGGCTAGCTCCACCCATTGCTTTGAAGCAGAATCTTCATCTTCCAAAATTACCTCTTACCCTTTGGGGCAAGGTTTACTGAACTGGTCCAGTCAAGTCTCTCCACACTAACCAGCGCAGCTACATATCAGGCATATTATTGGCAAGATCAGGCCTACAACACGCTGCTCTTGGAGCCAGGGTCACTCAGAAATAGGTCAGCTAACAGTGGCTTAATGTAAGAGGCAGCAGCTTCAAACTAGGCTGTTCTGAGGCTACATGGACCAATTCCCTGGTCAACAAGTGTGTCTCTTTATTAATAGAAAAAGAACATGTTTTTTACTTGGGTAGGTCAGTAGCAATTTCTTTGTATTTAGATATTAATGCAATGACCTTCCTTTGTTTCTGCCAAATGGATTAAAATGAAAACCATGTACCGACTTTTCGTTGATGAAGGTGGGTTCTGCTGACACAACCTTCAGGGTGGGAGGGAAGATGGAAAAAATTGAGCCTGACAATGGAGCCTGCCACTGAGACACTAAAGTAACATTCCCCAAACGTGAATCATTCATACCCAGTACCCTTAAGGTGCCCTAGAGGTACTACATTCCTGAGGAAGAAAAGACATAAGCCTATTATTCCACAGCTCCAACAACTATCAGCTATAGTCCTTTGCCCGCTTACTGCATGCAAGCCACTCAAACACAGTGGCTGCATCTCTCTTCCTCCCTGCACAATGACAACTGTGCTCAAGGCCAGTGGGACTCTAAGTCCTACACATCCTCTGCTCCCAGCCTATATATACCCAACGAACCTTAAAGCCTAGTTTCAGTAAACCTTTTTAGTTCTAAGTTCTCAGAATAATTCTGAAGAGCAACCAGGATTAAAAAATCATAATTTTATAGTGATTTTTAAACGGAGGTGCTAACTAACCCTTTCCTTGCCAAGGGCACACGCGCGCACGCACACACACATACACAGAGAGAGAGAGAGAGAGAGAGAGAGAGAGAGAGAGAGAGAGAGAGAGAGAGAGAGATCGCCCGCACACATGGCTCCTCAAACATCATCATCAAGAGCAATGGAGAAAGCACAAAGGTTCTTCACTACCACTCAGATACCCAGTCTAGGCCCATAGATTCTTCACATTCTGAGGTTCTTAAAACAAACCACTGTATGTCTGCTCTGAAAGTTTGCTCATCAGCCCCCATGACTGCTGCCAGCTTCTCTACCCATCTCAAAGACACTAGGGCTGCTATTACCAGGTGTAGTGATGAATAAGACCAAGGAGCCTCAAGACTGAGCTCTGGACTCCAGCCAATGTTCAGACAAGATTTACGAATCCCTTGTAGAGAATATAAAAATAATAACACAAAAAGCCACACCACCTGTCATTAGCCACATCTAATCTAATCCTTCCTTGCAGTGACAGTTCTACTCAGAGCACTCATTGTGCAAGCAAGGCCAACTGAGCTTGGCCTTGCTTGCACAATGAATGAACTAATGATGCAGGCCGGTGTGCAAGGTACTCTGGGAAAATGTACCTCCTTGCAGTGAACTGGGATGACAAGTGGGGATTAAAATAATCGGAAGTAGCAAACAAGCCCGAGAGGAGGAGAATCTTTTCATTTCCATCCATGCTCCGTGCGGCCTTCCTCGCACAGCATCAATGCGGACCCCTGCTTCAGAGAGGCTTTGACTGTCTGCTGCCACCATCGCCTCACTTTAACACATACTTTCTATCAGAGTGCGTTCCAGGAAGCATATGGCAAGAGAACTAGGTCAACCATTAACCAAATAACAGGAAACTGCTCCGCAGCGCACACCCTTCAAAAGCTTGCTTAATGAGCTGGCTCTTCAGAGTATGTCCTTCAGTGAGGTTGGAACGAACAGGATCCATGGGTTTCTTTAATGTGGCAAGGTCACCTGAGTCCTAGAAGGTTTCTGCACAAACTAGACTTTCAGCCATCTAAACCACTGCATCGAAATGTTCAAGAACTAAAGTCAAAGATTCAAAGAAGAATGTTTTCTGAATCCACTTGACTGCCCGCAAAGAACGTCGACTATTAATTCTCCCTGCTTCTGAGCAGCGCTCTGTCAAATTGATAGGAGACACTATATACTCATCCCTTCTTTGCAGAACATTTCTCTCTGTGTTCCTTCAGGCATCTGCACCACCACTCACAGATTCCACAATCCACTTGGACTTAACAGGTCAAACAAAGTCTTAGTGTCATTAAAAACTAGGAATGAGTTTCCTCTAGAACCAATGAAGGGCTGGAATAATTTCATATCCTTGAGTCTTATTTCTTCTGCTCCAGTATATGTGAAGCACAATTAGAACTATCTAACTTAATAATGACCTGAAGGAATGAACACGCTTATAAGCCATTATCCTCAAATTAGCATCCTTCTACAGCTACCAATGACCAATCTTCTCAGCCTCTTTAACCTAGACAGCTAGCCACACATTCTGAATTCTGAGACGTGACGTACTATGGATCTGGAGAGCTGGGTGATTTCCTTCGATGGAGAACTTAAATGTCAAGATAAATCTTCACTAACATTAAGAGCTGTCTGTCTCGTGGGATTTGTGTCAGCAATCTGCCCTCCAGTATCTTCTAGTCTAGTCCCTCGGGTGACCAATATGAAACACAACTAACTGTTGGCCATCAAGCTTTATTTTGCCAAATGTTAACTAACTAATGTTTTCTTTTAAAAAGAGTCATTGAGGTTTCAGGGAACATGATCATAAGCAATAGTGCATCGAGCTAGAAGCCAAAGAAAGGGGGATTCCAAGAGACAAGTAGATTGTTAAGTCTTTCCAATCATGGCTAACCTTATCTTCCATTTCTGTTCTAGTCTTGGGCATTTTCAAGTTTTATTTAAATATGTTAATTAAATGGGTAGCAATAGTCAAAAATAAAACAACAACAACAAAAAACCCTTAATCCAGTCTAAGGAATTAATAAATAATCTATAACAAAATGTTCAAGATAATGCAAACAGGTTGAGTTCTTATTCTCTCTCTTTACAGATGTCTCAGGAGTAGAAGAAAAGGCATTGCTTGACCCTGAAGCCAAGAGTTAAAGGTTTATCATTCTCACCAGGGAGGGCTTCAAGGAGCCTCCAGAAGGGGACTTCATGAGCTACTCAAAGGCATTCTAGTTCCAAACCAGACAGGCACAGCTTAACAACGCTCTCTCTCCTCATCATTTTATAAAAATTTAAGGTTGAGAGGGAAGGGAATTGCTATTTTTTATATGCCCACTATATGTCAGGCTCTGCAGTAGAGATTTATATTCACGATCTCATTTCTTTCCTCCATAAGAACCTTACAAAATACGTTTTCTCTTTCCAGATAAGGAAATTGGGGAATCGTTCACTCAAGGTCAGTTTACTACCGACTGCCTCCGAAGCCTAAGATCTTCTATATACATACCACAGTCCTCACCGCCAAGGTCTTCTTTGAAGGGCTCCAGAATGGTGATAGCAAAGGATTCCCTTCTGTGTGGCCTTCCTCAGGAGTAGCAATCAAAGGCTCATGAAGATGCACTGCCCCCAGATATAACCTCAGAGACCCTTGGAAGCGTTTCTCAGAGTACCCAAACAGATACTGGTACTGAAGGCACAGGGTCTGAGCTGTTCATGAGATCCGAAACAAGATGAACCCAGTGGGTCCTCCTGCCAAGTGCCTGTCCTTACTCATCAGCTGGGGCATGCCAAGACCTCCCTAGAATGACGCAGGAAAGGTCACCAGGGGTGATCCTGTACCCATGAAGATTGCTACAAAGAAACAGCTCAGGATAGAGACAGGCTGATCCTTGGAAGGCTGCCAACATTGTCTCACAGGACTCCAAATTCTTCAACTCCTTGCCTCTATCAACCTCAGAGTGAAGCTCAAGAGGTGTAGAAAGCAGCTGAGAGTCTAAAGATTAAAGGTCCAGGAATCCATGGATCCAATCTGCCTTGGAGGCCACATCTTCACTTTGGCCTCTGGGATTTCCATTGTAACTCTCTAAGGAAACAGAAGGCTTTCCTTTCCAGGTACCCTGAAGTTCTGAAGGCAGACATTTAAACAGGGAAATACTGATGCAGTTCACAGTTATGAAAGACCTAACTTACACCATTAATAAAAACTGACCCTGACAACCACACTCTATGCTAGCAGCTAGTTCCATGGATGCATACCAGAATGGCAGGGCTACTGAAATGTAGAGCTACTGAACGAACAAACTCCAAGTCTGTACTTGGGTTGGGAGATGTGGCTAATTTTAGAAGACAGACTTTGGAAGGGACAGAGCTGGGACTTCTCACTGACTTTGGGTAGCCCTCACACCTACAACTAAGCAGCCCCAAGTCAATGTTTCTCACTCCCCGGGAAAACGAGAGACTTCTCCTTTAGGAGCCTAGGATGATAGCTTTTGAGATGCTTCTGCAGATAACTATCTGAGAGATGTATTTATTCAAAAGAGATGGGAAAATCATTTTGAGCAGGCAGCAGAAATTGAGCGGGCTCCCAGTGACTGCAGACAAGTCTGCCAGCCCCATTCCTATGGATGTCCTAGCACACTCCATACCTCAAATGAACACAAAATACAGTGACAGATATTATTGTTGCTGGGGATCATACAACATGGGGAAATCCACTATTCCAAGAGACAGTAAGTTACTCTCTCCTCATCGCAGACAACTAACAGACAATCCCCCAGACTGTCAGGCAGTGTGCACTCAAGAATGCCAAGGTTTCAGCCCGGTGGGCTGATGTACTTGCTTCTCAGCCTTCAAGTTTAACAGGGGGAAACAATCTACCCCTCCAATTGTGGACGCCTTCGTTCCAGAAGAACTCGACAGCCCTGATGGCTCTCTCCAGCTACACAGCAATTATGTAATTGCTTAGCCTCTGCAGAAGCCCAGGAACCCTCCCGCAGCCTTCTTCTTACGGACTCCAGCTGCAGCACAATGTTCAGAGATGATTGCAGCCTTTGAATGGATGGCCAGTCTCAAAGAGGAGCACAAAGGCACCTACAATGGGATTCCATCTCAAGCACAAAGATGTTCCTGCCTAATGAAGAGCCCTCTCTCTCCTCCGCCCAATCTGTGCAGCAAACTCTTCCCTCTGCCCGCCCCTACATGAGTCTGGACTGTGGCTTACTGTTTATGCTGACAGGTTCGAAAAGAGGCAGAGACACCAGCTGAGGTTTTGCCACGGACCATACCCAGGGTAATCATTTAACACGTAATGTGAAAGCTTCCGAAGGGGACGAGAAGCAAAAGGGGTGGAAAGCATCTCTATAGGCTTCCTGCACTGGCATAAAATGACTGCTTCCTCTCCTTCTGCCAGCTCCAATCCTTCATGTTGACATTACACATCCTGTACTGTAGATCCACCCCCATGCTGCCGCTTGCCCGGCTGAATTATCTCCTGCGTCACAGCGGTGGTAACAGAACTGCTGGCTCGGCAGACCTGAGAGCACCGTTTCCATGTTTAATGCATTCAGCAACTGGACACATTACCAGTGCAGTCAGGGTGACTGGTTTGTGGTCTTCTCAGCAGCCAGTGCAATACTTGACCTAACCTTCTGCTAACCAGATGGTCTGTTTGCCTCTTGGGACCGAACCATTAAACTTTACTTTATTAAATTCCATCCAAATGTGGGGACAGTTTACAGCAGCGTGTCTGGTACATCTCCAACAGGGTTGCTAAGATGAAAATGACCTAAAAATAACTGGAAACTCTACTTCACACCAACAGAGAACAAGATCGTTTGGAGTAAATATTTAAATGCTCTGCCAGATTAGGAAGCATGGCAGTGCTGACTGCATGGTTAGTAAACTGTATTGTGTACACATACACACACACACACACACACACACACACCTTACAAAGCTAAAGACATGAATAAATCTATAGAAAAATCTACTACTCACACCCTGTACGATGTCCCCAGGCTCTTTTAATGTGTCTGAAGACACCATCTCCATTATAATCTCTCAAACAAAGAACCTAAGCACAATTCTGATAGACAGATCCCACATTTCCCAAGGTTGACCATCTAGGCACACCGCCCACGGGCCTGGTACGCAAAAGATATTTCCCGAGTGAGTATAAGTGCAAGTGCAAACTTCTTTAAAGGTAACAACTTCCACATAACAGATCTCATGGCAGTGAAGCCATTAAATTCTTTCCAGCTCTATCATCAGCTCACAGTGAGGCATGGAAACCAGGCCTCCCTCGGCTGACTGGCAAGGAGTAAGTCATCTGCACCAGTCATTGGGTGGCCACTAATTCATCACTGCAAATGAGCTGCAGAAGTGGCCACTTACTGGGCACCTGGCAGGGTGCTGGGTGCTTTACATATGTTATGCCTCTTAGCCTTTCACCAGCAGGAATGGAATTCTCTAAAGATAAGAAACAAAACAAAGAGACTGGGAGCCATTAGGATCCTGACCTGAGGATACAAAGCTAGAAAGTAAAGGACAGATAAGGGCCAACTGCTTTTCTCCCTAGTCACAGGTAAGCAGGGATCCCATCACAGGTAGTTAACTGAATACTTGGGAAGCTAATGGCCCTAACCTAAGGTCCAAGAGAGTAGAAAGCTTTTCTACTCTCAGTCTTTTACGCGTGATAAGTATTTTGAGTTTCAGCACCTACCTTTCCCACCAATATTTCTTAGGGAATTGAGGGCTATTATATATAATGTAGAATATATAATATATGTAATAATACATATTATGTGATAACTACTACCATAACCATGGCTATACCTCCATTCTTTTAGTTTTTGGTCCACCCTCCACGGCTAGCAATTTTTCATCTGGGCCTGGTTCTGCAGGTTTGGGGTACTTGTTGCAAAGCCCAACAAACTGAATTTGATCACCAGACCCACAAAGTGGAAAGTAAATGGAGCTACATACATACATACATACATACATATATACAACCCTTATACATATAAAACAAACCAACCTAAACAAAGTTTTTATGAAAAGGATAATTCCCGCTGATAGGTTTCAAACCTGGGACAAAAGACTCAGGCCGATTTAACATATTAAAGTGGACACTGGCCACCAGGTTCTGCCAGTCTCTACCAGTTACAGGGCATGGCTGGCATGCCTCTATCCTAAACTCTCAAGCCCAGGGGGCTGGGCTGCTCTTCCCTATATAATCCAACCATTTTGGTTACTCACTCTCTTTGTACCTTTGGGTCTCTTAGCTGCAGCACCTGGCTCCCCACTCCCTCCCTTTCCCACTTCTCCCACTTGTGGCACAGTTCAGTCTGGTCATGACCACTCTGAAAACTCTCCCAAATGTTTCTTCCTCTGCCTATGCTCTTCCACATATCTACAATAAACTTTTTCCTCCACTATACCTAGAGGCAGTCATGGCCTTTCTTCTATCTCTCTCTCGTCTCTTTCTATCTATCTTTTCTTTTCTCTTTTCTCTTCTCTTCTTTTTTCTTTTCCTTCCTTCCTTCCTTCCTTCCTTCCTTCCTTCCTTCCTTCCTTCCTTCCTTCCTTCCTTCCCTCCTCTGGTGCTGAAATCCAGGACCAGTCAGTCATGTACCTGTAACTGTAATTTTTTAAAAACCTATTTTAAATGATGTTTTTAAAATGTTTTAACCTCCCTTCTACCCACCCCCCACCACCAGAGGTAGTGGGAAAGAAAGGATTGAGGGGTGGCGGTGGACCTGTTTAGAAAAGTTCTTTGAAGCAACTCCCGTCTGTGTTGCCTGGAAATTGGCGATTCAATTCACAGGTTAGCGGCAGCAGCTCAATCTACTGGCAAACACTTCACAGACACACTAGCAGTCCAGTTCAGTAGAGTTGGGCTAGCAACAGCAGTGACAAGACCTAGCAGAGACAGCCAGGTCTCACCCAGGCTTGAGTCAGCAGGGGGGTCGGGGGGACCAACAGGGACACCAGGAGAAGTTCTCAGCTGTGCCTCTCTCAGGGAAGCGAAGATCAGAGACCCACAAGTGTTGCACAGCTAACTGTACCAGCAAGCCAAGCTCGGTCTCACTCATTCCATGGAGTTCTGTTTCTACCCTCCAAACATCATGTGTCGTCCACGTGCCTTGCCTCAGCACCTGTCTTTCCTCAGTATGTGCAACGGTCTCAGCTGATATCACTCTGTCAATCTGCCTGAGTCCGCAGAAGCAGCCAGAAGCCGCAATACACCATCAGAAGTTTTTTCGTGCATTTCTCTCTATGGAGTCCCAACAAATGCAGCCCAACCACACAATGTAAGGTGGACCAACACATGCATGCTAACAGCAAGAAATCCCTCATCACAGCTCCTTTCATACGCTTGCTTTAGCAGAACGTCTTTCACCTGCAACTGCTTCAACTAAACGTTCCTTTACATGTTTGCCCCAGCAAAATATTATCCAACCAACTTTCCAAAGAACCCTTAAGTTTCTACCTCATGTACCTTTCCTTTATATTCTTTTGTCATTCACCCCCTAAGGTATGCTCTGACCTCTACACACACATACACACACACCACACTGAATGAATGAATGAATGAATGGAAAAACATTATTTAATATCTCATTTACAAGAGTCTCAAACACCAATAACTAAGAACATACCACTTTCTCAGGCTCACAAAGCTCTGGACACAAAGTTTAAATGGTAACCATAAAGTTTTTAAATAAATTTTTATAACTAAAAAGAAAATTCCACTGACATTTGTCTTTCTGGAAAATTCCAGGATGTAAAAAAGGAAGAAAAAAAAACCTTTATGGGTAATTTGCTCTGTGTGTGTGTGTGTGAGAGAGAGAGAGAGAGAGAGAAACAGAGAAAGAGAGAGAGACAAAGAGACAGAGAGATAGAGACTGGGTCTCACTTAGCCCAGGTTAGCCTTGAACTCCTCCTGTTCCTCCTATCAGGAGATTATGGGCATACACTACCACACCTGTGTTGGGTGTTGCTTTTAAATGTGAAAAATCACTATGCAGTTTTACCAAATTCTTCATCTTTGTCACCAACATTTCCCCATCCCACTACCACTACCCTGCCACCAATGAATGTTCAATGGACAAAGCAAAGCAGATAAGGGAAATCGCATAGGGCCCAACCACACCTACCAATGTTTCCTAAGTTTTGAAACATCATCTTCTAGTAAGACACTCTAAAATTAGCCTCCTGTAGCTGACATCTCAAAGCATCTGATATTACAGGACATGGTAAGCCCAAGTAGACTTAGGCTGCTAGAGCAGACATCTGCACAGAGAAAACTCAAAGCATTTCTAACCGAGGTCTTAGGGTAGTGCTCAAACTGGCTTGGAGTTCCCTTCCGTGGGCAAAGCACCAGAGGCAGCCAACCAGGCAATGGAACCTGCACTGCCAGCATTCCCCTTGCAGGAAGTAGAATTTCCATAGCTGGGAAGACATTTTTGTCAGAATAGTTCAAACAGAAAGGTAACGACATCTAAGAAACTCAAAGAACTTCACATTTATAAACACTGTACACTTCCACCTCTCAGGGGACAAACTCTACGAGGTGTGACAGGCAGCCTCTTTACCCTGTGAATGCACTCTTGCCAAGAGGAAATGACATCACTGTCAGTCAGTTTACACCTTTCTCCTGAGGAAGGGTTTGGAAGGTAATGTCTCTTAATTCCAGAACTCAGGAGGCTGAGGCAGAGAAGGCTGCCCTGAGTTCCAGGCTGGCCTAGGTCACCCATGGAGATGCCATGCAGAACAACTGTACCAAGAAAGCCATGGCAACCGTACACTTTTCATGAAGACCTAGAACGGCTGCTGGCTTTCAGAGCACCAGATTACGTTGTAGCTGCACCCTCTGAACAGTTGCCAGCACTAACTGGAAAGCCACAGCAAGAAATAGGAAAGTTCAGAAATGGATGTGGAGGCAAAATACTATACACTGAGTCTAGGGAATGCGGCAGGTGCAGGTAGGTCACCATTTCGGTTTCTCCATTATTGAGAAGTTAACTATCATCCATCAGTGCCCGCCAGAATCCAGCGCTTGAGGACCAGAGAGAAGATGCAATGGTTAAGAACACTTGCTGTTTTACAGAGGATCTGAGTTCAGTCTCCAGTACCTACATAAGGAGGTTCAGCACCTCTAACTGCAATGTCCTCTTCTGGCCTCCATAGGCACCAGGCAGGCAGGCATGCAGGCAGGCACTCACAGGTCCATATAAAGACAAATAATCTTTAGAGAGGAAGAGAACTTAGAAAAGAGTTCTGCCCCTCTCAAATAAACAAACAAACAAACAAACAAACAAATATTTTTGGAGCCCTCATGTTAGTTTTATCATTACCAATAGCATTTGCAGACTGGGTAGGAAACCACAGGATCAAAAAGGTTTAGTGTCTTAGGCAGGACGATACAAGGAAGGGTCAAACTTCAACCTGTACTTACACCATCCAACATGCTGGACTCACTACATACGACTTGCTTTAGGGAGCCCCCTGTACAGAGAAGGGAATTTACACTAGAAAAATTTGTAATGCTGATGTTATAGAAATAGTGATCTCTCTCTCTCTCTCTCTCTCTCTCTCTCTCTCTCACACACACACACACACACACACACACACACACACACACACACACACACACAGAGTCTAGTTGCCAGCTGTTCTTCAGACCTAGGAACTGAGGTCTAGCCACAGTGTACAAATTCCAAGAGCACTGCTTTCCCACGTAACTGTACATGCAAAGAGAAAGGTTGCCAAACGGAGAGTCTGACCCAGTGATCCCGTTTCACAGACATACCCACTTCTGATAAAAGTTGCTGTTTGTATTCCTAGAAATCATTGTCTCTGTTGAGGAGATTAAGCAGCAAATAAAACTGCCTATGAGGGCATACACTCATAGCCTCAACACTCAGGAGGCAGAGGCAGAAGCAACAGAGGCTCAAAGTCATCCTTGGCTACATAGAGTTAAACTCCAGCCAGGGTTACAGGAGACCATGTCTTAAACACCAAACCAAACCACAGCACACAACAAACAATAACCATAGCAAGGAAACTAGGAATTCTTGCTCTCTATCTCTGTCTGTCTACATAAGATGCATATATATCTTACGTAGCCCAGGCTGACCTCAAACTTTCTGTATAGCTTAGGATGACCCTGATCCTTGATCCTCCTCCTTCCTCAGTGCAAAGATTCCCAACACGGGCCACCACATCCAGCTTATGCAGTACAGGGAGAGAATCAAACCCACAGCACTGTGTAAGATGGGCAAGCACCAAGTGAGTGCCACCCAGCCTGGTGTTTTGAAATTGCACGTACATTGACATTAAGTTTCATAAATTTGGGGGAAAAGCAAGGAGTGTCATAAAAAGTTCCCCTCTGGAGTTCCTCAGACCTTGCTGTTGACACGACATTGTTTACAAACAAATGGTCCTCTCACTTTTAAAGCCTGCCTTATAAAGCACACACCACATCTTGTCAGATGAAACACATTAAAGCGGCTGACAGGCTAATATGCTACGAAAAAAACAATCTGGCCAATTTTCAAATTTTTTATGCTTCAAGAATCTCACCTGCTAGTGTATTTATCCTTTTATGTCTTATCTGATGTTTCAAATCTTAAGAATATGTTTTTCTGTAGAAGCCAACACAAGTCAAATAGAGTGTGTGTATGTGTGTGGTTTCAGGCAACATTATACTGACAGGCCTTTCTACAAAGGAAAGGAAGTGATCAAGGGAGGGTCACAAGGGGGGGGGGGATGCCCCATCCTGTGCCAGGTAAGATCACAAAACACTTACCTGTGCTAGGGTCAGCTATGATCATTGCAATTGACGTCTCGAAATGGGGTTATGAATATAATTATTGTGAAGCAGCAATTGGGCAATCACAAGCTAATTAAGCCCACTGACTAGATTATCTTGTTTTCCCTCTAATAATCACATAACATTTAACACTTGCTAATTTCAGGACCTATGGGTGATGTTCATTCATGACTAACAAGCTGCAGCCACTGGTCAGAAAGAGAACGCACCAGGACACAGGGCACTAGGTCAACCAGAGCAGGGATGTATCTCCTGGCCAGCCAACATCTGTTCTTCAGCACCTCTCCACTTCTCAGCCCTACTAAATTACTAACTGGAGGCAAAGCCACGGGGCTGAAAGACTTACTGAACTTACAAGTGGTTAGAAGGACGAAACTCTTGGTCTCTGGAAAGCTCCCTGGTTCCTGTTATCCATATAATGTGCTTTCCCCTTTTCAAGGGTAAGGTTGACTCGGTCTTTGAAAGCGTAGCTTTCTTTTCTTTCTTCCGCAAGATAATCGCTAGTTCCTCTGCCAGGCCTGGGTAGATAAACTTTACCTGTTTGCCTTCCTCACACATGTCCCTAAGCCCCCGTCTCTCCTGCAGTACATGTTGAGCATAGCGACAAATTGAACATCTTAAGCCCAATTGCCGTGGCATCCAGAGATTCATTGACCCAATTCACCTTGCTTTCTTCAAAGCAGGTCCTGAAGGAAGCCTGGGTGGGCTTCTCTCCAAAGAATTAAAAAGACCAAAGAAGTACGTTGCTTGAAGACTGGTCTTTCGAGGTAGGCTGACATGGGAACACAGTCTATGTTGTAGCTCAGTCCCTACTCCTCTCAGTTAGAAATTCTCCCCAAAGAACCAGATGCTCTGCAATAATTTACTTTACCCTCTTCCTGGGTCTCTCTACATAACCCTGGCTGTCTTAGAACTCACTATGTAGACCAGGCTGGCCCTGAACTCACAGAGATCCATCAGCCTCTCTGCCTTCTGAGTACTGCATCTCAGAGTTCTTTATCCAAGCAAACAGTCATTTGAGAATTGGGAATGTAGCTCTGTGGTGAAGTTCCATTCTACTATGTGCGACACCCAACACAGCACAGAGGAAAAGGAAACAATGTCTTGGGTAAGGGTGACTAGTAATTATTTTAATGATGTGAAAATGGCCTTTCCTCGTGCACTTCAAAAACAGGGTGTAAGTTCGCCCTTCTATCGAAGTCATGGCTATGGATCTGTCTGGGCACTACAGTTCTGGTGAGCAGAGCCACAGCGAAGATACCATAAAATTATCACTAGTTGTTTGGGGGGGGGGGGGGCTGATGAGACCAGTCAGCCATTGGTGTCACAGAGCATCCATGGTCCTGATTATGTTAGGAGTGTATGGGCCATCTCTATCTCCATAAGGACAGCCCCTCACTCTGTGAAGAGTATCTGTGATCACCTATAAACATCAACTTCTGTACTATATGGGAACAGTTCAAGAGGAGACAAGCAAGACCAGAACACTCACTGTATCTCTATGGTCTAAGTAGAGAACATGGTGACCACTAGGAGAACAGGGATTAACAGTACCCATATTTTTAAGAGAATCGGCCCCATTCACAAATGACCATTTGCTAACTCTCAAATGTATATGTGTATAAATTCTGACAATATTCTGGTAACCAAAGCCAATACTAAGCATTGATATTTCCAAAAGGGACCCTAAGAGACAGTCATAAGCACTTTAATGAGTTTGGTACAGTTTAAAAATGTGTCCTCCCGCCGGGCATGGTGGCATATGCCTTTTAATCCCAGCACTCGGGAGGCAGAGGCAGGTGGATTTCTGAGTTCGAGGCCAGCCTGGTCTACAGAGTGAGTTCCAGGACAGCCAAGGCTACACAGAGAAACTCTCTCAAAAAACAAACAAACAAACAAAACAGTGTCCTCCCCAAGTGACTCCTACAAGGTCTGTTTGGTCACTCAGAAGACAAAGAGGGTGCTCTTGGTAAAACACTTTCTCAAGTTATTGGAATGGGCTGCCTCCCTCCTCTTAACCAATACATTACAATCAATCAATTTTCCATTATCTGCAGATTCCCTTCCAGAGCACAAAGACTCCTGGCTACTGGAGGAGACAGAGCATCAGGAACATAAGCTATTAGCATATAGGTCAGGTCCTATCAGCAGAGAGCCAAGGCTCTGAAGGACGGTACCTCTCGCGTGAACCCTGGCTCCCTTCCTTCTCAGCTCATGACCCTGGGCAAATTATCTCCCTAACCCTTGGTTGCCTCCACCTCATGAACAATCCCTGGTTCATACTCAATGTTAAACAACTGTTACCTGGCATTAATATCAATTGTGAGCCCATCCAGGAGGGAAATCGCATTTTGAAGGTTTACGTGGTATTCCCGGGCTAAATAGGAGTTGGCAGAATTTTTTGATGACGCAATCATTATTTACTCGGTGTCGTTTTCACTCAACATTAGGACAGACAACATTCAATGGACAGCAGGAAGGGGAGACGCTTTTGTAGCTGAACTCTGACATTCAAGTGGGAATCCCCTCCCCACAGCACCCCTTACCCCCACCCCAGTTACTACTGTTAAATACTAATTAACAGTCTTCAAAGACTATTCAAGGTTGAAACACAGAAACAAAAATAAAAAGGGAGAGATTCTGGTGGGTAAGTGATTATGTGAGCTCTTCCATGATCTCTAGCTGCTGTCTCCCTTAAGATAGCTTCAGTCTGTAGCCCAGAGTTCACATTTTGCCCTAACTGAAGAACTCCTACACTAGGCCCATGACCACCTCCACTGAATGACTCTTGTTCAACTGCTCATTAAATGTTCATAACACAAAAGAATGATGTAACCAGGGATGAGAATGGCTAAAGATCTCGCACCTCAATGGCCTGGTTTAGGATTTTAAAATGCTGAGAGGAGACTGGCTCATCAGCCTGTGGCGAATCAAATGGTTTAACCTCCAAACTGGACACCAGGCAGTGGTCATGGCCCACTCTTTTCCTCTCTGAAATAAGCGGCTCTTTGTCTTTCATTCCTCCTGCTACCCAGAGCGTGGGCTGAGAAGTGCTATGGATAACCTTAGCGGACTATCACATTTTCTGCCCATCAATAATGCAGCTCTTCGCTACAGGGCTCTAGTCTCTGCATCACTCATTTTCCAGGAAAATCCGCAGCAAGCCTACTTAACCAGTTCCCTCAAGTTTCCACCTGCCCTTTATCAAAAAAGGCTGCAAGTGTAACCCAGAAGTTTCATGAACCATCTTCCAGGCCCACCTCTACGGTTTTTTTTCCCAATAGAAACTTACTAAAGAGCGTGTGTGTGTCTTAGCCATTGCTCTTCATATTTCAAATGCAATGGGTACCAAATTACCAAGTCTTTCTCTGCCTGCCTTATTGTTTTCTTAAGAGCAATGCCTCACTTCCCAATGGACAATCCTCTTCTATTTTGACTTGTCAATTACTCCCCTGCCTCACTTCTTTCCCCTTTCCCATCCAAGCAGGCTCTCTTTCCCAGCAAATTTTCACCATATAATTACAGCGATGCTTTAGCCTACTTTTCTGTTAGCTTAACAACCCTGTCTATTTTCTACTTGTGCTGATGTTACTGTCTGCTTCTCTGACGGGCTAATCCATGTATCCTTTCAAGGCCTAACTTCCCCTACCATGATAGCAGCTGGAGCTCTAATTCACAGGTACCTTCCAAAGCTTTTCATTAGCAACAGAAATGAGATGGTTTAGAAACCCATTTCTTAATCGGCAGGTGAGTACTGGAACCTTTGTGCTGCACACATCTTTCAAGCATCCCACATTGTGCCACTGCACAATTCTTTTCTGAGGAATATGGTCCAGTGTGATAGGCACATTTGCAGTGGTAATAGGAAGGAGAATGTGCCCTCTGAGGTAACCAGCTTCCAACCCTCCGCCCCCCACCCCCACCCCACCTCACCTCCGCCCCGCACCCCCACCCCACCCCTGCCTTTGGCATTTCCCAGCTCAAGAGAGAAGCACTCAACAGAAATGAGAAAAACTGAGGAATAATGGCTCTGCCTTCTTACACCTGCACGGGGAAGAGAAGGGAAAATCAGAGTGCCTTAGCGTGTGTTCTGGTTGAACTGGCCAGACAAGGGCTTAGGGAGTGAGTGTGGCCTTCCCCAGCTGGGCTCTGTGGCAGATAAGCCTCTCCACAAATCCTGGGCTTAATTACTTCTGACACAGTTGTCCTACCTGGGCCTCCAGCTCCTTTTATGCTCTAACCAATATGAATCCAAGGTAAGTCTCTGCTTACTCACCTGGGGGCAAATGCTTCTATCCCTTCTAAGTGATCCTAACACATTTAATAAGGATCCACTGGGTCCTGGGAACTGTTTCTTCATTTTCCTTTCATGGATTCTGTTCAAAGTCTCCTCCAATGCCCAGCAAATAACTTTCTGAATTACACAGTCTTCGTCTTCAAATATTTCTTTAAACAAGTGAAAACCCTACTGATCCCTTGCCCCTATGAGCAGGTTCTACCCTTTGAGTGAAGTTGGGTTTAAGTGTGGATAGGCACAGCATTAAGCATCTTATTACTATCAAGAAGCAACAGGCAGTGATCTGAACAAGCAAACACATGAAAGAAAGGAAATCAATACCAAAACACCCATGGGCTTGGCATGAAAAGCAATCTTCCCTTCAACCCTCCAAGAATAACTCAAGAAGAAATGTGTCTAGCTAAGAAGTAGGAAAGGAAGCTTTGAAGATCTCAAGCAAGATGCTCCCTGGAAAAGAGAGGACAGTAGCTGCATCTTCTCCTAGTATGTCATCTTACCCACCCAACTGCCCCAACAATCAACTTTGCATGGGAGCCACCCATCTGAAGACTTCCCCAATCTTAATGGTACAGAGGCCCATGGTCCTTGGCAAGAAAATCAATTTTATGAGAGCACATCCAAGCAGGAATTGTAAATCCAAATCATTTCTGATGGATTTCTCATCCATCAGTTGCATGGTTCAAGGGGGACAGGAATTCAGAAGAGCTTCCTAGTAAGCTGCAGATTCCATCTGGATTCATAAAAGTCCACTTTGCTGTATCGGGAAACTTCTCCTGGGTCTCATAAATCCAGGAGACAGTTCAACTCTGATTATCTTCTTTCCAGTGCCTCTGCTTCCCCAACCCTAAACTTTTTTCTTTTTCCTTTAGCCCTGGCATGCAAACCATGCTGTTTTAACTTCTTTCCTGTTCTCCCAGTTCTTCTGGAACATTTTATTTTCGACAGTCAACTCATTTGGAGGAGTGCCACACTGAGGTTCAACTGTTTACAGCATTTAACTGTGTTTCTGCCAGAAGTCCTGTATCCAGTACTACCATCTCTGGGCTGCCTCGGAGATGAAGAATTTATGCATTTGTTTGGAAGAAGCTTAGAAAATGTGGAAACTTCCAAACACCACTCTTCCTCCTTACAAAATTGCTTGTGCCTGTCCAAGAGGAGACAGACATGGAAACTCATCGCACCCTTTCCAGAGTACTCAGCCCAAGTCATTGGAATGAAGACTGTCTGTTTACTGAGGAAAGGGGAACCAGTCATTCATCTGCGAAAGAGAATTAGGATTCAAAAATATACATAGAAATCGTTTTCTCTCTCTCTCTTTTTGAATGAACAGAGAATACTAGAAATTCACCAGTTACGACTGGATTTCACGTCTTGATCATTCATCAATATTACAAAATGGCATGTCTGGAAGCAGCCAATTTGAATTTGTACCCTGTTGCAAAACAGAACCTCAGAGTCCAATTGTGGACACTTTTGCAAGTTGCAATAGACCCAGACAAATTTCCAAAGAAGGGCATTTGAAAAGTACTTCTAAGCCCTGGATGGTAGAACTAGAGAGGAAAACAGAAAACTTAAAAGAAAAATACAGCTAACAGTTCAGCAGCTAAAGGTTCACTAACAAAACGGGTCTCTGCATTCTTGAGTATCATACCTCAGCTGCAAATCCTGACCTGTTCAATCCAACTAACACCAACACCACCAATAGCACATTCAATGCTCCTGTCCTAAGAGGACAGTTATTGCACAACTACATCCATCAAAGCCTGTTGGGGTAGAGGAAAGGGCATCGGGCTGCAGTGATCCAACCCGCCCTGTGCCCTAGCTAGGCTAGGCTTTGTCACACCTGAACTTCCTGACCTTATGGAAGTCACTTCATGCCCATGTGCCAGTTTCCTCTTGGTTACAGTGAGGGTGATGACGGGTATCTGAGGCATTAAAAAATAAATAAAAATCTAAGGTATAAAAAATACCCAACTTCTAACCTGGAAGTTTTGTCTGGTGAATATTAACTCTTTAATAGTCTTCACTTAAAATGTAAATATCTGTCAATTTTTAGTAACTTTGATGTTAGTTTCTTCTTAAGAAATAATGTTTTTCCCTCCCTGTCACTCCAAACTCCTCAGTTCAGTCACCCCTACAGTTCTTTAAGATTCCACAAAATGCCTCTTTTCCTTTCTTTCTTATTATTTTAAGCAACCTTCCCCAAACTGAGACTTGTGCTATTAAAAGAGCTTAGAGCTTCCCATTTCCTTGCTAGGGCTAAAATTAAACTGTCCATTCCTTAGGGCCCCACATAACATCTGCCAGATGTCTTGGCATATCACACAAGGAGAGAGGAATTTTCTTTTAGCATTATCTATTCTCTTCTCTGTTTTCTCATAATCAATTAATAGGTCACCAACACTCAGATAATGTTTCTCTCAAAGCCATCAACTTCAGAAGCACAGGACTATCACAAGCTACTGTCACAAATATGTACACATATCATCACCTGGCAAATGTCTCAGTTTGCTGAATTTTGTCCGTAGACCAGGGAAACATTCTCCCCCACCCCTCTTTTTTCCCTTTTCCCTGGAACCACCAAAGTTCTGGGGATTGAACTTACGACCTCAGTCTAGCACAGAGCTACAGCCCTAGCTCACTGCAACTTCTTCCGAATCTGTAGCATCCACCTAGTCTCAGACACACAGTCACGGTCGTGTAAATCTCCTCAGATCTGGATTAGTTGCTTATGTGCTTCTTAACCCACGCCTGTAACACTATGAGACAGACAGCACTTCCCGTCTCCAGTTCCTCTGTTCCCAACTTAGAATACTCAAGCCAGACCCATGAATTCTCTTTTGTGTAACTCAGTGAACTGTCTATCTGAAAGATTCACATACCACAGAGAATATAAAGGTTACCTTGCCTAAAACTCTCAACATCAGGAATAACTAAAGGAAGACTAGACCCTATTAAACTCAATCACACATGAAACAAGACTCATCCTCAAAGCCACTTTACCCTCCCTTCTTTGAAGAAAACTGACAAGTGCTCTAAAGCTCATTAATAAACTTGGATCCCTAACTCTACTGTCTTCCCTCAGACACATTAGGGAAAATAGACATGGATTTTTTTTCTAAAAGTTGTCCTCAACACCTGGTGGGGTTAGGGGTAGAATAAGAAGAGTCTTAAGGGAACAAGATCAACGGATCATTAGTAAAGTCAAGAAAAGAAATATTAGTGAATTATGATGACCCAACAGCTATCTCTTGTATGGCAGGAATAATCCTCGTGGACTTGACACCTCACATCAAAAATGATCTCTGAGTTTTGACAGCAAATGAGAAATGTTCAACCTGATCTTGTTTATTCCTTTCATTACGCTTAAATCAAAGTGCTCAATTCAAGTGTGTTGGTCTAGAAAAAAGAAAGAGAGAGAGAGAGAGAGAGAGAGAGAGAGAGAGAGAGAGAGAGAGAGAGAAAGAAAGAAAGAAAGAAAGAAAGAAAGAAAGAAAGAAAGAAAGAAAGAAAGGAAAAAGGGAAGGAAGGAAGGAAGGAAGGAAGGAAGGAAGGAAGGAAGGAAGGAAGGAAGGAAGGAAGGAAAGAAAAAAAAAGAAAAGAAACCATACCCTTAAAAATGATATGGGCCCTACCGTATTGGTTAAGACAATGCACATGCAAGTGTCTTTTAGATTATCAGAATATATTCTCAAACTCCGAAATGCCTATTAGGTACCTCATTCCCCCCTCCCTCCAATTTCCAGATACATTCAACTTTTAACACTATCTGGAGAGGACACCAAATCATTTGATTTCCAAGTAAAAAAATGTGGTGAGTCAGGTTCTGTAGTGACTGGCATTTTTTCACACCCCCACCCAAAACCCTAAAACAAATTAATCATTTGCCCCAGTATTAACAACCATAAAAAGATATCACGAAAGTTTGTTTCAAGATCAACATATTTATGTTTATATAAACACAAGCTAATTAGATGCAAAATTATCTGATAATTACTTGCCCAAATAACTATCTACTGCATTTAAACTTCCAAGCTAAATATGAAGCATTCATATATGCATTACCAAACTTAAATATGCCATGACAATTTAAAAACCAAAGCAATCCAGTCAAAGATAACACTTTAAAATGAAAATTAAAAGGTCTGATTCCAGGGAAGAATTTGTTTTTCTAAGTACTCTTGGAGAAGCCCAGGACTTTAATAAAGGGGCAAAGATCTAAACCTACTATTTTTAAATGAACATACACATCAACTGGAAACCATACATCTTCATCTGTACAACCAGGGTTTTACTTCATTGACCATGGACAATTATCAGCTAAAGAGCCATGTATTTTCCTGTCTCCCTTCACACCCCTCTGAAGAACAATAACCCTCAATTAATGACACAACAGTTTGGTTTAAAAAATGTGATGTTGTCATATACAGCATTGTGCACTTACTGAGTGACATTGCTACCAGCTCCTCAACAGAATATAATTACATCTGGAATCAAAAAACCACTTCAATATGCACAAAAACACTGTAGACAGAAAGAACTTTTCGTTCAAAAATCTGACATCTAATGAGAAAGCAAAGCAAGAAAAAGGCTGGTGTCAGAGGCTCACCAGTGTATCCCTATTTCTGCTGAAGCTGGTACCTTTCTGCATTTCTCCTTAGTTGGAAGCAAGGTCCAATTAGCCCCCTTAGAATCTGTTAATTGGTTCTGAACCTCCTCCAAGTTTTCATCCCTCTGTGAACCCTTCCTCACCCATCTTCAATAGGCCATGCAAAATTCTCCCAACATCTTCCCTCATCCTCAAGATGGCTACCTTAGCTAATGGGAAAGCAACATCTTCATCTTTTGTAAATCCTGAAAGCATTTCAGAATTCAGTTCTTTCCTTGGGTCAACTGCATACAGTCTCTAGAACTAATCTGCGAAGGGCTCCACAGCAGTGTGTATGTGCTAAGGTAGGGCTGCCTCCTGTTCTCAAACCACCCTCACAAAATGTCTCCCTACAAGATTAATAAATTCCTCCAATTAAAAAGGTTAAGATACCTGGTCATAAGGTTTTCTCAACTGATACCATTTGTTTCCATAGTGACATTGTTAAGAAGACATAGTGATATTTCTGAAGATTTACAGTACTGGAGAACACAGAAGGAAAAAGAAACCCAGCAGAAGGAAAGGGAAGAGGGGAAACAAAGGAAGCAGGAAGGCCTAACACACGGATGGAGCAAGCAGCCTGGAGAAGCATGGAGAACCTGAAGAGACTGCCAGGCTGAAGGGTTCCTCTGAGATCTGGAAGGAACATATTCTATTCTTCCTGGCAGAAATCAACCCAAACCAGACAATAAAGTCTTGCAATGCATCAGACTTAATGATAACCAAGCCCCAGAACTCGAAAGAGGAGGAAAAAAAAAAAGGCTCAGCTGAGGGTCACCAACCATCCTCATACTGAGGAAATAACATTTCCTGGAGACATTCAGGGGACTTGGAGCAGCTGAAAGTTGGGAGAAGATCTCTGTGGAAATGTTTTAAGGTTTTTGTTTGCCTTTCCTGAAGGAGATCAAAAACCCTTCAGGTCCACTCCAAAAGGAGAAAAAAAATTCCAAAAGTTTACTTTAAAATGGAAACAAACATCTCAGTAACTTGTGAAGGAACTGCTTGGGTGGAAGGACCAAAAAAAAAAAAAAAAATCTGAGGAACCCTTAAAAGCTTTCATTTCCTTACTTATGACTAGATAGTGAGGAACCACCACAAGGTCTCCCTCTGGAGAGGCAGAAGGAATAGGCAGGCATGCTTCCTCCTTCAGCCACCACCAACAGAGCTTCAAAATGGAGACATCCATAATTTTATAAACACTTCTCATCTCAGCTTTGTCTCCTGGAAGCCCGCTCTCCTCCATTTTCTGGTGGAGTTACAGTATGACAAGGATTACCTGACTCAGTTCCCAGCTCTCAACCCAAGTTATCACTTCCTCCCCAAACCTGTAAGCAACCTCCAGCAACAAAACCAAACCAAGCCAAACAGCCAACACAGACGCTCAGACACAGCCCCCGGGAGCCCTGGAGAAAGCCCCAACTGGTTGGTCTTTCCCCATCCCAGGCGCATGCTTAAAAATGAAACTTTTTTCTTTTCCTTTCTCTCTTCTTCTTCTTCGTCTTCTTCTTCTTCTTCTTTTTTTTTTTTTTTTTTTTTTTTTTTTAGGTTGGGAGGATTTTTAAAAGGAACTCCAGACAACCTCCTCCCCTCCCTCTCTGTAGGTTAGGAGCCACAATGAAAAGAAAACCAGGGTTCCTTCAGGAATGGTGAACAGCCTGGAGAATGAACGTGAGAAGGAGCTTTGTGTTTTGGAGTCTGGACTGGAACCAAAGCAGACAGCTTGCAAATGGAGGACAGGGAGATAAAGAAAGGGAAAGAGAGGGGCTGCTCCAATGGGGGGCGGCTGAGGCTTCCCCCGTGCCTGGTGGGAGGGCAGACCCCTGGGAACCGCACCAGGAGTGAGACCCCCCCACCCCCACTCCAGGCCCCTGCCTTCCTTTCTCCCAGCCTCAGAGGAGCGTGTGTAATGGCTTCTCCTCTCCAGAAACCGTTGTCCTCCTGCAACCGACGCTTCTGAACCTTCAGCCTGGAGACAGCTCCTCAGCTGTCCCTCAACCTGCGCCCCCACCCGGCAAGCAGCCCCCCCCCTTGCTGCCTCTCTCCTCCCCAGCAGCAGCGGCGGCAGCCACCCCCTCGACACATCCAGACCCCGCATCCCAACTTCGGAGAGAGAGGGGAGAGAGAGAGAGGGGGAGAGAGAGAGAGAGAGAGAGAGAGAGAGAGAGAGAGAGAGAGAGAGAGAGAGAGCCAAATACCTGAGGAAGAGGGGGGTGCCAATCCGCACGGCTTTGCCATCGGGCAGGGGACAGGCAGACAGAGGAGGGGAAAGGAAGCAGAGGGACAGAGAAAGAAAGAGGTCAACCCGCTCAGGTCGGGGCCGCTCGCTCCGAGCGCTCCCTTCTCTGACCCCTTGCTCGCTCCCTCTGGCTGGGGCTCAGGTCTCTCCTGGCCTCCAGCCTTCCGCCCCCCTTCTCTGTCCCTACTCCTGTCCCCACACTCAGAGCATCCGTCCTAAGCCTCCAGCTCTCTCCTCACTCATCTTTCATTTCTCTCTCTCTCTCTCTCTCTCTCTCACTCTCTCTCTCTCTCTCTTCTCTCTTCACAGAACTACACGAAATTAATTAAGCCACAGGGCTCGTCGCCCCCCCCCCCCCAGCAGAAGGAGCAGCCAGCAGGAAAAGCACAGCCACCTCCACAGCTACCACCACCTTCTCCTCTTCCTCCCTAGCTTCTTCTCCTCCTCTTCCTCCTCCCCCAGCTGCTCTCCCTCCTCCCCCTCCTCCTCCTTCTCCTCCTCCTCGGTCTCTCTTTAGCTTCTTCTCTCTCCTCCTAGCCAGCCCATGCAGGGGACTTCCTCTCCTCCCCGCGCCGCCAGCCCTTCTTGGCCGAATGAATGAGCGCGTTTGTGCCTCCACCGCCCCGCGCTCTCCTCCCCGGAGCACTCAGACCACCCCAGAGGTGGTGGTTAATTGCAGTAACTTACAGAAGAAGCGTCCCGGCGCCGGGAGGTGCTTCGGGTTCTCCAGCCCCACCGCCTCCTTATCCTCTTTCTCTTTCTCCTCTTCCTGCTCGGGTTATTGTTGTGGAAGTTGTTTGGGAGTCTCATGTGCTTCTGCCGGGTCTCAGCAATGGAGGATCGCCATCTTCCCTGCCTTCCTCGGCTCCTCAGACTCGCTGCAGCTGCAGATGACCTGAGATATCCGTCTCTCTCCCCTCTCCCTCCCTCCCTCCCCCTCCTCTCTCTCTCTCTCTCTCTCTCTCTCTCTCTCTCTCTCTCTCTCTCTCTCTCTCTCTCTCTCTCTCCTCTCCTCTCCTCTCCTCTCCTCCCTCTCCCTCGCGCGCGCTCTCTCTCTCTCTCCCTCCCTCTATGTCTCTCTCTGAATAATGAGCAACCAGAGGAGAGAGAAAGCAAGACAGAAAGAGAGAAGACAATCTTCTCCTGCCACACAAAACGCCGGAGCACCAGGGGGTGCGCGAAGCCTTTCTAATAACAACAACGTGCAGGAGAAAGGAAGGGAAAGAAAGAAAGAAATGAGAAAAGGGCTGGGAGAAAATGGGAAGAATTATCCAAGAGCTGAAGAAGCGCAGGAGAAGCTGGAGGAGATGCTGAAGCTGCGTCTGTTGCCCGCCCCCCCTCCCGCGCTGAACCCCAGAAGGAGGCAAGGTGGTTGCAAAGTTAAGGCTGGGACATTGTCTTTGTCACTCTGAACAACACAGAGCCAGGCCAGTGAGATGTAAGAGGAGGAGGTGGCGGCGGCGGCGGAGGAGGAGGTGGTGGTGGAGGAGGAGGAGGAAGAGGAGGAGAAGGAGGCACAGGAGGTGGAGAAGGGAGAGAGAGAGAGATGAGATGAATAAAGACCTGCTGAAAAGGCGGTGTGAGAAGCGCGACCGCCGGGTCCCAGGCGTGCGCTCTCGCGTCCAGGAGGCGCCCGGCCTCCCTGGCCAGAGAAACAAGCCCCTAGTGGGGACCCTGCCCCGCTGCTCTAAATGCTCGCAGCATCAGCTCTGCCCCAGGCGCCCAACCCTGGCTCCAGAGGGTCCCTCAAATGTATCCATCTAGAGGCCAATCTTTGCAAAGAACTGAAGGTTGCAAGTCTAAACCCAGATCAACCACGTGGGGCTTTTTAATTCCTTTCCAGCTTGCAGTGTATCTTCAGTGAAGGGCTCAAGTTGTCCATTGCTGGCACGTATTTTTAAGCCTTCGCCCTCTAAAGGCTCATTGTGCGTTTTATGTCTCTTCTGTTATGGAAAGGAGAAGGAACCCATCATTCTGATCTAGAAGCCACCACTTTCTTTTCCGAACTTGGGAAATGTTTTGACCGGTGCACCAAGGCTGGGGGTGCTGGGGGTCGTACTTAAATAACTTTCCACCCCCACATCCCGCGTTGTTTGCACATTGTTTGCACTTTCCGGCTGATCCTCCAAAGGCTTAGAAAGTAACAATCATCGCTCCTAATGATAAGGTGCCATGGTGTTGAAAACAAGAGAGCCAAACTGCAGCATCACACCTTGAATTTTTATTTAGTGTAATATCCCCCCCCCCAAAAAAAACCTGTCTGTTTAGGACAATTCTTTCCCCAAGAAGTGGGTTTCCACCCCCGCCCCGTTTACCAGGTTAAAGATCTCCTAAGGCTTTAATCAAATTTAGGATGGTTGGGGGGAGGGGGGCTACAGTACCAAAAACAACAACAACAAAATAGAGAAGAAAAAAATCAATACAGCAAGTCAGGAGCAATTGAAGTTCAAGGGCATGAGCTGGTGGTACCATTTCTATTTCTCAGATCCTCTAGTTGGACATCAACAGCCCCAAGAGAGAAAAAGCACGCAGCGCAGCGCGCGGGGCAGAGACCTTAATTAAAGTTTCTTTTGTCCGCCTCTGAATTAGGGGTTGTTGCTGGATTCCTTCGCATAGAGGAGCGCGCATCCGGTGAAGGCGCGGTGTTGAGGATCTTGGGCGAGATGGCCCTCTTTAATACTTGCCCCTTTCCCCTCCCCCACAGTCCTGGCGGCTAGAGGGGTAAACCCATACAATAAAAGCAGAGGAGACGCGCACGGAGTTGGATCTCATCAGATAGCGGCATTTCCTAAGCACATCTAAAATCCTCAATTCCCAAGATTTTCCCGATTGTGTATTCCAGGGCAGAATGTCTCACCCTGACGCACGATCTAACCCCCTTCCAGTCAACACTTCCTGCCCTTTTCTCCTCCCACTCACATTGAAAAGCTTGGGAGTCCTAAAAGGGTGTTGATGGCTGGGGGTGATAAATAAATAAATAAATGACACTACGCGTGCGGTGGAAAAGAAAGGAGGGGGAGGAAAGGAGGGAAGGGGAGGGGAGGGGGAAGTCAGGGAGAGAAGAGCGAGGAGAAAGGACTCCAGCGCAAGGGAGCGGGGAGTCAAAGAAAGCAGAGGAAGAAAGGAAAGATCTGCGAGGCTGCTCAGCAGTGAAATCCTACTGGCTTTGTGCAAAGGGGGAAGACTCCCTTCTTTCCAGGTGCCAGAGGGACCTGAGCAAGTCTACCGGCCCGGGGCTCCTCCCCACCAGGACCCCAAGGGTGTCTGAGTGCTGACCGCCGCTCCCCCATCAATTCCTCGTGGCCAAGAGAGGAAGCGCGCCAGGTCTGCACTGTCCCGACTGATAATTTACCTCTTTGTCTTTAATAAAAAGCTGACTTTTTTGCTGTCAAAAGCTCTGCAACTGGGCAAAATAATGATGATGATAATAATAATAAACGTATTTCAGATTGAAAGCTCCTATCAACTGCTAGCTTTCCGAGGCTGCTATAAATATCTTCCTCGACGTGAAGGTACCTTGTGGGCTGGCGTGGTTCGGAAGTGCAGGGACGAGGAGCGCCCTCCCCTCCCCCTTGCTCCCTCCCGGGGCGCGGAGACGCAGCGGCAAGGAAGGAGCGGAGGTCAGAGGAAACCTGGGGTTTCCAGGGTTTTCGCGGTCGGGGGAATGAGCCCTGGGGAGGAGCCTTGCGCCAGCGCCAGCGCGCCCCAACACGCCTCCGACCTCGTAAACCCACTTGGCACAGGCCGGGGAAGCCGCTGGCGGAGCGGCTGCGGTGAACTCCACAAATGAACCTGCGGCACGGCGCGACGCCACGGGCTACCGCCCTGGCCAACACTCACCTCGAGCGACCGACATTGAGAGAGCTCCGTACGCGGCCGCAGGGGACCTTGCTCCGCCCTCTCGTCCCAGGAGAAGAGGACAAAAAAGGGGGGGTGGGGGAGATGGACTTGGAGATGGCCCCGCCCTTCAAACGCTCCAATCCTTGGAAACCAAACCTCCTCTCCAAGCTACCACGTCTAGAAGGGACAAAGACTGCCAGGAGATCCTGGCGCTGATGGGGAGATGATGGCTCCTCGCGCTTCTAGGGAGGGTTGCTTTGGGGTGCTTTTGACTTTCCATCCCAAATAGGTCACCAAAGAAGGGATGGATGATCTGTAGAGGACAAACTGAACCTTCTGGTAAAGAAGCAAGCTGACTTTCCAAAGCTGAGAAGCAAACAATTGTAAAACTCCGGCGTAGACTAAAATTTCTATTCATGATGCTACAGTCTCTTTTGGGTTTACTACTTTTAGAAGTTCCAAGTTCCCTAACTCCCCACCTAAAATAAATGAAGGACATTAAGCCTAAAGTGGGGAAATTGCACTGTTTGGGGTGGGGGTGGGGTGAAGGTGGGACATTGAGGGGAAGCCCCGTGGCTGGAGGATTTGGTGAATACCTTAATAAACTTGGTACTTAAGTAACTGTAATTAGGTTTTGCCATTAGCAGACCATTTAGATAAGCAGGAGAAAGTTCACACCTCCTGCTGTTTCACTCCCTACAAATATTCACAAAGATAATGCAAGCTTGGCTAGTGGGTTATGTTCTCCATCAAGAGAGCTGGCACTCGACTTCTTTCTTTCTCTTTTTTAATATAAAGGGGGAAAGTTTAGGTTTAACACACAGGCATCCATGTGAAGGATGTCTCTGATGGACACATTGACTCTCTGAAATTTACTGTTTGATACTATACCTTATGCCATTATCCCCTGGAGTCAGATGGGATTTCAAGACTTTATTAATGGTCTAGAGAATAAGAATATGTTGAAAGTCCGGACTTTTCTTCTCCTATGTCATGAGTGACTGGCACACAGACTCTTCATAAAGAGAAATTATGGCTCATCAAAAGAGTGACTTTATGAACGTTAATAGAATAATAAATCTTGCAATTTTAGTTCAAGAAGCGGAACTCCTGTAACCGGGGTGACCTGAGCAGCTAGGACCTTCATACTTGCCTGACACTAGGAGGATGGGGGTAGTCTATAAATCATTTTGCTTAATAAGGCCTTTTCAAATAAAAAGAAGACACCCAATTTCTTAAAGAAAAGTGTTTACCGAGGGAAAGGGGTTTCTATTAATTCTATAGGAGAGAATTTAAAAAAAAACTGTTGGGCCACAGTCTATATTAAAAAGAATTTCAACAGAAATAATTGTTGCTATTCTAATTTCATCATTTGAATAATGATGCATATATATATATATATATATATACTTTTTCCAGAATTCTAATTCATAGAGCTAGAATTCAAAGAATTCATACACACACACACACACACACATATATATAAAGGAATATATATATATATTCCTTCTTTCCAGAATTCTAAAGTGTAAAGAGAAAAAATTCCAGTTGCTATCTAAATTCTAGCTGGAAAATTGTTCAAGATGATGATTTTTAGCAAAACAAAGAGCAGATGAATAAAGACCATGGCTTTTTCAGAAACCATAATTACTCCATCCTCAAACATTTAAACATTTGCTGCACAGCTCTCAACTCACTGGCCCTTCCATCTATGTAAAATTCCTTTTGTGTGCTAAACGAATGATTCCCAACAAATTATTTTTAATTCTTAAGACCTTTACTCTTGTTTTGAAGACACTGTGAGTCTTCAACCAGTTTTCTGAAAATCATATGTTTTGTTATATGAATTATGATTTTTTTTCCAAGACAGGGTTTTTTCTCTATGTAGCATTGGTGGTCCTGAAACTTGCTCTGTAGCCCAGGCTAGCCTTGAACTCACAGGGGTACCCCTGCCTCTTTTTTCCAAATGCTGGAACTAAAGGCACTTGTAGTATATCACCACTAACCTAATTACAAGTCTTTTTTCTTTTAAATTTCTGTCTTTTTAAAAAAGATTTATTTATTTATTTAATGTATATGAGTACACATTGCTCTCTTCAGACACACCAAAAGAGGACATCAGGTCCCATTACAGATGGTTGTGAGCCAGCATGTGGTTGCTGGGAATTGAACCCAGGACTTCTGGAAGAGTAGTTGGTGCTCATCTGAGCCATCTTCCCAGCCCTAATTACAAGTCTTACAAGTATTAAAGACAATGAAGTCACTAGCACACCTTTATGTTATAATAGAAAAAGATACATTTTCATAGCCCAGATTCAAACATGTACCTGGTTAACTGGCGTCCATACCTAGGAACCTAAAGAAGGCAGAGATACACAATCCCTTAGTCTGCACAGCTCTCAGTGGAAGAGAAATTGTAATGTTACATTAAACTTACTCTACGTAAATCTTTGTGTGTGTGTGTGTGTGTGTGTGTATATAACTTTAGATACCCAAGAAGATATTTCAATAGTTATATTCTCATATGCTTCCGAAAGTTTTCCTTACATAGGTAGAAGTTAAATTTACATTTCCATCACACTAGTTACTATAATATGAAACACCTGTGCTATCATTTAACCACTGAAGAATTGTTTAGTGTTTACAATGTATCATAATGTTAGCTAGGATACAATGATAAATGAGGGAAGATGAGTCAAAACGTTGATACATGATGTACTTTCTGGACTGACTGCAGAATTACATTCCTTGATTAGAGGAATTTTAATCTTTTTGTCTTTTTTTTAAACTTATATAAAAGCAATATAGGATTTGACCAATGAAGAGTATCTGATTGGTTTAAGCTTTTTTGGTTCTCCAGTGAAGATATTTGGGGATAGCATTTTGTTAAAAATAAATTTCTCGGCGTTCATTTTCAAAACTGTATTTTGCTGTAAGTGACAATATGAAATTCTTACTTGGGTCTTTCTGAAAAATAATCAGAGTTAGGAGGTGTAGCTCTGTGGGCGAACCACTGCCTAGCATGCACAAGGTACTGGGTTCAATCCTCGGTATGGGAAACAAAAACAGAAACGGGAAAGAGAACAACTGTCAAGTTATTGTTAGGTGAACCAAGATTCTGACCAAAAGACTCACCAAGAAAATGCCCTTTTGTAGAAGTGTGCTGTCTCACAGGAGGACCAGCATTCGCAAAGTCTTACTACTTAGATTCAAACCGAAGTCTAGAGATGGGAAGGCGCTTGGTCAGGCCCAGAACTACCTGGTCAGGGACAGGGGGCCCTAGAATCTCCACAACAGTGTGTAACACGGCTCTCATACCATCTTCAAGATTTTTTCTTTACCTTATTTGACACATGTCTATGCTATTTAAAAAATATTTTAATCAATGTTTTAAAATTTTAAATTCATGAGCTAGGGCTGTGACTAGGTGGCAAAGTACATAGGGGAAAAAAATTCATTATAAGCCACAATACCCATGAGATCCCAGGTCTGATCTGTTGGATGTGTACATCACTTCCAGTGCACATCAAAATAGTTTCTTACATTGCTATGTTGAAATATTTTTAAAATTTTGAGTAATTTTATAATTCAAAAATGACTAAAGAAAAAAGATTACGTGGCCTGGTGATAGATACTATACAACCAAATTATATTCTTGGTAGAAATTTTTAAAATAACACATGATTTTGTTTTGTTTTGATAAGGTTTCTCTATGAAGCCCAAACTAGCATCAGACCTGGAACTAGGCTGGCCTGGTGATCTAGTGGCCCAGAACTGTTAATCTTCCTGCCCCTCCTGTCAGATGTGCTGGGCTTACAGATGTGGACCACCATACCTGGCCAATTCATATGTTAACAATATATACTTAAAGCCTTAAAATGCTCACAGTTGAGTTGGAGAGATGGCTCAGTGGTTAAAGGCACTGACTGTTCTTCCAGGGGTCATGAGTTCAATTCCCAGCCACCACATGGTGGCTCACAACCATCTGTAATGGGATCTGACGCCCTCTTCTGGTGTGCCTGAAGACAGTGACAGTGTACTTACATACATAAAATAAATAAATAAATATTAAAAAAAACAATGCTCACAGTTTTCTCTCTCTAATCCCTCCTCTTAGATTTTACATGAAGGAAACAGACATCGAAAAAGCCTGTAAGAGATGATAAAGATAAAGAAAGTAATTGAAAAGAAATGACTAAAGAGGTGGATATGGGGGCTGGAGAGATGGCTCAGCAGTGAAGAACACTGTTTTAGAGCACGGAATTTGGTTCTCCGCACCCATGCCCGCACCTTAATCAGATGGCTCGCAACTTCCTATAAGCACAACTCTAGGGTATCCACCCCTATGTCTTGGCTTCCTTTGACAAACGGCACTCACATGTGCGTTCCCACCCCCAAACACACATAATTAAACGTTTAAAAAAATAAATGAAGTGGGGTAGAGAAGATCAGGATACATTGCATGCATGAATGAAATTGTTATAGAATAAATAAAAGGTAGTTTTAACAAGTGAAAATAAGTGATTAAGAAATAAAGACTGTTTTGGTAAATAACATTTCCCATTATTATATGTTAGTCAATTTCAAACCATTTTTCAGGATTTTATAATTAAATATAAAAATAGCCTGTTGTTGGTTAGAAGACTTAGTACAAAATTGTGATCCTGGTTTAACTTTTTTTCTTTCTATATGCCGCAAAAGTTACCCTGAAAGGAAATAAACTATGGTATTCATACATTCACTTCACATTAAAAAAAAAAGAAAAGATTTAGAAAATGTGGAACTTAACATACAAACTACATGAATTTAATTTTAAAATGACACATAAGCCACATTTGCTGCAGTGTCCAGTGACTTGTTTGAACTGTATCACATATTATTTTTTAAGTGCCTAACAGTGTTTTCAAGTTCAATGTCCATATCAGCTTGCTCATGCCTGTTAGTCACAGACATGTTTCAAACAGTGTGTTAATATCGATAATAAGAGTGATTCAGGAACTGGTTTACACATAGATATCTTCATTTGATTCTTATGAGGAAAATAGGGCAACGATTCAGGTGAGTATTTTTAGCTTATTTTATATAAGAAAAAGAAATTCAAGACTACAGAGAGTAAATGGCTTACAGTCAAAATGTGTTCCACTTTTCGTGGTGGGAAAGACTAAAATCCAGTCCTCATCATGACAGCATACACCTGGAATCTTTGTCGTTTGGAGGTGGAGGGAGGAACTGGAGGACCAGTTAATTTTCCCTATGTAGGCAGTCTAAGTCCAGCCAGATCTACATAAGAGCATGACTTCACCCCAACCCTCCAAAAAGAAAAAAAAAAAATTAGGGATGTAGCTCAGGTGGTAAGGTGGTGGCCTGCTATGCATAAAGCCTAGAGTTCATCCCCATGTCTGCATAGACAGGGCAGATGGTGCAGGCCTATAATCCACTAATGTGAGGAAAAAGCAAGGATCAAAGAGTTCAAGATCATCATAGTAAGTTTGAGGCTCTCCTGGGATTACATGAAAACCTGTCTCAGAAAGAGAGAGGTTGGGGAGGAAGGGGAGCAAGAGAGACAGACAGACAGAAGGAAAGAAAGAAAGGAAAGAAAGAAGGAAAGGAGAGGGAGGAATAGAGAGAGGGAGAGAAAATATTCAGGTCTCTTAATTCCTACTCTTTAGAATTTAAAAAAGAAAAAATATATTTTATTTTATTTTATTTTATTTTATTTTATTTTATTTTATGTGAATGGGTGTTTTGCCTACATGCATGTATATGTACCATGTGAATGTCTGGTGCCCAAGGATGCCAGAAAAGGGCATTGGATCCCCTGGTACTAGAGTTACTGACAGTTTCGGGCCACATGTGGGTGCTAGGAATATAACCTAGATCCTCTCCAAGAGCAGCAAGTTCTCATAACCCGTGCATGTGCCATCTCTCTAGCCCTTACATTTTAAAAGTTGTTTACAGAAACCCATGTAAAGACAGAAGAAAAGAACTAATTCAACAAAGTTGTCCTAAACCGTCCGCACAGCCCCCCCCCACACCTAATTTTTGAAAATGAACAAAAATGAAATTTACAATTCCATTATCATTTCAGAAATATTAGCAAATATTAGTAAAAATAATTATGAATGACCCATGTGAAAAAGCTCAAATTCATCAATTATGTAAATCAAAGAGGATATTCTCTTTACCTATAAGTTAGCAGAAGCTTGTAAGAAATATGTGCACATGTATATGTGCATATACATGCATATAAATACATATATTTTTCAAGTTTGGAAATGTTATATAATTCCTAGCTTCTGAAGATATGGAAAAATAGATCTTTAATTTTTTTTTCCTTTTAAATATTGCAGGGATTGTTGGTGCAAACCTTTAATTTCAGTATTTGGGTGGCAGAAACAGGTGGATGTCTGTGAGTTTGTGTCTGGCCTGTTCTACGTAGAGGCCATACTGAGAATTTATCTTGAGAAAAATTATTCTTTAAGTAATTTACTTTTTTGTTTTGTTTTGTTTTGTTTGTTTGAGACAGGGTTTCTCTGTATAGCCCTGGCTGTCCTGGAACTCACTTTGTAGACCAGGCTGGCCTCGAACTCAGAAATCTGCCTGCCTCTGCCTCCCAAGTGCTGGGATTAAAGGCGTGCACCACCACCACCACCACCACCCAGCAGGAATTTACTTATTTTATGTTACCAAGTGTTTGCCTGTTGTATCTATGTGTACCATGCTCATGCCTGGTGCCCATGAGGTCAGAAGAGGAACTGTAACCTTGGATGCTTACGAATCACTAGATAGCTGCCAGGAACCAAACCCAGATCCACTGCAAGAGCAGCAAGTGCTAAGCCACCTCTCCATGTTCTAGACCCTGCAATTTTCTATTCTCCAAAGGAAGATTCCATAATCCTTTTACTTATGTATCCCTCATGACTCTGAGGCCAAAACCACATGGACGAACTTGTTAAGTTTGATCTCTGACTTGGGGTGGAACCTGGCTCCCTTGAATCACATTTTCAGAGCCTTTCCCTTTTAGGAGCAGAAAATTCCTTAAGTTGTTTGCTCTCATAAACTGGAAGTTTGGCTGCCTGGGCTTTTCACCCCGAGGGCACCCTGCTCTTACTCCAGTACAGGTTAGGCCTTTCCTTGGTCTCCTCTTCTCTTCCAGGACAAACCTCAGCTACATTTTATTTCCTGGTGCTATTTTTCTCTTCAAATTGTACATTTTCTATTTCTTCTTGGCCTGATTGTTTTTTGTTTTTGTTTTCATTGTAGACCCTCATAAGAGTGATTATTCGTAACCATGCGACAGAGTCAATATCAGGATGTCTTGAGATCTCCCCTCCCAAAGAAATTAATGTAATACCTTTTAACTTAGTTTCAGGTTAATCCTTAGGACAAAGGTAGAAAAGAAAAGGCACATTCTCTGCCAAAAGCATCACCTGTAGCTTAGTTGCTAGTGTTGCACCCCTCTGAAAGCTCTTGAGCTAAGTCTTTACAGTCTTCATGGCACTTAGCACTACTATCTTTCAAGATCCTGCTAGGATTACCTATTAAGCTCTGCTCCCAGCACTCAACTGCTTTGCCAGTTCAAAGTCCCAAAGTCTTCCACATTTCTTAAAAAAACAAAAAACCCAGCAAGGCCAGGCAGGTCTGTCACAGCAATAGCCCACTTCCTGGTACCAGCTTCTGTATAGATACTTTTCAATTGCTATGACAAAACACTGACTGCGAACACTTACAAAAGAAAGCATTTAATTGGGCTTACAGTTCCCAAGGGTTAGAGTCCATGATGGCGGAGCAAAGGCATGGCAACAGGAACAGCTGAACAGCCAACATCTTAAGCGGCAGACAGGATGTAATAAGAGAGCATGGGCTTGCCAGGGGTTTCTTGAGACCTCAAGACCCACAACCAGTATAGTGGCTATTCCAGGTTGTCAGTTTGACGATGTATGGAATGAACCACAATCCAGAATTGGAGGGCTCACCTTTAAGCCAGATCTTGAGGCTGGAAGACACAAGTTTCTGACCTGAATCTTAGCATGGAGATCTTGAGGCATAGTGGCTATGAAAAGCTTAGGCCCAGGCAAGGTAGTACATGCCTTTAATCCCAGGAGAGTAAGGCAAGGAGATTTCCAAGTTCAAGGTCAGCCTGGGACAAAGCAAGTCCCAGATCTAGGTGTGGTGGTACACAATTTTAGTCTGGGCCACACCTTCTGCTGGAGACCTACATAAGGCCTTTGGAAGAAGGAAGATTCACTCTTCTTCGCCTGCTTGCACTTACTTGCCAGCACATCTGTTGGACTCTACTTCTACAGAAGATCAGGTGAAACAGCTAGCCTCATGGGACTGAGAAACTACTAGATCCTTGGACTTCCCAGTCACAGATGACCATTGTTGGGGTAGTTGGACTACAGACTGTAAATCAAATTCTCTCTATATAGAGAGACATTCCATAGGTTCTGTGACCTCTGGAGAACCCTGACTAATACAACCAGTGACCCATCATCTCTAACAAGGCCATCTCCTAATATTTCCCAGTGTGATGAACTGGGGGCCACTATTCAAACATATGAGCTTATGGAGGCCATTTTCATTCAAATCACCACTCACATATCTGAGGGTGCTGTTTTTTTTAGGAAAATGCCTGGCTGGCATTCAGGAGACCCTTTGGTTGCTTCTCAGAGTAGTTTACACCAGGTGCAGCAGTGCATACTTCTGTGGGAGCGACAGGAGGGGCAAAGCTCCAAGTCATGCTCAGCTACATAGCAAATTTGAGGCCAACTTTGGCTATTTGAGGCCAAATATCCAGGCCAAACATCTCTCCATATCCAGGAAGGGGTCAGGCACTATGGAGGACAGCAGGAAGGCGAATAAACAGGCACACTCATACCTGAAATCCTTGTACCCCTGTTGATTTCATTCCCCAAGCTACTTTACTTAGAGTTCACTATGTCGAATACATGGTATGCCTACACCCCAATTGACTTGCCTTTGCAGCCACAAACCAAGAGCTTGTAGCTGATGCCTTGTAGATTTCCTGTCAGGTGCTCTTTATCTATAGCAAAGAACATGCACACACCCTCTCCCGTGTGCTCACTTGCAGTCTGGTTTCTCAGCAAGATGCTAATAAGTCAGTGCTTTACTGAAGTTCGTGGTTGGCTTTATGTGTCTACAGTCCTCAACAGTTGATTTCTTTTGCATGTTTATACTGAACATTGGCTCATTCAAAAAACAAGTTTAAAGTGAGTCTTTATTTAGAATAATAGGAGCATCTACAATAAAGGCAAAACTCTAGTCATGAATAGCTAGTCCGTTTCTAGTTCTTGCGTTTGTTGACAGGGCCTGGATGTATGCTTTGACATCTCCACGCATCACTCTCCTCATCTATGAAAGAGGACTGAGTTCACACACCTACAGAATTGCTGTGGTAAAGAGGCAGAGTAGTGCCTGTCTATAATCCCAGCACTCAGGGCATGAAGATCAGGAGTTCAAAGCCAGCCTCTGCTTCATGCTGCTAAGCTAAGCCAGACTAGGCTTCACGAGAGCCATTCAAAATAGCAACATCGCTATGGAAGGGTTATATAATAGAGCAGCATACAAGGGGCATCAGGGTCTGGAATTCTACCTGTGCAGCATAGTGCTTTACCTGGCCTTTATTCAACCCCTCCACCCTCAACGCACAAGGACGTTTGTAACTGTAAACTTACATGATCTGTGTACTTTCATCTTCATCATAAGGCAGCATAGATGAAGTAAGAACCATAAATTTGGAGTCAAAAGCAACTTATCTAGTCCAGAAAATCAAACCTTAATTATGTACCCATAATGTTAAAGCATTCATCACTCTTTAAACAAAAAGATCAACAACAAAGGCGGGAGAAATAGCTCAGTGGTTAAAAGCACTGGCTGGTCTTATAGAGGACCAGTTTCTAACAACTCACAACTATCTATAACTCCAGTTCCAGGGCATCTGATGCCCTCTATTAACATATACAGGTACCAGGCATCGACATGCTGCAAATACATTCATAATACATACATACATACATACATACATACATACATACATACATATATACATACATATATACATGCATGCATGCATAATACATACATACGCATACACATTGTACTGGCTGGTTTTCTGTGTCAATTTGACACAAGCTGAAGTTATCACAGAGAAAGGAGCCTCCCTTGAGGAAAAGCCTCCATGAGATCCAGCTGTAAGGCATTTTCTCAATTAGTGATCAAGGGATGAGGGCCCAGCCCATTGTGGTGGTGCCATCCCTGGGCTGGTAGTCCTGGGTTTTATAAGAAAACAAGATGAGGAAGGCAGAGGAAGCAAGCCAGTAAGGAACATCCCTCCATGGCCTCTGCATCAGCTCCTGCCTCCATGCTCTTACCCTGGGTGAGTTCCTGTCCTGAATTCCTTTGACGATGAACAGCATGGGGAAGTGTAAGCCAAATAAACTCTTTCCTCCCCAACTTGCTTCTTGGTCATGATGTTTTGTTCAGGAATAGAAACTCTTAAGGCACAGATAAAATAAATAAATCTAAAAAATAAAAATTAGAACATAGGCTCGGTGTGGTAGTGCATACCTTTAATCTCAGTAACAGAAGCGGGTAGAACTGTGTGAGTCTCAGGCCACCTAGACCCCTAGGGTACATAGTAAGACCCTGCATGGGAGTGGCTAGAGAGAGAGACAGACAGAGAGAGACAGACAGAGAGAGAGGAAGAGCATCAACAATCAAAAGTTTAAGAACTAAGCATTGGGCTGGAGAGGTTGCTCAGCAGTGGAGAGCACATGCTGCTCTTTTAGAGGACTAGAATTCAATTTCTAGCATCCAAGTTAGGTTGCTTAGAGCTGCTTGTAACCCCAGCACCAGGGGATCTAATGCCCTCATCTAGTCTCTACAGGCACTCATGAACTATAGCAGACATTCACACAAATACAAATTACACACACACACACATATATGTATACATATATGTAATTTAAAGGGACATAACCATGATGAATTTGACCTAAGTTCTTCTGTGACTGTTTATTTGCACTTATTAATTAACTTTGTCATTCCCTAGCTCTCAGTTTCCAGACATACAACCATAAGGCAGAAGGTTTTTTTTTTTTTTTTTTTTTTTTTGAGACAGGGTTTCCCTGTCTGTCCTGGAACTCACTCTGTAGACCAGGCTGGCCTCGAACTCAGAAATCCACCTGTCTCTGCCTCCCAAGTGCTGGGATTAAAGGCGCACGCCATCATTGCCCAGCAAGGCAGAAGTTTCTTAAAAGAGAAAAATGTTACCCAAAACAAACAAACAAACAAACAAAAACACAAGAATATCCCCCCCCACACACACAAAAACCTTAGAAAAATCCATAGTATTACAAAATTGTGGCATTTTTCCTTCTTTTTACTGTGCATACATAAGTTGTTGTAACTGGTCCAGGTAAAGTGCATCAAAAACCATCATTTTATCTCCCCTGTCTTCTCTGTGAATTGCAGAGTCCGTTCTTTGTCTGTGTGGCTTCTGGAGAGCAGAGTTCGGCTGAAGATGCCGAGCATCCGCTGTTCTACGCCGGATGAGGGTATGTTCTCAAAGAAAAATGATTTTCCCAGGCTTGCATACCAAGTCTGGGGAGAAGCTCAGATCCCAATTCACTCTCTTGGCTCTCCTGCAGCCAACTTTCTACTTGAGCATAGCTAAGTTCTTGGACAGTCCTCTCTGTCCTTCCCTCTTGTCAAGGTTGGCTTGAGTTATCAACCTGACACTTCTGGGAAGAGAGAAACTCAACTGAAAGACTGCCTCCAACAAATTGGCCTCTGGGCATATCTGGAGGAATTTTTTTTATCGCCCCCCCACGCCCCACCCCCCAAAAAAGGTTTTGATATTTACCTGAATGTATGTCTGTGCACCACATGTGTGCAGTTCTCTAGAGACAAGAAGAGGGTGTGAGATTCCCTGGAACTAGATTTAAAGGTGGTTGTAAGGCCCACACCCCCTATGTGGGTGCTGGAATTCCAACCCAAGAGCCTCCAGCTGCCTCTTAACTGCTAAGCCATCTCTCCAGACCCTGTGAGTCACTTTCTTGATTGCTAATTGATGCAGAAGAGTCCAGCTCTCCGTAGATGGTGCTGAGATGGTCCCTAGGGCTGTGGGCCTGGGCTGTATAACAGAGACAGCTGAACAAGCAAGAGGAGACAGTATGTCTCCGTTCAGTCCCCACCTCCAGGTTCCTGCCTTGTTTTGTACCTGTAAGCTAAGAAGCCCTTCCCTGTAGCCCCAAGCTGCTGCTTTAAAGTCCAGGTGCTTCTCTTATCATCTCGGCCTCGCTCCTTTGATGCCTTTGTCCTGCACTTTCCCAGAGTAGAGATCTTATCTTCAGTGACCCAAGGTAAGTTTAAGCTAAGTTTAGCTGAACAACGAATACGTTTCACATTTTTTACTAAATTATTTTGATGACGGGTCAGGAGATGGCTCAGTGTCTGAAAGTGCTTGCTGTGCAAGTCTGACTCCCAGACTTTGAAGCCCAGAACCCACCACTAAGGAACAGACCCCTGAAAAACATCCCCTGACCCTGACACATGAACACCCCCCTGCAATAATAAGGATAAATGTAAAATTAAATGTTTATTTTGATGATTTTTGGCTCATTTCAGGTACTTTTCTTACCTGCAAGGGCCATTGAAAAAGCTAGGTGTGTTCTCTGTGTGTCAACATCTTCTTTTCTATGGATGACCTTCACTTTTTTCCTCATCTCATCCTCCAAAGTGATTTTAACAGGCAGGATGAGAGGGGGCAGGGGGAAAAACATTAGGCTTGAGAGGAAAATGGTAATACTGCTTTTATTTCACATAGAGATGTAAATAGAGAAACAGAGCCCGTTCTGCATACCAGGGACAATATAAAAGAAACCTTGGTTCTCCTGGTTCTTCTGCTTTTCCTCAGCGTCAGGTGCTCACAAAGGAATTACTGCTCTTATTGAAAAAGGAGGTTGGTGATGTTCTCCTCTGGCTTACTGTGGAGTACAGCATTTGAAATTAGTCAGGAATTTTTTTCATGTCATGAACATGAAATTATAGTATGAGCCTGGGTAATTAAATTATGTCCGTGGATGCCAGAATTGAATGACAAAGCTTCTGGGGAAAGACAGAGGATGGTAACAGTTATTACAGCGTCACTTGTCTATAGCCTGTACCCCAGATCTGGTAAATGCTACTATCCCAGGCACATACCAGATGACAAGATTCAAGACACACACAGCCAATTGTCAATGGAATGACCCAGGGACATAACCTCTCATCAGACACAGGGACAAGGGGTTTGCAAAGGAGGTCACTGAATTGGTTTAGCAGCGTTTGCTGCTAAGACCGACCATCTAACTTCTATTCTCAAGACCAAATGGTGGAGGGATAGAACAGACTCCTCCAAGTGGTCCTCTGATTTCTGTGTGTCAGCTGTGGAATGCATGTGCTCTCCCTACCACATACACACAGGCACTTGCAGGTACAGGTGCATATAGCCACATACACACACTTCCATGCACACAATAAATAAACAAACAAGCAAACAAACAAACAAATATTTTAATGCATAGAATCTGACGGGAGACTAAGAAAAGCCTTAATTCATCAGGTCAGTAATAGAAACATGTGATGTCTGTCAATTGTCCTACAACTTCTGACATGGCATTGATTTCTGTTTTATATTCTAACAGGCCCAGATGAAAGCAGCTCATTGCTTAAATATGGTCAACTGGGATTTGATTTCGGTTCTTCTTTTCATTTTCTTGAGTTTTTGAGAGACGTTTTACTATGTAGCCCTGGCTATCCTGGAACTCCTGACTGGCCTTGAATTTGTAGAGATCTTCTTGTCTCTGCTTCCTTGTCCTTGGGACAGCAGGCGTGTGCCATCATGCCCATTTGAATTCACAACTTCCAACATGAGAGGATGCTCATTGTTGAGAATTAAACTGTGAACATATTATTGTGCATTATTAAGATGGTATAGTTTGGGGCTTATACATAGGTATATGTGGCTTTGTTGCTGCTGCTGGTAGTGACGGTGGCCTTGTTTTTGAAAACTGGGTCTCATTTTGTTTCCCAGGCTGGCCTCAAAGCCACTGTGATATATCTGCTACCACCCCTGAATGCCAGGGTTGTAGGTGTAAGTCACCATGCCCATCTGTATGGGTGTATACTTATATTTTAAAGAAATATAAGTGGTAGCAAATATAGTAAAGTCTTTTTGTTTTGTTCAGTGTTGAGTATGAAACTGAGGGCACTGGGCATGCTTGGCCACCAATGTACCCCTGAGCTACATTTATAGCCTTAGTTAAGTTTGGTTTTTTATGTTAAACTCATTAGCCATTTCCTTATGTTTTCTAGTGTGGGTGCCATATTGGAGAAGACTTTAAAAGCCCTAATAGAGGGGGCAGAGAGTGGCCAGCAGTTAAGAACACTTGTCAGTCTTCCAGAGGACTCAGCTTGGGATCCCAGCACCCATGTCAGATGGCTCATGACTGTCAGCAACTTCAGCTCTAGGACCTCAATGCCCTCTTCAGGTTTCCACACACAGATAAAGAGAAAATATTTTGCCAGACATAGTAGCATATTCTTTTAAGTCCAGCAGGAGGATCTCTGAGTTTGAGGGCAGCTTGGTCTACAGAGTGAGTTCCAGAACAGCCAGGGATGCACAGAAAGGTGGTAGTGTACTCGTAGCTTTTATGGGACATAGGCAGATGGATCTCTGTGAGTTCAAGGCCAGCATTGTCAAGGCCTTCCTTCCTTCCTTCCTTGCTTCCTTGCTTCCTTCCTTCCTTGCTTCCTTCCTTCCTTCCTTTCCTTCTCTTTTTAAGATCATATCTAATTCCTTCTGTAACAGGCTGGCCTCAAACTCATCAACTCTCTTATTTTACCCTCTCACACAGCAGTATTACAGGTATGAGTCACCTCACATCTACCCAGGCTTCTAGAAGCCAGGGCATGGTGATTCATGTCATTAATCCCAGCACTTGGGATGCAGAAACAGGAAGAGGTCTGTGAGTGTACACAGTTCCAGGCCAACTATTTAGCACTATGTAGTGAGACCCAGTCAAAACAAAGGAAAAATATTTCTAGACTATTTATTAATCCTTTTGTCTACCTGAGAAAACTCAATATGGTAGGGGTTGGTTTCTTCTTTATAATCGGATTCCTCTGTTTAAATGGAGAGACATAATGAGTATTTTTAGGCCTTCCAAACTATTTTGTCACTGTTCCCGGGGTGTGAGTGCTGGCTGTTTTCACAAGCGTTGTTTTCTCTTCCATTCAGTGGTTTTTGCAGCATCAGAGATTCAGACACACTAGTGGGTAACAGATCTCTTCAGAGCTTTCACCTCCTCTTTGTTTTTTGTTTTCGAGACAGGGTTTCTCTGTGTAGCTCTGGCTGTCCTGGAACTCACTCGGTAGGCCAGGCTAGCCCCACACTCACCGAGATCTGCCTGCCTCTGCCTCCCGAGTGCTTCAATTAATGTCAATACCACCACCAGGCTTCTCTCCTTTTTAATTAATTAATTAATTAATTAATTTAGAGACAAGTACTCCTACTATAGCCCAGGCTCAATGTATAATTTAACCTAGGCTGGTATTGCCCTCAGAGTAACCCTCTGTTGCAGCTTCCCAAGGGCAGGGCTTACAACAGGTTTTTAACTTTTGAGAACTTTTTACATTTGTTTAGGCTTTGGGTTGGAGCGATGATGTGTGTCAGAGCACATGTGTGTAGGTTGGAAGACGGCTTGTGGTCATTGGTTCTCGCCTTGTGCTATGTCCTAGGGATCAAATTCAGGTCATCAGGCTGCACGACATTTTACTGGGCTTGATAAATCTTTTTTTTTTTTTTTTTTTTTAAATAACTTCAATTTCATGACTTAGGTCAAAGACTCCATTAATTAAAAAAAAAAAGATTTATTTAGTTTATGTATGAGTACACTGTAGCTGTGCAGATGGTTGTAAGCCACAATGTGGTTGCTGCAAATTGAACTCAGGACTTCTGCTCACTCCAGCCCTGCTTGCTCCAGCCCCCTCACTCCTGCCCAGAGATTTATTTATTATTATAAATAAGTACATTGTAGCTGTCTTCAGATACACCAGAAGAGGGCATCAGATCTCATTAAGGATGGTTGTGAGCCACCATGTGGTTGCTGGGATTTGAACTCAGGACCTTCAGAAGAGCAGTCAGTGCTCTTAACCACTGAGCCATCTCTCCAGCCCCAGGCTCAGTTAATTTTAGCGAATTCAGAACTGTTTGGGCATGATTTCACCTTTTCCTACTCTTTTTGTGATGTTGTGCTGTCCTGGCCCCTTTTTGGTTTTGGCTTTTTCCTTTTTATTTTTCTCATATTTTTGTTTTTTAGGTTTTTGAATCATCCTCTACCATGGAACTCCGATAAAACTCTTTCTTCTTCTTCTGCCTCCTCCTCTTCTTCTTCCTCCACTTCTTCTTCCTCCTCTTCTTCCTCCCTTTCCCCTCCTCCTTGTCCTCTTTTTCCTCCTCCTCCTCCTTCTCTTTGTTCCTCTCCTGACCGTTTAGCTTTTCTGGTTCTTTACCACTTTCACTATCAATATCTAAAATCATATGTGGTGCATCCCTTTTGTTTTTTTTTTCGCCTGCTTGTCCGTCATGGAGAAACTCGAGGCATTCAAAAGGCCCATGGCCAGAGGGGGAAGCTCTGCTTTGCAGCCTGCTCTGACTTTGTGTCACTGCAACCCTGGAGTGAGATGGTGCTGGTGAGTGGACTCTGGAGCCCTTAGCTTTTGAAAATGTGTTTGATTTCTGTCAGCCCTAAAGATTACTTATCCAAGAGGCCTCTTCTACCTGTGCCTCTGTAAGTTGGGCACAGCAGGGAAAAGGTCCCAGGAGCATCTAGAGTACTTCCTTCATCATTAATGTATCTTACCAGACAACTATAATAAAAGCCTCATTCAGGGAATGTTAGAAGAATTTCCACTAAGGTCAGGAATTGGAGGGTGGGAATGCGGTTCAGTGTGAGATCATTTGCCAAGAATGACAGAATGGCTGAGGCCTTCGGGAGTGGACACACTGATGCTCTCAGCAACATCAGGATTCTGTTAGCAAGGCTCAGCACCACATACATGTGTATATGCACACACACACACACACACACACACAGAGCAATAAACAAAGGGATTTTTTTGTTGTTGTTGCTATCTACTAATAAAAGTAAGCATCTCATTGTGTCTCTGATCTTTGAGATAATTCCCTCAATAATGGAATAAAGTGCTAGGAAGACAAAGGTCAGATTCATGGTGGTGCTTTGAATGGGAAATGTCCGCCAATATAGGCTTGGGTATTTGAATTCTTGCTTCCCAATTGGCATTGTTTGGTGAGCTTTAGGGGGGTTAGGAAGTTTAGTCTTGATGGAGGAAGAATGTTACTGGGTTTCGAGAGATATAGCCTCATCCAACTTCCAGTGTTTGCAGTTGAGGATATGAGTTCCCAGATTTCTGTTCTCCCTCTCCCTCTCCCTCTCCCTCTCCCTCTCCCTCTCCCTCTCCCTCTCCCTCTCCCTCTCCCTCTCCCTCTCCCTCTCCCTCTCCCTCTCCCTCTCCCTCTCCCTCTCCCTCTCCCTCTCCCTCTCCCTCTCCCTCTCCCTCTCCCTCTCTCTTTCTTTTGGTTTTTCGAGACAGGGTTTCTCTGTAGCCCTAGCTGTCCTGGAACTCACTTTGAAGGCCAATCTGGCCTCGAACTCAGAAATCTGCCTGCCTCTGCCTCCCAAGTGCTGGGATTAAAGGCGTGCACCACCATGCCCCGCTCTCTCTCTTTCTTTTTTTATTAGATATTTTCTTCATTTACATTTCAAATGCTATCCCCAGAGCCTCCTATATACTCTCCCAGCCCTGCTCCCCAACCCACCCACTCCCGTTTCCTGGCCTTGGCATTCCAGGGCATATGATCTCCGCAATACCCAGGGCCTCTCCTCCCATTGATGGCCGACTAGGTCATCCTCTGCTAAATATGCAACTAGAGACACAGCTCTGGGGGGTACTGGTTAGTTCAGATTTCTGTTCTTGCTACCCTGTTCCTTACTGTTGGCTGCCATACCTCTGAACCTTACAGGACTCCCCCCTCTCTGGAAGGAGGCATAGCCAGAACAAGGTCTTTCTTCCCTAAGTCACCTTCGATCCTTGTGTTTTATCAAAGCAACAGAAGAGTAACACACGGACCCAGTGTCAAAGTTTGCAAACGCAAAATAAAAATTCTTAAGTAGTCCTCTGACAAAAGTTAATAGAACTCATTAGAGTTCAAAGACATCAGTGCAAGGTAAGCATACAAAAATGAACACTCTTTATTTAAGCCCAAGAGGTACAGACCCACAATCTCTCTTAGCAACTTGGGAGGCTAAGGAAGGAGGATCAGGTCAGGCTGAGCAACTTCAGGAGACTCTCTAATAAGTAAGTAAGTAAGTAAGTAAGTAAGTAAGTAAATAAACAAAATTTAAAATGACTGAAAGAAAGGAAGAAATAAGGAAAGAAAGAAAAAAGAAAAGGAAAAAAGAAGAGAAAAGAAAAAAGAAAATAAAGGAAAAGAAAAAAGAAAAGAAGAGAAGAGAAGAGAAGAGAAGAGAAGAGAAGAGAAGAGAAGAGAAGAGAAGAGAAGAGAAGAGAAGAGAAGAGAAGAGAAGAACCCCTAAATCTGGGCATGGCAGTGAGTGGCTCCCAGCACTGAGGAAGTTGAGGTAGTAGGAACAATACATAGTTCTGTGTCAATGAAAATTTTTTCCCTTTTGCTAGTTATATCTTCATAAGTTTGGATGCATTCCACAGCAGTTAGAAAAGCTGAGTGAACTGAAGTTTAACTTGTTTTTTTCCCAAAGGTTATCTGAGGAGAGACAGTTCACTGAGGCCAGAGGCTCCCTTGTGTCTTAAAAATACCTCAGGGCTGCATTTTCCTACCCAGCCGTATAACTTGTTGACATTTTGTTTACATCCAGGCATTGCAGCTGCTCATGTCCACTGAAAATGCAGAGAGAGAGAGCAGAGCTAGCAGAAAAGGCTAGTCACTGTATCCAAAGCCAGCAGAATTTCTCTTATGTTTCATAAAGCTAGGTGACCAGTGTGTCATGAGGAACTCATGTACAAAGGTCCAGAGGTTGGGATGGACAGAACGGCTCAGACCCTTGGGAATGGACACATTCATGCTCTCAGCAAAATCAGGATTCTGTTAGCAAGGGACAAGTGTCAGAGGGCCACTTGACAGATGACTCCAAGTATATGGCACTCCACAAAGCAAGGTGCAGACACAACACATATCAAAATACAGTGGAAATAAACAACCCAAGCACGCATGTGCCAATGGAGAAAACACATAATGTTTCTGAGAAGAAAAAACAAGCAAGATATGATATTTAAGGACTTTACTGATAGATTTTAATTTTATTGATGGATTGATTGACTGATTTTGAGACAAGGCCTTAGTATGTAGCCCTTGGCTTGCCCGTAACCCATTATACAGACTAGGTTGACCTCCAACTTACAGAGATCCACCTGCCTCTGTCTGCAGAGTGATGGGTGGAATTAAAGATTTGTGCCACCATGCATAAATTAAAGGTTTTAGAAGAAACATACAAAAAATTAAGACAGGTCATTTTCCTTTGTGAAAAGTTCCAATATGGCAATGTTCTGTTTCTTGTGTACTCATAACTTCAAAATCTGTAACAGTACTATACAAATTGCCATTTTTTTTTTATTGCCTTGAGAACTGGTCCTAGGTTTATATATAGGAGGAGAGGTATAGCTTAACTTCTGGCCTGAGGTCCTAGCATTATAAAGAGATAGTGACAGATACACTGTGGAAAGCACAGGGCAATAGAATACCAGATCAGAGAATGGAACACACCACAGTGCAGAAACCCCAGAAGGAGCCTTCAGGCCTGAGAGGATGAGTGGATGACAGACAGTACTTCAAGCCACTGAAAAAATGATTGTAATTTTTTTTTTGTTTTTTATTTTTTGTTTTTGTTGGTTTGTTTGTTTGAGACAAGATCTCATGTGGCCCATCCTGTCCTTAAACTCATAGCTAACAGAGGGTGACCGTAAGCTTTGGATATTCTTATCTCCTGAGAGCTGAGATTTCAACCTTTGCCCCCGCATCTGGTGTAAGTGGTGATGGGGATGGACAAAGGCCTCTTGCGTGCTAGGCCAGCACTCAACCATGATATCTAGCTCTCTAGCCCCTTAGTTTTGGGGGAGGGCAGAGTCTCACACTGCCCAGACTGACCTAAAACTGATGGAAATCTTCCTGTCTCAGGCTCCTGGGTGCTGCATTGACAGATCTGTGGTCTACAAAGCCCAACCTACAATTGACTATTTCATATTTAATTTCAGAGAAATGTCTTCCCTTGATGAGAAATGTTGTTCTGATTCACACAAAGTTCAAAAATAAAGTTCACACAGGCTACCATTATAAACATAGTGAAATGTTCATAGGAGATTCTTTTTCTAGGCTTGGATGTACAAGGAGAATCTACAGATGACATAACATCCCAAAGATTGACCACTGGATGCACATAATAAGTTCAGCAGGGAAAGGAAGTTCAAGGACAGCTGACAGACTTAGAAAACTATTTGTAACATATATAGCAAAGGATAAATATTACTTGCAGAGAATTCCAGTGCTTCAAGAGAGAAAGGCAATCTGGACTGTTGAAAAGAATGTAAGTTGTCCTTGACAGCACCCAAAGTCAGGAAAATAGAAAAGAAACTATAAGTGCTTATGGCAATGTAGAACGGAAGAGACCAGTTGATTATGTTGCATTCTCCAATAAAACAGGTCATTATGTCACCAAAAAAAAAAAAAAAAAAAAAAAAAGAAAGAAACTGTATGGCTGGTGTCAGGCAGATGGCTCCATGGTTCAGAGCACTTTCTTCTCTTCTGGACTACATGAACGCACTTCCCAGCATTCCTAAAGGGAGGTGCTCAATGGTCTTAACTCCTACTCCAGGGGATTGGATGCCCTCTTCTGGCCTTTCTGGATACCAGCACATAAGTGAATTACATACGTGTATACACACACACACACATACACAGAAAGAAATAATGAATCCTTCAAAACAAAACAAAACAAAACAAAACAAAACAAAACAAAACAAAACAAAACGCATTTATGTTTTATGATTTTAGGAAGACCAAAGCTGGTTCAATCTCCAACATAGAGGAGAGGTGTTAGAACATAGAGCATACAGACTTACATTCACTCAAATTTCTGTATTTTCATTAATATTAGCTCATTTGCATTGATGGAAAAAAATTTAAGATATGTTGCCACATTGGAAAAAAACCTCACACATCTTTTAAATATTACATTTTTATATTATTTGATTTTGCATTTATATCTTTTTAAAAAAATAATGTATTTTTTAAACTCCATATTCCATACCCCACCCCACCCCCTTCACCCTCTGTCTGCTCTACATCCCACACTTCCTCCCCATCCCTCTTCTCCACGTGGATGCCCCCATCCCCACCTCACCTGACATCTAAACTCCCTGGGGCCTCCAGTCTCTTGAGGGTTAGGTGCTTCATCTCTGAATGAACACAGACCCAGAAGTCCTTTATATCACCTTTATTCATATTTTAATTTTTTATGTCATTTGTATGTTTGTATGTGCTAGAGTGTGCATAACATGGGGTGCTTGTGGAGGTCACAGAACTACTTTTAGGACTAGGTTTTCTCTTTCTATTGTGTGGGTGCTGGGGATTGAACTCAGGTCATCAGGCTTGGCAGAACACACCTTTATCCACCGCACAAACGTGAAGACCTATATTGTTTGGATATTTTAACCATATAATAATGAATAGAACAGTATCTAAAGTAATCCTTTTATATGTAGTTCCTTCCTTCCTTCCTTCCTTCCTTCCTTCCTTCCTTCCTCCCTTCCTTCCTTCTTTTATCTTTTCTAAAAATACGGTATCACACTCTGTAGCCCAGGTTGGCTGGGAACTCATGTTGCCTAGGCTGGCCTCAACTCATGGCAATCCTCACACTTGAATCTCCCAAGTGATGATTATAGGCATGAATCACTATGCTTATATAATTTATTTTGAAATAGAATCTAACCACATTTGCCCAACTTGCTCTTTAGTTTATGAGCCCTCGTGACCCTGTCACTTTAGCCTCCTGTTTCAAGAACAAAGAGTATAGTCGTGAACCATCACTTGTCTTATAAAGATGGAGTACATTAATGTAGGGGGCTGAATTTCACAAAATCAAAGGATATAAATATTTTTGTCTACATATCTCTTGTGTGTGTTCATGTATGTACAGATGTGTTTATGTGTGTGGAGACCAGAATCAATGCTGAGTATCTTTTTCAGTTGCTCTCCATCATTTTTTTTTTTTTTTTGAGACAGGACAGAACAAGCGCCTCAAAGGTGTCCACACTTAAATGAGAACTCTCCAGTTCAACTAGATTGCCTGTCCAGTGAGCGCTAGGATTTTCCTTTCTCTACCTTTCCATCATGCCTGGTTTTTTACATGGGTGCTGGAGTTCTAAATTCAGGTCCTCATGTTTGTTGGGTCATGTTACAGATTTAGCCATCTCCCAGTGTATATGTATGCATGTATGATGTATATATGCATGCAGTTGTCATAATGTGCATGCAGAGGTAAAAGGACAACTTGGTGAAGTTAATTCTCTCCTTCTGCCTTTATGTGGGTTTGAAGTATAGAGCTCAGGTCTCCAGGCTTATGCAGCAAGCCCTTTGGCCTGCTGAGTCATCCCGCCAGCTCTGTCTACAAATTCCTAAGTGCACAAAAACATTGCTTTTGCAGTTAAAGTATTTTGTTTGTTTGTTTACTTATTTATTTTAGGGCTTTTTGATGTGGAGTCCTGCTATGTAGCCATGGTTTCCTCGAATTCCAAGTACTGTGCCACCATGCTTGGATGAAAATAATTTCAAGGCATAGTTTAGCATCGGGGTTAGTCAGACTATGTTCCACTGCTGCATATGCTGTACAGTCGCTGCAAGTGACTAAATTAAGTTTAAGTTTAAGTTACTAAGTTAAGTTTGTTTGGTGACAAGGGCTCATGGAGTCTAGCCTGGTCTCAAACTTGCCCTGTTGATGATGCTGGCCTTGAACTACTGACCACTCTGACTCCACCTCTCAAGTGGTGAAATTACAAGCCTAGACTGCCAAATCTAGCTTTTCACATTTTTCCTTTAACAATTAAATAGAATATTATTTCACAGCTGTATTAAGTGAGCTGTTATTTGGGAAAGACGCTTGGCTTCTCATAAGTGCTCAAGCGATGAGTATTTCTTAAATAACCTTGAAGACAAGTAAATCATGGAGTCTTTTTATCTACATTTTTGAGACAAGGTATTGTAGCTTTAAATTTTTCAAACCCTGTTTTTAATGATGGTTCTTAAGTGCTTTAACCTTCCTGGTAACCCACCACCCACCAGAGGTGGTGGAAAAGAAAGGATACAGGGGAAGTGGACCTGTTTAGAAAGGTTCTTTGGAGCAATTCCTGTCTGTGTTGTCTGGAAATCAGCAGTTCAGTTCCAGGTTAGCATTGGCAGCTCGATCCACTCACAAATACTTCATGGATACACCAGAAGTTCAGTTTGGTAGAGTCAGGTTAGCAATAGCGGTGACATGACCTAGCAGAGACAGCCAGGCCTCAGCCTCAGCTTGTGTCAGCAGGAGGGACCAAAAGGAGCACCAGGAGAAGTTCTAGGCAGTGCCTCTCTCAGGGAAGTGAAGATCAGTGAAGACTTGAGACCCACAGGCGTTACACAGCTAGCTGTACCAGGAAGCCTCAGTCACGCCGTAGAGTCCTATATATACCCTCCAAACATCATGTGTCCTCCACGTGCCTTGCCTCAGCATCTGTCTTGTCTCAGTATGTGCATCCAATCACCCCGAGTCCTTGGAAGCAGCAACAAACTGCAGCATACCATCAGAAGTTTTTTGGTGCATTTCCCAAGAAATGCAGCTCAATTACACAGTGTAGCCCAGGTTGGCTTAAACTCTGTGTATAGTATAAAACTAGCTGGCCTCGAATTTGGGGTCATTTTTTGCCTTTCTACTTTAGGTCTCCAAATTACAGAATTATAGATGTTAGACATGACCCCTGGCTTTTAATCTTTTATCATTTACTTTTTTTTCTAGACGTAAAAAGACAAAAAGTTAGATTGATTAATTTTTGTTTTGTTTTGTTTGGTTTGGTTTGGTTGTTTGTGTTTGTTTGGCTTGAGTTTTTGCGACAGAGTTTCTCTGTGTAGCCCTGGTTGTCCTGGAACTCACTCTGTAGACCAGGCTGGCCTCAAACTCAGTGATCCACCTGCTGCTGCTCTAGATGCCAAGCAGTGTACAGGCACATGGAGATAGAGAGATGACAGAGGAGGGTTCTATTTACTGAGGATCTTGAGGTTGGTTTAATTTAATGCTTTTATTTTTGTGAGATAAATGCAATTTCAAAACTATTATATAAAATTCTAAAGACACAGAAAAAAATCATGGCAAAAAGTCAGAAAATCAGAGAATTGTTTTAGGTTTTTGCTACAGAGTCCTAGCTAGCCTCGAACATTTTGCCTTAGCCTTCTGAGTGCTGGAATGATAGGTGTACGACCCATACCCAGCTCAGAGTGAGACTGTCTTTGGATTAAAATGAACTAAAATATTTTGCTCAACTTCCTATCCTGTGCAAAACCATTCTTCCATGATTGTAGAGGGACTCAGGTAGTTTCTGCTCTAGTAAAAACTGCTGTTTAGCCGGGTGGTGGTGGCACACGCCTTTAATCCCAGCACTTGGGAGGCAGAGGCAGGCGGATTTCTGAGTTCGAGGCCAGCCTGGTCTACAAAGTGAGTTCCAGGACAGCCAGGGCTATACAGAGAAACCCTGTCTCGAAAAACCAAAAAACCAAAAAACCAAAAAACCAAAAAACCAAAAAACCAAAAAGCCAAAAACCAAACCAAACCAAACCAAAAACCCCTGCAGTTTAGTAGTGAAGGATATTGGAGGCATTAAGGCCAGAGTGTCAGGGGTTCAAGCAACAGTGGAAACCAGACATGAAATAATTTTTTGCCATACCTCTGGTATAATTTTAAGAACTCAGCCAATGAAGACACATTTAGGAATGTAATATTTACATCCTAGAGCGAATACATCTCAGATTTAAAATTAATGCAGAATAAAAATTTGCTTAGTAAATGTTGAAAAAGAACGGTGCAATTTACTGATGTTGATGATTATTCTAGAAACTGCACTAACAATAGTTTTATCAATGTACTGGCTGATTTTGTGTGTCAACTTGACATAGGCTGGAGTTATCACAGAGAAAGGAGCTTCAGTTGAGGAAATGCCTCCATGAGATCCAGCTGTAAGGCATTTTCTCAATTGGTGATCAAGGGAGGAGGGGGCATTGTGGGCAGTGCCATCCCTGAGCTGGTAGTCTTGGGTTCTATAAGAGAGCAGGCTGAGCAAGCCAGGGGAAGCAAACCAATAAGTCACATCACTCCATGGCTTCTGCATCAGCTCCTGCTTCCTGACCTGCTTGAGTTCCAGTCCTGACTTCCTTTGGTGATGAACAGCAACATGGAAGTGTAAGCTGAATAAACCCTTTCCTCTCCAACTTGCTTTTTGGTCATGATATTTTGCTTAGGAATAGAAACCCTGACTAACCAGGGCCTAGCAAACACAGAAGTGGATGATCACAGTCAGCTATTGGATGGATCACACGGCCCCCAGTGGAAGAGCTAGAGAAATTACCCAAGGAGCTAAAGGGAACTGCAACCCTATAGTTGGAACAACATGATGAACTATCCAGTACCCCGGAGCTCTTGTCTCTAGCTGCATATGTAACAAAAGATGGCCTAGTCGGCCATCACTGCAAAGAGAGGCCCATTGGACTTGCAAACTTTATATACCCCAGTACAGGGGAACCCCAGGGCCAAAAAGGGGGAGTGGGTGGGTAGGGGATTGGGGGGGGGTGGGTATGGGGGACTTTTGGGATAGCATTGAAAATGTAAACGAGGAAAATACCTAATTAAAAAATAAATTAAAAAAAAAAAAAGAAACCCTGACTAAGAAAATGAACTTAGGCATAATACAAAGCTGAAAGCTGGTTACTACCATACAGTTTAGACAGAAACAGAGATAATATGTCTGATGTCACATAGCTACTTTGGAGGACTGTCATTATAACCTAGATCACCCACATCCCAAGGTCCACATTCTCTCTCACAGCCAATGTATGCTTTGTCTTCAATTCTGGAAGGCTTCCAATGAGGATAGGAACTCAGTACAGCAAAAGGTACCTGTTTTGCTTGTAACACTCTCTCTCCCTTTCAGGTTTTGTGGTTTTGTTGATGCACAGACCAAATGTGCATTTGGTCTGTCTATCCATGTTCTTCACTGCATGCTGCCTGGGACTGAGGTTGGTTACTTTGGTGGCCTGGCTTTTAGTTGTTGGGGGAAACATGAATGACATCACTCCAGTAAGATTAACTGCCGGCCAGGAGTATTTCCAGCTCCTGGCCACTGTGCACTAAAAGAGCTTCCAGAAGCTACTTACAACAAGAACTTTGCTTTCTTGTAACCTCACAACCAACGCTGAGTCATTGGGAACTGGCCCCTGCCCCCAGTTCCTCTGGTTTTTATCCAGTGCTGCTTAATTTTGACTTATCCATCTTGTTCGGCTTCATTCAATGCCTTAGTTGTGTTTCTAAATGTATTTATTTAATTTTATTTTGTGCTGTGTCTATGAGTCTTGAATGATTATGTGCTAATCTTGAACCTCTGGGACCCTGATGGCTCCTCTCACAAGTTGGAATTACAGGCATGCACCACCATATCCAGTGAACTTTAAGGTATAAAATCAAATTAAAAACAAAAGAGAACAAAGCAAGATGGAGCTGCAGGGGATAAAGACAGCTCAGTGGCAGGATACTTGCTCAGTCTGTACAAGGCCATGGATTAGATGCCCAGAACTGGGAAAAAAATGAGATAGGACCTCACTATGATGCTCAGGTTGGCCTCAAAAGCCTAGGCTCAAATGATCCTTTGTCTTGGGAGTCTCCAAGCCTGGCTGGATTTAAATTTTTAAAATTAAGACTTTATCATTACTTTGTTAAATGCATTTCAAAATTGTTTTTAGTTCATCACTTCAGACTGTCAAACCTTTCAGTTTTGATACTCTTCTCCAATTTATTAGATAACTTTTCAAGTTTTATGAAAACCTCACTCCCCAGAGCCCAGTGTTTCCACGCTCTCTTTTGAGGAATTGAGGGAAAATGAGGGAGTTTTGAATTGTGTTACTAATGACCCCTTTCCAAGTTGCAAGTGGCTCATTAATCAATCCTCTTTTGTTATCATTGTTCCATCAAGTCTGTTGTCATTGTTCAATAAGGGATGGACACACCTAGTAAGTCAGCATCCCATCTATAGAAATAGAAACATATCCCCTTGTGCTTTTAGAAAGACAACCCACTTTTATTACACATTTATTTGTATGTACATGTATGCTCATACTCACACCGAGATGTGTGTGTGTGTGTTTCAGTGAACAAACAACTTGCAGGATTTCTCTCTCTCTCTCAGCCCCAAATCATACTCTTGAAGTTTGAATACATTTTCCTGTCCTTGTTAATTTGGCCTGGATTATTCTCAGTGAACCCACTGAGAATCATTACATTCCCTCCTAAATGCTCACATTACAATCTTATCTACTTGCTTGTCCCGCTACAAACCTGACATCTTCCCTTTTAGTTATTGTCTAGGAATTTAGGTAATTTTTTTTTGGGGGGGGTTTTTTCGAGACAGGTTGTTTCTCTGTGTATCCCTGGCTGTCCTGGCACTCACTTCGTAGACCAGGCTGGCCTTTAACTCAGAAATCTGCCTGCCTCTGCCTCCCGAGTGCTGGGATTAAAGGCATGCGCCACCACGCCTGGCTGAATTTAGGTAAAATTATAAAAAGAAATTCAATTACAAAGGCAAAACTATTCAACTCTTTCTCTCTCTCTCTCTCTCTCTCTCTGTCTCACACACACACACACACACACACACACACACACACACACACACGAGTAGAAAAGATAGCAGCAGCACACATAGAATTTTCACTTGGGAATGTATAACATGGATTTTACATGTCTGGAGTGGACAAACAGTTTAAACATATCATTAATAGCATGACACATTGCTAAATCAGCTAAAACAGACTTTCATTAGTACCGGTTCTTTAGGTAGTTATGCTTTTGCATTTATCCATATACATCCATTTTACTTTTGTTGTTGAGACAGGGTCTCACTATGCAACCTGGAACTAGCTATGCAGGACAGACTTGACTCAGACTCATAATAGAGACCTGCCTGCCTCTGCTTCTCCGGGGCTGGGGTTACAGGCATGCACCACCATGCCTGACTTATTTATTTACTTTTTGAGTCAGGATCTCATGTAGCCCAGGCTGGCCTTAAACTAGCTGGATAGCAGATGGTGATCTTGAATTGTCAATCCTCCTCTCTCCACAGACCAAGTGCTGGGATTGTAGGCCTGCATTACCTCAACCAGATTTTTTTAAATTAATTTTAGTTAATTTATTTATATTATTTTTTGAGGCAGGGTCTCTTGCTGTCCTGTCAGGCTTTAAATTCTATGTAGCTGTATTATTCAGAGTTCACTAGAGTCACAGACCTTGTGGGTAGTTTCTATATAGTAAGGGAATTTGTTGTTGACTTACAGTCCGTAGTCCAACTCCCCAACAATGATCAGCAGCAACTGTGAATGGAAGTCCAAGGATCTAGCAGTTGCTCAGTCCCACAAGGTAAGCAGGAGAAGAAGAGAGAATCTTCCTTCTTCCAATGTCCTTATGTAGGTCTCCAGCAGAAGGTGTGGCCCAGATTAAAGGTGTATACCAACACACCTGCATGTGGGGCTTGCTTTGTCCCAGATGAACTTGAACTCAGAGATCTCCTGGGATTCATAGTCACTATGCTTCAAGATCTCCATGCCAAGATCCAGATGAGAAACTTGTATCTCCCAGCTTCAAGATCAGGATCACAGGTGAGCCTGCCAATTCTGGATATAGTCAAGTTGACAACCAGGAATAGCCACTGCAGTAGCCAAGGTTGATCTTGGACCTCTGATCTGCCTGCCTCCACTTTCCACGTGTTGGATGATAGACATGTGCTACCATGTCTTACTGACTTGGGTTTTTTAAAGGAGGAGGAGAGCAGATCCTGCTGCCCACACAGGAGAGAGCCCCTCCTGTGGATTTATCTGCAACTCAATAGAATTTGGGATTATGTCAGATCCTGATTAGCCCAAAGTAGGTCTAGAAGAGCTAGTTCAATGGATGTCTGTGGGTGTTCTTCTCATGGTCTGACCTCTTCTTGGATGACCACAAGGATCCGGAAGAAAGGACATAGTACTGTGTTTCCCACAATTCCCTGTGAATGCCACTGCTGCAGTAGGAGTAGCCACAGGAGTCTGGACTACCTGAGCTCTCCAATAAAGACTTAGACTTCAGATGCTCAGTTTTGCATATAAAATGAGGATGAAATTATGAAAGTTTATGGCAAATGGATGGATCTGGAAGTTATTAAGAGAGTAAGTGAGGTGACTCAGAAAGACAAATGTCACATATTTTCTCAAACACACACACACACACACACACATACACACACACACACACACACATACACATACACACACACACACACACACATATGAGTTGTTGAGGAAGGGAGAAGAAGGCAAAGGACACGTGCTATATGAAAATGGAAAGGAGGTTATGGCATAGGTAGGAGGATACAATGAGTGGACAAGGGCAGCGGGGAAGAAGGGAGAAGGAAAAATCAATAGTGACAAATTCTTTTGAAAATCTCATAATGAAAGCTAACACTTATTATGTTAATTAAAACTTTAAAATTAAAAATATGTAAATATCAAAGGTTAAGGAAGCATATATTTATCATCTGACAATGAGCTGTTGGTTATCAGGCAGAGGCCACAGCAGGAACACCTGGGGTGAAAGTGTGGATAGTATCATTCTAATGTGATGTCTGTTTGTTTGTAACACATTAGCTCTCTGAGCATTTCATACGATGTATTTTGAGCAGATTCATTCCTTCCCCAGTTCCTCCCAGATCCAACCCTCCTTTCTTACCCACCCAACTCTGAGTCTTCTGGTTTTTTTAGAACTCATGAAGTCCAGTTTGTGCTTCCTTGAGAGTGTGGCTATCCTTTGGAGCTTGGTTGACCTACCAGAGGTCACACCCTTGAAGAAAGCTCCTTCTCCTTCTCCCAACAATTATCAATTGAAAAGAGGACCATGACTGGGGGTTGGGGTGGGGTGGTGGCAAGGCTTTAAAGACAAAATCTAATGATATACTTGTATAGACATGCACACTATTAAAACATATTTTTAAGTGCCAACATTTTATTTAATCCAGATGAAAGACAATTGTTCTAGGTGGTTCTAAAAAGTAAATTTTTAGCATAAAAAGAAGGAAGGAATGGCATGCATATAATTTTCTTTCTGTTTTTATTTCCTATAGAGAAAATTTGAAGATTTTCCAGAAAGTTCTAGGTACAAAATTTCAAGCAAGATGTTTATTTCTAATATTCGCTCTACTTTGTTATTCTGATAAGTATTACCCGAGAAAATCTTCTATTGTAGCATATATTTTCCCCATTTTCTGAAAGCTTTAAAAACAACACCTGATCAGTTGCCCAAATGAACTCTTAGTTTATAGTCTAGATAGCTTCCTACTAATGGTGGAGAGCCAATGCCACTAAAATTAGAGTTCCTTTACACTTTGTAGCAGATGCCGGCACCACTGAGCCCATCTCTTAGTTCACAAGAAGCTACACTGTGCAACTCTTGGATGTGCAGACACTTTCTCATCTCCAATGTCTGTATCCTGGTTACTTTTTATTTTCAACTTGCCACAACCTAGACTCAACTAGAAGAAGGAGTCTCAATTGAAGACTTGCCTTTATCTGATTGGTCATGAGCTATGTCTGTGAGAGTCTGTGTTCATTGATAATTGATGGTGAAGGACTCAGCCCACTGTGGGTGGCATCATCCCTACACAGGTGTAAGAAACCTAGCAAATCATGAGCCAGACAGTAAGTGAGTCAGAAAAGGAGTTCCTCTATGGATTCTGCCTTGAGTCCCTTTCCTGACTTCCCTCAAGTGATGAAGTGGGAAGTATAAATCCTTTCCTCTCAAAGTTACTTTTGGTCATAGTCTTTATTATCACAATAGAAAGAAAACTAGAATACCGGGCATGTTTGTTTTTCTACCTGGGGACTTGTGCTAGTACCACAGAATTTGCACAAGGAAGTGTATAAATGTGAAGTATTTAACGTCCCTGGTATGGTACTGACAACCAAGCACAGCCCGCTCCCCCCCACCCCCTTCTTCCTCTCCCTTCCTCCCTGACTTGTAGCTTTCCGAGTAAACTTGGCTCCATTTTCTTTCCCCAGCACTGAGATTATCAGCATGTTCTACCCTGCTCAGCTCTTTTTCAGATGGCTTCTAGAGATCAAATGTAATGTTCTTATTTGACAGACACTTTACGGATCAAGCTACCCTTGATCCTTCTAACAGACATGATGCATATTCTACATGAGTTCTCAGAAGATCCTCCAGGAAACCTCAGCTGTCCCAGGACAGTAATATGCTCAGCAATACAGTCTTTTTCACAGTATTGTTTCAGAGTCTACTTTAGGGCACAGTTAGATAGTCCCTTACATAATCCTACTAAACTTTCAGTGCCTTGATTAGGAATTAACTGCTTGCAGGATGTCATGTCTGCAGCCCAGGCAAGGGGGCGGTGGAGTAGAGATGAAGGAATAATATTCTGTACTGGAATAAGTACAGGACTGAGTCAAAGATCTCAAGCCTGAGCTAGGTCTTAATGGATTGTTTTGACATGTCCTGCAGTTGACCTGAAAAGCTCAGCTCTTTTAGTATCATATGAGCTACACAGCCAAGTGTCCTCTCTGGGACACTCAGCATTTTCCTACCTCTATTTGTTGGAGAGATCTAAGTTCAGTCTTAAGACTCCTTCTCTTGGTACCAAATTCATTCCCTTCAGGACTTTATCCTGTCATGTGATTTAGTAATACATACCCACACATGTACACAGGGGGGATTTCAAACCATGTACCTTTAACACCTTCAACCTGACCTCCTGTGAACTCCAATGCTCTGCAGCACCTCTACTTGTATGCCAAATAGTCATCAACTGAACATATACACAACTGGATCCTTGATTTCTTACCTACCCAACCCCCTTACCCACATCTCTGACAGTATGAAGCAGTTCCATTTTGTTTTCTTTCTTCCTCTTCTCTTCTCTTCTCTTCTCTTCTCTTCTCTTCTCTTCTCTTCTCTTCTCTTCTCTTCTCTTCTCTTCTCTTCTCTTCTCTTCTTTCTTTCTTTCTTTCTTTTAAAAATATTTTATGTGTATTGCTGTTTTGATAGTATGCATGTCTGTGTGAGGGTGTCAGATCCCCTGGAACTGGAGTTACAGATAGTTGCAAGTTGTCATGGGTGCTGGAAAAAAAAACCCAGGTCCTGTGGAAGAGCAGTCAGTGTTCTTAACCACTGAGCCATCTCTCCAGCCCCCTGTTTTGTTTTCTTAACCCTCAGCCATCTTTAATTCTACACTGTTTCAATATTCAATTGATCGTTAACTCTTGCCCACCACTCCCACCCACACTGCACACATGTCAAAATACACCTTTGATATGCAGTATACTTGTCTATGGTTAATTTGGGCCTGACCACCATCATTTCTTATTCTATTCGAATCACCTACTGACTAACCTGTCTGTACTTCTGCTCTTGACCCCCTACAATTCATTCTAAATGACCTTCCTAAGAGTATTAAGTTAGATCAAGTGGTTGATATGCTAGGGCATCCCAATAGTATAAATTCCACTGTAAACTGAATGATCTTAGGTTAGCATTTTCTACAATTTTGTTATTATTTCTTTTCTGCTTCCATTTTCTCTGAAGCCCACCTTTTTTCAGATGTGCCTCTATGTCTTATGGAATTCTTATATGTGCTCTTCCTTCTTCCTGGAATTCTCTGCTGTCATACATCCTTAGGGACACTCTTTTCAGCAAGGTATCAGCTCAGGTATCACTACACTGAGATGCCTTCCTTCACCTCTATCCTACTAACTTTCCACATAAAGACATACCTCCATGTAAGCACACATGAACATATATGTAAGCACACATGCACATGTGTGTCCCTGTTAGTGCTACCTTATATGGTTTATTTTTATGTATCACCCTCTCTCCCAACCAGAGTATGTGTTCTATGAAATCAATTACTTTGACTTATTTTCTGTGTATGCCTGGCACCCTACCATACTTTCTGGTATCAAACACTCAACAAATATACTATGAATGATGTAATGAATTAATTACCAATCAGGGGATATTGGCTTGCAAAATTTTTAATCTGCCTTTCCTACAAGAATATCTTAGTTGACAAAAAAAGTATACAAGATATGCTACAGGTTTTTTTTTTTCAGAAAAGGACTTTAACGTAAAATTATATTTTAAATTATGTGTATGCATGTGCATCTGTGTGTGGCTATGTGTATGGAAGTGCGAGTACCCACAGAGGCCAGAAGAGGGCATTAGATTACTTGAAGCTGGAGCTAAAGGCTCTGGGCTCAGCACCTGATGTGAGTGCTGGCAACCAGATTTTCTGAAAGAGCATTCAGTGCTCTTAACCAGTGAGTTGAGAGTTGAGAGTTGAGAGATGGGAGTGAGCCATCTTTATAGCCTTTCTTTCATTATAAATTTCATTATAAATTCAAAGTTGCCTATCAACTCAGATTTTGTTAGGGCATACTAACTAGAGCACTTATTTTTAAACTTCTTCTTTTTTTCTTCTTTTTGTAAAAGTAATTTTGATAAAACACACATATTTGTTTAGACCAACTTTATATTTACCTTCTATATTTTATTCCAAACTCAATGACATTCTACATGAGTATTCTACTTTGCTCTAGGTACATTGTATTCTAATAGGATTTGGATTTAAGACCAAAAAGACTCGTCAAATGCACTTTCCTGCTCATCCACTATAACACCAAGAGAAAAAGAAGGAACAGCTAGATACCAATTTTGTAGTTGTACAAATAGCCCAAGACACAGACTCCAACTCTCTCTTCTTCCCTATCAAATCAATATGTACTCATTGCTGTGTCTTCCCTCCACCCATCTCAGTCAGCAATTGTCTTATTTCTAGGACAAGAAATTATTTAGCTAATTATAAGACATTTATTTAGAGTTTACAGATACATGGATAGTCCCTTTTAATTCTTTCTTTGAAGCTGATATCTGGTCCCACCTCCTCTCCTCCTTTGTTTACCAAGCAGAGGACTGACTTTTTTTTTTTTTTGACATCTGCTGAGTGATAGACTGATTTCAGCTTTTCAAACATCTCTCTTGGGGCTCAAGTACAATGCTGCAATTGGTGCTCGATTGCCCAACTGCACATTGTGGTTGCAATCTTTGTCTTGTAGTGGTTTTGACCTAGTCATTTCATTTGTAAATCTTAAATTCACAAATGACTCATCTTCCCTCAGTTGATGAATATTTATTTATTTGGGTGGTTCAGAACTGAACAGAATTTTATTACTTGCCTAACAGAAGTACAATGATTCTTTCATTTATAAAATACTTCATCATTAGAATAAAGACTTAGTGTATGTTACAAACACATCAGCTCTGAACAATGAACACCTGAGTGCTTATACCTGTGAAGATAGAAGTCGATCTGTTTTTGGAGGACCCTTCCCTCCATCTCCATCTTACTGTAAATAACTACCTATCGAACCTTCTGGAAGGTTTCTGCCATCTGTCAGCATATGCTTATCAACAATGAGGAAATGGAAGGGGAAGTAGAGGAAAGGACAAAATAGTGAGAAGGAAGAGTAGATTCCTTCATTGATTTACAAATCCTGCCTTATGCCAGGCGGGGTGCTACAGCTGTATACAGATCAGGGCAGGAACTTCTGGAGGCCGGGGTGGGGATGGGGGGCAGTGGGTAGACTGAAAAATGATAGGGAGTGGAAAGTGAAGGGAGTCCACTTAGGAACTGTTGGGTTGCTGCTATGAAGCGAGCAAAGGAGGGGAGGGTCACCACAATTGAACACCTGCAAAGGCCAGGCCTGGGTTCCTTAGGAGTAGTTGTTCTTTAAAAAAAATGTAATTCTCATATAGGTAGGCTAGCAGTAGCCCGAAGGAAATGTCTTGATATATTGGTTGGACAGGTGAAGAAGTTGGAGAGGTTTCTTTAGGAAACAAAAGTGAGATCTGAAAAAGTAAAAACAAACGAACAAACAGTAATACAAAACCATGGATGGAGGCAGCAGGTTGGAAATGGCAATGGGAATGAACTCAAGGGACCATGGTGTGCAGAAAACACAGGAGCGTGGTGCCTGGTAGAAGCTAAGCACAGGATGCTGGATTGGAGGGAAGGAGAGAAAGAGCTGAGAGGTATTTAGAGCCCAACCAGGCAAACTTAAATTTGGATACTGTGTTCAAGAATGGAAAGTGTGGCTGCTGAGAGGGCTCATCGGGTAAAGGTGTCTGCTGCCAAACCTGATGACTGGAGTTCAAGCCCTGGGACCTGCATGTTGGAGGGTGAGAAATGACTTTGCAAGTTGTCTTCTGGCACACACACACACACACACACACACACACACACACACACACAGATAAATGAGTGAATTAATAAGTGTAAACAAAATTTTTTTTTAAGGAGGGGAAAGTGCCAATGCTGTAATGTGGAGTGTCGAGGGCAGTACAGACAAGTAAGAAGGAAGGCATTGCTGCAATGGGAAGGAGATGTTGAAGGCTGTTTCTGGGTATGGCAGTATCTATAGAAACATTTAATGAAAGCATGTTCAATGAATGGCAAATATGTCGATGAAGAACACTGTAGGAGAAAACACTGCTGTAAAGAATAGACCTCAGAAGCCGTGGCCCTGAGGTACGGCTGCCTGTCCTAAGAGACGAGAGCAGCACAATCATGGCTCCTTTAGGTCTTGTTCAGGAAAACTTAAAGTTAAGATGAATTATATTAATTTTTATGTGAATATCCTAGGGTAATGAAATGGCTCTTTGCTAGTCTTAGATGTGCCCTGAATTTAATCTCTTAAAATTGTTGATGTCAGGACTTATTCCTGTTCTTTACCTTGTTTGCATAAGTGAACTATTCAGTGTGCCCTAGCAGGAAAATTAATAATCTAATTACTTTAACAACCTAACATTGCTTAACAGTTCATTTTTTCCAAACTCCTATTTCCTTCTTTCTTGGCTTCCTTTTTTCCTCCCGACCCCCCTTTTTTTCTCTTTTGGACATACAGCCCAGACTGGTCTTGAATGTACATGCCTGGCATGTTCTTTGTCATTTCAACATGTGTTATTGCTGTCTTGCTGGGGATCAAACCCAAAGCCTTGCTCATGCTAGGTAACTACTGTACCATTGAGTTACATCCTTGGCTTTCCTTGCTTTTAAAAAGTTCCTGACATTTGTTCATTCACAAACACACCTCATCTGCTTTGTAAGTTGAACTCATTTTCAAAGCTATTGCATTACTTCCTATTTACTGCAGAGCTGAATTAAAACATTCTCTTTTGGTTCTGTTTCTTTGGTTTTTCTAGACAGGGTTTCTCTGTGTAGCCTTGACTGTCCTGGACCTCACTCTGTAGACAAGACTGGCCTCCCATTCACAGAGAACCATTTGCCTCTGCCTCCTGAGTACCGGAATTAAAGGCATGGACCACCACTGCCCATCCAGCATCCTAAAATTTAAGCAGTTGGTGCCCGAAAAGAAAGAAAGGTGCAGCTTATGCAGATCCATAGTACAAGGTTTGGGGCTGGAGCCATGTCTCAGTGGCTAAGAATTCTTGCTGTTCTTCCAGAGAGCTCAAGTCAGTTAGGTCATATACCCTCTAACTCTAATTTCAAGGAAACTGACACTCTTTTCTGGCCACCACTGACATCTGCACACACATGGCATGCACTCACACAGAATATACATATAGTTATATATTTTATTTTCTTATTACATATTACATAAGTATGATTATATATTTATATATAATACAAATAAATGAGAACATATATTATAAAACATAAATAATAAACATATATATAACAAACAAAATGCATACAAACCCAAAAATGCAGACATATACATAAATAAAAGTGAAAATAAATCTTTTTTTTTTTTTTTTTTTTTTTGGTTTTTCGAGACAGGGTTTCTCTGTGTAGCCCTGGCTATCCTGAAACTCACTTTGTAGACCAGGCTGGCCTCGAACTCAGAAATCCGCCTGCCTCTGCCTCCCGAGTGCTGGGATTAAAGGCGTGCGCCACCACGCCCGGCGAAAATAAATCTTATAAAACAACTACAACAACAACAACTACAACAACAAATGCAAGCAAATTACAAAGTCATCATGACCAGTAACTTCTTCATGTTTGCCAGTGGAAAAGGTAGATATTTCATGGCCCACTCATCCATATCTGTGATGGACCTCAGAGGTTTGGACTCCCCAGATGCTCTGAGCCAACATGGTGCTACTGAGCCCTCTGTGAGGGTCACAGACAGAATAAAAGAAATGACCGTACTACAACCAAGTCTGAGTTGCTCACTTTTATCTATAGGAGAAAAAAAACACATTTTTTTTTCTGTTGTTTTAAAAACAGTAGGGAATTCTTTCCAAGAAAATTAGATTAAAATTGAGCTGCACCTTTGCTGCTGTCAGCGTCAGTGATGCATGGATACATTAGTGATTCATTTGTTCTCTGCTCCATATTTGAGTTCTATAGTAATTGATAATTGTGTCTGGAATGATGACTTAGAAGCAGAGGTTTGCTTGATGAGTTGGTTGGTTTGGGGATAGACTCTCAGACAATCCAGCCTGGCCTTGAACTCTCTATGTTGCTAAGGTTGACCTTGAACTTCTAATCACCTTGGGATTACAATGTATACCTGGTTAGTGGGAGTTGACTATGCCTTCCCATGTGCTAGGCAAACACTTTAGCTACTCAACTACAGCTCCACCCCTACTGATACATGTTCAACAATTGACTCTCTTGGAGTGTAAGACCTTCTATAGCATAAAACTCTCAATTTCAGGCTACCACTGTGAAGTTTCCTAATGCTCTCTGGAAAAGTGGTTTTGCACCAGTGCAGGATTCTAAAATATCATGCGAATCATCGGCCTGGGCAAGTTTGGTTATCTAAGTACTGTCAATGAATGTATCGCGAAGGTTGCCAGTGTTGAATGGATAGAGAGTATTTGAATAATCAGAAAACTTCAATTACCAAATGAGCCGACTTCATGAAACTCACATTGTGGGTTTTTTTTTTTTTTTTCCTACTTAAATTATCACGAGTTCTCCAGAAGTCTTTGGATTAAAAAAAATGCTGCAATATTTTCAAACGCACCAAATAAAACCCATGTGAAGGGAAGACTCCTAAGGGTTTGGATTGCTTCATCCAGTGACTTCCAGGGTTGGAGACACAGCTCAGGGATAGAATCCTTGCCACACACAAGGCCCTAGGTTCTCCATTGCCCCCACCAGTTATCACCAAATGCCAAATCCAGTGCCCATCTCATGCTTCATACTTCCTTATTTCCAGAGGATCATGAGCAAAACAAACTACAATGAAAATGGGGGTTTTAGGTTGAACTGGGTCACAGACTATCTAGTTGCAAATGCTATTAAGAATATGTTAGAATACTGTTCTTTCCCTAGGAGTCTGTTGAAATCGTTGGCTTTTCTCTGTCTGAGATTATTTCGATGTGATTTTTATCACAGACCTAATGAACTTCAGCATGAGCACACTGCTTTCGTTTGTCATGACACATGAACCATGTCTGAAGCCAGGTGTCTTAGCTTACTGAGCACAGTGCAGATCTTGGAATCCAAACAGTTACAGTGGCACCAAGCAGAGGAGTGACTACTTCAGGTAGGGAAAGTTGAGACCCAGGGAGGGAAGTCTTAAGTGAAGGCTAATGGGGACTGCAAAATTCATCTGCTTTCTTGAAAAAGATCAGCTTTAACTCTGGCCCAAGATTCTCATTTCTCACCATGCCCTGTCTTCAAAAATAATAAAAAAAGAAGAAACCAGCAATGAGCACATGTGTGGTCATAAATCACCCTGATGATCGTTAGGAAAAAAAAAAAAAGGAAGGGTTCGAAGCAGCCCCGAAGGGCCCTCCCCAGCACTTCGCACTCACCTTGAGAAGAACCTCATGACGAAGGACACAAAAGCTGCTCTTTCTTCTCTTCCTATCCCGGTGATCAGCAGTGTTCTCTTTGGACTCCTGGCATCTGGGCCCAGTTGCTGGGTGACAGGCAAATATAATCAAAACAAACACTAAAAGGTACTCTTTTGGCTCCTAACATGTTGGAAAGGTCTTCTGCCTTGCAGCTTCTATGTGACCAGTGACTTTCTCATTACTTGTTGGCCTTTGCTTTCCTTCCTGTAGCACAAGTCTTGATGAGAAACTCCTGAGCAGAAGCTGCTCATAATGAGACCATTAAACCTTCAGACCTCTGCTCCAACTTCCTGCAGAAGAACAGAGCATTTAACCTGTTCCTAGTGAGACTCTTTTTTAACAAAATTTGCCAGCCTAGCCCATCCTCTGGGAACTGGGGTGCTGTGGTATGGCTCTTAACTTCTTGCTCCCCACTTTTTTCCACTCACCAAGGACAGATTGCCAAGGAAACAAATGGTATTTTCCATTCAGGACTATGGTGCCAGGTTCCGAGATGGACTTCCTGCCTCTCGGCTCTTGTGATGTGTTAGACTATATTTGAACTTGGACAGGAAAGCTACAGGCATGTTTAGAAGTTTGGGAAATAAGATCTATGGCAAAAGTCAATCTATTAACCAGTTTGTCCAGAGTATTTTATTAAGGTCCACAGGGTGCCAAGCACTTTAATAGAGTCGGGGCATTCCAGAGTGCTCTGCAGAAGTCAAAGGCACCAGGGTGATTTGTCTTGGAGAAGGGGGAGAGGAACTGTCATAAATCCTCCAACATTTAAAGAGGCGTTTTATTCAAAGGGTAGGAAGTGAGTGGACCCCAGCTTTGCAGATGAAGAAGCACGAAGAAATACACTTTGAAATATGGGCCTTTCTGTTTATTTCCAACAGGGTGAATGTCCAAATACTTTGATACCTTCCGTAGAAAGATGGCCACAGATCCTTTCTGGAAACCCACACCAAAATAGGGCTAGCTAGTCCACTTCTGTATTGCCTTGTGAGTGTGCATGTGGTTATCTGAAGGCTAGAGCAGGCATGCCTTTTGATGTAGGGAACGTCTAACCACCCCTGAACTTTGAAAAGCAAACATTCACTGTGTTTCTAGAAAGGTCACTGGTAAGCATTTTTATTCTCGTGTTTTGTAAAATTGGAGCCAAAGATGATAAGGTATCCTTTCCAGGATTACCAAAAGTATGAGCATCAGAACTGAGCACATGTTTTTCAAGTGTATGTTTTATTTTATTAAAAGGTTGAAGGCTCCAGAATGAGTTCTCTCTCTCAGCCCTTCCAGGCTGCCTTATACTGGGTTTTCTTTCTTTCCTCTATTCCTTTTTTTGTCTATCGTCATAAATACTACTTATTGAATTCTTGCTGTACCTAGCTTCATGCTCTGAGTATTTGTATAAATTCATCTTTCAAGCCTTCCATCAGGTAGGCATCCAGACAGAGACAAGTTCTGCTAAAACTCGTCCAATCACAGTTACCAAACTACCAGGTAATGGAGCTAGACCTTAACTCCTGTCTCTGGATCCCCGGTACCAAACTACCAGGTAATGATAAATCCTGTCTCTGGAGCCATGGTTCTTTCTACATGATATTGCGGGTCTGCCAAGGGGAATCTGATTCAATAATGCTAAAAGGATTAAATTATGTTTAATTAAATATAATTAATATGTATTAGCCTTACCAAAATTGCTATGATATGTATGATCGATGTCGGCCAATACACTTGAGACTGAGGGATCTTGCTCAGCCGGTAAAGGGCTTGCACTGCAAGCCCAAGGATCTAAGTTCATTTCTCCAGAACTCATGTGAAAAATCCATTGGAGGAGTTTGTAAATCCTAACACAGGAGAGACAGCTGAGGATAGGCACGGCAACTAGCTTAGCCTATTTCGTGAGGTCAAGATGGATGAGAGATTTTGCCTTAAAAAACAAGGAGGTTGGCACCTGACAAAGAGAGGCCATTATCTGGCCTGCATATGCATGTACATGAGCAGGTGTGCCAGAACATTCACACAAAATGGCTGAAAGCCTAAAAAATACCTAACAGTGTTCGTGATGGTTTGTAAGTGATTGGGCCAGGGAGTGGCACTACTAGAAGGTGTGGACCTGTTGGAGTAGGTGTGTCACTGTGGATGTGGACTTTAAGACCCTCGTCCTAGCTACCTGGAAGTCAGTATTCTGCTAGAAGCCTTCAGATGAAGATGTAGAACTCTCAGCTCAGCCAGTACCATGCCTGCCTGGATGCTGCCATGCTCCTGCCTTGATGATAATGGACTGGACCTCTGAACCTATAAGCCAGCCCCAATTAAATGTTGTTCTTATAAGAGTTGCCTTGGTCATGATGTCTGTTCACAGCAGTAAAACTCTAACTAAGGCAATGTTCAAAGTAGAGCACTGATTTTCTTACTGTCATCTTTGCTAAAATGCTTTTTCAGAGTGACATTATAGATGTAAGATGAATTCATTCAGGTGGCATTTCCTAAAAATACTAGCATAGCATCAACTTCTGGAAAACTTTTCACATGGTGTTGATATTTTGTCCAACAATTTAAAGCTATTTTATAATCTGACAAATGCATGCTATTGACTTCATGCCTCTGGAATGTTCCAAATCCCTTTTAGAGATGCCTTTCCATTTGAATCTCCTTGAGATGGAACCCCCCTTTTTCCTTTCATGATTAGATTTACAGATAGAATAGACAATTGATAGAAAGTCCTAAAATCTGGTTTGATTTAAGACAAGACTTTTAAAAAGTTATTTTAAAGTGTATGTGTGTGTGTGTGTGGAGGAGGGGTTATGTGCACCTGTGTGCAGGTGCTCACAAAGACCAGAAACGGACATTGGATCCCCTTGAGCTAGAGTTACATTTGGATGTGCCTACCTCAACAGCAGCAAGTGCTCTTAACTACTGAGCATTTCTTCAGCCCTGAGCCTTTTTATATCCCAGTTGGGGCTTTTCATCTGCAAAGTGATAAAACAAGGACCCCCCAGTTGTTGGGTTTCCTATGAAGAAGTAAATAAAAAAGTAAGAAGAAAAAGTTAGTGAGGTATGTAATTGGTGATGGTGTTTGTAGTCCCACGTGGAAAGGATTACATTTTGGTGGACATTTTCTCCGTTAGTGGTCGTGCTGGGAATCTAGTGCATGGAAGGCAAGTGCTCCACTATGAAGCTACACTCAGTCGTTATCATCGGTAAACCTAAATCTAGAAACTTCTATCAGTGAATACAATGATTCATTTGAGTCACCTGACCTTTCAGATTTTGATTCTCTGTAAATGAGACTGTTTTGAGGGCAAGACATTTGCTCTTTGCTTTGAATTTTCTCTGAGCTGGGCCACTATAAAACCACATCTCATGGATCCCTCTGTAAAATGTCTTCCTCTTCCCATAATTCCTACTCCTATTGATGCTATGAGAACTTACCATTACAAGCCTAGTCCCTCATGTGAAACTCTCTTTTTGTCTCTCTTTCACCCCACTCCAGTTCATCTCGCTCCTCGCCACCTGGGCTCAAATTTAGCCGTTACTTCTGACTCCTACTTGCTGTCACCCCCAACCGCTGGTCTACGTTATGCCTGGACCATCTTTTACCTAGGTTATTGAGTTATTTTCTTCCAGGAAAAAATGGACAGTTTCTATGTCTAGCCAATGCTTGCTTATTTCCTATGGAGGAAGGTCTACCAGAGACAGTCTGCCTTTGTGCTGTATTGTGTTCTGGGGTCAAGTTTTTGTTCTAAGCTCCTGTTTCAGGAGTCAGGTTGGATGACACACAGGTAGAAGAGCTGCTGGTGTCTGAACTAGCGGAGTTTCTGCGTCAGGTCTCTTTCTTCTAGGGCTGGCTTTGGTTTTCTTGTTGGCTTTCCTGGGGCGTGGGGTAGGTTAGCAGAGGTGAAGGTGAAGCAGAAGCTGAAGTCTGTCTTTTCTCAATGACTCTGCAGACCAGGAAGTATTCCAGGCAAGAAAAGTATCATGGTAGGTAGTAGAGGAAGGAGGGCCCCTTCACTGCTTTACCCCATGAGATTTTAAATGTTTCCATCTTCCTTCTTTTCTAGGAAACTCCAGCTCCTGGTACCATGCTCCAACTCTTAGTTCCTGGATACATCTGTTACTAGAGCTTGAGTACTGCCAGGGGCAGGGTTGGGGTGAGGAGACAGAACTTCAGATAAGACAGAACGGGGCTGGTGTCATGTTCTAAGTTGTGATCCACATGAAAAAACCGGAAAAAACCAAAAGCTTAAAAGTAGGAAAGAATAGGACATAGAGAAGAGATTCACATACATTTTGTAAGGTGGAGGCAGGGCTCTATCAGGAGGTCACTGCTTGAGTTATTTGTGGGAGAATGTGTGCATGCATTGTGTGTGAGCATGCATTGTGTGTGAGCATACACAGCTCATGTACACATCATAGTTATTACTGAAGGCACCACTAAAGCAGAGTATAGAAGCAATTTCTCTTAGTTTTCTCTAGTTAGCTAATCCCGTATGTCACAGACTGTCCCATGGACACTCTTCTTACAGATCAGCGTGATCATATAATCCCCTTCATAAGGAGCTGCACTATTCCCAGGAATAATTCATGAGCATAGCCTTGAAGGTCACCAGTAATCCAACTCCAGCATCCTTCCGCTTTCATCGACTCTGGACATCATGCTCTCCTCTGTGGCTTCCCAAGTGCCCTTTTCACTCGTCTTTTTGCCTTTGTTCTTCTTGTTCTTGGTGCTGAATGACATCTTCACTTCCCTGTCTACATTCGAGTCATATAAAAGTTTCTGTAAAGCAATGGCTCCCAACCTTCTTAGTGCTGCTTAATGCAGTTCTTTCTGTTGTGGTGACCTCTAGCCATACAATTATTTTCCTTGCTATGTCACAACTCTAATTTTGCTACTAAGGAATTACGTTGTAAATATCTGATATGCAGGATATCTGATATGGGACCCCTGAGAAATGGTCATTTGACCCTAAGAGGGCCAAGGCCCACAAGTTGAGAACCAGTGTTCTAAAAAGAATTACTTTTTTTTTTCTGATTAAAAATTTGGGATATTCCACCTCACACCAATTCCACCTCACACCAGTCAGAATGGCTAATATTAAAAATTCAGGTGATAGCAGATACTGGCAAGGATGTGGAGAAAAAGGAACACTCCTCCATTGCTGATAGAATTGCAAGCTGGTAAAACCACCCTGGAAGTCAGTCTGGCAGTTCCTCAGAAAATTGGACATAGTACTACTGGAAGAACCAGCAATACCTCTCCTGGGCATATACCCAGAAGATGTTCCAACTGGTAAGAAGGACACATGCTTCACTATGTTCATAGCAGCCTTATGTATAATAGCCAGAAGCTGGAAAGAACTCAACAGAGGAATGGATACAGAAAATGTGGTACATTTACACAGTAGAGCACTACTCAGCTACTAAAAACAATGAATTTATGAAATTCTTGGGCAAATGGATGTATCATCCTTAGTGAGGTAACCCAATCACAAAAGAAGTCACTTGATATGCACTCACTGATAAGTGGATATTAGCCCAGAAACTTAGAATACCCAAGATACAATTTGCAAAACACAAGAAAATCAAGAAGAGGGAAGACCAATGTGTGGATACTTCATTCCTCCATAGAATAGGGAACAAAATACCCATGAAAGGAGTTACAGAGACAAAGTTTGAAGCTAAGATGAAAGGATGGACTATCCAGAGAATACCCCACTCGGGGATCCATCACATAATCAACCACCAAACCCAGACACTATTGCATATGCCAGCAAGATTTTGCTGTAGGGACCCTGATATAGCTGCCTCGTATGAGGCTATGCCAATGCCTGGCAAATATAGAAGTGGATGCTCACAGTCAACTATAGGATGGAACACAAGGCCCCCAATAGAGGAGCTAGAGAAAGTACCCAAGGAGCTGAAGGGGTCTGAACCCTATAGGTGGAACAACAATATGAACTAACTGGTACCCCCAGAGCTCGTGTCTCTAGCTGCATATGTAGTAGAAGGTGGCCTAGTCCTCAGCTATCCAATGAGTTCAAGGCCAGGTAGGGCTAAATGAGAGCTCAAAAGATCCCCAAATAAATAAATGCACATGTTTTATAAGACATTTCTTTATATATAGTTTCTGTATATTTTACTCTGAAAATATCACTAAACATTTAATAATTCATAATATTTTATCTTTATAAAGAACTTCTTCCTATATCTCTTTATAGAGATCTGTGAGATTTTTTTCCTCTTAGAATTAAATGTCAGATTTGGATTTCCTGGGTAAAATTGTAGCAATACTTTTAAAGGACTTGATAAAAATATATTGCTTGATTTCTCGTGAAAACTGCACACAATTCTAATTTGTGTCAACACTAGGTACCGTCTTAAAAATGCCTGCAAATCTGACAGATAAGAAATAAGTTTGTAGTTTACTATTTTAGTTTGGGTTTTTTGAGTAGTAGCAAGGTGGAAAACTATGTTTTGAGGAAATTGCTTGCCACTAATCTTTGCTTTTTCTTTTTTCTTTTTTAAATCAGGGAGGTTGATTCCCCCTCCCTCTTTATTAGAAACCCTCCTGATTCTTAAAAGCTCAAGTATTTTTTCAAAGCTGAACCTAAAGCACCTTCTATGTGGAAATTTCTTTTAGTCTTGGCTTTAACATTTCAATTTTGCCATCCCATAATTCTTTGTGCCTCTGTTTACAGATCAACATACTCTGCCACATTGGATGTTATCTCACTTCATTCAAAGACATTTTCAAGTAGAAAGCGTTCCTTGTTTCCTCCTGAATCTCTCTCCAATAAAAGACAGAAATCCAGCAATTATTCTTGGTCTTTGCCAAGAGAGAAAAAGATTCTCTTTTTTTGAGGTGAAATGTTCACTTTTATTTTTATTTATGTGTATGTTTGTCTGTGTGAGTGTATACGCACATGCACGCAGAGGCCTCGGGAGGCCAGAAGGGGACGTTGCATTTCCTAGAGCTCCAACAGGCTGCTGTGAGTTTCCTGATCCGGGTCTTGGGAGAGAAACTGGGGATCATTGGCAAGAGCAGTTCTTACCTGCCGAGCCATCTCACTAGTTCCTTCAACATGAAATGTGATGTTTGTTTTCTTGTCTGCTTTCAGAGTACTCCATCTGAGGGTGTACTCACATTTGCTTAGAAGTGCTGATCTATGTCTTCCTGGGGCACCAGGAAGGGTGAGCAAGCATTGGCCTCTCTCAGATGTGCTACTGTGATTCCTAGCTCCATTTAAAATCATTTCATCATCGCGAGGCTGTGCACTGTTTCTTCTGTCTCCCTCCTCTCAATACCCCGGTGCTCAGATTTAATAGATTCACAGGACATTTGAGACAACTTCAATTACTCTTGTAAATTGGTCAGAGGTTAGAATCATAAAACACAATTGCTCGATAGAACCTCAGAGATTAAGGGATCCCAAACCTTTGACCCTCTATCAGGTTCTACTCTGGAGACTTCCCTCACATGAGTTGAATTTGGCCTTCCAGGAACAGTAAAACTCAAAATATAATTCTCCCTTTCACTTTCCATCTGAGAGGCCATTGGTTTGAGCACCTTTCCGGGTGGAGAGTGAAGCTTTAACTTGGAGAAGCCTGGACCAGTAGCAGGTGTCTTTCTAGGCTCTGCAGAGTCATGTCCCTGCATCTCTCTCCAGCGTCATTCTCCAAGGATGGCATACCCATGACACACCTTGTCAGCTTGTAGATGTTTCTTTTTTTCCATGTCCTTTTTAAGCATTTAACTTTTAAGATTATAATACAATCACAGCATTTATCCCTTCTGCTTCCTCCCTCTAACCCCCCTAGATACCCTTCCCTACTCTGCTTTGAATTCATGGCCTCTTACTTCATGGAGAGTTTTAACATGTTTTCTGAAGAAGCTGGATAGCCGTTTAGCCTCTTGCTCACCATCCTGTGCTGAAATCTTTGCAGAATTTGAAAAATAGTTATTGTTTCTTCCCATTGTCTTAATTTTGTCTTGTCTTAATTTTTGAAGAATTGAGGCTTGCCACATTTAAATTCCCACATCCCCACACCAGGTTCTAATGAAAAGATTTGAACTTCTCTCACTGTAAATGCCTCCTGAGCTTGCTCTCTCCTGCTAATGCAACCACGACTCGTTGGGAGCAGAAGGGAGGTTTGTTTTAAGATATCTTGATTTCAAATGTTATTTCTATGAGTTCAGAGTGAGCACTAAGTTTATAGGAGTTGTATAAAAACTACAGAGAGAGAAGGTACTCAGAGGTACTCAGACGAGGGCTGTGGAGATGGCTTATTCTGTGAACATAAGGACCTGAACTTGGATCCCTAGCACCCAAGTAAATATCCAGGAGCGGGGCCACGTACCTTTAATCTTAGCACTGGGTAATCTTATCCAGTTACAGGAGGATTCCTACAGCTTATTAGATGGCCAGTTTTGTCAAATCTGTAAGCTAAGGGTTAACTGAGAGGACATATCTCAGAAAGTCCCCCACGATCATGCATGTACATGTGCTTACACACACACAAAACAAAAATAAAAGGAAATTAAAAGCTTTGTCAAATGAATGAGGGAATTACTCCAATCAGGAATACGTAGGCCAGTGAGATAGTTTATCTGGTAAACACCACTTGCTGTCTAGGTGATGTACAGGGCTTGTGTGGTAACAGGAAAGAACTAAGTCACGAGGATTCATTTGCACTGCTCGCCCCTCAAAAGGGTACAATAAAATCTTTCAAAAGAGAATATAGAGTTAGGCTTGGTGGCACACATCTTTGATCCTAGCACTCAGGAGGCAGACACCTCTGGGTCTTTGTGAGTCCAAGGACAACCTGGTCTACATAGGGAGTTCCAGGCCAGCCAGAGCTACACAGTAAGAACATGTGCCAAAGAAAAAGAAGACAGGAATACGTTTGATTCGTTGAGTGAGATGTGGGACCCGAGATGCCAGGGGACTTTGCTTCCGAGTGCTATCAGGACCGCAGACCTGGAGGTCGCTCACAACTAACTGGATTTAAAGCTTAATTACATGGCAAATTCTTCATTTCTCTGTTTCCAAGTTCAGTCATCTTTTAGGAGAAGTAACATTACCCAGGTCTTGGGCATTCGGCAAGATAACATTCATTTATTCATCTATTCACATTTTTGGCAGAGGTGTTTTTAATATTTACTACTTATGTGATCTTGTGCAGCAGCCGTGAAAAAGCCGCACAGTATACACCATCCCAGCAGTAAGAGACTGCATCATCTTGCAGTTGAATCTAAAGTGTTTGTCCTGGTGTCAGGCACACTCCAAGCAATAAGTGGCAGATGTTGTTATTATTACATTCTTATCATTATCAGTATGCTTTTCTCCACCTGCTTGTGATTTTGACATATCTAATATTTGATAATAGGTGGGAGGCCTAGTTAACATTTTCCTGTATTGGCATTTCTAATTAAAGGATAATGTTGTAAGGTAACAAGCAATTACTGTTAACAAAGGAAGTACTGTATAATCAGAACCTTGTTTCAAAAATGGAGGGTTTCTTCCTCACTCCCTCCTTGACTGCTGCTCTGCCGTTCCCACATGAAACACTCCGAACAGGGGCTGGCACAATGAATAACTATTAGCTGAAAAAAAGACCGTGCTGATGAATGAAGGTTGCACAGCCTCTAACCACAGTATCTGGCTGGTCCTCACAAAGGAGGGTGCTGTGGCGTTAGATTGCGTAGTGCTGGCCTCCCCTCCTTGGCACAAGAACTCTAATGCCCCTCTTAGAAACCCTAGCATCTTCACTTGCGGGAAAACCAGAGGTGGCAGACTTTGTGCCAGAAATATATTTTTAATGGCACAAGATAACAATGGAGAAAGAAAAAGTGCAAGTGCTGTATATGCAATAATTATCTTCCAACCTTTCCTGCGGGAAGAGAATGCTGAAATAGGTATGTTTCCATGTGTACATTTCTCAACGAACCCCATTAGATGTAACGGTTGTTAGTGTTTGATAATAATTTACTGCATTTGGAGATTGGTATGTTACGATTTAATGCCCTCTTCAATGGAAATAACTTTTACGTGTACTGAGTGCATATCCTTGAAAGTGTTCAGTAATGGAAAGAGCATGTGGCGTGGAGCTCTGAAGGGTTTTTGCCATATCAGATTCACATTCATAAAGATGAATTTGTTTATGTGGGTCAGATTCCATTTCAACAACTATCAGTTTGCAGAAGATGAAAAAGCTCCAGGTAATAATGTATTCATTTCAGATTATAAGGCCTACTCATTTATGATTACGTTCCTCTCCTCATATGAATATTATTTAAGAGGTAGCATAACAAGCCCCACATTTTTATTGAACTTGGGATTGTGGAATTTGACCCATATACTATTTTAACTCTGATGTAACTGATAGGCTTTCTCGACCATCTGGAGACATCCTCCTTTCTTACCCACCTTTGCAAGAGCATTGACTGTTAGTAGTTTCCATGTCTTACATACAATTCAAACGCATCACCACCTTAGGAAACAAACGGGATCAGTATGAGAATACTTTAACTTTCAAGACGTACTCACTGTAGCTTTAATATGCCAAATCCTGCTGCTAACAAACATGAAGGGATGTTAAACCTTTCTTTCCACGTGCCCACCACCTCTTTCCTCCAATGCAGACATCATTCTAGATAAACACTGTAACCTACAAGTTTAAGACTCATTTGCTGATATATTCCAGGAATTAAGATCTGACCCATAAATTCCACTCTACAGCAGCCAACTGTTGTTTTTTTTTTTTTTTTTTTTTTCCTCTTCTAAAAGAAATCTGCTTTCATGCTCCATGTGTTGAATGTGAATCAGGGAACTGACGCATCAGGAATGAACAATCCATTCATCCACAACCCCTCCTGTATCTCCAGCCATAATTGTATGCATGTGTGTATGATGGTTGTGCAGTGTGTAAAAACGCTGTTATGGTGAGTGAGCACTTAGGGAAAACAGAAATCAGTCAGTCTGAGTTTAAACCAGACAGGGTGTGGGTAGATAATAGAAAAGGGTTATTTTTTTTCCTATATACCTCCTAAGTTCTCTGCAGCATTCCAATTCCAAACTAAAACCTCTATTACTATTCCAGTCATAGAATTCAAAGATGGAAAACACCTATTAGGTTACTTAGCTTGTCCCCTGAGGGCCAGCATGGAAGATTACTTCGATGGCATATTTGATTTCCTCTTCTCTGTCTTCAGCGCTTGGTCCATCTTCATTTTAAAATGTCTGTGCTGACGTGGTTTTAGCTTTTTTTTTCCCCCTGAGGTAAGTGTATTTACTTGGACTTCTTTGCATTTCTTCAATATTCAGATATGTTTTGTAGTCTGCAGAAACCATTGTTTGCCTGTAATAAGGTCTAGGCGGGTGACCTTTCCCTCTTTATAGGACTGATCATGTGGCTACGGATCACAGCATCCAAAGCAACGTAGGGGTAATAATAGCAATAACTGCTGCATTATCTTGCCCTCATGCATATTTATGTATATGCATGTTCATCATTGTCAACAATTTCTTTCTCAGATTGCTCATCAACAGAGGCTGGAGAAAAGACAAGCAGATCATTTGAGTTATGTAAAACTCTGCATACGGAACTAGCCACGAACCAGCTTACTCCAGATCTCATGATCAGAGCAGATAGTATATGGTAAGGAGACCTTGAATCAGCTCAACCCAAGACATCTGGAATTTAAGATCAGGAGTTTTAGCTGTGTCCAGCACAGTGAAGGGTGAGGGGTTTAGGTTGAGTCTGAAACTTTTTTAAGCTCTCACACTCATGTGAGCCCAATTCTTTGAACAGATTTTCTTTGTGTGTGGGTGTGTGTTCAGAAGGACCTTTCCTGTACTGAGAAAACTTGGTTCTTGCCGCAAGACTGGGGAAGTTCCAGGAAGCTGGCCTCAGAGTCTGTGCTAGAACCTCTGTGCTGACTGGAGGAGTGAGGGGAGCTGACTGAAGGTGGGTTTTGAAGTCAAAGGGGCCTTGTGTGGAATATTGGTTTTGTAGCATGCATGTAAAGTTGGCTGTACCAGCTCCTTTGTCTGGTAGTGGGACTAATAGTAGCTTTCTGTTAGATTTTATGAGGCGTAAGTAATTGTATGTCTAGTTCTTGGACAGTTTGTGGCAGATGGCTGCTAGCAACAAAAGGGTAGTTTAGTTTCCTCTTTCTCCTTTTCTTTTTTTCTCCCCTCCCTCCTTTCCTCCCTCCCTCCCTCCCTCCCTCCCTCCCTCCCTCCCTCCTTCCCTCCCTCCCTTTCATTCTTTTTCTTCCTAAGACATTGTCTCATGTCTCATGAGGCCCAGGCTGGCCTTAAACTGCCTATGCAGTTGAGGCTGGCCTTGACTTCTAATCTTCCTGCCTCTCTTTCCTAAATCTTGGGATTAGAGGCATACACCATCACTCCCAGACATGCTTCCTTCTTATTGTCTTGGAGGGTGGCTCAGCCCCTTACTTTCTTCTTGTCTGCCATTTGAAAGTAAAATATTTTCCAAGTGTCTGTCTCTGATTCTCCACCTGAATACACACACACACACACACACACACACACACACACAAACACTGACTCTTCAATATTTCGTAATACTCATCTCCTTCACTTCGCCTTTATGTTCACTATATCCCATTGATAGATACTCTATGAAGACAACCACCAAACTAAGAATAGACTTTTGTTTTTAAATAAAAGTTTATTGTTTTATAGAACTCAGAGTACTACTTCTCAATAGGATGCTATATAGGATAGTGAGGTCACTGTGTTAGCTCACCAATCTTTTTTTTTTTTTTTTTTTTGTAAATCAATTTTTATTTATAAGAAATAAAATGTTTAATAAACAGGCTTTAAAACTACAATTACTAAAAAGAGATAAAAATAAAATCCAAACATGAAAACCAAAAAAGAACATATAACTTCAGCAAAACCTAAAACACGAATAAAACAATAAAGAGCAAACTTTAACCAAAACTAACAGAAAATGATTCTACATCATCACCCTTTCACTGCATATTAAGAAGTACAGACCTATAGCTTGTATCTCCTCTTAGACTGCTGTTGGCCTCTGATGTCTCTCAAGGGGTGTTGCCAGAACAGGAAAGGGAATAACACCCTGAATCAGCTGGCTCACTGGCTTTCTCCTACAATCTTTTTAATTATGTATATGTCTAAACTATCATACACTAATAGTCTGTGTGAAGTAGCAAAGAAGATAGTCGGTTTGCTCAGTATAAGTAAGTTATTCTGTTAATCTAGCCTAACTTGTTCAAGCTAGAACCAGGGCCTGAGAGGAGACACACTGGGTACCATAGAGTCTATAGCATCTAATAAGCAGAGGAACTACAGAGAATTACAGCTTCATCTACTGGTCTATGGTTAATCAAAGGCTTCCCTTAGAACTAAGTGTCAGTACCACCCCATGAAACATTGTACCTCAAGAATGGCTAGAGAGAGGCTTGGTGCTATGGCCACGTTGTATCAGGGCAAGCATGACAAAGATGCCAGGGTCAGAAGGGGACAGAAAATAGTTACAGCAAGACACCACAGGGTTCAGGGCCTCACATGAAGTGAGCGAGTGCTTGAAGCATCAGAATGGGTGCTTCCAAGTCACACAGGCCTGGGTTATACTTCCTTTACACTTGGAATGTGCAAGGACCTCCTGCTTCATTTCAATATGCTCTTTTTTGTCTGGACTAGTGTACATAGGGTTATTATGGTCAACAAGCTGAATTTCTTAGAGTAGAGCTCCATTTCTGGCCATTTCTGGTGACCTAGCTAGGTTAGGATTACATGGGATGGCAGTAGGAGAGGGGGAGGGCCAAGGGTTGTGAGTGAAAGGCAGTGGCCACGCTGGTCAGGATGGCAGTGGGTTTTTATTAACTCTTAGTTCATAATGCGTTTCTTCCCTGCACACATCACCAGTTTCTTTTTCTTTTCTTTTCTTTTCTTTTCTTTTCTTTTCTTTTCTTTTCTTTTCTTTTCTTTTCTTTTCTTTCCTTTTCTTTCCTTTTCTTTCCTTTTCTCTTTTCTTTTCCTTTTTCTTTTCTTTTTTCTCTCTCCTTCCTTCCTTCCTTCCTTTCTTTCTTTCTTTCTTTCTTTCTTTCTTTCTTTCTTTCTTTCTTTCTTTTTCTTATTCACACTATTCATATCTTGAATGCCCCTTTGTTCCTTTCTGCTCATACAAAGTTTACTCTGCCTTCATTGCGTCTCAAGATGAGTCATGGAGAGTTATAGAATTTTATGACAGGAAGGGGACAAAGCCATCGAGTTCAAAGGCTCCAAGAGGTTGTCCAGGTCATTGTCCTAGAAAGCAATGCTGCCCAAGCTTGAACTCAGGTTCTGACTTCAGTATGCTTTCCAAAGATAGTGTTTTAGCTTCTCTCAGTGTGGCAGGATGGCCACCTCACAGGGTGATGATGTTTAATTCTGGGCTCTTTTGACTTATATGCTTGGCTCTTGTGTTTATCTGGGACAAATTGCAAGCTTGTTGTGAGCAGACATGGTACTTTCTTTTCTTGTGTTTCTCCTAGCACACCACATGATGCCTGGCTTTGCAGTGACCAGTAAGTTCTTTGTGAATTCCTTAAAGCTCACATGGAGTAAACAAGGAGCTGAGCAAGGTTCCAGGACTGGCATGTAGAAAGATGTAGAAAGAATGTAGATGTAGAATGTTCCAAGAATAGATAGGTCCTGTGAATTATAGTTTTAAAACAACCATTGATGGCTGAGATTTTGTTGTGAGGCAAAAGGTTTGACACTTTATAGCCTCTGAAGGGCAGCAGGTTCACAAGGCTGGATGTTTTATTAATTGTTTGGAAATGGCACTAGCCCAGGTGCTGGGGCATCTATAGCGTTGTTGTCCCATCCAGGTGTGTGGAAGTTGCGCTGTACCAAGTCAGGCTAGATGAAACCATTCATGGATTAACTGTTCACCCGTGGTAATCATGTTCCCTTTGCTACACTGTTACACGTGGCCCTTCTGTGAGAGCTTATTCTTCATAGAACACATAGATGAGAGGGGATGTTCATCATTTTATCAGAACAGGGTCTCAAGTAGCTCAGGCTGGCTTGAGCCTGCTAGGTATTCTGAGATGACCTTGAACTTCTGATCCTCTTGCATCTATCTCTTAAGTGCTTGGGTTAGAGACTTATTTTATTTCTCGGGATCAAATTCAGGGCTTTGAGCATGCTAAGCAAGTACCCTACCAATTGAACTACTTCAAAAGTAATTTTTTTTTTTTATCAATAGCAATGAAAAGTGTTATAAATACCAACTTGAATAATATGCGTGAATTTCTTTTAAGTGGAGTCAGGGGCGAAGTTCTTATTTAGCATGTACAAAGCCCTCTGTTGAATCCCTAGCACTACAAATCAAAATAATGAAATATGAGGTCTTGATAGGTCCAGTAGCGAATGTTTCCATCCTAGGTTCATGGGCATCATCATAAACCTCACTGCTCACTGCTTAGCCTAGGCTGACTAGGACTCTGTTTAAGCAATGCTCTGTTTCACTGGTCAGTCCTCTCATCTGTGATGATGGCAAGAAATATCACTGTGCCTCCCATATGTTATCACTTCTACTTGAGTTCTCTTCCCCATGTTCCTTCCAACCTTCCTTTCATGGCATAGCTTAAGAGTCCCCACTCCTATGATGCCTGCTATGGTCACCCTTCTGGAAAATCGAGTTGCTCTTCTGAGCTGATTCCTTCTAGAATCTCCTGAAATCACTTGTTTGTAAATATGTGTCCTAAACTAAACTAGTTTACTAATACGTATGTCAAGATCGGCCGATGCAATATAATCCTTCCTTGATGCCTACAAAAATTTGACTAAAATGTTATACTCACTACAACTGACTATATACATTCACTGTAGTAATTTGTGGCCAGAGAGTTTGAACTGAACAATTTGTACAATGTGGAGTGTTATTTAGTATAAGGAGGTATATGAATTGCCAACAGCAGGCCTGTAAGTAAAGGGCAAATTTTTACAACAAGCTTAAGTGCTTCACGGTTCTACCTCAACTACAATAGAGTGTTTTCTGCCTGGGGAAGGAAACATAAACTCTTTGAATGTATGCTTACATTCCTAGTATTTACAAATAAAACCTGGTGCAGCAGGGCATACCAGTAATCTTATCACACAAATGGTAGAGGCAGGAGGAATATAAATTTGAGGCTAGCCTAGGCTATATAGAGAGACTCTATCTCAAAAGAAAAAGATAGATTATGAGCATAAAAAGAATTAGGCACCACCATCTTCAGCGGTTGCGTTCTCCAAGGACATACATATATCAGTATTTGAATGAAAAGTGGTCTACAGAAATCAGTGTATAGACCTAAAGAGTGAATGCATGAAGTCATGCATCTTGAGTCTGGTGTTTTCCTAATGTAAGGATTAAGGCAAAGAGTTTGTATGTTTGCTTGCTTGGTTGTTTTGCTACTGCCAGTAGCCAAATATTTGTGGAAATGTAACAAAATAAGCTCAGTTCATTATACGGGTAAGTATCTTGGGCTTTGAAATCAAAGAGTTTTGTGCTCAGATCCTGATTTACAGGGTGTGATTTGATTGTGCAACATCTCCAAGCCTCCGTTTTCTTGAGTCTAAGTGAACAACAGGGAATGCACCATGATGAGTTTGGCTATAGGTAACAGCCATCTTGTTCTGGCAAGATTATTATTTGCCTAAGTAAGACGTTCCTTTGAACTTCTTGGGGTGTTCCACAGTAAACTCCAGCATTGTGAAAGGCTCAGTGGAAGTGTTCTTTCATCTGTCAGCATGGCCATCAACAGGACTGATGATGATGATGAAGATGATTAATTTTGAGGCACAAGAGAGACTCATTCCTAAGTAAGTGTCTCTTGCTTAAGGAGTAAAGGGAATTTGATCTGGAGACCATTGGTTAGTGGCTTCTTCCCAAAGTGATGACTGATAATGGAGACAGAATTATCCTGAAGACCACAGACAGACAAGTCACCTCAACAATAGTATGTGTTGGGTAGTTATCCACAGAGTCTATTTTTTAAATTATTTTTTTTGAGAATTGTATGCATGTGTACTATATTTACATCACTTCCACTATTCCACTTCCTCTCAAATTCTCTTTAATTATTATTGTTACATTTTTTAAATACAATAATTATTATTGTTACATTTTGTTACATATTGTTACATATTGTTACATAATGCAAATGGACATATAGAAGCACACACATACTTAATCTATGAGTCTGTGTACTTATCACATGGGGCTTATCACTTGGGACTATATAATTTATTAGGAGTTTTGTGTGGGGAGAAGACCAGTTTTCCCTATCTCGGCAGCCATTGATTGCTTAGCGCTTGTTATCTTAGATGGGTTGACTTACCAGTTAGTGGTATGATTCTTCAGGTTATACTTAGGCAAGCACATTGTCAAGATTTCATGGGTTCAAGTGTCTTGTGTTAAGAAAGAAGTAATTCTCTGTAAAGTTTGGTGCTTTTTTTGTATGAGGTGTGAATGAAGAAGACCTGGCCTATGCTTGTCCCACCTTGTAGTTGGGCCACCTTGTGTGGACCATCTCTTGTGGGTCTTAGTTGTCACTGCTGCAGAATAAAGATGATCTGGGAATCAAGGAGATCACCATCGTGGAAAACCTTCCTGTGTATGTCAGCCCTGTGATGATGCTAATTCTTTTTTTTTCATGGTTAGATTTCCTAGTATAAAATACAAACATGATATTCAATGGGGAAGAATACTTAGGAGAACAGTAGGAAGTAAATAATGAAATCATTCAATCTAGGTGGGATCTGTTATGCTTAAAGAAAAAAAGAAAGAAAGAAAAAGCAAAAGAAAAGAAAGAAAGCATCCTTTATAGATCCTTCTATCCTCTTGACATTGCCAGCCATTTCAATGGAATCTGTAGTGCAGAGAAAAGTATTCTACTGAAAAACTTGGTTCTAGCTTTTTCCTTCCTTCCTTCCTTCCTTCCTTCCTTCCTTCCTTCCTTCCTTCCTTCCTTCCTTCCTTCCTTCCTTCCTTCCTCCCTCCCTCCCTCCCTCCCTCCCTCCCTCCCTCCCTTCCTTCCTTCCTTCCTTTTTTTCCTTTCTTTTATGGGAAGAGTTTCCCATCTCACCACTATAAAGCAGTGCCATGTCCCTGGCCTTGGTGATATACCCCTTTCATGTCAGCATTCCGAAGGCAGAGGTGAGTGGATCTCTGAGACTGAGGCCAGTCAGATCTATAGAGTGATTTCCAGGTCAGCTAGGCTTACATAGCCTTGGTGTTGGTCTCAAAACCAGGCAAAACCCAAACAAAAGCATGGCACCATCAATTATTCTATGTCCTGAAAGACAAAGTGCCAGAAAATATGCACTCCGGATTGAATGGAAACTTTTTCTTTCTTTTTCTTTTTCTTTTTCTTTTTCTTTTTCTTTTTCTTTTTCTTTTTCTTTTTCTTTTTCTTTTTCTTTTTCTTTTTCTTTTTCTTTTTTTCTTTTTCTCTTCCTCTTCCTCTTCCTTTTCCTTTTCTTTTCTTCTTTCTTTCTTTCTTTCTTTCTTTCTTTCTTTCTTTCTTTCTTTCTTTTTTTTTGGAGACAGGGTCTCATGCATTCCGGGCTGACTTTGAACTCACTACATTCTCAAGGCCTGTCTGAATTCTTGGCCCTCTTGCCTTTGTCTTTCTAATTCTGGGATAACAGGCATGGACCATCATGCGTAGCTTAAGTGCTAATTTCTATAGGGTTCTTTTATGTCATTCAACACTGAACCATAATTGGCTTCCAAAGAATAAGACCTACTATCGCTTAGGAAGAAGTGTCAAATGAAATATCTCTTAGGCATATTCACTGGCCTCAACCCAGTGGACACAAACACTAAAACAGCTCTAGATGTAGCTTCAGAGTTGAATATGGAAAGAATCAGTAGCTTTACAAGTCTTCAAGATGGTAGAAGCTATTTAGTGTGCCCTGGCAAAGATCCCCTGCCAACCTAACCTCTCTTCGCTCAGGGAGTTCAACTCTGGTGCCAACACATCTCCTATCAACATATCTTCTCTGCAACAAGGCAGAGCTCCCCAGTGGTCTCATTCACTCAATCCACTGACAAACTAGGTAAGAGTCCTCACTTTCTCCAGCTATCCTGTGTTTGCCTTCCCTCTCTTCCTTTATCCTACTATTTTATTGGTCCTTTTCTTCATAGCTTAAGAATAGTGGTTAGGTCATGGCTCTCTGACACAGAAACCACTCATCATGTGGACTCATTTAATTTAAGTCAATTAGAGTTTGAAAAAAGGAAAACACCAGTTTGACTTTAGTCCTTTTGCCCGTTATTCATGTGCTCCTTATCCATACCCGCTGAATGTCCACTAGAGTGATCTTACCTTTACCATCTGGCAGCAGATCATCCCAGGAAGTTTCTCTTAGGTTCTCCTGACCCCTTATTTTCACCTTAACCCCACCCACCTTAAAAGTTACACGTTATTTGTCACCTGTGCTGTGATTGTGGGGAACATTGGTGTCAAAGGTGTGCGTATGAAGATCCCTTGTAGGGATCAGCTTTCTCATTCTATTTTGTGGGTCCTGTAAATCAAACTCAGGTTGTCAGGCTTGCTGGCAAGCACCCTAACTGCCAACTTATCATTTGAGGAGCTCGCTTAACTGCTGTTTATCAGCCTCCAAGAAAAAACAAAATGAGACACATTTACTTACTTACTTATTTTGTGTGTGTGCACATGCCACAGCACATATGTGGAGAGAAGACTTGTGGGTGGGCAGGAGTCCATGAAAGGATCAAACTAAACTCTTTGATTGATCTATGTTTTATGTCTGTTTAGTATCTATGATTTATGTCTGTTTCTTCTTCCAGGTGCTGACCCTTTTATATTCCTTATTCCTTTCCTTACTTCTCTCAAAAATATTTCTGGTTGAGAAGTTTAAAATTTTCCACATTTCAACCGTAGATTTCAACCTCATCAGAGAGCGGTGCACACAGCTTCTGATTGTGTTTTTCCCCCTTCTTGTTCTTCAGTCCTTGTGGACTCTTACTGACTCCTCAGATGATCCTCCTCCCACTTTGGGATTGGCATCTTCCTCATAGGACCAAGTCCTGATGCCAGAGAACCTCCTCTGTGTTTGTTTGTTTGTTTGTTTGTTTGAGCCTCCTTTGTTTCTGTGCTGTGCTGATCTTCCTAATTTTGAGGAGTCATGCGCATTGCTGCTGTTCTCCATTCCCCTTCCACCTACAATGTGCTATTTCTTTTCCTCACCTGAGAGGAACACCTACGACCTTCAGGGGGCTGATGCTGTTCTGTCTGTTTGCACACGTGAGCTCTGACTTCCATATGCCATGTGCTTGGCCTGGAGAGACTGAAATGAAAGGCTTTTCTTTCTTCCTCTCTCTGCCATTTTTTCCTCCCGCTTGCCCCCACCAGCAACGCCTTTGCATGCTGACTGGGGATGCAGGAGCTAATCAGGAAATCACTGGAAACTTTGCAAGGAGCCTAACAAGTGGTGTCAGTGCAAGAACAAGGAGAGTCAAGATAAGAGTTTGGAGGAAGTTTGAGCAAGTTTCTGAGCAGCTAGCGGGAGGGCTTCTCAAGGGGGCACAGAGCAGGAGGTGAGAATCACCTAACACTTGTCTTCCCTTCACAGTATTCACTTCCTGCTGAGCATCTTGCTCATTTCTGGACCCAGGGGTCCCTAACCTTCATTCTGATGCTTCATGTTCATTCATCTCTATTGTCAACCATTAATTCCAAGATTCAGTGCAAGTGACCCACTGGCAGGAGAACATGGCTTACTAGGCTCCCAAGTCACTGTTTGAAGCTCCTCCCTGGAGCTCACTTACATATATATATATATATATATATATATACACACACACATACATATATATATTTATATGTAAATATATATACACATATATATATATATTTAAGTGTGAAATTGCTTTATTTTTTATTTTTTGAGGAATTCTTTTTTACTGGATGTTTTCTTTATTTACATTTCAAATGGTATCCCATTTCCCAGTTATCCCCACCTCGGAAACCCATCATCCCTCGCACTGTTTCTATGAGGGTGTTCCCCCTCCCACTTACCTACTCCCATTTCTCTGCCCTGTCATTCTCCTACACTGGGTCATCAAACCTTCACAGGAATAAGAGCCTCTCCTCCCACTGATCCCCAACAAGGCCATCCTCTGCTATATATGCGGCTGGAGTCATGATTCCCTTCATATATACTCCTTGGTTGGTAGCTTAGTACCTGGGAGCTCTGGAGCATCTGGTTGGTTGTTATTGTTGTTCTTCCTATGGGGTGGCAAACCTCTTCAGCTCCTTCAGTCCTTTCTCTGACTCCTCCATTGGTGACCCTGTGCTCAGTCCAATAGTTGGATGAAAGCATATGCCTCTATATTTGTCAGGCTCTGGAAGAGCCTCTCAGGAGAAAGCTTTATCAGGCTCCTGATACCAAGCACTTCTTGGCATCCACAATAGTGTCTGGGTTTGTCATATGGGATGGATCCCCAGGTGGGGCAGTCTTTGGATGATTTTTTCTTCAGTTTCTGCTCCACATTTTGTCTCCATATTTCCTCCCTTGAGTATTTTTCTTCCCTTCTAAGAAGGACTGAAGCATCCACACTTCAGTCTTCCTTCTTGAGCTTCATGTGGTCTGTGTCACTTACATTTTTAACATTATTCTCCAGACATAGAAGAAGCCCTATCTTTCTGCCTAGTCAGCGTGCTATTCCCTGCGGCAGAGATATTCATTCATTCATTCATTCATTCATTCATTCATTCATTCATTCTTTCACTCACAAAAAAGCCCTGGAACTCCTTATATATATCCAATGCTGACCTTCAACTTCTAATTCCCTTTCTTCCGTCTCCTGAGATTTTAAATATATACCACCAGGTTCATTTTTTCTTTTACTCCCTTCATCTTGGGTACTGGACAGGGGTCAAGGCTCTGCAAGCCTTACTACCCTTACTTCTGAGGCAGAGACAGCTGTAGTGTGAGACAGAGAGCTCAGGATGTCTTGTGTCTCTGTTGCTTGTTGCTGCTCTCAGTAAATGTTTTCTGGGTGAATGTTTAATGACTGTCTCAGAAAAAAATAACCCAGCATGTAATGTAGAGCTGGAGCGAAGCTCAGTCATGCTGACTGTGTGGGGCTGGCGGGGTAGGAACAGGTCAGCCATGCTGACTGTGCAGAGCTTTCCTCTATGTGCAGTGATCTTGGGTTCTTCCACTTGTTCAAAAGTGTCTAATGCAGGCTGGGAGAGATGGCTCAGCTGTTCAGAGTGCTTGTTTTTGCAGGGGAAGTGGGTTTGCTTCTCAGCACCCATGTGCCAACTCATGACTGTGGGTAACTAGAGTTTTAGGAGATCTAGCGCCCTCTTTTGACCTCTGAGGGAACCTGGGCATTCATCCATGCACATACATGTAAACAAACCACTCATCCGCATGAGATAAAATAAATAGATACATTTTTTTAAAAAGAAAAAAAAAACGTGTAGTGTTTAAGATTGCATTCTCTCTGCAGCTGTGCATTAAATCCATTCTTGGCTACTATATGCTTCGTTGTATATAGTTTCATGACACCTTCATCCATGAGAGTATGAAACAAAAATGATCTTTCAGTGATATGTGCTGACATGTTTGTCTTCCTTGTTTCTTTCTCTAACAGCTCTGCTTGTGACGTTTTAATGTTTCATTAAATTAAAAAAGTCTGCTGGGTATGGTGGCACACACCTTTGGTCCCAGTGTCTGGGAGGCACAAGCCGGGCAATCTGTGAATTCGAGCCCAGCCTGGTCTACATTGTGAGTTCCAGGACAGTCAGGGCTCTGTAGAGAAAGCTTATTTCACAAAACAAAAACAAAAAAACAGTAACAAAATTGGTATTGAACTTCTTTAAAAAAGAAATAGTGTCATGTATCCTGGACTGGACTTAAACTTACAGTATAATGGAGAATGAATGGCCTTGACTGTCTGATCATCCTGCCTCCACCTCTCAGGGCTGAGACTACATTTGGGAAACCATGATGAGAAGAAAAGGAAGAAGCCAGGTATGGTACAACATCAGATTTGAGACCTCAACCTGGTCTAAGTGGTGCAGGGGATTGAATCCAGAGACTCACAAGTGGCAGGCAGATACTCTTCTACCTAATCTGCACCGCCAGACATTCGCATGGAACTCCTTCAGAAAATGATTTCTCATTCTTGTAAGTTCAGTTTGTAGCCCACTGTCTGGCACGTGGCAGGCACTACATGATGAGTGACACATTGAAGACCATAGTGTCTAGTGGATGCTGAGTGTACACGCAGGTGTCCTTGGACTTGCTCCCACAGGTTGTGAATGTTTTATTCCTCATTATCATGTTCCTTAACCTTTTGAGAGGCTTCTGTCCGAGCTCCGAGACAGCCTTTCCTCAGTGTCCATGAGCTGGAGTGGCTTACATCCTTGGGGAATGCCTGGAGCCAGTGGTTTACCATACAGGCTCACTAATGGAAAGAAGATGACTCAGCTCTCTTTAGAACGGAGTTTATGAACACAGACATTTCTATGAGGTACAGTTCCTTTCTTTACTTTGTAATCACCATGGTTTTCTGTCCATAAGTGCAGCAATAGGAAACTCCAGCTCATTTGCCCCAAAGCAGACCAAATGACAGCATCCTTCATCCTCTATAGATGCAGCCTAAGGCTGAATGCAACCTAATCTTTCACCACACTCGACTTCTTTCTATTTTCCTAACCCGATTTTCCAACTCTCTCATTTTCTCCAGAGAACCCTTCTCATTCATGAAAGAATCCTTTCTGCAGGTCCTGCTTCTACAGAACCCAAAGCAAAAACTCTGGGTTGGTTCTGGGGGCTCAAATTGAATTGCAAGGTATTGTTTTTCCTGATGTTTATATTAAAGTAATGAAAATGTTCTAAACATGCAGGTAATATCAGAAAGTGTTCATGACAGGGCCTTTTTAATGATTCTCCAGTTTCCTTTTTTATGATGTAACCCCCCCCCCACCTCTTTTAGGAAACTGTACACACCCGCTATAAATATCGATAGGAATTTTTGAATATTACCATATTAATGGTCATTCTTTGAACAACAGAAAATATATATTTCTTTCCTATGGGGTGTGTGTGTGTGTGTGTGTAAATGCTTGTGTGTGTGCATCTGTGAATGTGTGTGTGTGTGTGTGTAGTGTCAGATTCAAGATTTCTACCCCTGGGATGTACTTCTTCTAGTCTAGAAGCTCATGTTTTGGAGAAAAGGAGAAGGAGAAGGAGGAGGAGGAGGAGGAGGAGGAGGAGGAGGAGGAGGAGGAGGAGGAGGAGAAGGAGAAGGAGAAGAAGAAGAAGAAGAAGAAGAAGAAGAAGAAGAAGAAGAAGAAGAAGAAGAAGAAAGGAAGAAGAGGAAGAGGAGGAGGAGGAGGAGGAGGAGGAGGAGGAGGAAGCAATTAAGTATAGAACAGCAAAACAGAGCACCCCCTCTCAAAAAAAAAAAAAAAACCTTAGGAAGTTGACATTGATGGTAAGTGAGATTACTCACATACTGGAGCTGAAGAGACCCTAGGGCATGAGTCACAGAGAAAACACAGCTGGTATGAACAGGGCATTCCAGCACATTCAGGAATGCCGTTAATCCATTTCTGAATACTTGGGGAAATGTAGTCAACTGTGTCACAAATACCTCCCTGTTTGCTATTTCCCATTTCACCTCACACTGTCTCCATTTTTCATCTCCCAAGATCTGTTTCTCTCACCATCCCAAAATAGCTAGTCAGGTTTCCTTCCATCTCCTGATGACTCTAGCCACAGCAGGACCTGATATGCCAAGGGAAAGAGCGACAGCTGAAATGTGTGGCTTTTATAATGCTTATGTATATTTTCCAAGGAGAGTAGATCCTGGTCATCTGAAAGGAATTGTAAATGTACCATTAATGAAACTGGAAACCATCATTTCAGCAGCCAAACTAGTGTCAGGAGTTGACACCATTCTGAGAGGAGAGATCAACAAAATAAAATCATCCGAGTCCGGATAGCTCCTCTCTGCACGGGCATTGGGTGAATGACACTTGGGGAAACACATCAATATTCTTTAAGTGAAAACTCTCCCTTAAAACCTCGGGCTTTTGACAACTTGACACACGGAACACAAAACTCGGTACTGGCTATTTAACCTAAGATAGATGATTGTCAATTTTCTCTGGTTTTATTTTATTTCTTTCTTTCTTTTTTTTTTTTTGCTACTGTTAATAGTCCATAAACACAGATGTCCCTATTAGGTGCAGCACTTTTTCTTTATTTGAAATCACTACTAAATTGCCCTCTAAAAACATTGTAGAGTGACCACAGAGCTCACTGTACACTAACTTTATAATCTTGCCCTTTCTCCCTTGGGCCTTGCAGGCTTAGCTGCTGGTCCTGTGGCTCTGAGTGTGTAATCAGGGCCAGTCTCCTGCTGAGCACCATCAGGAAAATGGCAGTTCTTGCTGGGAGACAGCAGAGCCCTTCCCAGTCATGGAGATGAGGAAACATGACAGATATGACAGACATTTCCAAACCTGTGTGAAGCATTAATCTTAATGTATGCTGTGTGTCCCTACTTAGTAAATATTTATTTGACTGTGAAAGATAGGAGCGGTAATCACTGCTCTCCTCAGGATAGAGTTCCCGGGGTGAGCCCCAATGCCCTTACCTTGAGGGAGGCTCAAGACTCCATGCAGGTATTTTAATATGAAACATGAGAAAAGAAGAGCTGCAAGAGGCAAGATTTCCATTCTGGAGTCAACTTGAGCATTTTTCTATACTGTGTCCTTTGTCAAATGGGCACAACATACTCACATTGGCTCAGCAGCTAACAAGAATCTTGTTTAGCTAGAAATAATTTCTAAGCTATCCAGCTTGCCGATGAGATCCTATCTAAAGACCTGTCAACTTAGCCGACATAATCTGTTCCAGCTTCCCTGCCTGAATTTTCTATTGTGGTCTTCTGAGATATTTCTGTCCCATCTTCTCAGAGCATCTGTCTGGGGCCAAACATCGTGTACAGAAATCGATTTTGCTCATTAAATTAAATGTATGGAGAAACTGGAAGGCAGCAGACTGGGTTATAGTAACGATGCTACCCACATAGAGGTAGTAGCTCTTTTTACATGTACTATCTTAGTTAATCTAAACATTTCTCCCTGTTGTGGGCACCATTGTCTCTGTGTCACTGGAGGAAGAAGAGAAAACTAAGATGTTTGGAGGAGGATTCTCTCCCCAGTATCAGAGAATTGGAAGAGCAATCTGAACTTTTAAAGTCTGGTCTGGAGTTCTGACTGCAATCCGCTAACGGAGCGTTGCACACATAAAGGTGCTTTGTAAATCTTAAATCTTTTAAAAAAAATGTTACTTAACTGCGACTGTGAATGGTGAAAAATATGCTTGTTAGTTTTGTCTGGGTGGTCAGCCATCCAGGGCATTTCTAATGAGGCAATGAACCCGACCAGGGTGAGGGGATGAGCTGCCAAGCTTCTCACATCAACTTTGTGTGCACTAATTAAACATCACGCCAGGATAAATGGCCCAGGATGGCAAAGTCCACAGCTTCTCACAGATGCTTACAGGAAGTCACATGGTTGGCTGGAGAGGAATTGGTCATGAAGAAGATGCAATCCCAGATCTCTTCTCTTAGCTCTGTGTGACCAGGTACATTAACATTTCTTTGTTTAAGTAGCAAGCGGTGATGTGAATGTCAGGTGATTCCAGACATCAATTTTCCCTTGACGTGTACATGCTAGCAGTGTGCTTATTTTATTATGTATCAATATTATATAGTATAATTATTATTACAGATAATTATTATATATAGTTATTATAGCACACAAGGGAAGTAACTTAATACTGGACCATGAGACCAGGCTCTAAAATATTAATCCATTTTACATTTTTTTCCCCTTTCAATCTGCACTATTTATCTTGGCTAGATCTCTTAAAAATCCTTTGACCTTTTGCAAACTGCTTCATTTACCCAGTTTTCTCTCTTCACTTCCTTGTAGAAAGGGGACCTTCCTTGGAATGTTCCCTTGGTAAAAACTTATATTAAGTTTCATTTGGAGTAAATATGTTTGAAAAACTTGCAAGCTGTTGCTCATCCTGTTTTCCCAACCACCTGGGCCGGGATGTATTTGTTGATGTTTAATGGGAAAATGGGTCACATAAGGTCTAAAGTAATATGATTCAGGATCTATGACCTCAACAGTATTCTCCTACTATGTAACCAGAGAAAAGGTCGAACACTTGGCACAAGCACACCCATGATCCTAGATCCCAAACTCAATGTCAGATCTGATATTGGAGCCAAGGTTTTACCTGGCACCATACTGAATATTTTCACATACGTTATTCCACTAACGCTTAAGCAAACCTGTGAGGGAATACCATGTTTAGTGTCTCTAAACAAAGATATAGAACTTGTGGGAAATTTGATTATTTGTTCAAGTTCTGAGCTGGGGTGGGTTGATCTTTTGCTTGTTCTCCTGGCCGCGCTCTCTTCCTTTCAGGTAGTTTCTCAACTCTGTAGCTGATGCAACTCCTTAGACTTATGGTAATGCTCCTGCTTCAGCCTCCAAAGTGTTGGTGTTGTGGTCATGGGCCACCACAACCAGAATCCAGTTGTTCAATTCTATGCCCAAGGCCAATTCTATGATCAAGTGGTGATTTTGTATAGTCAGCTCCCACTGTTAATCAGATAGGAAAATTGGACAATGGGGAAATCACCAAGCTGTTCGTATCTTGTTCACCAGTCACCTTAAGAGAACTATTTATAGTCAAAAGCTGTTTTTGCCTGACAGTTAGCTCGAGAACCACAAGCTAATAATGGTCCTGCTCGTACATTCTTCACATCTGGCCTAGTTACTTTTCTCACTGCTGTGACAAAATATAAGTCAAAAGTAAGTCCTGGAAGTGCTTCTTTTGGCTCAGAGCCCATCATAACAGAAGACACAGCAGCAGTAGCACAAGGCAGCCGGTCACGTGACATACACTGTCAGAAAGCAGCCAGAGATGAGGGCTGATACCCAGCTCATTTTCACCTTTTTATTCAACCCAGGACCCCAGCCCATGGCATGGTGCCACTCATATTTAGGTTGGGTCTTTCTACCTCAGTTATTAATATACAATCTGTCTCATAGACATGCTCAGATGTATTCGTCTTAGGTGATTCCAGAGTCTGCCATTTTGATGTCAGAGTTAGCTATCACATCACTCTACGAAGGTATAGAAATGGTGACTGTATTAGGGATCTCTAGAGGAACAGAAATGATAGCACTGGGCATACATATATGTATATGCATATATGGATATACATATATCCAGATGGTAATTAATATTCAGAGGGCTTGGATATACACAAGCACACACACACACACACACACACACACACACGCATGCATACATAGAAAGGGGATTTATTAGAAAGGCTTACGGGTTATGGTCTAGATAGTCTAGCAATGGCTGTCTACCAACAGAGGGTCCAAGAATCCAGTTATTGTCCAGGACATGAGGCTGGATGTCTCAGCTGGCCTTCAGTATGTGCTGAAATCCTAAAGAGGTAGACTCTAATGCCAGGGAAGGAATGGACTTGTTAGTGAGAACAAGATCAAGCAGGCAAAGAGCAAAACCTTCTTTTCCCCATGTCCTTTACAGAGGTTGCCAGCAGAAGGTGTGGCCTACATTAAAGGTGGATCTTCCTGCCTCACAAGATGCAGATTAAAAGTACATCTTCCCACTTCAGATGATTTAATTAAAAGAAAGAACCTCTCAGGTATACCCAGCCACTTGGATTTTAGGTAATTTTAGATGTAGACAAGTTGACAACCAAGAATAGCTGTCACAGCAACCTAATATAAAACAAAACAAAACAACAAAAACCAAAAACAACAAAAAACCCTGGCAGTGTTTGTTTCAAATAATCAGCTGGGGGATGACGTTTGGGGTGGAGGTAGGCTCATCACCAACCTTTCAGAGACATGGTTCTGTAATCTAGATTCCTTTTTCTAGAATGGTCACACAAATCATTATAGACTCAGCCCAGGGTGAATGGCTTAGGCTTACCTGGGGAGAGTACTCTGACTTTTTGACTTGTAAGGAAGACAGATTGGGTAAGGTAACAATGATGTGTGAACGTTGGCTTCTTCTTTTTTCAAAATACATTTTCTTTTTAAAAATTTTATTAATTTATTGAGCTTTGATTTCTTCAACGAAAGGACAAGGTTTCTTGGAAATTTTGTGCACAGCTGCGTTCTGAAGATGCATTTCTTTTGTGCTACAAAAAGTGGGTAGTTTAGTACCTCCAACATCTGGGGTTAAGTCAGGTGGAGGCAAAGTTTTCATAATAAGACATCATGATTTCTGTTAGGAGGTATCAAATCCCTCCAAATCCAAGGAGGGGTTTTCTCTTGATGAAATCAATGCTAACTGACAACAATGTATCTACATTAGACAATGACGTGGCTTGACCTTGGTAACATTTTGTACAGTAAAACCATTGTGGAAGTCCAATAGCTCTAGAAGGGCTTGAAAACATTGTCTATAAAGATGATGTAACATAGATTATGTCTCACTTAATCTCAGAAGAGTGAAGACCTGGGAGTAGTGTAGGCTACCAAGAAGACAGCAGGCTCAGCCCTGCTTCCTGGAACGCTCCTGGAGCTCTCACTACTTATGGCTATCTGGTTACTCCTCAATTTGTATCTCTAGCTCAGAGTGTTGCAATGTGTACCAGATTAGTTTCCAACCACCCGATCAACAGTCTCACTAGCCGCCCTTGCACACAAATGCTGATGAAACCAATGTTCTTGTCTTTTTAAATTCCAGCAAGGGTTGCTGCTGACTGTTCACGTCTCTTGTCTTTCAAGTTGCTCCATCATCTTGCTTGAACCTGAACACAGCGGTATCCTCCAACTCCAGTTCTTCCTCTGTGTTTCTCTCTCATTACCACTGCCTTGAACTTTTCTTGCACATCTCTGCTTCTGGATTTGCCCCTCTTGAACTCACTTTGCACTCTGTTGCTAGGATTTTTATCCTACTAGAATTCCATCGTGCTGCTTCTCTGTTTAAAGATCACTGTCTCTCCTTGTCTGAAGATAAGGTTCCAACTTGTTCATGTGGTTTGTACAACTTTTTGAAATCTGAACCCTATTTTCACTTTTAGTCTTAGTCCCTCCCTGGAACTACACACTCTATGGAGGAAGCACCGACCTGAACTCTCTTGTTCCCTTAATGGATGCTGTGCTTTCTTAATTCTGTTTACTTCCATAAGCTTTTCCAGCTGCCTAGAATCCCATACTCTTGTGTTTCTGCTCATCATTAAACTCTTGGCTCTAGGACTGATAACCCATGTATTCATCTCATTTCAGTTACTACTATAATTACTCCACATAGATCATCTCAGCTAATGAAAAACATTCCCAGATAAGAGTACTTTCCATATTTTGGGGAGATGGTAATTAATATTCAGAGGGCTTGGGTGGGAACTGGAAAGATAACAGTGGTTAAGATCATGTACTGCTCTTGAGAGGACTCCTATACAGTTCTTAGCATCCAAGTTCCAAGCTCATAGCAGCATATAATTTCAGTTCCAGGAGATCATTACTGTCTTCTGGTTTCCAAGGATACCTGTACTTACATGCACATTCCAACACCCAGATGTACACAGAACTAAAATAATAATAATAATAATAATAATAATAATAATAATAATAATAATAATAATAAAATGTCTTTATAGTGCTGGATAATTCTCAAGTTTACAGGATACTAAGGTGAGGAACTCTAGATCTGATTTCTACAGCCATAGTGCTTAAAATTTTTAAGTGGAAAAAGTAAATGTCAATGTAGTATTGGGAACCTTGAAAGCTCTGGTTTGGGGGACAATCATAATATGGCTTTGTTCTTTATCTTCTGGGTAGTAGTTACCAGCATCCTCCACTTAGAACTATTTAATAATTTGGAGAGAATGCAATTAAGATTCAGAGGGCTTGGGTTGGAAGTTGGAGAGGGGGCTCAGTATAACGCTCTTAGGAGGGTTCCTATAGTGTTCTTAGCATCCATGTTAGGTGGCTTACAAAAACTATTAAATTTATCTTGAAGGAACTTCTCTAAGACTCCTGTGACTGTCACCATAACCTATCCAGGTAAGATTGATATAAATTTCCACTGTGTTCTCATAGAGCCCTGTCTGCATCTCTACTGGCGTGCCTATGCTGTTGGTAGGTTGACTTAATATTGGCTTGGATGTTTGTCTCTCCATCATTAGACAATGGATGCTTAAATAATCATGAATAGTCTTGTATCTCTGTGTAATTGCTCTAGTACCCAACATGATGTTTGGCACAGAGTAGGACTATAGTGCACATTTCTAGAGTAAATGAGTGAATAGCTCTAAGACAGTGTAAAACTCATGTTTTTTGTAGAGGGCTAGCTATATCAGAGTTACAAGGATGTGTAAGTGTTTCTCTCATGTCGTCACAGTAAAAACTCAGAGTGATTGTGAAAGGAAAGCTAGGATACCTGGTTGTTGTGTCTGGACACAGCCATGTAGCTCTTCCAGTGAGAACATCTTGCTATCTGATTCTGTCTAGAGGCCAAGACAGTGTCTATATTTTCATGCTACATAGCCACTAAACACATGTTAGTAATTTTCTCGAGTGCCTCCCTGAAGCATCTCTGTTCTGTTCTAACACCAGAGAAACAATTGTGCTTGTTGGCCTTCTAGCATTGTTGAAAAATTAGATAAAACTTTAAAAGTGATTTTTGATAGTATTTTTTTTGCCATGTATAAATTTTACTATAAACAAACAAACAAACAAACAAACAAACTAATAAACAAAATAAAACACTGAAATTAAATTTCACTTTGATTTCTTTTTCCCTTCCTTCCTTCCTTCCTTCCTTCCTTCCTTCCTTCCTTCCTTCCTTCCTTCCTTCCTTCCTTCCTTCCTTCCTTCCTTCTCTCTCTCTCTCTCTCTCTCTCTCTCTCTCTCTCTCTCTCTTTCTTTTTCTTTGAGACAAGTTTTCTCTGTGTATCCTTGGCTGTCCTGGAACTCACTCTGTAGTCCAGGCTGGCCTTGAACTCACAGAGATCCACCTGCCTCTGGCTCTGGGAATTAATTTCAATTTTTAATTTGACTCTAATATTAAATGGTGGAGGTAGCTAAACTAGGGTTGTTTTAGAATAAAAATTCGACTTCCAAATGTTACCTCTGATTTATAATTTGTGAGAATTATATCAGGCAACAGAAAGCTTTTAGTGAACTGACCTTCTCTTGGTTGCATGAGTCACAGAGTGATAGTTATTGATAGACGGACACAAACTTCCTAGGTCAAGATATCTACTGAGTCAATATTGCAACCAGGCAGGGCTGTCAAGGCTATGGGCGTGTGTATAGCATGTACACTATGATTTAGACTTGAAATGTCCTCCTAACTCTCATGTGTCGAAGGTGTTGTATCTAATGAGGTAATGTTGAGGCATGAGATTTGGAGAAGCAGTTAGATCATAAAGACACTAACTTCATCATTGAAAGACTCATAAATAGGAGGTGTTATCAAGAGGTCAAGGACATTGTAGTAGCTGGAATCCAGCTGTAGGAAGGAACTACCTTTCTTCTTTGTATACCTTTTTTGCTTGGTGTAATCTTTGATATCTATCTATCTATCTATCTATCTATCTATCTATCTATCTATCTATCATCAGTCTATCATCTATCTATTTTGTGTGTATATGTGTACGCCATAGTACACATGTGGAAGCCAAAGAACAGCTTACATTTACATGGTCTTTATTTCCATCATAGGGGTTCTTGAGAATGAAATCAGGTCATCAGACTTGGTGATAACCGCCTTTGCCCACTGAGATATCTTTCATGCCCTGGAAGAGTCTGTCTTATGTCCAGACTCCCCCAACCCCCATTTCATTTTCTGTTTCCTGACTATGATGAAGTGAGCAACATTGATCTGTAATATGCTCCCTGCCACAGTGTTCTGTTTCATAATAGGACCTCAGTGATGGAGCCTATTGATCTTGGATGGAAACCATGAGCCCATTTAACACCTTTCCCTTTTAAGTAGTTTGCCTCCAATATTTTCTACAGAAATTGGAAGCTGTCTGATATACTATACGAAAGAGGAACATGATAATGGTGATTAAGACAGTGGTCAGAGTAGCATAAGAGAGACTGTAGATGGTACAAGTGAAGTTTAGAATCTAGGCTTGGATATGGGATAGGAGAGATCAACATTGGCAGGACAAAGTCAACATATAAAGTATATGGAGCTTGGTGAAGACCTTTCCAGTTTAGAATGAGGTAACAGCTAAACAGTTATATAATATAAATAGAGAAAAATGACCTTGAGATCTGTCCTTTCCAGGTCACAAAACCTAATAGAACCAACTCTTTTGATCCCCCATCTCTCCAACATCATAAGAACTCTGCTTTCTGTTCAGTCTCTGAATCTCTCTCCGACTCTAACGTCTTCCCACGTTAGCTTCCCTCCCTCAGTCTAGACAATGCTCCTCTTTTTCCTATTCTGGGAACATTCCTCCTACTCTTTAACCCAGACAAGGATTTTAGCAAACATAAGTTTTCTATCTCTCCGAAGTTGTCTGTGCGTTAGTGAAGAATCCACTCTTTTGTAGATACTTTGTTTCATCTTTTTAAACAATTTAGTTTTAGTTTTTAATTTTATGTGTATAACTATTTTGCCTGCATGTGTATCTGTGCACCCACTGTGTTTCTGGTACCTACTGAAACCAGAAGATGGTATTATATCCTGTAGGGTTGGAGTTATAGATGCTTATCAGCCAACATGTAGGTGCTGAGAATCAAACCTGGATCCTCTGCAAGAGCAGCCAAGACTCCTAAGCACTGAGTGTGGGCTCTCTAGCTCCAGCTTCATTTCTTTTAAGGTTTATTATTCTGACAGTATGGTATTTTATTAGGAAGAAATTTCAAATGACCGTTTCCAAGTGATGGTTGCTTCAGCAAAGATTGTCTGTTGAGCAACTTGGATGGGCTAATCTTTTCAAAGTTTTCAGCTCCAAGGAGGATAACTAGAGCCAAATACTCTAAGCATACTGTATATAGATACTGTTTTGAGCTTGTGGTTATAGTAGCATTCTTGACAGTGCTCAGTTGCAGAGAAGCAACTGTCATGGCTAAAAGGGCCATGGTAGGTTCAAGACTTTTCAGTTATCTTCCTAAAAGTGTTCACCTTTCTTGAGACAGTCTCATGAAGCTCAGCATGGCTTTGAACTCACTATGTATCCTAGAATGACCTGAATTTCTGATCTTCCTACTTATACTTTCTGAGTTCTAGGATTACAGATGTGTGTCTCTATGTTTGGCTTATTTGGTGCCAGGTATTGAATATGCTTCTTACATGCTGGGTAAGTACTCTTCCTATTAAGCTACACCCCTAGTCCCTCTGTTACTTATTATTTATTTATTATTATTATTATTATTATTATTATTATTATTATTATTATTATTATGTGTGTGTATCTATGAGAATGCATGTCACACATGTTTAGGTGCCTGCAGGAACCAGAAGAGGGCTTCAGTTCATGTGGTCATGAACTTCCTAACATGGGTGCTGGGAGCCAAACTTAGCTCTGAAAGAGTTGAAAGCATTCCTAACAGTGCAGCCATCTCTCCACCCCAGTGCTTGCTTGCTTGCTTGTTTTGTATGTAGTTTAGACTGACCTAAAGCTCTCGATGCAGTTGCTGCAGTCTCCCTAGCACTGAGATTCTGGGGGCATGCTACCACTTCTAGCTAGTTTGATCCAGTGAACTCAGAGATTGTTTATACCATAAGCATGAATCTTTAATATGGTTACATTCAGAATACCTTGCCCAGGCTCAGGCATTTTTCAGTGGATTCTGTCAACATGCTAAGGGGGAGATAGTCAAACAGTATGAGTGATATCACAAGTGTGAAATACATATATTCTGAAGAATAATTTACTAATGTCAAGGATTCAAAAATGATAATTAGTTCAGTTTCCTATTGGTGTCTGTCCAAAGAAATCAACTAATTAGAATAATGTTTAAGTGTAAAGACCCATTATACTAATGTCCTTTTGGTCAAGACCAATTGAACAAGGTGAAAGGATTATTATCCTGAGAAAAATAAGAATTATAATAGTGTCTCACAGGCTATTAGCCACAAGTGATACAGTGTTATTTATGGCATGTTTTAAGGAGCAAGAAAAAATGAGATCTAGAAAAAATATATACATACATAATGTATATAGTATTGTGACAACTTTGTAAAAACACATAAAACGTAAAACTATACATTTTTAAGATTTTACTTATTTATTTTTTAAAATTTTGTGTGTGTGTGTGTGTATGTGTGTATGTGTGTGTGTGTGTGTGTTTGTCTGCAAAGGCCTTAAGGGGGCACCGGATCCTATGGAGCTGAAGTTACAGGCAGCTGTGAGCTGTTCCATGTGGATTCTGAAGACCAAACTGGAGTCCTTTTGCAAGAGCAGTACATGCTCTTAGCTGCCGGGCCGTCTCTCCAGTTCCTTTATTTTTTGAAACAGTATTTTGCTATGCAGTCTTAAAAAAAGGAAAATATACATGAAAGTATTGTAGTTGACTTGGAATAGCGACATTACACATTCCCCTTCTCTGCTTCTTCCTGATTTTGACAACCGTTTATGAAGAGCAGGCACATTCTTTTATAGTAACCATGGCAGTCAAGATCAGCAAAAATATTTAAATACTACCCCAAGTAGAAAGATTGCCCTGAGGACCAAAGCCTATTGTGGTGTAAGACCCTCCCCCAACATGCAGGTTTGGTTTTCCTTTTCCTGCAATGATACCTCAGAGCAACAATCTCTAGCATCATCAACCGTGAGATGGTTTGTAATCTCAAGGAATGCATGCTGGTCTTAACAACCATGGCAACAGACTTCAAAACCCGTCAAATGGAATGTATCTGATTAAGGATCTGTGGCAACTCAGTTCTATTTGAGTCTCCTCCTGCTGCAGATAGAGCTCTGTTGCTGAGTCTTGGGGAAGTGCTGTTGGGAGAACCCTGGCATCGTCTGTGTAACCTTTGCTGTCACTTGTTCTCTTGATCCCTCCTTCCCCGGTTTTCTTCTCTTTCAAACAAGAATAGAAATAACTACATCGCGGGAGGCTGACTGGAGCAAAGGAGGCAATTAATACACAAAAATACCAAACAAACAGCAGTGAAGCCTTCCAGTGCTTAGGGAAAAGCATCGGGGAAGGCGATGCTAGACAGACATGCTTTGGTTCCTGCCTCAGTCAGTTAAGCTTTCAGAGGATAGCCTGATACTTCTGATTCTTAGTTGTGCCATTTATAAGTTGGTGTTTAAAAAATGGTGAGTGCAAAGTTACTATGGAGGTAAAAAATAATATCTGTTTAAAACCCTCTATCGAAGCATTTACAATTGTCACTTTTATCATTCATTGAAAACAGCTTTACCCCATGTTCTCTGCGTATGTTCCTAGCTTTGACAAAGCATTTGAACAGTCAAGAACTGTCTTGACTTCACAACATGCAGTGCCCACTCGTAGGAGTCCTCTGAATTCCAGTCTGATGGATTTAGATGGGTATGCCCTTCCAGTATTATCCCATGATCCTTCCTTTTGAGGAACTTGCAATATGAGAGTCAGTGAGACTCTGCAGCACAGAGGGGCTTGGCATCCCTGCAGTTAGTTATAGAGATTCTAGAATTGGTGCTTTTCTTGATCTGATGGCCGGTTTGAAAACGTTATAGAAAGCACTTCTCATGGAAGTTATGTCCATTGGCTTCTTTCCTCACTCACACTGTCCCTTCCCCATTTAAAAATGAATTCTTTGAGGACTTTGTATGACATATTTGGATCATATTTACTTCCCTCCTCCATCATCCAATTCCTCTCAATTCCACGCCCCCTATTTCCAACCCACTCAACTTTGACACCCCTCCCCTGCTTTATTGAACACATCATGGACAATTGGTACTGCCCATATGCTCTTGGACGTGTGGCCTTCCACAGCAGTGGTTCTCAACTTTCCTAACACTGCAACCCTTTTATACAGTTCTTTATGTTATGGTGACCCTGAGCGGTAAAATTATTTTATTGCTACTTCATAACTGTAATTTTGCTACTATTATGAACCATAATGTAGCCATCTGATACACAGAGAATCTGATATTTGATATTGACCTTTGGGGTCGTGACCCTCAGGTTGAGAACCATCACACTTAAGCATTGTGAACCTTCCAATGGTCACATACTTAAGAAAATCAACTCTCCCCTTCTTGGTAGCTATAAACTGCCAATCCCAATAGCTCCTTAGTTAGGGTTGAGACATAGAGGACACCTGTCTTTCCCAGGCTGTGATTTGTCTGTCTTGAGCTTTTATAGGTCTTATACATGTTATCACAGCTACTGAGAGCTCATATGGGCAGCTGCCCTGGTATGTCCACGAAGTATTGTTTCCTTGTAATCATCTATCGCCTCTGGATCTTATGCCCTTTTCACTCCCTCATCTATGTGATTGTCTCTGACTCTTGGGAGCAAAGGGTTTAATATAAATGGTTCATTGAGGGCTGAACACTCATCTCTCTTCGGTTGGAGAAAGGCTCCAACATAGGGCCATACTCCATCCTTCTGTTCCTACCTCCTTGAATCTGAGGTCATTTGTATACACCATTATGCTGGGCTATATCTTCTGAGATACTTAATCACATGACCTTGTTGACAATGTTAATATTTTTCTAGGGTCATTTAAAACAACCACATTATTTCAGTTAGTAGACCCTTACAGGAGTTGGCTTTTCAAACAATAATCTTTAAATATGTATGTTAATAAACCCACACAATTTCAGTCTTAAAGCAGAAGGAATGTGTCTGTGATGCAAACAACTCTGCAGTCACCTGGAGATGTTAATTTTATTTGTAAAGTGTCAAGCTCTCAATAATGACTAATGGTCCAAGGAGAAATTCTGCCTAAGTGGGTTGTTCATTTAAATTTATACTTGCAATTTGAGTAAGACAGAATCTTTGAGAATTCTTACCACAGGATGAGATCATCACAGCCTTCCTGGAAGTTCTCTATCTGGTCAAGGGGAATTGAAGGAAGACATCCCAGAACATGAGTTCTGTGAAGGATGCCTGATAAGAGCCCTTCAGGAGAACCCAGAGAAGCCATCTGAACAGAGAATGCCCTCAATTTCAGGGTGATGCTAGCATTAAGCTTGTGAAGAGAAGAGAGCAAAGACTTGGCTATATATTTTAGCTTAAAAATTTTTTTTTTTATTTTATTAGGAGGACTTTTTTTTCTCCTTTAGAAGTGGAGGATTTAGGGATTGGCGAGATGGCTCAGCAGTTGAGAAATTTTGCTGCATAAGCATAAGGACCAGGCTTCAGACCCCAGAACTCACATAAAAAGTAGGCTGTAGTTCCAGAAATTCCTGTAACCTCAGCATTGACTGGTGGTGAGTGAAGATTGGAGGATTGCTGGGACTTACTGTTTGCCAATCCGATCAAAATTCACAAGATCTTGCTTTATAGAGAAAGAGCAAGGCAGGGAGCAGCAGATGAGTATACTGCTGGCCTCTGCATTTGTTCACGGGTGCACACATCATAAACATATAAGCATATACTTTACACACACACAGACACACACACACACACAAAGAGACAGAGACAGAAAGAGACAGATAGAGACAGAGGAAAATGGAGAGCAGATAGAGACAGAGAGAGAGAGAAGAAGAAGGAGAAAGAGGAGGAAGAGGAGGAGGAGGAGGAGAGGATATGTTAAAAAGCTCTGATTATGATTCCAATACAGAGATGTGTTATGTTCTAGAATGGTATAACCACTTATTTTGCACTCGCCTTTAACATACACAACAGATAGCCACCCATATTTTCCCTAGGGCATCTCCTCCCTGTTTAACATACACCAGAATGGGCAGTGATGAATTCCTAATAAAGGTTCTCATAGAACTGAAAATAAAGGTTTCATTTTAAAGCTTTGATGAGAAGTTGGCTATTGGTATAAAAATGTAAATGAAAGACAAATGACATCAGCATCCTCGATAAGCAAGCAGGCTGTCTCCTGGGGTAGAAGGCATCACAGCGATGGCCCTCGTCCAGAGCACTGTTAAATCATGGTTCATGCATTTCATCATATACAGTAGGAGAAACTCTACCCTTCAACCCATTCACAGCAAAACGATAGTAGCAACAACTGATCTCTTGGTAAATACATTAGCGCTTGATGCATACAGACTTCAATAACAATAATGGCAAATACCATTATTGTTATTATCATGGCAAATACCATTATTGTTATTATCATGCTGTCAGTTTTCCTGATGGTAGTGTCATTCCTACGTCTTACTATACATGTATATCACCTCAGAACAAGGCCTGAACAGTGTTCGCTAGGAGATCCAAATGGGTTCAAGTATTGGGTAGTACACTTGAGAGATGTAGACATGATCTGACAGCACTGGGAAATACTACCACAATGTTAATGATGATGGTGGTGGTGATGATGATGTTCCATAACTGTTTTAATGCTTACATCTAAAGTCCCTTGCATAGTTCAGAAACTGCCTCGGATGCAAAATGGGCAAACTCTTCCTCTCATGGTCTCAGTAAGGGCATATGTGTCTGTGTGTCCTGGCACACAAAAGTTGGAGTGTCAGGGTTGTAATTTTATGTATGGCCAAGGTAGGGTTCTGAGATATTTTAACACAGACCTGAAAAAAGCAGTCCTTGAGAAATGAGTCTAAGCATGCTTTGTGGTCAAGAAGGTACAGCTGAAGCTAAGGAAGCCAGGGAGAAGGGAAGAGACCCAGCAGGAGGACAGCAAGAGGGTACAGCAGGTAGCCTTTTCACTGTAAGGCATCCTGGGTATCTAATCCTAAATGACAAAGGATAATGCAGCAGATTTGTGTGTGTTTCTTTAACCTGTGGATGGAGTCTTACAGAGAGGTGCAAGTCGGGCCAAGTATTGATACAGAAGGAAGGAAAATGGGGATGGGGATGGTTGGTTGGTAGAGTGCTTATTTCTCAATGCATGAGGCCCTAGGTTTGATCCCCTGCACTGTACTAAATGGGTTACAGTGGAATACTCCTCTAATCCCAGAATGCAGGAGATGAAGACAGGAGAAACAGAAGTTTAAAGATACTCTCAGCTGTATACTAGACTTAAGACCAGACTGGGCTACATGAGGCCCTATCTCAAAATATTATATTAAATAAAATGAGAAATTTAATGATACAAATTAAAATTATGCTGCCATATTCACACGGCATTTACATAGATGCTGGGCACATCCTATCTGCACACTTACACACTATCCACTGAGCCACCGCTGCACCTAAAGTAGTTTAAAGTGATGTTGATATTGATAACCACTAAGCTTGGTCCCAAGAATAAACAATTGATGACTGAAAAGAAAACAGGGAGGGGGGTGATAAAGAATCCTGCCATTGTACCATAAAATGAAGAAACATCAAAACCGTAGTAACAAAAGCTTCCAGCACAATGAAGATCTTTAGAAATCTCCTGTACTAAGCCCTAGACACAGTTTATTTTTGACTCTTGGTAGTAAATATACTTCCATGCATGCCTCCCTCTTGCAAGCAAGACGTCATGTTTTACTGTTTGGTCCATTTAAAGTGACATGAAACTTTACAACTGGGGCCCATGCTTTGTTGGCTGATGTGGTACTGTGCCAGGCCTTTGACTCTGGGGTTGTTAATTTATGTCCATAGTAACCCTATTAGAGAGGTATTATCACTCCCATTGTGTAGATAATATGACCCAGATAATTTCCCCCTACATCATAGAATTCTTTGTGCTGTTCTTTCCCATGTCTTTACAAAGTCAGAAAGGAGAACAGTAGTATGATGTGATTAAAATGTGACATACCACCTCATAGACTCATATATTTGAGTGCTTGGTCTCCAACTGGAGGTGCTGTTTAGAACATTGTGAAATCTTTAGGATGAAGAGCTGTGCTGGGGAATGTGGGTCACTGGGGCAGGCCTTGAAGTCATGTAACTCGGCCCTATTTCCTGTTAGCTTTCTCCGTCTTGACTACAGATGCAGTGTGAACATTCACCTTGGTGCAGCCAGCCTGTCCCTGCTGTGATAGACTGTACCCTTCAACTGCAAGTCAAAACTCAAAAGAACTAAAACCCCCAAACAACTTTCTCTCTTAAACTATTTCTTTCAGAGGTCTGGTCACAGAGATGAGGAAAGTATCTAGGACCTAGTTGGTACCTTAGATGCAGGCTGGATGATTAGGAGTAAGACCAGGATCTGAGACTCAGAGATTATGGACAATTCCAGGATGCTTTGAGTCTTCAAGAGAGTAGCTTCTGCGTTCCTAGGAGTTACAGGAGCTTGAAGTAACTCAAGTATATGGATTTGTTATCGCTGCTTAACCCTTGAAAATACATGTGATAGCTGGGCATTGTGGCGGACATAATCACAGTATGTGTACAGTAAAGGTAAGGGGAGACAGGAGAATCAGGAGGTCACAGTGAATTAAAAGGCACCAGAGCTACCGGAGAGCTTGCCCAAAACAAAAGCAAAATGTCCCCAGACAAAGTAAAACAATAACATAAATTAGCATAACTTGCACTCAAGGACTGGATGTCTCTATGGATCCTGTTAGTAGCTTTCACCCAGCTGGTAACAGAACACATGTGTTTAGAAGGACCATGCATGTAGAGTCCCAGAAATGAGCTGCAAATACTTATTTTCATGCCATCCGTAACAACAATACGTATGAGCCCCGGGGTAGAGCTCAAATCCAAGCTCCCAGAAGCTCTGAAACCTTGCCTTTTCAATCTCTTGTATCTTATATCTTGTGTGTACCTCCTTCATTCACTGGTTTGTTGCTGGGGCTGTCGCTCAGTGGTTAGAAGGATGCTCTAGCAAACGAGCTGCCTGGGTTTGATCCCCAGCACCACCTAAAATGGGGTCATGGCAGCACACTCAAGTGTACTGAGTTCTTCATGGAGGTAAGACCAGATGTCAAACTTCCAGCTTCCAAACTGGAGAAGTTATCTGACAAAAGTTGTTCACACACATTCCCTGAGGGACAGGACCCACACCCTTAGAGGAGAATCACTTTTGGATGATGGATTTTGTTGTCCAGCTTAGATTTCACTTAATCCTATTTCTGAGGCTTTTTGGACTAAGAGATTGAAGGGACTTCTGGGAATCTCTTTAGACATGGTAGGTCACATATGGTCCTAGCCATTGCTGTGTTTCCCAATGGCATTGGGATAAAGCTCTCTGAGAACTGTTCTGTATCCATGTTAGAAATTGGCTGATGCTGGGTCAGTCTGAAGACATACTCAGTGTTTTGGAAGTGTTCTTCTGGTATCTTTCTGTTCTGGCTGTCTCCTCCACCTTTCCCATATAGCCCAGGGCTTGAGCTGCATGAGAATCCCTTTGGGGGAGTATCAGGATTCTTTATCTCTGTTGAGAGAGCACGTGATGGTCTTGGGTGCTTATCTTACCTTGTTGATCTGCAGGTTCGCACATGGTGATACTGTAGTTCTCACAGACTCAGGCCAGTTCAGTGTTGGTCTACAAGCTTCCAGGTTCAGTACCAGTCACTCACAGAACCCGTCTTGAACAGGCTTGGCCCTTTTGGTAAGGGTCCCACCATACCAGGAGGTGAGTATGTGATGTATTGCTGTCATTGCTACTGTATTCACAGGCCCCATGGGAGCCTGTCTTGGTTTCCTGACTGTAATTTTCTCCTAACTTATGTGGTCATGTCCTGGTTTTTGTGTTTCCACAACAAAATACTCAAGACTGGGTAGTTTACTAAAGACAGGAATTTACTTCTCCTGGGTCTGGGAATTTGAAGTCCAAGATCAAGGTGCCAGCAGAGTTAGTGTATAATGAGATTTACTCTCTGCCAGATTGTGCCATCCTCCAAGGAACCAGGGGTTCTGTGGGTCTCTGGTCCAGCTGGAAATGACCAAAGTGTTACAACTCTCAGAAGGGAAGCCTGTGCAGAAAGGTAGCTGGGTCCAGGTCTTGCCTGCTACCATGCTAGCACCAATGCCAGTAGCAGCGGTGGTGGCAGCAGTGGGTGGCAGCAGATAGGTGGTGGCTGTGGTGGCGGCCACAGGAATGACAGGGGCATGAGCCTGGACTGCCAGACAGGTCTAAGGTCCAGGAGGTGACTGTGTCAGAATCCACCGATAAAGAGCACATGAACACCAAGAGCCAACTAACTGCATTATTCTTTTAACAGGCATATAATATAAAAGACAATTTGCTCACTTTTTTTTGGTACTAACTCTTAGAAACCTAAATTGGATTTTACATCTCGACATGAATCAGCTTGATAGCAACATGTAGCTAGTAGCTACCGTACTGGATGTTGAAGGCCGTGACCTAACACCAGTCAATATGAACATGATTCCACCTGGAAGAACCCAGAACTTGGGAGGTGGGATTCTTTGTGGATGAGGATACCTTTGATCAGGAGAGCACTGTCCACCAGCCCAGCTTCTGTCCTTTCTTAGGGACAGAAATCAACCTGCACAGAACATTAGTTATAGTTTACCTTGAGCCAGGCTCTGTGCTGAGAGCTTCACCAACATTATGCATTCTGTCCTTAGATACTTTGGAGGTCCTTTTACAACCTCTTAGGAGTAAGAACTTCTGGAAGCTGTCCCAGGACAGATATTGACTAAGTAGTAATTGCAGAATTTGAAACATGTATGTTCTTGCCCCAGCTCTTATCAACTGCCATGGCTTCTTTCTCTTACCCCCCTGGACACAGGGACTTGGGTGCCTGCCCTTTTCTGTCTCCACTTCTTTTTCTACAGCCACGCCTGATCCTGCTTGCTCAACTCTCTTGCGTGTATCAAGCTAGGTCTCCCTGTTTATGGAGGGGACAGGGAAGGCAGACTTCAGGGAAATGCTTTCCTTTTCTCCTTTCTAAACGCTGGTGTTCCAAGACTCTGGCAGACGGGCAGTTAATGAACACTGGACTATAGGACTAGAAAGCACACCCACAACTGGCTGCTTGGCTAATGGAGACATATTACACATCTCAGGAGCCTGTCCCAGGTCTCTGGGGACAGGGAGCCTCTCTTGTTAAACAGCTGGTTTAGCACACTGCCTGCCCTGTGAGGGGTGCACTGGAAAGCCCTTAGGAAGAATCCTCAGGGACTGAAAGGATGCTGGCTATGGGGTGGATTTGTATTGGTGCAAATACTCCCAGCTGGTCTGATTTTTCTCTTGGGATGGAAGAAAGGTTGGAGGAAGGTACCTTGAAGATGTTGAGTTATGAGTGAGCTCAAGGACCTTTGGAAGCCCTGTGGGCATTCACTGTGACAGACCATTCTTCCATGCTCTAGTGGCATTTATGCCACAGTAGTAAATACAACCCCCATCTTCATTTACCTCCCCAGAGATGGCAGGAGGCAGAAGTGTAGGGCAGCCACGAGGCTCTAAAGGCTGGAAGTGTGTGCCCTGCACTGTGATGGGAACAGACTGAGTAGGCTCTGTATCCTTTGAGTTGTCACTTCATTTGGAGTTGTAGTTTTTCTACTTCTGGATCTCACTTTACAGAATTTAATAGGGGTGGTGAGGGTTAGGGTCAATGAAGGAGGAAACTGGGCAGAAGCAGTAGAGAGGAAGCAGTAACTCATTTGGACAGAGATTTTAAGAAAAGCTTTCTAGAGGGTTAGTCTAAGGACATGACCGGCAAACGCAGAACTAGTTTATAAGGAGCTTATGAGTTACTGATGCGTGCCTCTGGGGAGACAAGGTGAAGTTGTTCTCTTCCAAGTGACTTTGCTTCAGTCCTCACCATGCTGTCATCTTCCTGGATTCTGAACTCGACTCTCTAGACACTCATTTAAGTTAGGTCTCAATTTATGGGCTGTATCACCCCCATTATGTTTCCATCTGGCATTTGTTGAATTTAGATAATATATTTGTACCGGCTTGAACGGTATATGAACCCCACCCCCACAATTCATGTCCATCAGGGAATTCTGGATGTGATATTTGAATACAGGACCCTGCTAATATAATTAGTGAAGAAAGAGTCATTTTGTATTGGGATGGACTCCATCCAATGACTGGGGTTCTTAAGACACACAGAGGAAAAAAATGTCGTATGGATAGAAAGGCAGAGATTGCAGGGATATGACTGTAAGGAACACCAGAGATTGCAGATAGCTACCATAGGCTAAGGCAAGTCAGAAAGAGAGAGACGAGAGAGAGAGAGAGAGAGAGAGAGAGAGAGAGAGAGAGAGAGAGCCAACATCATCTTTATTTTGGACTTTGGGTGTTTATTGTTTTTAGCCATCTACCTTGTAGTAATTTGTTATGTTAGCCTGAGCACGCGAACACTGTGAGTATCCTTGTTTCCTTTTGAGACTCTGACTTTCTTTGTCCTTTTTGTGACATGGTCTTTCTTTGCCAGTAGAGTTTCGAATCCAGAAGATATTCAACTTCTACTGTGAAATAGGTGGAACGAAGGTCATTTGGCCATTAAGACATGACTGCCAAGGCTGTTCATCGTAGTCACTGTATGAATGGATGTCCACATCCCTGTCACCATATCTTCGGTGATGTGTTTGCTCTGGGTAGCATTCTACCTTTGATTTGTATTTGTTTCTTGATTTATTTATTTTGGTGTGCAGATGGTTGAAGCCAGAGCCTATTGAATGCTGGGCACACAATCCAGCCTTAGCTTTTTGGCTCTGTCTCATTTTGTGTAGCGTAGGGCTTTAGCTCATGTTCCTCCTGCTGTGGTCTCCCCTCGGTGCCAGTGTTACAGATGTGCACCAGCGCACCTGGCGATGTTTCCTCTTAGGGCTCCTTGAGGCTGCTTTTGAACCCTGCCCTATGACTAATGCAGTCATGGGATCTGGGTTCATCCTATGCTTTCCGTGATTTCACAGCTCCAGAGGGTGCTCTGGAAAAGACTGTGAGTCGATTGAGCTTCCGTGTGGAAAGATATGGCTTCCTACCCAGAATGTGTCTGAGCATTATATAAGGAAATGAGCATGAGGGCTTGTGTGTGTTAATCAGTAGATAAGGTCAAGAATGACAGTGTGTCTTAGTCAGGGTTTCTATTCCTGCACAAACATCATGACCAAGAAGCAAGTTGGGGAGGAAAGGGTTTATTCAGCTTACACTTCCATGCTGCGTTGCTGTTCATCACCAAAGGAAGTCAGGACTGGAACTCAAACAGGTCAGGGAGCAGGAGCTGATGCAGAGGCCATGGAGGGATGTTCTTTACTGGCTTGCCTCCCCTGGCTTGCTCAGCCTGCTCTCTTATAGAACCCAAGATGGTCCCACCCACAAGGGGCCTTTCCCCCTTGATCACTAACTGAGAAAATGCCTTACAGTTGGATCTCATGGAGGCATTTCCTCAACTGAAGCTCCTTTCTCTGTGATAACTCCAGCTGTGTCAAGTTGACACAAAAATAGCCAGTACACAGTGTGAGTCAAATCTAAGCTCTCTATAAGATCCCCAAATGGCTGGGCTTAGCTGAAAGCCCGAGAGAGCACACTCGCCTGGACTCTGCATGGAGAGGAGCTTCTCTTAGATGGGAGCCCATTCTGAACCTCAACCACGGCTACCTTGAGTGTTGTAGATGAGGAAAGCCTTCTTCATTCATAGCCTCTGCTGTTCAGGGTTCTCCCCTGCACCAGTAGCCTTTTTGAGAAGATTCACATTGAAATGCTGGAGACAAAGATAGCCATAAGTGATCATAAACATAATCTCATTACAGATGTCATAACAATACTTCTAATTATAGAGACCAGGCTTGCTCCCACTTCTGCCTAGGGATGGGGTAAGTTTGTCTCATGAACACTGTGGAAACCAAATGCTGCTTTGATGACTCCAGGACTCTAAATGTTCTAGCAGCACCTGTGGAAGGTATGGGAGGTGTCGTCATCGTGGTTCCAGCCACAGCACAGGTGAATGCTATGCAGCTTTGAAAATGGCAGGCATTATAGGGGCGTTCTTTTAGGTTAGTACGGAAAGACCAAGGTGAGTCGGGGAATAGCACCCCAGGAGGAAGTTAAATACATATGCAGGACACTTCTCTGCGGCAGCCCTCCTACTTCAATCCAAATAAAGGGGTGTGCCGATTGAGGGGCTCACCTTCTGAAATACAATATTTTTTTCTCACACTGTGACTGAAACCACAGCCCAGGACTTGACTTCCTTTATTTTATGCTTAAAATTCACATATAAATGGAGAGTAGGGGGAGATTAGGTGAGAAATAGACTATGCTTAAATGAATACTTGAAATCCTAGCCAGAGTTAAGACCAACTGATGTCTGAAGGAAATAGCTACAAGAAGTCTGATGAAAGTCTAAATGAGTGGTGTCTTATTAACTTCAAAGTTTCTGTGTAAAGTGATCTTCAAAACACCTGGCTACCACAGTTGTCAGGTGTGTTTCCACACACGGTGGGTGAGTCTGAAGATGTGTTCTTCATGCTTGTGATGTAGATGCAGCTTCTACTGGAACCGAGGGGAGAACTTAGGAAACACCGGCAGTCAGAGGCAGCTCGCTGGATTTCACCTCTACAGCCGAGGAGTACTTGCATATTGGATTTGCTTCGTGCAGCAGTTCTTTCCAGAGCCTGGCTAGCTCCTCCTTCTGCGGCTCCTCTTCCTGCTGCCTGACTTCCTCCAACTGCTGCGGTTTCCAGGCCGCCATTTCAGCCATTTTCTTCTCCAGCTCCTCCCCGCTCTTTGGCTCTCTTCTTGGTGGCCAGCTGAAAAGGTTCCTGAACTAGAGAACCAGAAGGGTTCTCAGCAACTGATTTATTTTTATTTATTTATTTTTTTCTCTTTCTTTGGCACGTGGTAGATGACAGTGTCTGGATGAGCCTTGAAGCAAGCTGCTTCCTTCTGCTGCTTCTGGTCTTCCTCCTGGTGCTTCCATATCTCAGCCTTGTGGGGACCTCTCTTGTCAGTCTCCAGGGAGAACGGCGCAGCTTGAGTCACATCCTTGATCTTTTTCTCTGGCAGGATAATGGTGTCAAAATGGAAGTGCCTTGAACTTGGGTACCTCCCCTTTCTGCATTTCTTTTCTTTTCTTTTCTCCTTCCGCAACTGGCAGTCTTTGTCCCGGGTATCAAAGGAGAAAGGGCACACCTCCACATTGCTGTCCTCTGGGATGTGGGGCTCATCAGGTACCACATAATGTGGCACAGTTTGAGCTTTTATCACTACTGGTTTTTCCTCTTCCTCGTCTTCTTTCATGGGCACTCAGATCCTGTTCAATGCAAAAACTGTCGTCTTAGGGACAGTAACTGGAATTACCTTCTTTTCAGGAACACACACAATGTCTTCCAAGATCTTAGTATCGCAAGGTCTAGAATGAAATTCAAACTGTTCATCTTCTGTTTTGTTTTGTTTTGTTTTATTTTTTGACTCTCACTCATGAATTCATTTCTCAATTTCCAAATCAAAACCAAGAGGCTGAGTAGGAGGCTTAACAGCAGGTCTCTTGGGCAAGATGGGGCAACTTTCAAAACTTCTGGGCTCAAGTTCCCATGCTTTGATTCTTGTATTGTTGCAGTTTCTCAAGCTCCTCGGCCTCCTGCTCTGCTGCACTTTTGCAGGTCACAGCCCTTGTACGATATTTGGTCTGCACTATGGTCTTGTTTGGTCTGGGGGTCTTGTTCACAGATTTGGAGGGTAACAAGCTCTTGCCTTTCTTGAACCTCAGATGGTATCTGTTAGGGGTTTGATTGTGGAAGGCTTCAACCTGCTGTGCAATGGGCACATACGTAGCAGCTGCTTCATCAAATGTTCTTTTCTTTCCTTTGGACAGATTGAAAGGCTTAATGATAGTCCATCCTCTGGTCCCTCAGGCAGGGGTGGAAGAATGCTTTCAAAGTTCAGACATGAAGTTCACTTCCTTATACTCTTCCTGGTTCTTGCACTGTTGTTTGATTTGCTCATCTGTGAGGAAGTGAAAGTCACCTGTTTTGGTAACCTAGCTCGTGGATTTCTTCACAGCTTGCCCTGGCCCTGTGAGAGCGATCTTCTTAAACTCTTCGTTCTTCCTCCGCATCTCCACCACTTCCTGCTGCATTCTCAGCCTTTTCTCTCTCTTGCTCATCAGTTCTCTTAAGAACCTTCTCCATGGGACCTCATGAAACTGCAAAGCTTCTGCAAGGCAAAAGACACCATTAATAAGACAAAAAAACCACCAACAGATTGGGAAAGGATCTTTACCTATCCTAAATCAGATAAGGGACTAATATCCAATATATATAAAGAACTCAAGAAGGTAGACTCCAGAAAATCAAATAACCCCATGAAAAAATGGGGCTCAGAACTGAACAAAGAATTCTCACCTGAGGAATACCGAACGGCAGAGAAGCACCTGAAAAAAATGTTCAACATCCTTAATCATCAGGGAAATGCAAATCAAAACAACCCTGAGATTCCACCTCACACCAGTCAGAATGGCTAAGATCAAAAATTCAGGTGACAGCAGATGCTGGCGAGGATGTGGAGAAAGAGGAACACTCCTCCATTGTTGGTGGGATTGCAAGCTTGTACAACCACTCTGGAAATCAGTCTGGCGGTTCCTCAGAAAATTGGACATAGTACTACAGGAGGATCCAGCAATACCTCTCCTGGGCATATATCCAGAAGATGTCCCAACCGGTAAGAAGGACACATGCTCCACTATGTTCATAGCAACCTTATTTATAATAGCCAGAAGCTGGAAAGAACCCAGATGCCCCTCAACAGAGGAATGGATACAGAAATTATGGTACATTTACACAATGGAGTACTACTCAGCTATTAAAAAGAATGAATTTATGAAATTCCTAGCCAAATGGATGGACCTGGAGGGCATCATCTTGAGTGAGGTAACACAATCACAAAGGAACTCACACAATATGTATTCACTGATAAGTGGATATTAGCTCAAAACTTAGGATACCCAAGATATAAGATACAATTTGCTAAACGCATGAGGCTCAAGAAGAATGAAGACCAAAGTGTGGACACTATGCCCCTTCTTAGAATTGGGAACAAAACACCCATGGAAGGAGTTACAGAGACAAAGTTTGGAGCTGTGATGAAAGGATGGACCATCTAGAGACTGCCATATCCAGGGATCCATCCCATAATCAGCTTCCAAACGCTGACATCATTGCATACACTAGCAAGATTTTGCTGAAAGGACCCAGATATAGCTGTCTCTTGTGAGACGATGCTGGGGCCTAGCATACACAGAAGTGGATGCTCACAGTCAGCTATTGGATGGATCACGGGGCTCCCAATGGAGAAGCGAGAGAAAGTACCCAAGGAGTTAAAGGGATCTGCAACCCTGTAGGGGGAACAACATGATGAACTAACCAATACCCCGGAGCTCTTGTCTCTAGCTGGATATGTATCAAAAGATGGCCTAGTCGGCCATCACTGGAAAGAGAGGCCCATTGGACTTGCAAACTTTATATGCCCCAATACAGGGGAATGCCAGGGCCAAAAGAATGGGAATGGGTGGGTAGGGAAGTGGGGGAAGTATGGGGGACTTTTGGGATAGCATTGGAAATGTAATTGAGGAAAATACGTAATAAAAAATATTAAAAATTAAAAAAGAAAAAGAACCTTCTCCATTGCAGGTGGCCTACCAGGCACAGTGTGTTTACCCTCGGCTTTCTCCAGGGTTTCTCTTTCATCCTTTCTTGAAGTAGCTGAAGCACTGCCTTCTTCCTCTTCCTCTGGTTTCTTTTTATGAGAAACTTTCATTCTTTTGTTGGGGGGACAATCAGCAGCGGGAGCAGTGCATCTCTTGTCTTTCATTTCAACAAAGGCGACATGGTTTTTCTCCTCCTGCTCCTTCTGAGTAGAGAGTCTAACAGATCTTCTCTGAGGTTGGACAGGAATATTTCCTGATACAGCTCTCTTAGCGTTCAGGGAAGAACAATCATTTCATGGGCTAGATTGTTCCTGAAGATTTTCCTTTTCTGTCTCTTTGTAGTAAGTGTTGTCAACTGCCTTCAATGGTGTGACACAGCCTTGTTGAAGTTTGGCTTTTCTCAAGGAAGTCTTTCCCTGAAAACTCTCCTATTCTACTCTGCCAAAGAAAGTTGTTCCCAAGTTGTTATCCAAGTTGGCCTTCTCATTAAAACATGAGTCTATATTTTCAGTATCCTCTTCATCATCCAAAGATGAAAAATTCATAAAGCTGGTAGGGGCATTGAAAGAATAAGCCTTTGGGTCTTGTGACATTGTCTCTACTTAGTGCAGAAGAACAAGCTTTTCCAGGCTTCTAATACTCTCCTCTTCTGACCTATAGTAAATTTGTCTCTTGAGTCTACCTCTTACAACCTTGTGTCAAAGCCACAATCACATTCTCAAGTCTCTTGAATTCTTTCAGTCTTGACACTTCTCTTGGAGAACCTTCACACTTCTTACCCAGCTTCAGCTTGTATCAACTCTACGAGTCCAGTGCTTCATGACAACTACAGGACTCAATTGGTCCAGTTGAAACTTTGAACTCAGACACCTGATTGAAGGCACCAATCCTGAAATACAGTTTTGTGAGGCGCCGTCTGCATTCTGAAGATTCTGAAGCCTAGGGCGCTCACAGGGAGCCAGGCAACCACATTCAGCCCGAGATTTTGATTTTTTGTTTTTGTTTTGTTTTTAGTCAGAGCAAAAGGGAACTTATAGAGAAAAAAACTGAGCACATGGTTTGAAATAAGAGGGTACAACATTTTGTCCTGCAGTGAACAAGTTTGTGTTCATCCGACCTAGACTACTTAAGAAAAAACAACTTTTTCGCTTGTGGTAGAACTCTGACAGGTTTACTCCCCTCCTAAATTAGGAGAGTAATACCTTAGGAAAATGTCAGTGTGACTGGGTTTAGAATCACTGTGGAAGCACATCTCTGGGTGTGTCAATAAGGGTTGGGGATGTCTCAGATGGTAAAGACACTTGCCACTAAGCCTGATGATTTGAGTTCATCCTTAGCATCCACATGATGGGAGGAGAGAATGAACACCTACAAGTTGTCCTCTGATCTCCACATATGGGCCATGTACCCCTCTTCCACAAAACGAATAAAAATGTAACTTAAGAAATCTGTCAATCAGTCAATCAACCAACCAATCAATCAATCAATCGATCCATAAATAAAACCAGTTCTAACCATTTTTGATAGAGCAATCAGTTTTAAATTTACTTATTGTACATAATCCTATGGAACAATTGACATAAATCTGTTGTGATGTTGCTAGTTTCTCTTGGCAAGTGCACTTGAAAGTCATTTCAAACTGGTGATAGTTGTCATGTCTCTCTGTGCATATGTGTATATATGAAAACATAACTGATAAAAACATTACTTATGCTTTAAATGCTTTTCTTATGCACATATTATGTGATTGTAATGCCTCCCTTTCACCACATTAACTAATTTTGATCAAATTGCTGCTGGTAACATGAACTTGCTCTACACTGAAGAGTCCACTTACCATTAACATGGTTTGAGAACTCTGTTGGGGATATTATCACTACCTGACATACTTTGTTTTTCTTTCCCTCCCTTCCTTCCCTCCCTCCCTCCCTCCCTCCCTCCCTCCCTCCCTCCCTCCCTCCCTCCCTCCCTCCCTCCCTCCCTCCCTCCCTCTGTCCCTCCCTTACTTCCCTTTTCCCCTTCTCTCTTCTTTTTGAGATGGGATCTTACTATGAACTGGAACTTACTAGACCAGGTTGGTCTTGAACTCATGGAGATCTACCTGCCTCTACCTCCTCAGTGCTGGGATTGAAGGTGTGAGCTACCATGCCTAGCTCAATAAGACTCTTTAAAGAAAAGAGTGACTTGGTCTTATTTTGTGGCCATAGGAAAGCTTCCAAAAGTAATTCTCATTTTCTTTTTAACACTGACTGCGGGGACTTTAAGAATGGCCTGTGGATTTACCGTGTGTCATTCAGAGGACTGGGTACACGGCATTGGCTAATGGAGCTTTTCCCTCCAAATCAACTATAATTTCTCTGTCTCTAAATTAAAGAAATATTTCGACCATATTTTCACAGGTGTTTCTCCTGTCCACCACACTTATGTTTGGGTCCTGAGAAGGAAAAAGAAGTTGTTTGGTTCTTTGGAGCTAGAAATACAGGTGGATGTGAGTTGCCATGTGGGTGGTGGGAATTGAACTCAGGTCCCCTGGAAGAGCAGCAAGTGCTCTTAAGTTCTTGGCCACATCCTTGCCCTCTGCTTCTCTCTCTCTCTCTTTAAAGCTTTGTGTGTATGTGCAAGGGTGTGTGTGTGTGTGTGTGTATGTGTGTGTGTGTTTGTTTGTGTGTGTACATGCACATGTACTTTCAGGTACCCACAGAAGCCAGGTATTGGCTTCTCTGGAGCTGAAATGGGTTCCTCTGAGTGCTGGAACCAGACTCCAGTCCTCTACAGTAGCAGCAAGAACTCTTACCTTCATAGCCCCCAACTCCATTCTTTTCCTGTGTGTTTCAAAAATGATTTGCTCTTTATTCAATTTATCATGCCGTGATATATTATTCATCTTTGTATGTCCTCTTCTGTACAGGCAGAGTTGTGAATAGAGAACTATTGTAATAATGTCCTTTAACCTTTGGATGGAGGAAAGGGCAATATTTAGAACCTGTAGACAGGGACTAAAGACATGGCTTTGAGGCTAAGATTTAGTACATGTTGCTCTTGAGAGCATCCATATGATGCAGCTCCCAACTGCCTATAACTCCAGCTCTAGGAGATCCAATACCTCCTTATGACCTCCAAAGATACCCTCATACGTGTGCCCAAAGATATTCTCTCTCTCTCTCTCTCTCTCTCTCTCTCTCTCTCTCTCTCTCTCTCTCTCTCTCTCTCTCTCTCCTCTCCCTCTCTGTCTGTCTCTCTCTTTCTCTCTCTCTCTCTCAACATAAAGTAGCCTACAGGCTTATGTAAAATACATAATTTATATAGTTATTTAAAGTCCTAACTCTCCCTGCATTGTTGTACTTTATAAAGGAATCTGCTGTGGAATCTTAGCTGTTTCCTGTTGTGTTTCTATGTTGTCTACACAAAATATATGTAATGTTATTTTTTGTTGTTACATAATCATCTACCATGTCTTCCCCTTTTCTTTTTTCTTTTTTCTTTTTCTCTTTCTTTTTCTTTTTCATTTCATTTCTTTTCTTTTCTTTCTTTTTTGAGAGAGGGTTTTTCTTTGTAGCCCTGGCTGTCCCGGAACTCACTCTGTAGACCAGGCTGGCCTCAGACTCAGAAATCCACCTGCCTCTGCCCCCCAAGTACTGGGATTAAAGGCATGCGCCACCACTGCTCAGCTTCATGTCTTTCCCTTTTAATCTTCTTGGCTCCCGATAGGATTACATAACAATCTGGTGTCAAGTCCAAAGGCAGAGAGACACTGTTACAAGTCCATAGAGAGTTCACAGCCCAGTCAGGTAGTATAGATTTTTTTCACATGAAATTTTTGATTTCCTTATGGTTTATCATTTCTTGGGGGTTTCATTAATTTTTCTTTTTTTTATTTTTAATATTTTTATTACATATTTTCCTCAATTACATTTCCAATGCTATCCCAAAAGTCCCCCATAGCGCACCCCACTTCCCTACCCACCCATTCCCATTCTTTTGGCCCTGGCATTCCCCTATATTGGGGCATATAAAGTTTGCAAGTCCAATGGGCCTCTCTTTACAATGATGGCCGACTAGGCCATCTTTCGATACATATGCAGCTAGAGACAAGAGCTCCGGGGTTCTGGTTAGTACATCATGTTGTTCCAACAATAGGGTTGCAGATCCCTTTAGCTCCTTGGGTACTTTCTCTAGCTTCTCCATTGGGAGCCCTGTGATACATCCAATAGCTGACTGTGAACATCCACTCCTGTGTTTGCTAGGCCCCGGCATCGTCTCACAAGAGACAGCTATATTTGGGTCCTTTCAGCAAAATCTTGCTAGTGTATGCAATGATGTCAGCGTTTAGAAGCTGCTTATGGGATGGATCCCTGGATATGGCAGTCTCTAAATGGTCCATCCTTTCATCACAGCTACAAACTTTGTCTCTGTAACTCCTTCCCTGGGTGTTTTGTTCCCAATTCTAAGAAGGGGCACAGTGTCCACACTTTGGTCTTCATTCTTCTTGAGTTTCATGCGTTTAGTAAATTGTATCTTATATCTTGGGTATCCTAAGTTTTGGGCTAATATCCACTTATCAGTGAATACATATTGTGTGAGTTCTTTTGTGATTGTGTTACTTCACTCAAGATGATGCCCTCCAGGTCCATCCATTTGGCTAGGAATTTCATAAATTCATTCTTTTTAATAGCTGAGTAGTACTCCATTGTGTAAATGTACCATAATTTCTGTATCCATTCCTCTGTTGAGGGACATCTGGGTTCTTTCCAGCTTCTGGCTATTATAAATAGGGCTGCTATGAACATAGTGGAGCATGTGTCCTTTTTACCGGTTGGGACATCTTCTGGATATATGCCCAGGAGAGGTATTGCTGGATCCGCCGGTAGTACTATGTCCAATTTTCTGAGGAACCGCCAGACTGATTTCCAGAGTGGTTGTACAAGCTTGCAATCCCACCAACAATGGAGGAGTGTTCCTCTTTCTCCACATCCTCGCCAGCATCTGCTGTCACCTGAATTTTTGATCTTAGCCATTCTGACTGGTGTGAGGTGGAATCTCAGGGTTGTTTTGATTTGCATTTCCCTGATGATTAAGGATGTTGAACATTTTTTCAGGTGTTTCTCTGCCATTCGGTATTCCTCAGGTGAGAATTCTTTGTTCAGTTCTGAGCCCCATTTTTTAATGGGGTTATTTGACTTTCTGGAGTCCACCTTCTTGAGTTCTTTATATATATTGGATATTAGTCCCTTATCTGATTTAGGATAGGTGAAGATCCTTTCCCAATCTGTTGGTGGTTTTTTTTGTCTTATTGATGGTGTCTTTAGCCTTGCAGAAGCTTTGCAGTTTCATGAGGTCCCACTTGTCAATTCTCGATCTTACAGCACAAGCCATTACTGTTCTATTCAGGAATTTTTCCCCTGTGCCCATATCTTCAAGGCTTTTCCCCACTTTCTCCTCTATAAGTTTCAGCGTCTCTGGTTTTATGTGAAGTTCCTTGATCCACTTAGACTTGACCTTAGTACAAGGAGATAGGAATGGATTGATTCGCATTCTTCTACATGTTAACAACCAGTTGTGCCAGCACCATTTGTTGAAAATGCTGTCTTTCTTCCACTGGATGTTTTTAGCTCCCTTGTCGAAGATCAAGTGACCATAGGTGTGTGGGTTCATTTCTGGGTCTTCAATTCTATTCCATTGGTCTATTTGTCTGTCACTATACCAGTACCATGCAGTTTTTATCACAATTGCTCTGTAGTAGAGCTTTAGGTCCGGCATGGTGATTCCACCAGAGGTTCTTTTATCCTTGAGAAGAGTTTTTGCTATCCTAGGTTTTTTGTTATTCCAGATGAATTTGCAGATTGCACTTTCTAATTCGTTGAAGAATTGAGTTGGAATTTTGATGGGGATTGCATTGAATCTGTAGATTGCTTTTGGCAAGATAGCCATTTTTACAATGTTGATCCTGCAAATCCATGAGCATGGGAGATCTTTCCATCTTCTGAGATCTTCTATAATTTCTTTCTTCAGAGACTTGAAGTTTTTATTATACAGATCTTTCACTTCCTTAGTTAGAGTCACGCCAAGATATTTTATATTATTTGTGACTATTGAGAAGGGTGTTGTTTCCCTAATTTCTTTCTCAGCCTGTTTATTCTTTGTGTAGAGAAAGGCCATTGATTTGTTTGAGTTAATTTTATATCCAGCTACTTCACCGAAGCTGTTTATCAGGCTTAGGAGATCTCTGGTGGAATTTTTAGGGTCACTTATATATACTATCATATCATCTGCAAAAAGTGATATTTTGACTTCATCTTTTCCAATTTGAGATACATTCTCTTAACATTGTTTAAGCAAAAATAATACATTTATGATCTATAGTTACAGTTAATATATAAGGGGTATGGCAAAACAAGAATTAGGAGGTTGAATCTTTGGGACAATAAAGATCTCAAGAGAAATAAAAATTCTGTGTATACTAATGTTGGTGGTTATGTGGCTATATTCTCTGTATTAATATTGTTGGCTACATAGCTGTATGTATTTCTATGTATATTTAAAATGCACACAAAACTTTCTATATATACACATGCATAGACTATGCCTCAGTGGATCATTATAGTGATATTATACTTCAATAATTTTTTTATTTAAAAAACTCAATGGTGATATTCTCACTGGGAATGTTAAACCAGACTTCCAGGTAAATATGCTTGATTTAGTTCACTTTTGTCCTTCCGGTGACATCCCTGAAGGGAGGAAAGCATGTGGAAAAGAAAGTCAAAGACAAGGAGGACAAAGAAGGTTTTGCAAGAGGATTTTACCGATTTTAGAACTGAGCAGAGCAGAGACTCCAAACCTGGTGCCAGCAGACAGAAGAAGAAAGAACACAAGAGGTCAATGGATCTTCCCTCATAGAGCCTTGAGTAGGGGAGAGACACTTAGTACTTGGATGCAGGATGAAATACAGAAATGAATGAAAGGTTAGCTGGGAGTTTCTTTGGTGAGGACCGGGACAGTCTTCCTTCACGTGGGCACCCAGGTAGTCCTTCCCTGTACATCCTCCATCTGATGCGACAGTTCCTTCCAGAGGTAACCCAGCCTCAGAAACACAGTTGAGAGCCAGTGGAGACATCAAACTGAGCTTTTCCATTTACCTCCTAAGCACACACACACATGCACACACACTTGGGTAGGGTGGGGTGGCTTCCAAATGTAGCACCATTTTGAACGTGGATGGTAGGTATAAGATCCTCAAGGAATCAAGAAAAATAATCATCATGACTTTGTAAAAAAAAAGAACTGAAACAAACATGTTTTTAAATTCCAGGAAACTGAAATAAGGCTGTGGAGAATGTAAGGAAAAAGAGACTTTTCAAAATTATTTATTTATTTTTTCAAAATCATTTATTGAATGAGAGAGTGCATGAGAAGACACATACTGCTGTATCCAGAGACTAGAAGACAGATAACTTGAGGGAGGAGCTGTTCCTCTTGGATATTAATTGGGGCTGCTTAGAGTTAAGAGATTTAGCCCATTTATCATCATGGCAAGAAGCAGGGGGCCAAACAGGCAGACATGGTACTGGAGAACGAGCTGAGAGTTCCACAGCAGAAGGAGACTGCTTGCCATACTGGGCATAGCTTGAGGACGGGAGATCTCTAAGCTTACCCCTACAGTGACACACTTTCTCCAACAAGGTCACACTTCCTAATGTGCCACTCTGTATGTGCCAAGCAGTCAAAACATCACTCTGGATGGCCATTCCTGTTCAAACCACCACAACACCTTTGCACAATGTGCCATCTTGCTGGCCCAAAGGGTTGGGTGTGATAGCACACATCTTTAATGCCAGCACTGAAGAAGTTTTTTTTTTGTTTGTTTGTTTTTTTGTTTTTTTTTTTTTTTTTCGAGACAGGGTTTCTCTGTATAGCTCTGGCTGTCCTGGAACTCACTTTGTAGACCAGGCTGGCCTCGAACTCAGAAATCCACCTGCCTCTGCCTCCCAAGTGCTGGGATTAAAGGCATGCGCCACCACCGCCCGGCTCAGCACTAAGAGGTAAAGGCAGGTGAGTATCAGTGAGACAGCCAGCAATGCATAGAGAGAACTTGTATCAAATAAATATATATCAAGAAGAACAAGAAGAAGAAGAAGAAGAAGAAGAAGAAGAAGAAGAAGAAGAAGAAGAAGAAGAAGAAGGAGGCAAGAAAAAGCCCTGATTAGTCTCTGTAAAGGGGTAAACTCATAAAATAAGAAAGAAGGCTATAAAGAGGGGAAATTTTTCTCTATCTAAAATACATTAAATAAGATTTTTCTGTATTTAAAATATATTACTAGCAGTTTAAGTATCAGAGTAAAGAAAGCCAAAAGTGTTCAAATAGAATGATTTCATAGCAAGCATGGTGGTATACTCTAGAAACAGACAGCTAGAACTCTATGAGTTCAAAGTCAGCCTGATCTACAGAAAAACTTCCAAACCAGGTATGGTTGTATATCAAGACACTATTGAAAGAAGAGAGAGGAGAGGAGAGCAGAGTAAAATCTTTGCATAAAGAAAGAAAAACACACACAAATTGAAAAGAGAAGCAAGAAGAAGACTGTCCTAACAAAGAAAACTAAAGCCAAAGAAAGAAATGGGAGGAAGGAAACAAGCCTGGGAATGGAGAGAAGCCACATGCAAGTGGGACAGAAAGAGCTCGCATGGGGCTGATTATCCTGAATTTCAAGACCCCGGAGGCAAACATAAAGTATGAAAACCTCTAGAAATAGATTACAGGTCACAGAGCAGGGAGGCACATAAAAAGGATTAGGCCTCTCAGCATCAACATTGATTTTTCAGTCAGTGGAGCACAGTCTTGACATTTGTGAGAAAATTCATAATGTAAGAATTTCATAGCAAGTCAAGTATGGCCCACGCTTGTAATCCCTAAGTTTGAAAGTGAAAAACCGAAAGATCAGGAGTTCAGGGCCATCCTCTTTGCGGCAAATTCAAGGCCAGCTTGGGCTACATGAGAATGTACCAGGAAATACTCCCCCCAAAAATCAATCTAAATTATCACTCAGATCAGAGAGAAAATAGACAAATTCATGTACATACCAAGCCCTAAAACATGCTTACCTCTTGAACACCTTTCCCCGGGAACTACTAAAGGAGGAGCCTTAGCAAGAGAAAGACTGTGTTGGGAAAAATGTGTTTAGGAATAAAAACACAAACTCTGGGAAATGACAAAGAGAATTCGTTATGTGCACTCGGCCTGGAGAAGCCACTGGAGCTAAACTGGGACTATCATACCCTAAAATAGAATTCTCCAGAAAAAAATAAATAAAAATGAACAGAGTGAGCACTAATTTTATCTTATCTACTTAAGCACTTATAATATTTGCTACTAGGTTTTTTATATATCTGTTATTGTGTTTAGAAATGTTTCTCTTGTGATAAGCAAATAAGAAAAATTAATGAGCTCTTCCGGCCGGACCAGCACCGGGGAAGCTAGAGCGCAGGGTCGGCTGACACCCGCCAGCTACCCAGGACCCCCGCCACAGGATTTTGAGACTGCTGGTGAGTGGAACACAGCTTCTGCTCCAGTCCAATCACGCGGGACCTGAGACTGCTTTGGTTGGGGAGGCAGAAATCCGGCCTCAGTAGGGCCACAAGCCTCTCCGGTCAGAAAAGCGCCGGGGTAGCTAGGGCGCAGGGTCGGCTGACACTCGCCAGCTACCCACAACACCCGCCACAGGATCTTAAGACTTCTGGTGAGTGGAACACAGCTTCTGCTCCAATCCAATTGCGCATGGGACCTGAGACTGCATTAGTTAGGGAAGCAGAAAACCGGCCTAAGTAGGACCACAGGCCTCTTCCGGCCGGACCAGCACCGGGGTATCTAGAGCGCAGGGTCGGCTGACACCCGCCAGCTACCCACGACCCCCGCCACAGGATTTTGAGACTGCTGGTGAGTGGAACACAGCTTCTGCTCCAATCTTTAAACAGTGACAACGACAACAACTAACCCCAGAGATTACCAGATAGCGAAAGGTAAACATAATAATCTTACTAACAGAAACCAAGACCACTCACCATCATCAGAACCCAGCACTCCCACTTCGCCCAGTCCAGGGCACCCCAACACACCGGAAAAGCGAGACACGGATCTAAAAGCATATCTCATGATGATGGTAGAGGACTTCAAGAAGGACTTTAATAACACAGAAGTGGGGGGCGCTATGGGGGACTTTTGGGGTAGTATTGGAAATGTAATTGAGGAAAATATGTAATAAAAATATTAAAAAAAAAAAGAAATACAAAGGAACACTGGTAAACAGGTAGAAGACAGTAAAGAGGAAGCACAAAAAACCCTTAAAGAATTGCAGGAGAACACTGCTAAAGAGTTACAAATCCTTAAAGAAAAACAGGATAACATAATGAAACGGGTAGAAGTCCTTAATGAAAAACAGGAAAACACATCCAAACAGATGATGGAATTGAACAAAACCATACTAGACCTAAAAAGGGAAGTAGACACAATAAAGAAAACCCAAAATGAGGCAACACTGGAGATAGAAACCCTAGGAAAGAAATCTGGAACCATAGATACGAGCATCAGCAACAGAATACAAGAGATGGAAGAGAGAATCTCAGGTGCAGAAGATTCCATAGGGAACATCGGCACAACAATCAAGGAAAATGTAAAATGCAAAAAGATACTAACTCAAAACATTCAAGAAATACAGGACACAAAGAGAAGACCAAACCTACGGATAATAGGAGTGGATGAGATTGAAGATTTTCAACTCAAAGGACCAGCAAACATCTTCAACAAAATTATAGAAGAAAACTTCCCAAATCTAAAGAAAGAGATGCCCATGAACATACAAGAAGCCTACAGAACTCCAAATAGACTGGACCAGAAAAGAAATACCTCCCGACACATAATAATCAGAACAACAAATGCTCTAAATAAAGACAGAATACTAAAAGCAGTAAGAGAAAAAGGCCAAGTAACATATAAAGGCAAGCCTATCAGAATTACACCAGATTTCTCACCAGAGACTATGAAAGCCAGAAGATCCTGGACGGATGTTATACAGACACTAAAAGAACACAAACTCCAGCCCAGGCTACTATACCCAGCCAAACTCTCAATTAACATAGATGGAGAAACCAAAGTATTCCACGACAAAACCAAATTCACACATTATCTCTCCACGAATCCAGCCCTTCAAAGGATAATAACAGAAAAAAACCAATACAAGGACAGGAACCACGCCCTAGAAACAACAAGAAGGTAATCCCTCAACAAACCTAAAAGAAGACAGCCACAAGAACAGAATGCCAACTTTAACAACAAAAATAACAGGAAACAACAATTACTTTTCCTTAATATCTCTTAATATCAATGGACTCAACTCCCCGATAAAAAGACATAGACTAACAAACTGGCTACACAAATAAGACCCAACATTTTGCTGCTTACAGGAAACTCATCTCAGAGAAAAAGAGAGACACTACCTCAGAATGAAAGGCTGGAAAACAATTTTCCAAGCAAATGGTATGAAGAAACAAGCTGGAGTAGCCATTCTAATATCTGATAAGATTGACTTCCAACACAAAGTCATTAAAAAAGACAGGGAGGGACACTTCATACTCATCAAAGGTAAAATCCTCCAAGAGGAACTATCAATCCTGAATATCTATGCTCCAAATACAAAGGCAGCCACATTCATTAAAGAAACTTTAGTAAATCTCAAAGCACACATTGCACCTCATACAATAATAGTGGGAGACTTCAACACACCACTTTCACCAATGGACAGATCATGGAAACAGAAACTAAACAGGGACACAGTGAAACTAACAGAAATTATGAATCAAATGGATCTGGCATATATCTACAGAACATTCTATCCTAAAACAAAAGGATATACCTTCTTCTCAGCACCTCATGGTACCTTCTCCAAAATTGAGCACATAATTGGTCACAAAACAGGCCTCAACAGATACAAAAATATTGAAATTGTCCCATGCATCCTATCAGATCACCATGGACTAAGGCTGATCTTCAATAACAAAATAAATAATAGAAAGCCAACCTTCACGTGGAAACTGAACAACACTCTTCTCAATGATACCTTGGTCAAGGAAGGAATAAAGAAAGAAATTAAGGACTTTTTAGAGTTCAATGAAAATGAAGCCACAACATACCCAAACTTATGGGATGCAATGAAAGCATTTCTAAGAGGAAAACTCATAGCTCTGAGTGCCTCCAAAAGGAAACTGGAGAGAGCACACATTAGCAGCTTGACAACACACCTAAAAGCACTAGAACAAAAGGAAGCAAATTCACCCAAGAGGAGTAGAAGGCAGGAAATAATCAAACTCAGGGGCAAAATCAATCAAGTGGAAACAAGAAGAACTATTCAAAGAATCAACCAATCAAGGAGCTGGTTCTTTGAGAAAATCAACAAGATAGATAAACCCTTAGCCAGACTCACTAGAGGGCACAGGGAAAGCATCCTAATTAACAAAATCAGAAATGAAAAAGGAGACATAACAACAGATCCTGAAGACATCCAAAACACCATCAGATCCTTCTACCAAAGGCTATACTCAACAAAACTGGAGAACCTGGATGAAATGGACAAGTTCCTAGACAGATACCAGGTACCAAAGTTGAATCAAGATCAGGTTAATGATCTAAACAGCCCTATATCCCCCAAAGAAATAGAAGCAGCCATTAATAGTCTCCCAACCAAGAAAAGCCCAGGACCAGATGGGTTTAGTGCAGAGTTCTATCAGACCTTCAAAGAAGATCTAATCCCAGTTCTTCACAAACTATTCCACAAAATAGAAACAGAAGGTACTCTACCCAACTCATTCTATGAAGCCACAATTACTCTGATACCTAAACCACAAAAAGACCCAACAAAGATAGAAAACTTCAGACCAATATCCCCTATGAATATTGATGCAAAAATCCTCAATAAAGTTCTTGCTAACCGAATCCAAGAACACATCAAAACAATCATCCATCCTGACCAAGTAGGTTTCATCCCAGGGATGCAGGGATAGTTCAATATACGGAAATCCATCAACGTAATCCAGTATATAAACAAACTCAAAGACAAAATCCACATGATCATCTCGTTAGATGCGGAAAAAGCATTTGACAAGATCCAACACCCATTCATGATAAAAGTCTTGGAAAGATCAGGAATTCAAGGCCCATACCTAAACATGATAAAAGCAATCTACAGCAAACCAGTAGCCAACATCAAAGTAAATGGTGAGAAGCTTGAAGCAATCCCTCTAAAATCAGGGACTAGACAAGGCTGTCCACTTTCTCCATACCTATTCAACATTGTACTTGAAGTCCTAGCCAGAGCAATTCGACAACAAAAGGAGATCAAAGGGATACAAATTGGAAAAGATGAAGTCAAAATATCACTTTTTGCAGATGATATGATAGTATATATAAGTGACCCTAAAAATTCCACCAGAGAACTCCTAAGCCTGATAAACAGCTTCGGTGAAGTAGCTGGATATAAAATTAACTCAAACAAATCAATGGCCTTTCTCTACACAAAGAATAAACAGGCTGAGAAAGAAATTAGGGAAACAACACCCTTCTCAATAGTCACAAATAATATAAAATATCTTGGCGTGACTCTAACTAAGGAAGTGAAAGATCTGTATAATAAAAACTTCAAGTCTCTGAAGAAAGAAATTATAGAAGATCTCAGAAGATGGAAAGATCTCCCATGCTCATGGATTGGCAGGATCAACATTGTAAAAATGGCTATCTTGCCAAAAGCAATCTACAGATTCAATGCAATCCCCATCAAAATTCCAAATGAATTCTTCAACGAATTAGAAAGTGCAATCTGCAAATTCATCTGGAATAACAAAAAACCTAGGATAGCAAAAACTCTTCTCAAGGATAAAAGAACCTCTGGTGGAATCACCATGCCGGACCTAAAGCTCTACTACAGAGCAATTGTGATAAAAACTGCATGGTACTGGTATAGTGACAGACAAATAGACCAATGGAATAGAATTGAAGACCCAGAAATGAACCCACACACCTATGGTCACTTGATCTTCGACAAGGGAGCTAAAAACATCCAGTGGAAGAAAGACAGCATTTTCAACAAATGGTGCTGGCACAACTGGTTGTTAACATGTAGAAGAATGCGAATCAATCCATTCCTATCTCCTTGTACTAAGGTCAAGTCTAAGTGGATCAAGGAACTTCACATAAAACCAGAGACACTGAAACTTATAGAGGAGAAAGTGGGGAAAAGCCTTGAAGATATGGGCACAGGGGAAAAATTCCTGAATAGAACAGTAATGGCTTGTGCTGTAAGATCGAGAATTGACAAGTGGGACCTCATGAAACTGCAAAGCTTCTGCAAGGCTAAAGACACCATCAATAAGACAAAAAAAACCACCAACAGATTGGGAAAGGATCTTCACCTATCCTAAATCAGATAAGGGACTAATATCCAATATATATAAAGAACTCAAGAAGGTGGACTCCAGAAAGTCAAATAACCCCATTAAAAAATGGGGCTCAGAACTGAACAAAGAATTCTCACCTGAGGAATACCGAATGGCAGAGAAGCACCTGAAAAAATGTTCAACATCCTTAATCATCAGGGAAATGCAAATCAAAACAACCCTGAGATTCCACCTCACACCAGTCAGAATGGCTAAGATCAAAAATTCAGGTGACAGCAGATGCTGGCGAGGATGTGGAGAAAGAGGAACACTCCTCCATTGTTGGTGGGATTGCAAGCTTGTACAACCACTCTGGAAATCAGTCTGGCGGTTCCTCAGAAAATTGGACATAGTACTACCTGAGGATCCAGCAATACCTCTCCTGGGCATATATCCAGAAGATGTCTCAACCGGTAAAAAAGACACATGCTCCACTATGTTCATAGCAGCCCTATTTATAATAGCCAGAAGCTGGAAAGAACCCAGATGTCCCTCAACAGAGGAATGGATACAGAAATTATGGTACATTTACACAATGGAGTACTACTCAGCTATTAAAAAGAATGAATTTATGAAATTCCTAGCCAAATGGATGGACCTGGAGGGCATCATCTTGAGTGAAATAACACAATCACAAAAGAACTCACACAATATGTATTCACTGATAAGTGGATATTAGCCCAAAACTTAGGATACCCAAGATATAAGATACAATTTGCTAAACGCATGAAACTCAAGAAGAATGAAGACCAAAGTGTGGACACTGTGCCCCTTCTTAGAATTGGGAACAAAACACCCAGGGAAGGAGTTACAGAGACAATGTTCGTAGCTGTGATGAAAGGATGGACCATTTAGAGACTGCCATATCCAGGGATCCATCCCATAAGCAGCTTCTAAACGCTGACACCATTGCATACACTAGCAAGATTTTGCTGAAAGGACCTAAATATAGCTGTCTCTTGTGAGACGATGCCGGGGCCTAGCAAACACAGGAGTGGATGTTCACAGTCAGCTATTGGATGTATCACAGGGCTCCCAATGGAGAAGCTAGAGAAAGTACCCAAGGAGCTAAAGGGATCTGCAACCCTATTGTTGGAACAACATGATGTACTAACCAGAACCCCGGAGCTCTTGTCTCTAGCTGCATATGTATCGAAAGATGGCCTAGTCGGCCATCAATGGAAAGAGAGGCCCATTGGACTTGCAAACTTTATATGCCCCAATATAGGGGAATGCCAGGGCCAAAAGAATGGGAATGGGTGGGTAGGGAAGTGGGGGGCGCTATGGGGGACTTTTGGGATAGCATTGGAAATGTAATTGAGGAAAATATGTAATAAAAATATTCAAAATAAAAAAAAAGAAAAAAAAAGAGAATGTCTCTAAGTTATGAAAATATAAAGGATTCAAAAGCCCCTTTTTCTTGTTGTTTTGAAAAACTTACAGGAGTTAGAAGAAATATGCAAAATGCTGCTTTATTTCTATAAACCAAATGTTCTTGCCAATATTAATAATTTTTAAACCAGCTCATACATTGTTAGAAGTTGAATGAGGGAAAGATATTTTACTAGGAGTGGAAAAATTGAAAGTAGTTCATGGAGCAGGGCATGGGCGTGACAACAGAACGTATTGGAGGTGCCCACTATATACCCTTCCCTTTGTAGATGTTGGCACCTACAAAACAATGATCATCTACCTCTGAGGCAGGCTGCTGGGTTCATGTCCAAGAACCCTTTCCTACTCAAGGCAGAGATGGACTGGGCTCTACAGGAACACATGAAGAACAGATAGGTGGATCATTCAGATGCTAATTCTTTAACCTGTCAACAATACCAAGCCAAGACCAGCTAGCTGCTCAGTAGCAGTAGACACAAACAATTTTAGACAGATCTAAATTTGCAATTTTTTGAGTGTTCCTCATTTCTCCTGTACGCAAACAAATCTGGGGACTGAACTGTTCCTAGAGTCAAAGCTTTAGAATTTAAAAATATAGAATCTTATTTATGTACCTTTATATTTATTTTAGTTTGTGTGCAGAGTGGAAGAAGATCATGAGTGTACACCTGCTACAGTGAGCTTGTGGAGGTCAGAGGACCTGGAATTGAACTGAGGTTGTCAGGCTTGGCAGCAAACATCCTCACTCACTGAGCCATCTTGCTGCCCCCACCCCACTTTAAAGCTTGACTTTCAATAGCATAAATGCCCTTTAGAATTAGCATGTATTCCTAATGGATACGAAGTGTGAAGACACTAAGTGGAAGGAGGAGAGGAGAAACCATTTCCATCATCCCAAACACTTAAACCTGGTTTAAAGGAGATCAATAGCCATACCCAGGTTGTCCTGGAAAGAATGGAGCAATTAAAATCCACTCTATACATGAAGCTACATCCTGACTTTTCCCCCTTAACACTGAAAGAGAAACGTAATGGAAAATTTAATATTTTAATTTATTGCAAGTATTTCCTAAGTAAGGTTTCTGATAACTTTGAACAGCAATAAAGAAACCACCAAGGCTGCTACTGAGTACAATATTTCAGAACACAGACCAGAATAACATTCGGAGAATGAGCGGGCTGGAGTTGGTAACACCGATTTGGCTGTAGTGAGTTGCAAGATCACTGGGTCCTAGAACTTTTACTTAGTTTCATAAACATATATATATATATAAGTCTATTTGATGAATTGTGAGGTTTAGGGCATTCCCATAGGTAAGAGTAGAGACCTTGGTACCCTTAGGAAAATGTACTCTTGCCTAGGTTTTAGAGCCTGGAGGGTGGTGACCACCATTGCCAAAACCACCCCTAACGATTATGTGTTTTAAGGATGAATTTCTGCTTTCATGGGAGGGTGCAAGGACAAATGATGTGTTTGATTCGTCTTGTTCAAGCTACGTGGTATTTAAGTGTATATAGCACTCTGTACACACTTTATTACTTCACAGCAAGTATGGGATTAACACCAGAGTAGGCTGCAGGAACTTGGTAATTCTAGTGCAGGCTGGACCAGGAATATGCTCCTGTTATCTTAGGCATTGTAGCATTTGGTAAGGGTTTTTTTTTTGGGGGGGGGGAGGGGTATGGGGAGGATATATAACATGAAAGCATTTTAGCCTTTTTAATGTGTATCATTCATTGTTGGAGTGAGTGAGATGGTTCAGTGGGCAAAGGCACTTGCCACTAAGTCTGAATCAATTCCTCAGCATTTGCAGAGAATTGACTCCTGTGAGTTGTCCTCTAAATGTCATATGAGCCAGTGTGTGTGTATACACAAATACATATGCACAGACAGATGAATAAGAGTAAAAAAGGTATTTTAAAAAGCATGTCACTCCATAGCTTTTAAATTCATTCACATTGTTACATCATCTTACATACCCAAACATTTCACCATCCTGAGCTAGAACTCTGTGTTTTAGTCAGTGTTCTATATCTGTGAAGAGACACCATGACCGCGGCAACTCCTATGAAAGAAACAGTCAACTGAGGGTGGCTTGTATTTCAGAGATTTAGTCTATTATCATCATAGCAGAAAGCATGGTGGCTCACAGGAAGACATGATAGCTAGAGAGGTAGCTGAGAGTTCTACATCTGCATCAGTGGGCAATAGAAAGAAAGAAATCTCAAAGCCCACCCCAGTGACACACTTTCTCCAATCCTTTCTAATAATTCCACTCCCTATGAGCCTATGGGGCCCATTTTTTTTCAAACCACCACACTCCATTATCCAACTTCGTCCTGCTCTCTCCTCCTGTCAGCTCACCAGTTCTCAGCATTTTCTTTCCTGTGTCTAGGAGTCTGTCTTTCACACAGGCAGACTCATACAGTGTTTGTCCCTTCACCCTCTCACTTTACTCAGCATAGCATACTCCACCCACTTGGCAGCAGTTGTAGACTCTCATGCTGTCTTAAGGATGACTGATGGTCTCTTAGGATGGATATACCGCTCTTGTTACTCATTGATTCATGAGCATTTGGGTCACTCCCACATTCTGTACACTCTGAGCAGTGTACAAAAGCCAGTCTGATACCTCAATTCTTTGGGATGTGTATCTAAAGCGTAGCTGGATCCTATAGCAAATCTAAGCTTAGAGCTGATGCTATGCCACACTGCTTGGTAGAGTAGCTGTACCATTCACATTGGCAGTGCATGAGCAGTGGTTCTGGTTTCTCAGTATCTTTACCAATACTCCTTCTTCTGGTCATTGCTCTGTTATAATGGACATGCAGTGATGTCTTGCTCTCATGTTGATTTTCATTTCCTAAATGATTGGTGGCATTAAGCATTGGTTTATGTAATTATTATAAATCTGCATGTGTCCTTTAGAAAAAAAGGCAACTCAAATCTCTTTGAGTTGGCTTTTGTTGTTGTTAAGTTGTAGCAGCTCTTTATATGTTCAGATACACAATCCCTGACTACCTGCAAATGTTTTCTTCTGTTATGTGACTTCCTCTACTCCTTTGATGCTGTCCTTTGATGAACAGAGTTGTATTTATTTATTTATTTGGTTGTTGCCTGCATTTTTGGCAACAGCTCATTCCTTCCTTTTTGTCCCCTTAATGCTATTGTAGGTGAGACTATCTTCTTCATTTTCCCTCTGGTTTGCTCATGGTTGTTGAGCAGACATAGAACTGAGCTTCATGTTTCCCTTTCTGATGTATGGGGGTAATAAAGTCCTATAAGGATTTGTGAAGATTAAAACTCATGCTTAGGAGGCACCTTTACAAGTCATAGATGCTCAATAAATGGTAACTATTACTACTGCTATTATTATTAATACCAATTGACTTCCTATTAGCATTCTTTGATAGATAACCATTTAACACAGATTAAGGCCAAACTTTAAGGTCAGGGAATGGTAGCTCAGCTGTTACAAAAAGCTTGACTCAGAGTTAAACTAGGCTGTGATATTATTCTCATGACTTCGAACAAATCTTCCTAACTATAGGCTGCTTTTGAAAATTGGGCACCTTAAGGTCTGACCCTGGCCATCTCTGCACAGACAGAAGCACAGGTGGTGGCCCCTATTCCCACAGCTAGGGATTAAGGTTAAGAGCACTAAAGATAGATGGCTGCAGATAGTGTGGCATCTGCAGTTACCAGTTGTACAAACTGCTTCTCCTGTGTGCCTAAGCGTCTTCACTTACAAATGAGTGATTATAGCGCTACCTTACAAGGAGCGCCATTTGAGGGTGAAGTGAATTAAGATGTGTAAGGCATCCAAGCCTCTCACCCTGTAGCTTGAGGAGTCAATCCTTATTGTCATGATCATTCCAGCTCCCATAATCGCACTGCTGCTTTGTGATGGGAAGTCTACAGACCGCCTTAGAAAACCATTTATAATTCCCTCTCATAGCAAGTGAATGGAGTCTTTGAAAACAAAAAGGAGGAGTCTCCATCTATAGTCTCCAATCCTCCCCCTTGGGAGTGCTTCCTCTGTCTCCTGCCTGCAGTGACACCACCTGGAGGGGAACCCCCTCCCCACCTCCAGCAACAGGCCTGCTGGAGAGCTGAGCAGATGTTTCTGCTCTGCAGACCCAGGCATTTCCTCTCCTCGAGCAGCACATGCCTGTGCAGTCAATATCTGGGAACCCGCTGCTTCACAGTAGGGCTGAGGGCTAAACTGGTACTTTACTACAAAATCGTAATAAAGCAATTTGAATTGCTTTTCATCCTCTCTGCTCTTAACGGCTTTTAGGTTCATATGAGACCAATCAATTAATCCTGCTTCCGAGTTACAGGAATGGGGTGTTTTCCAGCTCCTCACTAGGAGATGGGCCCGTAAGAGAGATTTTTCCAGCCTCTTCCCTGGAGATCTCTCAGTCTGGCATCTGGGGCAGTGATGTCTGGAGGTGTCCACTCGGCTGGTTCCATCTTCTCAAAGAGTCTGGCAAGCTCCCCAGGTGCTAACAAATGGCCTCTTAGCCCAAAGACAAAGCCTGATTGTGATTCTGCTTAGAGAGATCCATTCTCCTGCCTGTGCACTTGCTTCCCTCATTCTCGGGTTTCTGTCTGGGAGAGTTAATCAGGTAGAAATGACGACTCATTCGGATGGAAACTGATAGGTAAATCTTGAAAAGGGAGACACTTCGTTTCTTCTTAACCTAGTGCAAGGGAGTTCCCCGGAAGCTTTCTCCCTCCCCTTCAGGAAGTTCTCATGAACTCTGGCATCTCCAGAACAGTGACAGACACATGCAGTAGCTTTATGGTTGATGAGAATGCAAACAGAGATGGGCTAACACGGGCATGGCTCGTTTCTTTTCTTCTTATTGGCCATTTTCCTTTTAGGAATTCATTGCTTTGTTAACAACAAATTCAGAGTCTTAGGACCAGTAGACAAATGACTAATCTGTAACTAGAAGAGAACAGACTGAAAGTCGTTAAGGCGAGGATCCTGATAGGGACTCTGCCCGGACAAATTGGTGCTGGGACAAACGAATGTGCCCCCCTAGCCATGGATTCAGCATAGGGCATTTCTCCATCTTACTGCACATTTCCCCTAGTTGTCTCAAGATCTGGAGCACAACCTGTTTAGACATTTTCCATTTGTAGAAAAAAAGTTTTCTAGGCTGTTAAAAATATTGACTTTGACAGCTTTAAAATGATGGCCTCAAAAATTGGAATAATTTTCCTTCTGGAATTAAGATAATGCGGGCATTTCTGCTGGCAATGACAAGGACAGAAGAGGGTTATATAAATCCCAGATTTGAGGGAGCAGAAGCATTAACATAGACTGGTCTGCTGAAGATATCCAGAGCGGTCACCTTCTCCTGTAAATGAATCTTTATGTCTCTCCCAGGCAGGCCCAGAGTCTGAGCTATTTTGGGAAGGCCTCTTGGATCCAGTGATCTGGTGAAGGCCTCAGACTTTGGCCACACTTTTGAAAGAGACATGGGGAGCCCAAGGAAAAATCAGCCACTGTCTGGCTGTTGTGTATTTACCCGAGAGTTCTCTCTTCAAGCTCCCTCCCGGGTCTCAGTCCCAGCTAGTCAACACAGAAGGCATTCAGGCCTGCTCAGTGCTTCTGGCCCAGGCCCAGCATGCTCTGCCAGATTCCAAACACACCTGCTAAAGCAATTTCTTTCTTCTGGCGCTCTGCTCATGGTTTCAGCTAGAACCAAAGACCCAATTCTGGTTCATAGCATTTCTCTGATGCCTAACCAGAGTATCTGTCCACTCCATTCCTCAGTAGCTCTTGCTTGACTCTGGCTCGGAAGAAGGCTTGGCCTAAGCGCTGAGGTGGTGACTGGGAAATGACTGAGTGGCACTCCCAAGCCACAGGGACAAATACAAGCAACAGCTTCCCATTTGGAGTTCTCCTTCCTCTTTGGTACCAGGTACATGTCCATTTGTCATATTTTTGAAGTATCACCCATGTTTCATAGAAGAAACAGAAGCAAGGTTAGAAAAACTGAACAATTTTCTCCAGCCTGCTGACCGTTGGCTGGGTCAGATGACCCTAAGAGTGTGGTTTGCCACCTCCATGTGACAGGCGATAACCTAGTGTAGGTGTAGGGGACTGAGTCAGTCTTCCAAATAGAATTAAAAAGGTGGAAGACACTAGAAATGACCAAGGACTCTCAGGTAGGTAGCTGGGCCTCAGTACTGGGGGCATTTGGAATTTTGAGACAGAAACAGATGTAAAAAGGTATTTAGTTCTGCAATAAACACCGAATGATCACGAGTTTTAAGGACATAGCAACATGTGCAGGGTATTATCAACTTGACAAAAACCTGTAGTCACTTGGGAAGAAGGAACCTCAACTGAAGAATTGCCTAGTTTAGACTGGCCTGTAGACACATCTGTGGTGCAATGTCTTGATTGATCGTTGATATGGGATGGCCCAATCTACCATAGTATTGGTGTCTCTGGCTGTATAAGAAAGTTAGCTGTCATGAGAATGCCAGGGAGCAGGCCAGGAAGCTGGTCCTCAAACAGTATCCTTTTATGGTTCTTGCCTCCATATTCCTGCCATGAGTTCCTGCTCTGACTTTCCCCAAGGATGAACTATGACCTGGCATGATATGTCAGATAAACCCATTCTTTCCCAAGTTTCCTTTCGCTGGTGTTCTGTCATAGCCACAGAATGAAACTAGAATACAGAGGATTCTTAGTCAGGGAGAATTGTGACTCCAGGACTCCTTGGCATTGTGTGCATACTTTTTTTTTTTTTTTTTTTTTTTTTTTTTTTACCTGTCACAATTGCAGTAGGGTATCAGTGTACAGCAGAGGCCAGGAAAACCTCTGACTATCCTAGGATGTTAGGGACAGTGCGCCTCTCTCCATGTCAGCACAAAAGAACTCTCTAGTTCAGTATTAGCAGGAGTGTGAGGTTGAGGAATGACTGCTCACTTCCTTTTCACAGCTGTAAGCAACATACCCGAGGGAACTCCCGAGAGCAATACTGGGGCTCACAGTTTCAGGGGGTTTCGCTCATGTTGTTTGGCCATATGTTCTTGGGCATCATAGCAGTAGGAATGCATGGTAGATGAGTTTCTTCAACTCATGCAGTCAGGAAGCAGAGAGCAAGGAAGGGCCAGGGGACCAGCCTGAGATCTTAAAGAGCATGTCCCCAGTGACATTCTTTCTCCAGCTAGGCCCCACCTCTCAAATTGTCCACCACTTCCTCAAATAACACCAAGATTTGGAGGTCAAGTGTTCAGCACACGAACCTTTGAGAGACATTTCATATTCATACCATACAAGGAACTTTGATACAGGGGAAGGCATGGTGATAGGAAAATTGATACTGGGGGGGTATTCTGGGCCAGGTTCTTTTTTATTACAGTCAGGAAAAAGAGGTGCAGAGTGGCAAAGCCACAGCCGTTGGTTACACAGAAAGATTATGCTAGAGCTAGATCTATATTCCACTATACACCAACATATAAATTGTATATTATTAAATGCTAATCCTACTACAATAAGGATCATGATTGTAATACAGACATAGAGCCATGTGACAAGAAAATTATCCATAGGTATTATCATCAGGAATGGTCACATTCCTTTTGATATAATAACTATAACAGATAGGAGAGGGAGACACGGTTTACATGTAATCCCCGTGTAAAACAACTGGTGAAGAAGAGAATAAATTAGGCACAGAGAGAATAAGCTAGCTCCAAACCATGACAGCAGAAGTGGGAGAACACGTCCTCAGAGCCTGCTCCTTCTCCCTTTTTAAATCAAGGCCTTTGGAAGGATTGGCCAGGAACCTGGTTCTTTCTCTAACTGGGAGGCATGAAAGACTGTTAACGAAGGTGCGATATAGCACACATGGTAGAAGGTGTTTGTCGAACACGGAGGAAGTCCTGGGTTTGAACCCAGAGAAGCATAAACTGAGCATGGTGGTGCATGCCTGAAATTCTAGTACCTGGGAGGAAGTGGAGGCAGGGGGATCAGGCATTCAAGGATATTCTTGGTTATATAATGATTCCCAGGCTAGTCTGAGCTACTGAAGGCTGTCTCATGTTTAAAAAAAGAAAAGGGAAGAAAAGTGCTGGTGTTATGGCACTTATAGGAGTAGAGAGCTCACTGCCAGGCCTGATGAGCCTCATGGTGGAAGAAGAGAGCCAACAGCTACAAATTTTCTCCTGACCTCCTTGTACAAATATGCGCGTGCACACACACACACACATCAAATCAATAATAATAATAATAACATTAACGTTTCTGCCATTACCTGTGGGCTGCTCATACTGGCTGTTGGGACACTTTCATTAAATCACCTGCTGCTGCTCTTGTCTCGTCTCTCAAGTCCATTGCCACGGAGCATCCACTCCTGCTGGTTCTGAGTTGGATGTATAAACTGCTCGACAATTTCTGGGGGATAATTAAGCATTCTGTATGATGAGCCACCCTTTGATACAGCGATTTTACCCGTTGGCATCTGTCCTAAGAAAACAATCAGAGTTGCAGATAGATTTATGCACAGAGATATTACGGTAATAATAATGGCTGGGATTTATCGAGCTCCTGCCATATGCCAGACTCCATGTTAAGTGCTTTTGACATGCAGCATCTTATTTACCCCTCCTAACAACAGGACGAGGTATGTGTGACGCTCATCTCCATGTAGACGTGGGGAGGCTGAGGCTTAATCTTAGTGGATTATCTGGGGCCACATGGAATTGTGATACTAGGGCTATAAAGGTAGGCAGACTGGTTCCCAGAGTTTCTTACTGTAAATCCCATAAGTTACAACTTTATTGGGGAAAATCAGGAGTAACCTAGAGGTCTAACTTTAATGTGCTTTAGTTGGTGAACTGTGTCCCACTTGTTATTATTATTAATTATTATTATTATTATTACCAAAGTTAAACGAGACCATGCTTTTCTTAGGTGAAAGAAGACACCAAAATTGCTTAATGGCTGTCCAGATAGTTCACACTCAAGCAGAATATTTTTTAGGGCTTAGCTATGGTCGTTGAAGGAGAACACAGTGGACTGGAAACCACAGACCTCAGTTTGAGTCCTGGCTGGGCCACATCCCAGTCCAGCGTTTGATGAACCACCAAGCCTCATTCTCTGCATCATTAAAGTGGAGAAGTGATGCTCACCTTGTGGTGTTGCTGTGGGAAGCCTGGGAGTCTCCGATGTACACAGTAGGCTTTGGTAGTACACAGTAGGCTTCCCTAACTTACAGGTAGGTGAATAGGCAGAGGTGGAGCCGTTTATAGGCTAAGACCCTGAAGGGAACATCGTGCTACTCTCTGTGGATTGAGGGTCTTGGTCACATTCAGGACAGCAGGCAGCAAGGAAACCTTGGGCATCTTTTGGGAAAGTCTTAGGATAGTATCAATAGGCCCCGTTAGTCATGGCAACTGATACAAACAAACAAACAATAAACATAAAGGAATTTCAGGAACACATATGCTCACGCTTGGAAAAAGGGGTTTTTTCTCTGAAGAAAAAATTCCAAGGGCCCTTGCCTTGAGGAAGTAGGGTCAACTCTCCTGTACCATCCAAGCAAAGCACTGGACAGGAGTTGCCCCTGGTATCTGTCCCAACTTCAGACATGACCTACTTATCCTTGTCTCTTGAGAATGGAACTTGGGAGTGACATCAGTGACTCTGTATTTCCTGCTCAGCACCAAAGAACACCTGCCTCAGAGGTGACTCAGCTGGGGGAAGGACATGGTGACCACCAATCCCAAGTGTTTGACCCACAGAATGTTAAGGCTGGAGAAACCCTGGCAACAAATCACCCTAGTCAGTGTGCTGCTTGGGAGGTGAAAAAGGAGCAAAGGTAAGGGTTTGTGTAAGGTCCATCCCGCCGCAGAAGTAGCATGCCAGCACATGCCAACATGGTGTCTTCCATCCATCACCTCACTGCTGCTCATTAGAAATCAGTGATAAGAATTTCGTTTAATTATGTGCCATGTTACTCACATATTGCGAGCCTTATTGATCATATATAGAACCAAAATATGTATGGTGAACACAACGTGTTTTATGCCCAGACTGTTAATGAATACTGTCAGTTATTATCCTGAACATCTTTTGAATCCATGTTCACTTGTTGAGTTCTGCTCTGACGATTTGGACATGTCTCACTCGTTGTCCCATCTTTAACAATGGCTGCTCTTCTCAGGTCTTTTCATCCCTGCAGCTGAGTCATTTTGCAATGCAATCTTCCCATAGTTATATTACTTAGTGGCCAAGCATATATATTTTTTTAGAAGGATGCTCAAAACTGATCTGATCTGAGTTCAGCTTCCCTTGCCGGGCTAATATCTAACAGCTGTGCCCACTCATGAGCGATAGATTCTTAGCACACCAGAAGGCATAGCCAGAAGCGTTCCCATGCTTCTAGTCATTTCCAGAGGGTTCCTTCTGCCTAGAACTGACTGCAATGCTCCAGCCACAGCCTTTGCTCATTCTTTCAGAGTAGCTGAAATATGACCTTTTCTCTGAAGTTGGCCATCACAGCCCTCCAGGAAACATGCTTCACGTATCCTCTCTGCCTCTGTGTCTTGCACAGACTCATGTTACAGCTCTTGTGCGGAACTGAGCTGAGTTATGTATTTTCCTGTCTCCTCAAGGAAGGTGAACGTGGACATTTCACAGCAGGGACTCTGTCTCATCCACTCTCAAGTTCTAACATATAGCATGGCATTGAAGAGGTGTTCAGTAATGCTTTATGAATTAATGAATGCATAAATTACCGAATTAGCATATGTATTTATTGCTTATGGGTTGCTCCATCAAGAAAATGGCTAGCTAGATGTTCACTGAGCCTGCAGGGTATATCTGGGAAAGTCTGAATTGAACTGAAGCCTGCGAGGGACAGAGAAATGAGTATGAATAGAGAAAACACCTGTGGGTTTTAAACACAGCTCCAAATAAACTGTAAGGAGTGGAGATATAGACCTGATGTGGCTAGTCTCTTAAGTTGGCACTGGATTTATAGTGAGAATGAGTTGACTTCCAGATGCTAGCAGGGAGGCCATCTAGAAGACAATGTTTGAGTGCGTCTGGTGAGTGCTGAGGGTTGATGGGATATAGTGTGCTCCAGCCAGTCACGGTAAGGAGGCTCTTCTAGTATCAAGATTTTAAAAAACAAAACAAAACAAAACAAAACAAAACAAAACAAAACAAAACAAAACAAAACAAAACAAAAGAATGTTTTGGGCCTTGAGAGAGTGCTCAGTGGTTAAGAGCACCGTTGGTCTTGTAGAAGATCGGGGTTGAGTCCCAGCACCAACATGGTGCCTCACAACAACCTGTAACTCCAGTTCCATGAGATCCCACGCCTTCCTGTGACCTCCGAGGACAACTGAACAGTGGAAGATGAAGTGAAATGGCTCTCTCCAACTTCCCCACCACAAAGCAGCTTTAATTTGCATTTCTCTGATGTTGAACATGCAAAAGAAATTTTTATTAGGTATCTGTACTTCTTTTGAGAAATCTGTTTAATCCAGGACTCATCTGTCTGTCTGTCTGTCTAGTCTGTCTGTCTGCCTATCCATGTATGTATGTATGTATGTATGTATGTATGTATGTATGGTCTATGTATCTATTTATTATCTATCTATCTATCTATCTATCTATCTATCTATCTATCTACCTACCTACCTATCTATCTATCATCTATATATCTATTTATAATCTATCTATCTATCTACCTACCTATCTATCTATCATCTATATATCTATTTATAATCTATCTATCTATCTATCTATCTATCTATCTATCTATCTATCTATCATCTATGTATCTATTTATAATCTATCTATCTATCTATCTATCTATCATCTATGTATCTATTTTAGGTACAAACTCTTTGTCCAATATACAGAGAGCAAAGATCTGCTCCCTCTCTACTGGCTGCTTCTTCTCTTGACCATTCCTTTTTTAGTGAAGAACTTTTTCTTTTTTCTTTTATTGGTTATTTTGTTTATTTACCTTTCAAATGTTATCCCCTTCCTGGTCTCCTCTCTGAATAATCCCCATCCCAAACCCCTCCCCCTGCCTCTATGTGGGTGCTCCCCCACCCACCCACCCACCCACCCACCCACCCACGTACCCACCTACTTCTGCCCCACTGACCTAGCATTCCTCTATGCTGGGACATTAAGCCTTCATAGGACCAAGGGTCTCCCCTCCCTTTGATGCCAGACAAGGCCATCCTCTGCTACATATGCAGCTTGAGCCATGGGTCTCTCCATGTATACTCTTTGGTTGGTGGTTTAGTCCCTGGGAGCTCTGGCAGGGGTGTGTGTGGGGTGTCTGGTTGGTTGATATTGTTGTTCTTCCTATGGGGTTGCAAATTCCTATGGGGTTTCAGCTCCTTCAGTCCTTTCCATAACTCCTCCATTGGGGTCCCCCTGCTTAGTCCAATGGTTGGCTGCAAGTGTCTGCTTCTGTATCGGTAAGGCTCTGGCTGAGCCTCTCAGGAGTCATCCATATCAGACTCCAGTCAGCAAGCACTTCTTGGCATCAGCCATAGCATCTTGGTTTGGTGAGTGCAGAACTAGTTAATTTCATTTCACATCAAACTTAGTCATTTGATGACATCAGCCTTATTTCATGAGTGATATAGTCTCATGTAGAAATTCCCTTCTTGTGCTTTGAAATTTGGGCTTCCGTGTTTCTCCTAGCAGTTTCAGAGTTTGTGGGTCAAGTCCTTCATCCTTTTGAGGCTGACTTTTATGGAGGGTGAGAGCTAAGGGTCTACTTTCAGTGTTCTACATGTAGGTATTGAGTTTTCCCAGCACCATTGGTGGAATATGCTGTCTCCACCCCCACCCCCACGCCCCACCCACAATGGTGGTAGTGTAGCCTTTTATCTGGGTCCTTCATTCTGCTTCCTAGATCTCTATGTCTGCTTTTGTCAGACATATACACAGTATGATGATGTTTTTATTACTATGCCTTTGTAGTATAACTTAAAATCTGGGTATGAAGATATTTCTAGAAGTTTCTTTTCTGCCAGGGATGGCTTTGGCAGTCTGGGATCTTTTGTGCTTCAGTGTGGATTTTAAGTTTGCCCCTTCCGTTTATGTGAAGAATGTCACTGCACTTTTGATGAGTTTGCGCCGAATCTGTAAATTGTCTTTGGTCAGTCAGACATTCTCGCTGTATTGTTTCTTCCAATCCAGGAACATGGGAAGCATTTCCACCTGTGTCTTTCTGGTTCCCTTTTCCGGGTTTTAGAGTTTCCCTTGTGTAGGTTTTCTACACCCTTGGTTTGGATCATCCCCCCCACCCCCTTTTGATTTGTTTCCTTTGCTATTGTGAATGCAGTTTCCAGGATTTCCTCTTCAGTGAGAGTCATTGGCATATGGGAAGATTACTGATTTTTGTATATTGATTTTGTATCCTGACACTTTGCTGAAAGTGCTTCTGAGTGTGAAGGCTAGTCTCGTGCGGCCTTTAGTCTCTTATTCTAGAACCATGGCATCTGCCTATGGGGATACTTAGACTTTTTTCTTTTTTACATTCCTTTACTTGCTTCTTTTGTCTCATTGCACCAGCTAAGATGTCCCAAAACACATTGAGTAAGGGAAGGGAAAGTGGTTATCTTACTCCCAATTTTAGTCGAAATGCCTGATGTTCTTTCTCATTTAATACAACATTGGGTATATGTCACATATAGCTTTTATTATGTTGAGGTATATTCCCTCTATTTTAAATATCTTTAAGATTTTTTTTTTTTTTTTGGAGAGAAGGTTTATCTATGTAGCCTTGGCTGTCCTGAAACTTGTTCTGCCGACCAACAGACCAGGGTGTCCTCAAACTCAGAGATCCTTAGATATCTACCTACCTGGGCCTCCAAGTTCAAGGATTAAAGGCTTGTACCACTGCTGCCTATCTTTCTTTAGGACTTTTAGCATACAAAAAATGTTGGATTTGTCAAAGCCTTTTCTGTTTCTACTGGAATGACCATGTGATTTCTGCCCTCGAGTCCATGAAATTTGTAACATATTGATTTATCTATGTTGAATCATCCCAGCATCTCTAGAACAAGCTCAACTTCATGGTGAATGGCTAGAGGTGCAGTAAATGTTCTTTTTGTTGTATTCTTAAATTTTTTTTGTTTGTTTTATTTATTTATTTTTTTAATTAGGTAATTTCCTCAATTACATTTCCAATGCTATCCAAAAAGTCCCCAATACACTCCCCCTCCCAGTCCCCCACCCACCCACCCCCACCCCTTGGCCCTGGCATTCCCCTGTACTGGGGCATATAAAGTTGGCAAGTCCAATGGGCCTCTCTTTCCAGTGATGGCCTACTAGGCCATCTTTTGATACAAATGCAGCTAGAGACAAGAGCTCTGGGGTACTGGATAGTTCATAATAATGATCCACCTATGGGGTTGCAGTTCCCTTTAGCTCCTTGGGTACTTTCTCTAGCTCCTCCATTGGGGGCCCTGTGATCCATCCAATAGCTGACTGTGAGCATCCACTTCTGTGTTTGCTAGGCCCTGGCATTGGCTCACAAGAGACAGCTATATCTGGGTCCTTTCAGCAAAATCTTGCTAGTATGCAATGGTGTCAGTGTTTGGAAGCTGATTATGGGATGGATCCCTGGATATGGCAGTCTTTAGATGGTCCATCCTTTCTTCACAGCTCCAAACTTTATCTCTGTAACTCTTTCCATGGGTGTTTTGTTCCCAATTCCAAGAAGGGGCACAGTGTCCACACTTTGGTCTTCGTTCTTCTTGAGTTTCATGCGTTTAACAAATTGTATCTTATATTTTGGGTATCCTAAGTTTTTGGGCTAATATCCACTTATCAGTGAGTACATATTGTGTGAGTTCCTTTGTGAATATGTTACCTCACTCAGAATGATGCCCTCCAGATCCATCCATTTGCCTAGGAATTTCATAAATTCATTCCTTTTAATAGCTGAGTAGTACTCCATTGTGTAAATGTACCACATTTTCTGTATCCATTCCTCTGTTGAGGGGCATCTGGGTTCTTTCCAGCTTCTGGCTATTATAAATAAGGCTGCTATGAACATAGTGGAGCATGTGTCCTTCTTACCGGTTGGAACATCTTCAGGATATATGCCCAGGAGAGGTATTGCTTTGCAAGAGTTGTGTTGAGAATTTGTGTGTTCATGTTCATTACCAAAATTAACTTTTAATTTTCATTTTATGATAGAATTTTTCTTGTTTTTAACTATTAGGGTAATAATATTACATAAGATTTGGGTAATGTTTCTTTCTTTTCTATTTTATAGAATAATTCAGGAAACATTGATCTTAGCTCTTTGAAATTCTGGTAAAATGCAGTAATGAACCCATGTAGGCCTGGACATTTTTATGCAGTAGATTTTTAATTACTACTTTAATGTCACTGAGTGTTATAGATCTTTTTAAATTGTTTATCTAATATTGACTTAATTTCAGTATTCATATGCATTATCTTTTCAAGAACCAACCATTTATTGCCTTGATCCTTTGTATTTTTATTTTATTGATTTCTGTATTGATTTTAAGGATTTTTCATTTACTGATTAATTATTTATTTATAAGCTTGGATATGGGTATGGGTACGTGTATCACGGGGTTGCAGAAGTCGGTTCTTTCCTTCACCATAATTTCCAGGGATCACATTCAGACTTGGTAGTTAGCACCCTTACTCACTGAACCATCTTGCCATCTCCCTATCTACTGATTTAGGGTTTTTCTTGTTCTTATTGTTCCAAGTCACTAATGAGATTCAAGTTATTTATTTGAGTACCCTTCCTTCCTTTCTTCCTTCCTTCCTTCCTTCCTTCCTTCCTTCCTTCCTTCCTTCCTTCCTTCCTTCCTTCCCTCCCTCCTTCCTCCCTCCCTCTCACCCTCCCTCTCCTTATTTTCTTCCTTCCATCTTCCCCCCCTCTTTCTTTCTTTCTTTCTTTCTTTCTTTCTTTCTTTCTTTCTTTCTTTCTTTCTTTCTTTCTTTCTTTCATTCTTTCTCTGAGAATGGGTTTCTCTGTGTAGTCCTGGCTGTCCTGGGACTCAGAGATTTGCCTGAGTGCTGGAATTAAAGGTGTGCACCACCACCTCCCAGCTCACTCTAATCTATTAACGTGTGCACTAGAGCTATAAACTTTCCTTAGATATATAAATGTTTCCTATACATTTATGGAAATATTGTTTTCCATAAATTTCAGTATGTTATGATGTCATTTTCATTTTATTCTAAGAAATTTAAAAACTTCCTTCTTGTTTTCTTCAAGGACCATTTACTTAGTAGTGTGCTGTTTAATGTCTATGTACTTAGTATATGTTCCAGGGTTTTTCTGATTGTTGATCTTTAGTCTTATAATATTTTGATCAGATAAAATACAAGGACTCATATCAATTTCCTGGATTTTTTGGGATTTGCTTTGTTTTCTAATATTTAATATATTTTAAGGAATATTCTATGAGATGTTGAGAAAAATGTTCAGTGTTTGTATAGAATGTTTTGTAGATGTCTTTAATTCTACCTGGTCTATAGTGCTATTTAATTTATATAGTTCTGTTTCTTTTGGGAGGAAAACCTGTCAATGGGTGAGAATGAGTACTGACGTCACTCACCACTATTGTGTTAAGGTTAATCTGTGACTTTACACATTACCGCATTTGTTTTTCAAAATTAGGTACATGTGTGTTTGGGGCATATATGTGTAGCATCATAAAGGCCTTTTGATGGATTGTTCCTTTAATCAATGTGAAATGATTTTTTTCTTCTCTCACTAATGTTGGTTTGAAATTTGTTTGGTCAAATATTATAACAGCGACACTTAACTTGTTCTCTAGGTCAATTTTCTTAAAATAATTTCTTTGTATTTTTACTCTAAGATAGTGTCTGTCTTTTGTGGTGAGATATATAATTAGAATCAATAAATAAATGGTTCCTGATTTTGACCAACCTAACTAGCCTGAGTCTTTTGATTGAGGAATAGAGAGCATTAATAATATTCTTGAAAGTTTATTAATTTCTCTCATTTTTTGATTTTATATTATTGAATTTTTTCTTCCTCCTCTTCTGTTTAACTACTATTACGGATGATTTTCTGTGGCCTCATAGATGGATCTTTTCTTTTTTCTCTGCAGTTTGAAGAATTCCTTTAAGGACTTCTGTAGAGCGGATTTAGTGGTGATAAATTCCTTTAGTCTTTGGGTATATTAATCTGGATTGCCAATTATTACCTTCTAGAACTTATACACCAATCCAAGCCCTTTTTGATTTTAAATTTTTAGTTGAAAATTTAAACAAGAACAAGAATAACAAGAATAAGAATAACAATAACAACAACAACAACAACCACAACCACAACAAAAAAACAAACCAACCAATCAACCAACCAACCTACCAACTAACCAACCAACCAACCAACCAGCCAACCAGACAGAACAAGCATATTACTAGAATATTAATTGCTACTGTTACTCTTTTATGTCTGCTTGGTGTTTCTTGCTTGCGACTTTCAATCTTTTTTTTTATTCTGTATACTTAATAATTTAATTATAAAAACTATGAAGGGAGTTTCTTTTCTGGGTTGGTTTGTTGCTGTCCTAAATACTCATTGTACTTTGATTGGTATCTTTTTTCTCAAACTGAATTTTTTGGGGGAGAAAGATTCATTTGAAAATATTTTCTATGCATTTAGAAGAATGTTTTTTATTTTTTTATGTCTGTGACCTATACATTTTGTATTTTTCAGAATGTTATGTATAGTTTAGAATTCCTGCTGTTAACTTCTGTTTCATCTTAACCTTATTTGGTACCTCCAATTTTCCCATCTTTTCCACAAGCACAGAATTTTTTTTTAACCTTGATCCATTCTATTGGTGATAGATCCATAAAGCCTTTTTATTTGATTTATTTTGTTGTTTATTTCCAGCATTACAGATCAGAGTTTCTTTATTATTTCTATGTTTTGGTCCCGTTTTCTGTCTTGTGTTGGCTTTCTTGTTTGTGTTCACAGTAAGTTGCTTGTTTTTTCCCTTTTCTTCTTTGAACATTCTTTTGAATTCTCTATCTGGAATTTCATCTAATTCACTCTTACTTGATGCTATTACTGTCAGATTTGTAGTTTTTGATGGAGTTGTATGTGTTGTCTTGTTTTTTGTGTTTCTTATGTTTCTTTGCTTTATGTACAGAGGTTCACACACCTGGGGTTATTTCATTACTTGGTAATTTTTTCATCAGCTATATTCTTTCAGTTGAAGTGTTTGTAATGGTCAAGTGGGACTTGGATGTGTTTTAGTTGAGGTGAATAGTTCAGAAAATATTTTCTTAGTCTAGAGGCTCAAAGTGCCTGGTGTGGAATTTATCTCACTCCCTGAGTAGAATGTCATCTGCCAGAATAAGTTTAACTCCGAGGACATTAACACTTTTAAAACTGTTGTAGGACATAAAACAAAACAAAAACAACAACAACAACAAAAATACCAAACCAAACCAAACCAACCGACTGACCAACCAACCAACCAACCAACCAACCAAATAAACAAAATAAGCATAGGATGGGATAGACTAGCATGCTAATTGTTAAAATTAGAACTAGTTAAGTACTAAAATTAGAATTAAGAGGGAAGTTAAATGGGTGAATATAGATATTAGTATTAGATTGATTTTTTTTAAATAATTGAGATGCATAAAGTATTTGAGAGGAGAAAGTTGGTATGTTGGTAGGCAACAGAGATTTTAGAGAATGTTAAAGCTGTGAAAGATTATAATTAAGACATAAAAAAAGGATGAGGTGAGGATAAGAAAAAGAGGAAATGTCATAGGAGTGAGCAGGAATACGTGAGCTATGGGTGAAAGGTTTAGTGAAAACTGCCTTGTAGCAGACTGAGTGAAGAAACATACAGGGCAACTTTAAAACTTAACAGAACAGCGTACTGACAAAAGCAAAACCCTCAGAGACATACATACAAGACTGAGCACTAAATAGTAAAAAATTAAAAAGGAAAAGAATGCTTACATAGTGAGCTGCACAGTTCAATTAGACCACATGTGTCTGTTTGAGGAAGCTTGGACTGGATTCTTTTTCTTTTTCTTCTTGCTTTTTCATTTTTCTATCTATCTATCTATCTATCTATCTATCTATCTATCTATCTATCTATCTGATATTTTCTTTATTTACATTTCAAATGTTATCCCCTTTCCTAGTTTCCCCTCCAAAAATCCCCTACCCCCTCCCCTTTCCCCTGCTCCCCAGCCCACCCACTCTCATCCTCAGTCCTGGCATCCCCTATACTGGGGCATAGAACCTTCACAGGACCTAGGGCCTCTCCTCCCATCGAAGACCAACTAGGCCATCCTCATCTACATATGCAGCTAGAGCCACATGTCCCACCATGTGTTTTCTTTGATTGGTGGTTTAGCTCCAAGGAGCTGATTAGTTCGTATTGATGTTCCTCCTATGGGACTTCAGTCCCCTTCAACTTGGAGCTGGATTCTTACTGTCCCATCTCCTACCTGCCTTCCTGTAGAGATCTCTCCTCCAGGATGGTTTGTGAAGGCAATGTCTTGAAATAAATTCTCCTAGAATATTACCCAAATATTTAGGATTAAATTCTGCCTTTAGAGACAATCTTTGACTTAATGTGCTCTGGATATTTGCAGGAATATAAGCAATTCACCAGTGGCTACACAACTGAAGAAAATGTCTGTCCTTTTCAGAACAATCATGAATGGTCTGTAGCTCCTCAAAGAGATGCTGGGCTTCATTAACCTTTCCTATTCCATGTTGATATTGCCCAATCTTGTAAAGGCCTTACATGGGTGATCACAGATGATGGGAATTCCAGAATACAACATCCATGGTCTTCAAGAAAACAGTTTTCACAATGCTTGAACTCTTCCTCTGGCTGTTGCATGTGATCTGTTCCTTCCTCTGATATTATCTGAGCCTTGGGGTGTTGTATAGATAGCCTATTTAAAGTTGAACATTAAACAGTTACCTGGTTCCACTGGGGGGAAAATGACTTTCTATAGCTTTTATCAGCACTAAGATGCAGACCCAAACATACATATTTCAAAGGGAACTTGGCAGGACTGTGTCTATTTAGCAGCAGCAGCAGCAGCAGCTACTACAACAATAGTAGTTTTCCACTAGGGCCTAAGACATCGGAGGCAGGAACTATTGACTAGATTTATAGTACTATATGTAAATTGCCTCTGTGGAACTGGCCTCAATTCCAAGCGATTGTTTTCTCCTCTAACCATCATGCCACTATTGCACCAATTGTCACATCTTGCCTGATATAACATCTTTGTGTAAGACAACAACTTTGGGGGGAAAGTGAATTCTGGAGTCAGAGAAGGAAAGTCAAGGCATTTGAACCAGTATTTTTTTAGAACTTACTGTGACTCTCAGTTGATTTGATAATGACATCTTTGAAATATCCGTACTATCCTGTTTAGTATTTTGTATTTTCGAAGAAGAAGAAGAAGAAGGAAGAAGAAGAAGAAGAAGAAGAAGAAGAGGAGGAGGAGGAGGAGGAGGAGGAGGAGGAGGAGGAGAAATGGATTTGGAAGGCATAGGTTATATGTTATTTTATTGAATTAAAATGACTATATCCTTGTGTTGAAGAAGGTTGGATGTTTGAGCTAAGAAGATTTAGATTAGTCATTATTTTCATCTGCACCTTTCAGGCTGTTTTTCCACTTTCACATATGTGCAGCAGCAGTATGGGCTGAGCTGCATTTCCTTATGGTAATTGAGCACATGGTGCTTTTACATTTTCCATCCTATTGCATCTTCTGAAAGTGCTGAGAGCTAGAGCATACCATGCTTCTTACACAGGGGAGGAGTGTGAGGCTGGGGCAGAACAAGGAAAATGCCTCTGACGAAGACTGAGAACAGATTTCTCCACTTTCATTGCAATGCTCCAGTGTGGGTTAGAGTTCTTGGATGTTTGTCTTATCTTCATTACCTCTACTAAGGATTCTGGGTACGTTGTGTCCTATAGTCTCCTTTTGTCAGAATGTTCTGAACTTGGTTCTGGAAAACACACAAAGTGGGAAAAAAAATAAGACTGGGAAACCTAAGGAATGCAATTTATTCCCTTTGTGTGCCTGGAATGTATGATAGAAGCTAGGAGCAATGAAACTGAGGACCTTACTGTAGACATTCGTGAGATCATTAAAGATTTCAAGGTGAGAATCATTGAAGGTTTAAAGGTCATGTAAAAAGTGGGAAAGGAGATGATATGATTGCTCAGTTAGGGAAGTACTCACCTCCTAAACATGAAGACCTGAGTTTTATTCCTCAGAGCTAACATGGAAAACAAAAAAGCTGGGTATGTTAGTGTCTCCCCGTGTGGATAGAAAGAGGTACACACATCCCAGGTGCTTGTGGTCCAAAGAGCCTAGATTGTTTAGTGGGGTCCAGGGCATTTCAGAGAACAAGGTGGATGGTGTCTGAGCAATGATACCCAAGGATGTCCTCTCGTTCATACTTGCTCCACACTGATAGACAGAGAAGTAGGGAGATTTGTGTTTTGTCATGGAGTCTTTCTAACAGTGGGTCAACTGTGTCCACATTGACCACTCATTCTACATTTTTACCCCACTCCAATGCAGCTTCTCCAAAGCCATCTTGTGTTCCCCAGTATATACTGACATCTCAACCTCTTACTTTAAAATCTATGGTAAGTCTGAATTTTTTTGTAGTAGTTTGGACTTTCAGACTCCAAATCTCTGATCCAAATAAGCCTCTTTCTTTCTTTCTTTCTTTCTTTCTTTCTTTCTTTCTTTCTTTCTTTCTTTCTTTCTTTCTTTCTTTCTTTCTTTCTTTCTCTCTCTCTCTCTCTCTTTCTTCCCTCCCTCCCTCCCTCCCTCCCTCCTTCCTTCCTTCCTTCCTTCCTTCCTTCCTTCCTTCCTTCCTTCCTTCCTTCCTTCTGTCTTTCCTTCCTTTCTCTCTGTTCTTTTCTTTCTTACCCTTCCTTCCTTCCTTCCTTCCTTCCTTCCTTCCTTCCTTCCTTCCTTCCTTCCTTCCTTCCTTCCTTCCTCCCTCCCTCCCTTCCTACCTCTCTGTTCTTTTGTTTCTTACCCTTCTTTCCTTTCTTCCATTCTTTCTTTCTCAAGATTAGCTTGTCTCACATATTTTGTTTCATAGTTTCATAAACAGATCAAAACTCTGTTGAGGGATGAAAATACAAGCTGGCATTCTAGACTTTTCTTTCAATTACCATGGTTAATTCTTTTTCAGCTCTTTTGCGATGGCTTATGCTGATAAAAATCTCATGGCCACTATAGCTGTTTCTTGCTTTTGTATATACTGCCTTAGTAATCTGCAACATATACAATCCCAGTAATCAAGATGCAGAGAAACCAGCACTACTTGATCTAACTGTAATTATGTGTCTATCTCCTGCATCAATTATAAACCCCTTAAGAATAATGGCATAGCTGAAGATGTAGCTCAGGTTAGTAGAATACTTGTCTAGTCTGGCTTTGGTCCTTACTTATTATTGCACAAACTGAGTGTGGTGGTCAATGCCTGTAATCTAGACACTCAGGAGTTAAAGGCAGGAGGATTAGAAGTTTACAGTCATTATTATCTATGTAGTGAGTTTGATGTCAGTCCAGGATACATGAAACCCTGCGTCCAACTAAATAAATCAGCAACAAATAAATAATATCCTCTTCATCGTGTATCTCAACACGGAGCACAGCACTCAGTCAAGTGTGGACACAGCACATGCTATGTGACACCAGGGGCTCTAGACTGAGTGGTTTCTAACCCTAGTTCTGCTACCCACTAGCAGCAGAGGCACCTTGAGTGTTCTTCATTTCTAAAGAGGCTCAGTGGGGAAGAGAGCTTGTTTTAGGCATGAGGATCTGAGTTTGAATCCTCTGCACTCACATTTAAAGCCAGGCATGGCCGTGTGCCTGCAGCCCTAGAATTGACGATGGAGTGTTGGTGGAGATGGGTGGAGCCTGAGAGCTTGCTAACCAGCCCACCTAGCAGAAAACAGTGAACTTCTGGTTCACTGAGAGACTTGGTGTCCAGATAACAGTGTGGAACAATAAGAGACGATTCGTACCATCCTAGTCTGGCCTACACATGTGTGTGTAACACAATTGCACATTTGTATATGTTACACACACACACACACACACACACACACACACACACACACACACAGAGAGAGAGAGAGAGAGAGAGAGAGAGAGAGAGAGAGAGAGAGAGAGTAAAAGTTCTTGTTCTTTTCCAATGTGTAAGGATCCAGATAGAAGCTGACATCTTTAAAGCAGAGAGGAAGCCCTCACCAGGCACTAACTCTGGTGGTGCCTTTATCTTGAACTTCACACCTTTCAGAGCTAACTGCCTGCAAGTGATGCATTCATGTCACTTATAAATCACCTGCTCTAAGATACTTTGTCATAGCAACCTGAATGGTCTAAGACATAATGAGTCAGTTTTGTTTTAACAACATGAAATTCCTGAAGCAAGTTAACTTTATAAACAAAAGAGGTGAATCTAGCCTACAGTTTTGGAGGTTGAACTTCTGAGCAGTAGAGTGACAGCCCTGGACCTGTGCCTTGGCTATATGATCTCGATGTAGATAGACTTTGCCACACTGGCACAAATGAAGAAAGGGGCCTGGCTGTGTTGCACTCAGGCTCTCATAGCAACCCTCTGTGAATACTAAATGACAGTAAAACAAACAAACAAACAAACAAACAAACAACTACCTTTATTTCAAAGATAGCATGCACCAACAATTGATTTATGGGTTCCTTAAAAGTCTCCACCTAGGAAGGATTCCACTAACTCAAAATACCATGACTCTGAGAGCAAGTTTGCAGCAAACTTTAGAAGATGCATTGAAAGCAAATCCAGAGTCTGGCAATATCCAGGCAGGGCAGACACACTGCAACCACGAATCATAAATGCCTAAGCCTCTCAGAGGAGAGCCATTACCGGATCCCTTAGTAACAAGCTCTCTGTTGACGTTTTTGGTAACCTAAAGCTTATCCAGCAGTGTCTACGTGCCCCACAAATGATCATTACTTTCCAATATATAAGAGAGTATTCCTGTCTCTAGGCCCACACTCATTCTACTTCTTTGGAGGGCCATGTAGAGTATTAATATCATGAAGACAAGTTCAAAGATGGCCCAGGAAAAGCTCCTTAACGGTGGTGATGGAGGCGGGAGCAGTGGAGAAGAGAAGACCAGAGAGAAGGAAAACTGATAGAAGTCTCAAGGAAGATTTCATGGTGCTCCATTTGGCCAACTTCCATCTCAGAAAGAGCTCCATCTTGCAAATAAAAGGAGAGAATGTATTGTATTATGAAACTAATGGCCTGATCTTTAATATATTGAATGATTTATCTCATAAATAATATATAACTTATAAAGCCAAAAATGTTCTGTAAGGGTGTTTATTCAGATACTAAGATACATATCTGAGGCCACATTCTATTTTTCCCATTAAAAAAACCATTTCATTGGAAAAAAAATAACATCCTTCTAACATAGATTATGATGTAAGTTTTCAGAAATGTGGCACGTGATAAAGTATGGAGTTTCTTGCACAGTGCTTGCTTCTGTGCATCTGGTTACTGTTTATCTTAAAGAACAATAGCCAAAAAGCTAGCATAGAACAGTTTGTCTGGGCCCGAGGACTCTCACGTCCTGCCCCACACCAGCCGGCATGCTACCCAGGGCAAGTTACTATTCAATCACAGAGGCCGAGACTGACCTCCTAAGGAGAATGGGCTGTTTTAAGTGGAGTACCACTGTATTCTTTTCTTGATCCCTGTGGAAAGTTGAGAGTAGCCAGCGAGAACTGCAGGGATCCTTGGAACATGCCTTCCTCCTCCCTTATGCCAAAATGAACAAGGAACACTGACGTATGCTGTCTTTCTTAGAGCTTTCCCTGGTGGATTTTTGTTTTTTGTTTTTGCTTATCCTGAAAAGATCTTCACTTGCTCCTATAGTTCGGTCCTCTGTTTTACAATCTCTACTTTCATTCTGGAGGTCTTTCTTTTTCAATGAACACACACACACACACACACACACACACACACACACACACACTCATACCCTGACTTGCAGGAGAACCCATTCAGAAGCAACAGGTGCAATGAGTTATAGGTCTTACAAAGAGCACAAAGAAGCACCCAGTCAGCAGGAGTAGTGCTTGCCAAGATTTTAATTCATCAGTACAAATCCAAATTTACAAAGAACTAATCCCACATAATGGATAGAGGGGGGAGGATTAATGGGGAGGAGGGAGTTTCTGAATATATACGTCTCAGGTCCACTAAAGTCCTCACTGAGACTGCTTCATTTTCTTCCTTTTCCTAATAGACATTAATTTGTTTTTCTTTAGAAAAAGTGACAGTGATGAATAGATGTGACCTAAGAACATGCGTGTGTGCTCAACTGACAGGAGGTTTTTGGGAGGGGCGGAAATACATTAGTGACTGGAATGTGGGAAGATGGCAGTTGAGAATAACGAATCCTTTCTCCATGGCTTGCTTTGCCCTTGCAGAGTCAAGGCAAAACTCTGTTTATTCTTAAATTTCTCTCTCAGGCATGGAAAGAATATTCTCCTAGTGACACCTCAAATGAATGACTCAGTTCACTACCCATCAACAATATCTTCAAGGGCTGGAGATGTGGCTCTGTGATTAAGGACACTTGATGCGCTTGTAGAGGACCTGAATTTGGTTCCCTGGACCTGTGTCAGGCAGCTCAAAACTGCCTGTAACTCCAGCTTTAGGGGATCTGATTTTCTCTTCTAGCCTCCACCAGCACTTGCGCGCGCGCGCACACACACACACACACAGGATAAAATAATTAAACACTGTTAGCTCTGACAGGGTGGCAGTGCCTCTCCCAGCTGCTGTATCTTGAGGGGGAGCCAGGTCTAAAACAGTGTAGGGAGACCATCTTCTCAGCAAACACCTTGGCCTTTGAGGCTGGGCTGTGTCTGTCCCAACATCCTCTGGTCATTTTCGTAAGCTTTCTTTCGCTCAATTTGTTCCTACACGTGCGTGTCCTCCGATCGACCTCCTGTTCTTTGCTGTTCTCACCGAGCACTCTTGCATTTGTTGAGATCATTCTCTTTCTGCAACTTTAAAGAGTACAGTCCTGCGGGCAGCCCTCAGATCCTCATCTTTTAGCCTTGGTTCCCGCAACTTTCTAAGTCCGTGGTGCAGTTGGCCAGCATGCATGCTTTGCTTCTAGGGTGTTTTATAACCCCCTTGACTGTAACCTGGTCCAAATGGGATGAGTCTTATTTCTTCTCAAAGAAAGCCCTACCTAAGTTGTCTTCAGGAAGGGGACTCAGCCTGAGTTCACTTTCATTAGAATGCTACTAAGTTCCTCTTCTATTCCTATCAATATCTGTTTAGCTTCTTACCTGTTTTATTTTCATACCTTCTGGAAGCAGGTTCTCTAAGCACTTCCTTTGTATATGTTAAGATTACATTTTAATAATCATCTAACCCGTCTTGTTTGTGTCACCAGCTCCTTCTACTTACTGTTAAAACAATAACAGCAACACAACAGCATAGAATAAGTCATCTCCCTAAAAAGAACTCAGAGGCCACTGTGGAAGACAAGACTGAAAGGATGTAAGAGCTGGAGGCTGGGGAGAAGCACTGTGAAATACCGTCTTCTGAACATGACGGGGCAGCTGCCTCCACAGATTCGTAGCAGCCATGGCTGTGTGAGCTGTGTGAGACTGAGGCAGTCAGCATCCCAGCACAGTGAGTCACAGGCTCATTAGGACTCACTCCTAGCTGAGTGGCTATTGGCTGTTGATGACTGCTGAGCTCCACCTTGGGGGTGCATTCTATTTTCAGGGGTGTGGTCACTGTAAGATGTCCAGGCTCGAGTGGATGATCTCATACCTGTGCACATAAGGGCAGCAGTCACTGAACTCAGTGGATTGTTAAAAAAAAAAAAAAGGAGACACGAAGGTGGGAGAACAATTTGTTGCTGATTGGAGCGGATGGCTTGGATGTAGTGTGGGGTGGATATAATCAAGATACATTGCTTATGTGTATGAAATTGTTGAAAATAAGTAAAAAAACATTAAAGCAAAATAAATTAGAAAAATGCTAAGTGTACAGTCAAGTGAAATTATGTATTAAAATCCCAATTTCTTTTCATATCTCCATATAAATGTGGGATTTAAAAAAATACATTATTTCAGGACTGGAGAGATGGCTCAGTAGTTAAGAGCTGCTCTTCCAGAGGACCGGGGTTCAACTCCTAGCACCTGCATGGCAGCTCACAGCTGTAATTCCACTTCCAGAGGATGTGACACTCTCACACAGACAAACATGCAGGCAAACATCAATGCTCATGAAATTAAAAATAATTCTTTCACAATTTTTTTTTTCAAGACAGGATTTCTCTGTATAGCTCTGGCTGTCCTGGATCTCACTTTGTAGACCAGGCTGGCCTCGAACCAGCCTGCTTCTCCCTCCCAAGTGCTGGGATTAAAGGCATGCACCACCACACCTGACTCTCTTTCACAATTTTTATTCTCTCTCTCTCTCTCTCTCTCTCTCTCTCTCTCTCTCTCTCTCTCTCACACACACACACACACACACACAATATTTTTTGATAATTCCTTTCCTGCTTTCATGTCTCTCCCCCACCTCGTGTGTGTGTGTGTGTGTGTGTGTATGTTCAATTCATTCCTTATGATTTCTTGCATGAGAGTAAGTGAGGGAGGGGGTATTTACTTGAGCAAGGGCAACATAACAGCTACTATACCACTGAGGAGTAGGACTCCCCTTCTCTCAGCAACCACTAACTGCATATAGCTTCTCAGGGAGGGGTGGGGCTTTGTGACTCCTTCCCCCTCCATGAAGGAAAGTTTATGGACCCAGTCTTCTGCAGGTGGTCACTGCTGTTGTGAATTCATGAGTGCAATAGCTGTGTCATATCAGAAAGATAGGATTCCATGCCACCCCATGCCCATCCCCTGGTCCATACATTCTTTCTGACTCTTCTTCCAAGATGTTCCTGAAAGACTGGAAGAGGTTACAGAGGTATCCTCCTTAGGGCTGGTAGACAGCGTGGGCTTTCTGCAGCTCAGGTTTCTATTTACTATCCTAAAGCAGCTACAGTGGTATTCAGCAAAGAGGCAGAAAATGATGCCTAAGGGCAGACTTCAGCTCATGGGTACATTTAATTAGGTCTGCCCAGCATCTTCTTATTCTGTTCAAAGAATTATTTTAAAATGTAAAGTACCAAGTATTTTATACCAGATCCACTTTTTATCCATGTTCCTTACGTACTCTCCATGGCCCAGCACACTGGGCCTCCATTCCTCCTCAGCAGATATAGATGGGGACAGAGGTATGAGTAGTCACTGCATAGAGAGAACATGTCTGCTCCAGTGTGCTACTGTCCCCAGAGCCTTCCAGGGATCCTCAATTCAGCCCATTTTCTTACTCACTTGTCTGCTTCCCATGTGTCCTGAAGATATTTGAATTTCTGTTTCCAGGTGGCACCCAAAGCGGACGTTCAGATGTTTATTACATGAGTTCTGCAGTGCTGCGTTTAATCCACACTCTGAGTAATACAAGATCTCCAACATTTCCCATCTCTGTATTCCCATTAGGGGTTCAAGTCTTTACAGCAGGTTTGAGGATTCATTCCAATTCCCTAATAATTACTGAGATTGCATTCAAAAGTCTGCAAGTGCTTACTCCCTGCCTGCCCAGGCAGTTCAAACATAGGCAGGGCGAGAGTTCGAACGGTTGGGAGGACATCTTCACACTGAGTTGAGATCGATTAGAGATGGTCTTGAGGACATGGGGCTGAGTGCTCGAGTGGAGGTCTTTAAGTGCTTAGTGACTCTGGGTGCTTGATGTCACATCAGCTTCGGAAGAGTCTAGGGGGTCACAGGTGGTCCCTTAAAAGAGTAGCATTTAATATGGGCACTGGAGGAAGACAAGGATTTTTACCAAAAGGAAATATGGTGGAGGCTCTTCCCATGGAACAAAATCTAGAGAAAAGAGGCATGGGATATGCTGCTAATGCTTCTGCTGGTCCAGGTGGCCTGAGGTACAGATACATTGGAAAGAGGAAGGAAGAGTCTTTTAAGGCAAAACGTTGGGAAATTGAAAGCTCATTTTGACTTCCAGCCTCTCTGTAAGCTTCAACTTTCAGTCTTCTCACATCCAAGGCCCCAGTGCTCCCCTGGTGCTCCCCCTACAAGTACCGTGCTCCTTATAATGCATCTCAAATACCAGGGACAGTGTAATCCTCTGAAAATTACTTCTTGATTAGGTAGTAGATTCATCCTACCAAAGGACCCTGCTTTTTGTCTTGTTTTGTTTTATTAATTTTAACCCCCATTCTCCATGCTCAGGGATACAAGCCTGGGCTATGTGCATAGTTTGTATTTCACTAGTTTCCCCATCTTAACTCCTCTCTGTGGCTAAACTGAGTTCCTTTCCTCTGTGAATCTATATACATACGGGGAGGCACAGGCATTCCTACCAGAAGAGCTTGCTGCAAGATTTACCTCCCTCTTTTACCAGCTGAGTGGCCTTCAGTAAGACCTTTTATTGAGTCTGAATTTCCAATTTCTCTCTCCCTCTCCCTCTCCCTCTCCCTCTCCCTCTCCCTCTCCCTCTCCCTCTCCCTCTCCCTCTCCCTCTCCCTCTCCCTCTCCCTCTCCCTCTCCCTCTCCCTCTCCCTCTCCCTCTCCCTCTCCCTCTCCCTCTCCCTCTCCCTCTCCCTCTCCCTCTCCCTCTCCCTCTCCCTCTCCCTCTCCCTCTCCCTCTCCCTCTCCCTCTCCCTCTCCCTCTCCCTCTCCCTCTCCCTCCCTCTACCCATCCATGGGCTCTCATGGAGTCTAGGCTAGCCTTGAATTTGTTATCTATGTGAGGGTGATCTTGAACTTTATTCTTCCTCTGGTGTGCTGGAATGTGTGCCACCATGCTCAGTTGATGGGGCTAAAACCAAGGGCTTAATTTATGCTGAGAAAACATTCTATCAACTGAGCTATCTGCCCAACCCCATCTCTAAAACATGATGAATTAAATTTGATAACATTTAAAAAGAAAAAGTGGGTCAAGTGTTTCTATTTTTCGAAGTCTTTTTTAATAGTCTAAACAACTGAGAATTCTTCTCTTAATTTGCAATTCCAGAACTCTAGTGTACCTCTTCATAGATTATATTCTAATTTTTAGATGATAATGATTAACTAGATTTCATTTGTCAGGCACTATGATATACAGGACACTGTCCAGCTCTTTACCTGTATTTCCTGTATATAGTTCTGGCCCAATGGGTTGGTTAGTTTTGACAGTCAACTCAAGTAGAATCTTCTGGGAAGGCAAGTCTACAAAGGAGTTATCAAGATCAGCTTGGCCTGTGGGCGTGTCTGTGGGGGATCATCTTTATTAACTGAGTCTGGAAGACTCACTTTAAAGCAATAGCCCGAGTGCCTGCCTTGATCTCCCTTCAGTGATGGACTGAAACTGGAATTGAAAGCTAAACTTTTTTTGCCCTAAGGTATTTTGCCAGGGTATTTGTTATAACAACAGAAATTGATCTAGAACACCTTGTAGGATAGGTGGTGCACTTATTGTTGAATTTATAAATAATGCTTCTCTCTCTCTCTCTGAGATCATATCTGCCAAGTACTTGCTTAGAAGATGACAGTTGAATGTGAGATAAAGATGTCTAAGAATATTTCCATGAATTCTTCTCTGTACCCCATTGTACATACCCTATGAAATCTCCCCTATAGTATAGGTGAGATCTGTTAATAAGATGAATTGAAAGCTACTCTTGTGATTAAAATATATTACATAGTTAAGGTGAAGTTGTTTTATGGTTTGTTTGTTTGTTTTTGTTAATGTAAAATTTTTACTTAAACTCTTAAAAGATAGAAGTGGACTTGTCTGAAGAGAGAGATTTTCCTGATTTTTTAGAAAAGGAAGCTGCCATTCTGTGAAAGGGTGTATGGATGGAGCTCAGTGGTAAGCCTTGAGGCTCCGAAGTGTTCAGAGTGGTCCTTAGCTAGCAAGAACTGAAGAACCCATCTACTTAGCACCAATGAGTTGTACCTCAAACCTGAAAGAGCTTAGAATTAGATTTTCCCAGTCAAGCCTCAGGTTAGGACAGTGTCTCACTCATTTATCTTTTGCCGTGCTAGGATAATCATGACCAAGGTCACGTTGAGAAGGAAGTTTATTTGAGGATTTCAGTTTCAGAGGTGCAGCCTGGCAGCAGGCAAGCAGCCATAGCACTGGAACAGAGCTAAGAGCTTACATCTTGATCCACTAAGACCAGGCAACAAGAGCTAACTAGGAATATAAAAGGCTTTTGAAACCTCCAAGCCTGTTCCCAGTGATGCACCTCTTTCAACACCTCCTATTCCTTCCAAAAGAGTTCCATCAACAGGGGGCTAAGTATTCAAATATATAATCTTTCCAGGGGGCATTCCTAATTAAATTACCATAAAGCTAACACCTTTAATGACATCTCAAGACAAGGACCCAGATAAACTATAAACAAGCTCCCGATTTATAGAAATTATGAAATAACGTGTCTTGTGACAAATTAGTATGTCATCACAGAAAATGACAGCAGTGCTTGTTACCTGTTGGCTGAACGTATGACTGAACCAAAATCCTCTGGTACAGGTTCTGTGTGCTACTGTTGTGTATTCTTAGATGGCTTAGCCAATTCCTTCCTCATGGTGCATGATTCCCTTTGTATTTACCAAGTCAAACACTGCCCATTCTTTTTTATGTGTAAATGCTGAGAAGTGGACATGCAAAATGCAGAAGTAGTGGACAATGATGGCATATATTAAGTGATTTGTGTGTCAAGCATTGTGTAGCATGGTTTATATTTTATTTATTTAATCATCATACCAATTTTAAAATGTTTTCAGTTTTATCTCTATTTTATAAGTGAGAAGATTAAATCTCAGGAAGGGCTAGTTGTACAGTAGAGAACTGGGGAGCTATGTAATCTCTGGATTATAACTACTGACTCAACCACTGAAATACACAACTTCTGAGGTATCATGACCACAGAGCTGTGTGAACATGAGGTTGCATAATAAGGGATGTTTATGAGCATGCGACATACACAGGATTCACAGGATACACAGAGGGAAAGACAGATGTTAAGTCATTGGACACGAGTGAGGGTTACAGGTTGGAGTCTATTCTCATCACTATACAGTCCAGTTGAGCTTAATTTATGAATGTAAATAATAGGTGTATGGTCAAGCCTGCTGCTCATTTCGTGAATGGCATTTGAGGCATCCTGTTGGATGGACTGTGAGAATGTAAAATGATAGCCAAGGTGTGTCTTGAACTGCCAGAGCTACAGTCTTTTCTATGACTTAGACAATCTCCATTATATATATTCCATGTTTGTACATATAATTTGGAGTTAAAAATGAACTCATAGACAATACAATACTGACAGTTGATGGCTACTTGGAGGAGCAATCATCAGTTATCTTTAAGGATGTGGTCCCTGGCCAGTAGATCAGGTGCCAGAGGATGGTGACTACATCAGTCAGTGTATGGGCAGCGCAAATTGGACTTGATGGGTTGAAAGTCAAAACAACATATGAAGTCAGGAGGGAATCAGGGGTAGAATTTGGAAGAGGCCACGGTAGGAATGAGTGGTGAATATGATCAAAGAAACATTCATGAATGTATGGAAGTCTGAAAGAATTAATACAACTATTATTTTAGAAGAAACTACAACTTCAGTGAAAACTATTAGGCAGTGAGTGGACTTGAGAATGAATGTGGGTGTTAAGATTAGGAGCAACTGAATGCATTCGTGCTTAGTTTCTTACACCATGGAAATACTGAGTGTTCGGGTGGAGGTGGAAAGGTAAGGATTCATAATTTCATTGTAGAGTTACTTGGGAGCTTGCAAAAGGGTGGCTGCAACACAGGAGATACATTCAGTAGGACCATTTCCTTTGTTTCTTTTGTCCCATCTATTTCTTCCTAATTGTTCTGAGTGTTTGCCTCAAGAAAAGGAAATGGTTCTATTTCCCTAAACACATGAATTTCCCATAAGCTCTTCAGTCATGGTCTTGAAATGAAATCTCAAAGCTGAATTTTGAAAGGATCAGTTGGAAACTGATGCTTGATGTAGGAAAGAAAAGCTGCTTTCACTCAATTATCTACAAAAATAGCAGGGGAAACACTGAACATTCCTGACACAGTAAATGGATTTTTTTTTCATAAATGTTCTCTGTTTTCAAGTTTACTTTAGTGTGAAAGACTCTTATTATGAAATTGTCCTTCTAGCACCATCTCTTGTATTTCAAAGAATGAAAAATGAATGTTTCTATTTGTTTTTCTTAGGGACAATGGTGTCACCATGGTAGATTGGTTAGACTTGAATACCTGATACCTACTAAGATTTCATTTCCTGCGGTTGAATTGATGGTGTTTGGTGATGTAGTCTTAGATGTTGCTATGGTTCATGTATGGTCTGGTCTCTAGTTGGTAGTGTTAGTGAGAGGTAATTTGATCACAGAGCTTATGTCACCAATGAATGAATCTATTGATGAGTTTGTAGCTGAAAGGCTATTAGAAGGCAGAGCCTGGGTAGCAGAAGTAGGTTACCGATAGATAGATCTTGTCTTCAGACACTCTTCTCTTTTAACTTCCGGGTGCCATGAGGTGAGGTGAGCAGCTGTCTCTTCTGCCAGGACAATATTCTTCGTTGCCTCAGGCCGGGGACACTGGAGCTACTTAGCCTTAGACTGAAACTTAGGAAACTGTGAGACAAAAGAGACCTTTCTGCTGATTAAGTTATTTGACTCAGGTGTTTTGTCAGAACAATAGGAAACTGGTTTGTAGAGATGTAGTGGATATTTCCAGTTACGTTTTTTTTCTTCCTTTCTAAAAAAACCATCTTTATTGCTAGAAGCTGCTGATGTCAACATTCGAGAAACTGAGGCGAGATGATCATAAATTTGAGGCTTGCTTGGGTTACAGAGTCAGAAGTTGTCCCTGAAATATCACATGCATAATTGAAACATAATAGATATATAGTAAGTTCAGTTGGACTAAACGTCCAATTCAAAAGTTGTAAGTATATATAGAGAGTTGTACAGTCATGATATAATCTACATTTAAGAACTTTTCATGGTTTCAAGCCCCTCACGTTCATTGACAATCATTCCTCATCCTCTTAGCTCTGTCAGAATCTGACAAGTGTTAGATTATATTCTGGGGGTGTTTGCCTTGTAACCCCAGTGGCTTGATTTTGATCCATAGAAGCCATTTCAAGGTAAAGAGAGAGAACTGGCTCTACCACATTGTCCTCTGACCTACACACATGTGCTGTGACACACATCTGTCTCACTTTAATGATACATTAAAAAAATACATTCTGCCTCTATGGGTTTTGCTGCCAAACAAAGCTGCAGGCATACATTTGTCTTAGGATATAATCTGTAGTTTACATATGTGGTCTTGTGACTCTTTTTTTTTCTTTACTCTTTCATATTGCTGAAGAATTGCAAGGGTAGATTTAGTTTATTTACTCACTGTTTGCTTTGCCCCCTGTGAGACAGCAAGCCACTCTTTGGACAAGGTTGGTCTGGGCTTCCCACCCTTCCTGTCTCTGCCTCTTCAGTGCTAGAGTTATCAGTGTGTGTCAACACACACTGCCTATAAACCTGTTGGTTTTATTTTCCCCCGACTTTCAGAAACGTCTGCCTCTGTTGATAACTTCTTTGCAATGCTATGTCCTTGGATTTTGTAACATGCTTGCTTTTCCTTCGATCTTTCTGACTATTCTATTAACTCCTTGAGCAGATTTTGGTTTTCTAACTACATTTAACTGTTGATGCTCCGCAGGTGAGGTTGTTGACTCAACAATAAAGATTCCATGCCTGGAGCGACATCTGTTTTGGGGGTTATCTGCCTACCACACTCTCCTAGCACATTTATTGAAGAGCGACTGTGACTGAGGTAGGGCTCAGTCTTGACAAGTGATTCTCATAACTGTTGACTCTTCTCTAATGACTTTTTGTTCAGGACAATCCTCTGTTTCTGCCTTATAGCTCCCAAACAAGAGATCCCTTAGTAGAAATTCCAGAAATGTGTGTAGACTATGATGTGGCAGAGGCTAAGAATGAACATTGCTTTGATGTACAGGAGGATTTGATTGACAGAAGAACTTATAAGAGGGGGAAAAACTAATTTAATAATTAATTAATTAAAATACATCTTGCTTCATGATGTTTATCTAAGGCACTACTTCACTGTAAATTTTTTTGTGGTATTGTGCTTCTCTACACACACACACACATACACACACGCACACGCATACGCGCACACACACACACACACACACACACACACACACATATAGGTGTTAGCATGTGTGCACTTGTGTATATGTGCACATGTGTCACATACTGAGGCCAGAGACTGATATCATTTGTCTTCCTCAATGGTTCTCCACTTATAGTTTGAGACAGGGTCTCTCATGGAACCCAAAGCACAGTTTAGCTAGGATGGCTGACCACTGCGCTCTTCTGCCATTTCCCATCTACCCAGAGCTGGGATTCAGTCTTACATTGCTGTGCCTGGCTTTTCTTCCCTGTACTTGCTGAGGATCTGACCCAAGATCCTTTTGCGTATGTGACAAGCACTTTACTGCCTCTGTCCTCAGCCCTTCCTTTACTTTTGAATTCATACTCTTAGAGATGCTCAAGAATGGATATGCTTTCCACAATAGGAGGATATAGAAATAGGGGGAATGTTTGCAATTTTAAATAATTTCTGTTGCCATTAGACTTGTGTATGTGCAGGCTCAGCTGTAATGGGTGTGAAATATGATACTGACTCTTTATATTGCTCTTGGATCTAGATACTACGCTAAGAAAGAAGGAAGGTAAACTATTGTGTAGTAGTTTCTATTCATTACAATGCTTGAGTGCTTGTGTACGAAATTAAGGGTTCATTTCTGAATCGAAGCATTGCTCAAGCCATCTCCTGTTCCTCCTGCTTCCATTTTCCATTTTGCTCCTGCCAGAAAAACCCATCAATATATAAGCATCTTGGTTGTAACCAAATGATTAGTGATTTCGTTGAAATGAGGACAAGAACAACTTCCTGGAATACATTCATAGATATTTTTGAAATTTTTATATCTTAATTTGTTTTTTTTTGAGACTGGGTCTCACTCTGTAGTCTCGGATGGCTTGGAGCTCACTTTGTAGATCAGGCTGACTTTGAACTTACGGACATCTGCTTGCCTCTGCCTTCCTAGTGCTGGAATTAAAGACATGAACCAATACGCCTCACTTATACATCTTCAATCAAACATATTGGCATTCAAAAGCAATCATTTAACTCAGTATTTTATTAATTTCTCCCCCAAATTTAAAACCCATCACACATTTAGTATGATTATATTATGGTTATAATAAAGGTATTTTTTTCAGTGCAGGCTGAGTAAGTATCTTGTTCAGAAGCCCGTTGTGCTGGTCTGATGTCACTTTCAAATATCCAACTGTGTGCAAGCTCACTTCCGCTGGTGCTCTGGGTTGAAGCCTTTTAGGTAGAGGCACTCATTAAGCACCTCAGCCTGGGTTCCTCTTGTGTTTCTTCCTATCAATTCTCATGTCTTCAAATCCCACCCACATGCTGTGAAATCCTCATTCATTCCTCCTATTCACATTTCCTTATCATATATCACATTTATATATCCTAAGGTCTCACTTGCAGATGATGTACAACGTCACCAAGTAAGTATGCCTCGTTCCATTCTTTGTGAGACTGAACTCCCCATGAAACCCAGGATACATCTCTTTTCTTTCCTTCTTTCCCACTTTCTGAGAGCTGCTTAATTGCTGTCTCTCCAGGTCTGCTTGTGTGCCACTGTGCTGTAGTTCTCTTTGCTTGAAATGGTCTCTCTTTCATTTAGTATTTGTGTGAATATATTGTAAATGTTCATATCTATCCAGCGGGTTCCTTCTCTATGATTGTACCCATGGACAGGCTCCAAATATTTTTTCTATCACAACTTAATTCTTGGTAGTTTGTCTGGTAAAAAGCATAAACTACGTGTTGAGTGAATAAAAATTCATCCATTTTTGTACCCTGAATCCTTAGCACGGTGCATGCACAGGTTAACTCCTGTGTAAGTGCTGAATAAGTTCAATAAACAAGTTGATATATTCTATAGCAATAGAAGAGAATTATGTGAAGGATGGATGGCCCTTCAGGGCTTGAAGGCCACTTAGAGGTCGTTTGCAATTCCAGCTCACTTCATCTCCCTTTCATTCACTGGGAGCCTAACCAAGTGCTGGCAGTAAGCAGGGACATGATAAATGGAAGGCAATGATCTAGAGAACATCACATGGCTTTGATCTGTCTGTATCAGGTCTAAATCCACTTCCCTGTCTGGTATCGGGCTTATCAATTGGGTGTCTGTAAGTCTAAAGAAGGAGAGAAGGGGTGGCATGTGATTTAGGCATGGAACTAAGGGTATAAATAGAATCACCATTTGAGTAAACCTAAACCACTACATTGGTGAGTTACTCAGCTGAAGATAAAGACCAGCAACACTGTGCAGAGCAAGGTATAGGTGCAGAAATGTAAGAGCGAACTGGAAATCTGTTTGTTATGATAATGAGAGTTATACTTAAAAAAAAAAATCTTTAGAAAGTCTCAACAGATTAAACCCAAACTGATAAGTTATTCTCTGCTGGTGAAATGAGCCAATTCAAGCCAGATTAAAAAAAATATATATAAAGGCAGGTTTATTGTCAAGAGGAGGGGAAAAGAGGGGAGGGGGAAGAGAAAGATTAAAAGAGTATGTACAGAGAGAGGGAGAGAAAGAGAGAGAAGAGAGACCAAAATGTCTGGATTATATAGGGAAGAGCCTCCAGGGAAGGGCTGCCCAGCCCCTGGGCTGGAAAGTTCAGTGTTGGGGGCAGGGTATGCCAGGTAGGGACTGAGGGATGCTGGGAGAACCTGGGGTCCAGGTCTGCTTTGGTCTATAAAACATGCAACCCAGTTCCTTGTCCCAGGGTCTGAAGCCAAACACAAACATGTAAAGGTTTTAGCCTCAAAGGTCAGACAAGAACGAGTTTTAGTGGCTTAAAAGTCTTACTCCGTGTTATAAGTAATCCAGAGGAAAGAGTCGTCGCGGTCTGTGACCCCACAGCACGATGGCAGTGTTCTGAACTTGCAGTCATATGCTAAGCTAACAACGGAGTTACATATCCTCAGCTCTCTTCCATGCTTGCTTCCTCTTCATGCTGAATTCTCTAGGTGGCAAAATGATCACATTGTGGCTAACACAGCAAGTCCTGACCAGGTCCGGAGGAAGGAGGGTACCAGTGTATCTCCCCATCTCCCCCCACCTCTCTTTCCTTCCCTTTGCAAATGGAAACCTTTCCCGCAATCTTCTGGCAAAATCCTCTCTCAAATCTCACTGGCTTGATTTATGCCCACATACCCTCGGAACCAATCTTGGTCAAAGGGAATGGGTTCTTCCCTCATCCTGGGGCTAGGGCTGGGGGTGTGCCCAGTCATCTGGTAGAACAGCTTCCTCCAGGATGCTGCTACCGTGAACTTCTGCCTCAGAAGTCCTGCCAAAGAAAATGCGTTCTCTTTTGCCCGAGTTTCTATTCTACAGGAGGAGAAGAATTTGATTTCAAAAGAATTAATGAATTTTAGTGTGAAGACTTCTTTTCTACCATGGATGCTCCCATCTGTGGGCCCATTTCTGTGGGTTGGGGATAGGTTATGGTGCCTAGGGAGCAGTCCGGGCATCCTGCAGATCGACTGCAGAGCCTTTAAGAACGATTGTATGTCATTACTGTATTTTCTCTTCACCTTGACAAAGAGCAGCCTAGGCAGGGTTTGCCAATCCTATCAGTGTACTCCAGCTTCTAGGCCACCAGTATTTGTGGTTATGTGGCCCTGGAGTCACATTTCCTGTCACCATTAACCGAAGGAGCCGCCTGAGCCTAGTATAATAGAATATTCTAATAGAGAATGAAAGGTCTTGCAGCCTTGCAGGTCACAGAAGAAGGACCTACACTCAGCCTATTATCTTTTGCCCCAGAGTGTTATTTTTTTAGACAAAGCTCTAAGCTTGTCGTTGTATCCACAGGGAAAGAACCCGGCTCAACCAGCTTGTTTCCAATGCTTTGTTTCCCCTTTGCTGTCTTTAAACTTTCAAAACATTGCTATACTTCAATGAAGATAAATGTTTATTGAAAGGGGGAATCAATTTTGTTGTTTACTATATTTATGTATCTATGTACACATATGCACAGTCAGACACACAGACACACAGACAGACACACAGACACTTTTTTTTTATGAGCTAGTGTCTCAGGTATCCCATACAGCTTGGTCTCGGAGTCAGTGCATACCCGATGATGACCTTGAACTTTTCATTGGTTTGTTTCTACAAATCTCACCAGAGTTGAGATCATGTGTGTCCATCACCACACCTGGCATTAGAAGGCAAGGGATTGAGCCCAGGGCCGTATGCTTGCTAGGCAAGCACTACCAACTGAGCTAAGGTCTCTGTCCCAAAACCTTATTTTTGAATAAGGCACAAAACTGGATGCTTTGAATGGTACAATGTAGCAAATTATACACAGATTTTCTGAGGTCTCTTCTGGCTAAGTACTTAGCTAAGTTTGAGGATAAATGAGAGATTTCCCTGTTTTCAAGGTAGCTATGAAAGTGGTGAGAGAAAAAGTATTTATGAGAAAGGAGATAACCTGTTGATTTCCATTGTGGTATGTCACTAATGGTGGTTGCTATTTTGTTATAAAGATAAGACAATAACAGAAGATAACCAATAACAGAAAGAAAGGGAGGGAAGCCATTGCCCACTGTGACCTTCAGGTGAATGTTAAAAGACACGTTAGTTTGATAGGTGATCTTGTGTCTGGCTTTCCAAAAGTCACAATAAGATATCAATGCCCTAAACTATAAGATGAGACAGAGGTGTTCAGTAATAGAAGAGAGTATCATTGGATACACACACACACACAAACACACACGCATGTACAGGGAGAAACAATACATACTGTATACACACAATACACACAATGGAATACTATGTGGCCATTAAAACGACGAAATCTCATGATTTCCAACAATTTGAATGAACATGGATGAAATGATCTAGTCGTGGAGAAAGAAATATCACATGTTCTTGCTCATCTGAGAAATTTAGAAAACAGTCTTAAGAAAAGATTTCATAGAAGTGGGGAGTAAAATAATGGTCACTAGAGGACAGTGGGGTAAGGAGATGAAGGAGTGGAGAGAGTTGGCAGGTACAAAATCACAATTATCCTGGAAAAATAATAATTTCTGGTATTCCTCTGCACATTAGGCTGACTATAATTCATGATAAAATATGGCAAATTAACTCAGAGAGAGGATTTGGAGTATTTTTATGTCAAAGAAGTGATAAGCATTTGAGGGAATGGATAGATTTAAAATTATTTGTTTTAAATCTTTGTTTAACATGAGGACAGTCTTTGATGGTGGGCCCTCACCTCCTACCTCACTTGAGACAGGGTCTTTTGTTCACAACTGTATATGGCAGGCTAGCTGCCCAGTGAACTTCAGGAGATTTCTCTCTTTTCGCCTTCGATCTCACTATGGAAACACAGGGATTCCTGGTACTCACTACCGTGCCTGGCTTTATTTACATGGGTTGTGGGATCTGAACTCCGATCCTTAAGCTTATACTGAAATCAGGTGATCCACCGAGGCATCTGCCCAGCCCCAAAATCTGATGTGATAATCACAAATTTTGTACTTGTATGTAAACATCACATTGTACCCCATACATACACAGACTAGTCTATTAATGTGATAACAATACAGAACATTTGAAAGGGTATGTGCAGATCACATGCTAAAATTATATAATACATCATAAGGCCCTTGAGAAATCTGTGAGTTTTGAAATCTGGGCTGGGTGGTTGTGAAGTGGATCCTCAGTGTCTCTTTGGTCCTAGGAGACAGCTGTATTTGATCTGAGCAGATGCTTTTTGGATGTAATGTTGAATCCAGATGGTGGAATCTAGCCCCCGGGCTTCAGGACAATCGGACAAGCTGAGGCACCAAGGCAGACAACTCTGGTGACACTGAGCAGTTCGCCACCTCAAGCGACTGAAAGCAGACCTGTTGGAAGAATGTATTGGTCTGAGAGTAGGCTTGCTCTAGGCTTGAGTTCTTGGTCTTCTGAGATTCATGAATGAGTGCTTCGTGTGAATATTAACTGTCAACAGTGTTCAGAATTGATGAAGGGACAAGATTCCTGGCCTGTCTTCGAGGGATTATCTTTGTTAGCTTAATTGATGCTGGAAGACTCACCTGAAATGTGGGCAGCACATCCCTTGGGCTGGTCCTTGGACTACTTCCAAAGGACCAAGGCAACTGAGAAGCAATGTCCATAATTCTCTGCTTCCTGAGTGCGGGTACAATGTGACCAGCTACCTCAGTCTCCTGCTGTCAGAGTGTCCCTGCCATGTTGTCCCTGCCATGATAGATTGTACACTCAAACCGTGGTACCAAATAAACCATTCTGTCCTGAAGTGGCTTTTGTCATGTATTCCATCACAGCAACAAGAAAGTGACTATTGAGAATAGAGTGGTATCAGAGATATGTTTCATGATAATGATGCAGATACCAAAATCATTGGGGAAAAGGATGGTTGGATAGAAAAAAAAAATCAGTTAAAGGTCATTTCCAAACAGAGTTGGCAGTTTTTCACAGAACTGATTTGTTTATGTGCATCAACCAAGGCTTTGATTTTTATCCAGACTCAGCCATAGCCAGAACCACAGGATGACAGCATGTTGGCCAGCCTCATTACTATTTCTGATTCTGACTATTTGGGAGTGATGGAGGATGTACAGAGTGCTCAGGGTGGACCTGGAGTACAATGCAATAGAACAAGTTTTCATTGAGCCCTCACCAGGTGGCTGGCACAAGGGCCCTGAGCACGGGGGCTTATCGTATAATTAGAGTTACCAGATCAACACACATCCCCCTGCCCCCCCCCCCCAAGAGCAGAGGGAGACAGAGGGCTGGAAGAACTTAATGAGAGGCAGATGTCAACGGGGAGCAGATGTTTGCAGCTCCTCAGTTATATCAAATTAATCATCTCCTGACTTCAAGGTACTTCTTGGATCCAGGGCACTTGCCTGTAATAAATTGCTCCTGGGACTGATTTTTAGAGTGAGAATGTAGGTGCCTCTGTCTCAGATGCTCTGCAGCCGCTCTCCTCAGAAGCATTGTGAATTTAGACGGAAGTGAGAAGCCCAAGACCTTCTGAAAGAACCAGAGGGTTGACTTCTTATTATAGAACTAACTGGTGCCACTCTTCTGGAAACCAGTGGTTCTGTCTGCTGTCCCAGGCATTTAACAAGTAAGCTTGGCAGGCACTGCAGACAGGAGATAAGACAGTGAGTGGGAGCACAGAGAGGCTGATTTTATGGTCAGTGTAACACAGGCTAAGGATCTCTCTTTTTAAATTAGAAAGCCTAAGAATGTGTGTGTGTGTGTGTGTGTGTGTGTGTGTGTGTGTGTGTATGAAGCTCACAAAGCCCCACCCCTAGAATAAGAGCTACAGGCAATTAATGGTTGCTGAGAGGGAGAATTTTCAGTTTTCTTTAGGGACAAGCTCCCTGATTGATACATATATTCATATATATATAACTTATTAGGTTGTATATATATATATGTGTATATATATATGTATACACACACATATATATACATACATATATATCCTATTAGGTTATATATACATTTGCATATATGTAACAATAATAAAGAAGAAGAAATTATTAATTTGAGAAGGAAGGGAGACATAGGGGTAGGAAAATGAAGACTGTGGGGTGGAAATGATAGAAATACAGTATACATGCATTAAGGCCTCAAATATAAAAGTAAAAAAAATACCAAAATTTTGGAACAAAAAATGTTCAAGATTTTTCTTTTGATTTTGGAATATTTACATATATTTAATGAGATATCTTGCTGGTAGAACCAGAGAATAAAAAAGAAGTTTAATCTTGTGTGGCACAGGGTATATCTCAATGGGTAGACTGATGGCCAATGAAGTTTGGAACCTTGCTTTTGTCTCCAGCATGGCATAATCCAGTTGAGGTGACACACACCTGAAATAGCTTGGGGGGGGGGGTGAAGGCAACAGAGGATCAGAATTCAAGGTCATTGAGTAGAGTTTTATTGCTGTGGAGAGACACCATGACCAAGGCAACTCTTATAAACAGTTAATTGGGGCTAGCTTACAGTTCAGAGGCCATTGTCATCGTGGCAGGAGACATGGTTGCATCCTGGCATGGTGCTGGAGAGGGAGCTGAGAGTTCCACATCTTGATCCGAAGGCAGCAGGGAAGAGACTGAAGCACACTAGGGAAGCACACTAGGCCACACACTTCCCCTTACACACTTCCTAGTTACACACTCCCTCTAACAAGGCCACTCCTACTCCAATAAGTTACATACTTTCTGGTTACACACTTCTTCTACAAGGCCACGCCTACTTACTCCAGTAAAGTCGCATCTCCTAATAGTGCTACTTCTAATAGTCTATGGGGGCCATTCCTAGTTAAAGCACCATGGTCATCCTCAGCTATGTACTGACTTTGAAGCCAGTCCCCGACACTACACAGAGACCCTGCCTCAAGAACTCATGTATTTGGTCTACACCTTACACAGATATCTTAAAGGCAATTAATTGCATACACAACACGTTTAATAATTTTGTATGTGAAACATGTTTCCTGGTGTGGAATTTTCTGCTTGTGATATCATGTGAGAATTTTGGATTTTGGTTTGGGGACTCTGATTTGCAGTAAATAATGATTCAGGTGTGTTTGAAACTACAAATGTGGCATTACGAAAGCTATGAAAGAGACCTGTGGTTCTGGAGTAGAGTTGGGGCAGTGTTTATGGTCGAGAAACAGAAAGACTTTTTCTGAGCAAGAGGCAATGGTAGAGTTCTTGCCTTTCCTCTTTGTCTTCTTCTCTTTCTCCCTTCCCTCTGATCTTTCCTTCTCTGCCGATGAATCTAATCCCTTCCTGCCCTTCCTTCCTTCCTTCCTTCCTTCCTTCCTTCCTTCCTTCCTTCCTTCCTTCCTTCCTTCCTTCCTTCCCTCTTTCTTCCTTCCCCCTCTCTTTCTCTCCCTCCTTTCTCTTTCCTTCCTCCCTCCCTCCCTCCCTCCCTCCCTCCCTCCCTCCCTTCCTTCCTTCCTTCCTTCCTTCCTTCCTTCCTTCCTTCCTTCCTTCCTTCTCTCTCTCTTTCTTTCCTTCTTTCTTTTCTTCTCACTAGCTCTTCCCTCCTTGCTTTGTATTTTTCTTCTACCCTTTCTTATGCAGCTGTTGAAAGCATGTTAGTCTTGAGGGAGGAAGTAGATCTGATGCTTACAGAGACTAACAGGAAACAGATTGTTCAAAGTGGCCAGATCAACTGCTTAATGGACTTGAGCAAAGGGTTCTGGTGCCGTGAGGGACAGATTTCTGTGGGAGTCTCCTGAGGATCGCTGGACTTTGGCTTTGGTGTTGGGCAAAGATAGCTGCCAGGAAAGTACACGTCTTTTTTTTTTTTTTTTTTTTAAATTGTTGACTTGTTCAAAGTCTTAGAAGATAGCTGAGAGAGGAGAGGAGAGTGAGGGTCTCCCAGGCAGAGTAAAGTCCCGTCCTTAAAGTATGAAAAAGTAGAAAAGACATGGTTGGAAGGTCTAGAAGACGCCATGGAGCCCAGCCAATAGAAGCCAGGTTAAGTACTACAGAACATGTGGTTCTGTGGCGTGAGGAGCCACCAAGGGCACCTGTTCTCAGCAAAAAGGGAATTAATTATGCAGGTTCAAGTATGGCTTTTCTGAGTTATTTCCAGATGCGTGGTCCCAGGGAAGTGTGTGGCAAGGGCTTCAATGGGCTCAGACACAGGACGCCAAGGGAGTCAAGTTATGTGGCTCTGACAGTGTTGTTGAGGTCTCTCCTTCCTCACTAAGCTCTCTGTCTAGAAGCCCTTGTGTAGAAATGAATGCATACCATAGGCACGTCTTAATTGCTAGGGCATTTTCATCATCATCTTTACAATGATCATAGAAACTAATGCTTTTTAATTTTTAATTTTAATTAATTAATTTATTTTTTCTGAAGGGAAAAGGGTTTTTGGTAAGGGTATAAAAATAAAAGCTTATTAAGGATAAATGGTTGAAAAAATACTATTTAAGCAAGGGTTTCTCTCTCTCTCTCTCTCTCTCTCTCTCTCTCTCTCTCTTCTCTCCCTCCCTCCCTCCCTCCCTCCCTCCCTCCCTCCCTCCCTTCCTCCTTTCTAGAACACACTATGTCACTCCAACTGGCCTTAAACTCATGATGATTCTCTGCTTCAAATTTTTTAGAATAGAGATTACAGGCATGTAATAGAGATTACAGGCATGTACCACGTCTACTTTACGGCAGGATTTTTTTCTATTTCTAGTATAACTGACCAAATATGGGTTTTTTTACTTGTTTGTTTTAAGGGTCTATCTTACACTATTGCTTGTTCAACAGCTTCCCTGGTCTCCATCCATCAGATACCAGTAGAAAAAACAAACTGTCTCTAGACTTTGCTGAACAGAGTCAAAATCACCCTCTGTTGAGAACCACTATTCTGCTAGGGGTAAAGACAAAAAAAGAATCATAGATGAGGTTTAGGCAAGCTGGGCTAAACAACTCAGAAAATCACTCTGTTTAGTATCAACCACTCTTCCTCCAGTGTGTGTGTGTGTGTGTGTGTGTGTGTGTGTGTGTGTGTGTGTGTGTGTGATTGGTGGTATGTGGTGGCATTTGGTAACGGAATCCCAGTATCCCAGTGTGTGTGTGTGTGTGATTGGTTGTATGTGGTGGCATTTGGTAACAGAATCCCAGCATCCCCGTGTGTAGCCTCCAGAAGACTCACTTCTCCACACTCCCAGACCCCTGCTAATTATGAGACTGCTCCTTCCTTTCTTTCATCTCCAAATGCCTCTAATGTGTGATCGTGGCACAGATCCGACTTTTTTTTCCCAATTACACGATCAGATGGACCTTTTTCAATTTGGCTTTCAGAGCCGGTTGCTCCTGTGAGACAGCTTAGCTAAAAGCATTTAATGATCCTTGAGGTAGCCAAGCCTTGGAGGTACACATCTGAGGCGCTGAGATGGATGGGGGAGCTGTCTGGGGACTCTGTCCACCTTTCAGGGGCTGGTCAGAGCTTCTATTCTTCTCTTCAGAGTGTATCCTGCATACAGACTTGATTTAGCTTTGTATTTCACAGGAGCCAGGCTGCTGGGATTTCAGATGTTCCCAGGCAGGGTGTGAGCAGCTCCTCTGCACTTAGGTCTCATGTCTTAAAGACCGGATGCCTAGGAATCTCCTTCAGGAAGATGGCTTGACTTCAAGCCCCCTGAGAACAAGAATTATCTTCTAGTTCTCTTTGATTTCTCCGTGCCCTCATCTTCTCTGATGTTTTAAGGGTGCTGAGAACCCCCTTGCTGGATGTCTTCCAGAACATACGGAGCCTTGGCCTTGCCACATGTGGTAGCAATGTGGGTGTCATCACTGAGAGCCTACGTTATGGCTGCGAATCCATATGTTACCTAGTACCTTCAGCTGGAAGAATGTGTGTTATTTTTAGCAGTGTCTTGCCACCCCTCCCCAATGCAGTTCTTTAACAAGGTCTTGTCATTATCAGTTATTTAATATTTCTAGAATTAGAAAGTGTTTTACTGGCAGCTCCAGCTTGAAGTCAGGCTCCCTGAGCCTCCTCACACTGGAGCTATTGATAGAGACAAGCAAGGGCATGTTCTATTCTTTCTCTGCTCATGGGCTCAATGTCTAACAAGCTTCAACAATTTGCTGTCCTTTGGTTGAAATTTCACTTGTTTATCAGAATTCAAGATCCACCTTTAAGCCAGGAGAATGGAAGCTAGCTGCCTGATTGTATCCATGTTTGGTACTTAGTGGTTTTGCATCCAATAGGCTCAAAACAGTTCTCTGAGCTGTCAAGTTGTGAACCAGGGTGCATGATGGTCCCTTCTAAAGACAATATCTATGATCCTACCTGGTAAACTAACAGTGGGTTCTGGGCATGCGTAAGAGGGGGTGAAAGGAAAAGCAAGCAAGAGATGCCATTCAGGATAGCTTCACAAATGCAGTTCTGTCACCTGAGGACTCCTAGTTGCCATACAAGGAACGGAGAGAGCATTCTATGGTACCCTGGGTATGTGTGTGGTGGCTAGAGGTTACTGTCAGCTGTCTTCCTGTAATACTTTGCATCTTGCTCTTTTGAGGTAGGATCTTTCACCGACTCTGCAGGTCATTGTCTAGGCAAGATGAAATGGCCAGTGAGCTCACGGTTCTGCCTTCTGAGCACTGGATTGCAGGTGTGTACCACTACATCACACCCAGCTTTCTACACGGGGACTCAGAATCTGAACTCAGGTCCCCATGCTGCCTGTACAACCATTTTTTATTACTGAGCCATCTCCCCAGCCTCGGGGCTTGCTTTTTTTTTTTTTTTTTTTTTTTAAATAAAACAATCCTCCCATTTCTACTCTTCAGGAAATTGAATATTGCAAAAGATAAAAAGTATGAATAAATATATATAGTTAAGCGCCAAGTCCCTTCCTTGCTATTAAAACAACAACAACAACAGCAACTAATGCTTAATTTCTCCTCACTTAAACTTTTCTACTGTAACTTTGCCTTTGTCATCATTTCAATAATTTGTGTCTCTCCTCTGGTCCGCCTGACCAAACTAACCTGGATAATTTGAGAGCTATTAAGGGAACACACCATTTCCTTGGGGAGCCATTTATCGCCATCATTATTGATAATAGAAAGTCCCGTTCTGGTCTTGATGCTAATGGCTTCTCAGTGCAGACTCGGTGCATTTTCTCCAATCATTGGTTATTCACAAGCTGTCACTTGTAGCCTTGTAGAAGCCTAGCTGCTATAGGCTTCCTGGACTGCTTTTGTGGCTTGGTTTTATGATGGCCAGCAGAGTGGGTAAGGTACTGGAAGTGAACAGGTGGTTGCTGGGTAATCATCCTCGCTGGGGACTAGACAAGAAAGAAGTGAAGTGGGTGTGTACTTCTTTCTTGCTCTGCATTAAGAATAGGTTTATAAAGAAGCTGTAGGAAGTGACATGGACTTTCAGTACTTCAGGTTTCAAGTCAAAGTTTGAAAGTAGAGATCACTCCTAGGTCTGTATAGGAATTTTTTTCTAACACCTTGAATGTTTAGAAGTGAATTTGTTAATCCCTCACATACTCACTGCCTCTTAGCCTATAGGCTCTACCTTGTTTTTACCATTTTGGTTTAAAATTTTTAGATCCTTCTACAAATTCTATTTTCTCATTCCACACGTACAGTGCCTCATTCCTTCAGACGAGGTATGCTAGTTATTAATTTTGTTGCTTTTCAGTTTCCATCTAAGGAGGTGAGATTGTGATCCCCATGCACTGACTTATGAGAGAGAGAGAGAGAGAGAGAGAGAGAGAGAGAGAGAGAGAGAGAGAGAGAGAGAGAGAGAGAGAGAGAGACTATCTTATCTTATCTCTGATCACTATGGGTCAGGCTCTCTTACTTTCCTCTGTTTATTGTTTTTCCTTTAGTTTAGTCTTCAGAAAGCTACATTCTCTTCCTGTCATTTTCTACTCAAAATCACTATGGACTTTCAGCTTCTAGTGCATAGAGTCTAGACTTGCTGTTGTGAGATTTAAAGCCATTCATAACTTGGCTCAGACTTCTCACCCTTCCCCCAAACCTTCCCTCTCTTCTCCCTTGCCACTCAAGCACAATGATTCAGTCATTCCCTAAAATAGCTTTGTATGTCCTTACATGCTTAGTCTAGAAATGATTCTTTGACAATTCCATATGTGTGTGTGTGTGTGTGTAATCTATTGAGTAATTTCTGTCCCCATTATCCCACTTTTCCCTCTCCTTCTGAACCCCTCTTGTCTTTCTTTCAAGTCCCTCCATAGTTTCTGCATGCCCACTTTTGCTTTTCTGTCTTCTTAAGATTCTGTTCCCTTACATTTTAATATGTACCTTTAAATTCCTCTGTCTTAATAAACCATTTTAATAATCAATAGGAAGTGATGGATTTTAGCACTATACATAGTTATTATATCTCCTCTTCAGACAATTAGATTTTAAAGGATAACGTTATGTCATATCTTTACACTTTCTATTACACATCAGCCTGGCAAATAATATACCTCAGAAAGATTGTATAAATAGGGATAAAATCAGCATATTGTTTAAACATTTCAGTGACATCATATTCTGGACCTCTAACGGGTGTTTTCAGAGCATAATGCAATTGAGAATTCTAAAATATTTTTTTGCCTCTCCAAGGCTCTACTCTAGTTCTGTTGCTTCATCTTCTGGTTTTCAAGCCCACAGACCTCACTCTTTCATGGTCTCATAAATATATCCTGTAGTTTTGAAAAAAAAAACAGCCAAGGCTGTTATCATTTAAATATATATGGCAATTTTTTATCCTGTACTCTGCCAAACTGTCTCCACTGTTCAAACACAGCACAAAAATAATGACAACTGTGTTCAAATCAGGGTGAAACCATGTGATGGGCCACTGTAGCCAAAGCCTTCATTGGATCAGAGCAACAGGCTCTTAGTAACCTTGTCATTATAGATTTTTTCCAATAGACATTCTTATATTTTAGACTCTGGTCTCCTCCTCATGTTTTAGAAGGAGCAAGCTCTCATGTTTAAGTTTTCGATGGTTGCTAGCACATGCATTACCTACATGTATTAGATGTGAAATAGATTTGTATTCGTTGGTTGGTTTTACCCCAAAGTTCCGAGACCTTTAGAGGTAGAGAGAAAAAGGAAGTCTTCTTTCTGTTTAAAATAAGCATTCAAGGAAAACAGCTCAGAGGTTTGGTTTGGACAAACCCCAGCAGTTAAGATGTCTAGCCGAGGCTCTTGCATTAGCAAATTTGAGTTGGATCAACCAAGGACTGGAATTGCCGTGATATTTCCAGTGCTCCTTATTCCATTCAGGCCAGAGTAGTGTGCCATAGAATATTTAAGTAGGACTTAAAGACCATTTAAGAAAAATGAAGAGAACAAAAGAAAACCAGTTTGATTCCTTTACCACTACATAAGCTACCATTGTTTCACCACCTCCCAACTTGTGATTGCATCTTCCTACTGCTGATAGCTGGTTGGGCTAGGACACGTAAACATTATGAAATAACCATGGATCACTTCACAGTAGATTCACAGATCCAGAGAATTTGAGAGGTGATGAGAACCATGGGGACCTTCTAGTCAAAGTATCTATTTATGTAAATGATAAAACGGAGTCTTCAGAGACAAGAAATGTTTTGCCAAGGATACGAGGAACAGAGCAGGGATTCATTCCTGAGACTTGGCGTTTCATCAATATGGCTATACTGAATCATCACCCAGTCGGTCCTCCTGTAATGCATCTCGATTTATCAGATGCACTGAGATTAGATTGTAGTTGAATTTATTGTAATTCTCATTTTTTATTTGAACTGACTTGCCTTTTGCCAATTCATTTGTAAAGGCGTAGAACAAGAGATGAATTTCTACACATGGAAGCCATACACAGGGGGCAGACATTGGAGTTCCCTGGCTACTGACTGGAAATAGGAGGTATTGCGTTTCCTGATTCAGGGTCTGGTGGTAAGGTTGGGTGGTGGTGGGGTCATGGGTAGTGGTGGTGGTGGTGGTAAGCTTTGCCTTCCTAGTAGAAGATATCTGTTTAATCTTTGAGGAAAACAGTCAAGGTAATCAGAATCTAACTTAAAGGAGCACACATTTTGAGCTGAAAAATAAATAGGCAATAAAAGAATTGGGTCACGATGCCAAGGACCTTTAACCAACCAAGGGGAAGGAGTATAGGGGATGTATTAAGATCAGTTCTAAAGCAAGAAGAGAACTGCAACCAGAAACTCTAGCTAAAGGACTTCAAAAAGCAAATTGCATTTGAGTCACAGCACATTCTGAAGTTTCTTCTTTCTCTGTATTTGGTTTTTCATAGTTTCAGAAACCTCTTTGTGGAAGAAATTTTGTGTTTGCAAACCCACAATTTTTAGTTATTGGTTCAGTCTGTCTTTCAAATCTTACCATCTGGACAAGTCAGATGCATACTCAGGAATGTTAGTGAGGGTTAAGCTTATCATGGAGTGCAAAGTAGGAGGACCACCCTTAAAAGAGTCCATATACAAGTGCTTTGAATTCTACCCCAAACGAAGACTCTTGAGCTATGGACCTTGAAAAGAAGGGCACCAAGATTACTTGGCGCAGTCCTCTGTAGATGAGGGTGAATGAGGCAGATTTACTAAATGAGTGCATTTTTCACTTCAATGAGGGAGTGGTGGAAAACACATAGATGATTGAGTTAACAGCTAGGAAGTATCAAATTTGAAACAATGATCAGAAAAATCAACTTTCCCAGACCCATGGAGCAGCACTACCCCTCGACCAAGAATCAGCATCCAAAATATACCATCTGATTTTACTCTAGAGGGAGAAATAATAATCAGTTAATCCACTTTTGATTTTATTTGGAAGCATACATTTTTTTTTAAAGGTAGATTTATTCACCAGTGGTTTGAACGTTTGTCCCTGAGCAAAGATCTCAAGATCATTAAAGAGATGGATTATAAAGCTTGGGAGGTACCATGAATCCACAGAGCAAACTGAGCATGCTAGATTAACTTCTTTTCAACAAGGTTGATAGACTGATCAGTAAGGGAAATGCCACAGTATCTGGGTTCCATTCTTTTTCTAATGTATCTAAAGAGGGTGTGTGAAGATGAAGGAGTCTTGCAGGAAGGCCTGGCAGGGTTTTATTCTGGAGCTCTGCAGGCTGTGGAGACAGCACTTACTGATGATACTGTTAAATAGACAATAGCTAATGAATAGCCACACTTAGAGAGAATGGATTAATGGCTGGGTGGAACCAAGCTTTGCCAATGACTCTCTTCATGGTGGTTTAGTATTTTCTATTAGAAAACATATTAGAGCAAGGCTGTGCATGGCAATTTGGGAGGGTTGCTTAATGATAGGGCTAGGGGAATCAGTATCCAAGATCTCCTAAATCTGAGATGATGAGGGTATTTTGAAAGAAATGGAAGAGGGAAATACTTAAAGTGCATGCAAATGAATCAATAAGAAGTAGAGGATTTTCAAGGTGGAAGGTGGGGCTAGCACAAAGCAGCTCTAATGATTAATTCATAGGTAAGGGGACTAGGCCATGGGTGCACAGATGACCGATTAAACACCACTTTGTTTGTCTTGTCTTGTCTTGTCTTGTTTTTCCTCTGTCTGCTAGATGGTCTTTGAGATGAGAGGCTATTTTGCTCTCACCCCTAGCCTCATGTGCATTCATACTGATGGTATTCTGATTCAGATTTTCATCAATGTTTCTGGATCCATGCCCTTAGACTAAGAGTGTTGCTATGCCTTTGGCTTTTGATTCCGAGTTTTCCAGCCTCCTATACTCATGTCAACTCATTGTGTCAGTTAGTATATGTCATTGTCTCATCATTTACACACTCACAGGTATAGGCACACACTCAAAGGCATGCACAGGTACACATACAACCCATTGTTCTGTTTGTTTGCGGAACACTGAAAAAATATACTTCCGTTTCTCCTCAAAAATAGGAAAAAATAGGAGGAGTCATGGGGCTTTTCTAAAGTTGGTATAAGTCATAAGAGTACCAAAATATTATGAGTAATCTTGCATCCCAAACAAACAATATACTTTGCTTTGATAGGAAGTGGTCCCAAGAGACTAATAGATTGAAGGATTCACTGCTAGCTGGTGGCACTATTAATAAAACAACTGGATCATGAGTCTATTAACTCACTGATAAATTCATAGCTGAATGGAATTTTAGTAGGTGAGGTCCTCTTAGAGGAAGTAGGTCACAAGGAACATGCCTTTGAAGGATGTGTCTCATCCCTGGACTTCCCTCCCTCCATCCCTCCACATCTGTCTTCTGTCTACCTTTGTATGACTGTACTTTTTCTGCCATATGTTTCCCACTATGTTGTTCTGCCTCACTGCAGGCCCAGCATGGCAGCCAATGAATGTGGACTGAAACAAGGGAGCAACATAAACCATTTCTCTTGTTAGCTTTCCTCAGGTATCTTGTCACAGGAATGAAAAGCTGATCACCACTGCGATATCTTAAGAATTACTCTCACCCGATCCCAAATGGCATGCCCACTTTGAGTAATCGCAGCAGAAGGCAAAAGAATCAAAGAGAAGAAAGTCTAGAAGGAAAGTACCATGAGGGCAGATGTGTTGAAAACAGTGTAATGAAAAATGATCCAAAGAACCCTGGGGAGGTAGTTCAGTCAAGAAAGAGCTTACCCTGGCATTAAGGCATGTGGACCTGGATTCAGTCCTCAGAACCCAAAGGACTGCTATGGCAGTGTTCTCTTCTAATTCAGGTGATGATAAGGGGACAGGTGGGCTGACTGACCAGGCACCAAGTCATCTTAGTCTATCGGTGACTTCTAAGCCTATCTTAGAAAGAAAGAAAGAAAGAAAGAGAGAGAGAGAGAGAGAGAGAGAGAGAGAGAGAGAGAGAGAGAGAGAGAGAGAAGAAGGAAGGAAGAAAGAAAGGAGGGAGGGAAGAAAGAGATAGACAGAGACAGTCAGAGACACAGTGAGAAACAGAGAGACAGAGAAAGAAGGAAAGAAAGAGAGGAAGAAGGAAAAGAAGGAAGTAAAAAACAGTGCATGATGAATGATACTTGAAGATGAAGTTGTTCTCTGATTTCCACCTGCACATGTTCCCATACACAGCAACAGTATACAAATATACACCCTCAGAGAAAAAATAATCCAAAGAGCTGAGTGCTGCCCTGGGAGAGGCTGTAGGAAGAGACAGAGCAGGTGTCTTTAAGTGCTGAAGCTGTGCTCTAGCAGAGCAGAGGGACTTCTGTCACCCAGCTCCACACACCAGTGACTCGTTGCTTGGGGAGAGGCATTTGGCTCACCTAAGCTCTACCTGAAGCTAGAATGGGCAGAGGCTGGCATGCAAGTTTTCTTTCCCGACTCCATATGGTTTGAAGTTTTCCTAAGAACCAATTTAACATCAGTTAAAGTAATGGGGGCTTTTTCAGTCAGTGAGATTGCTTTGTGTGGGGGACAGTATTATTCTTAGATAGCGTGGCCTGATGGATTCCTTACTCTGTCTAATAAAAGACACTCTTCAGGGATGTGTTCACAGGCAAATGTTTAGCTTAGCTCATGTTTTAAAGTAGGTATCCCAGGAACCTTTCTACACTGATATGTTTTAGTTACATTAGCCTCTTTTCGCTACTTTAGTTTAAATACCTGTTATCTTTTCGAAGTAGTGTAATGTATTAAAACTATAATGGACATTTTTCATTCACTCATTAAACAAATGTTTTCTTAATAATACCAAATTAATTGCTGTTCTGAACCAGTAAATCCCATGTACTAAGGAAATAACATCCTATTAAAAGTAATTTACCATTTGGTACTGGATAACCAATTGGTGTGTTCTTCCCCAGGGAAGACTATTTCTCTCACTCTCCCTCCACATTCCCCAGTCACCTGTAGTTCTTTGTGTAGACCTCCTGCCCCTACCCCTATCCACATTAGCATGGCTATTGTTATTGTGCTTGTTCAGCTGGCATTTAGGCAGCCATGTTGGTGAGACTTCATGAGTGTAGCTTCTGACATTCCTAGGAAATACAATCTCACAGAAAATTCCTGATTCCTTTGCCTCTTAAAATCTTTCTGCCTTCTCTTCCACAAAGATCCCTGAGAGATACATTCAAGTAACATTATGCCAAATAAACTGGTTATATTTAGAAATATATACACGATACACACATACACATATATGCATGTATCACACACATGTATATGTAACAACAATTAATGAAAAAAGAAGTCACACATATGAAAAAGACCAAGGAAGGCTATATGGGATGATTTGGAGGGAGAAAATGGAAGGAGGAAGTGATGTGATTATGATAATATCTCAGCAAGAAAAATAGCCAGGTGTGGTGGTACACACCTTTAATCCCAGCACTTAAGAGGCAGAGGAAGGCAAATCTCTGTGGTGTTTGAGGAAGCCTTGTCTATATAGCTAGTTCCAGGACAACCATGGCTATGCAGAGAGATCTTGTTTTAAAAAACAAAACATGACAAAAATTAAAGTAAATAATTAAAGTAATTTAGCTAAAAGCATTAGGTGTATGTGGTTTTATGTCTGAATATATTTCCTTTATTCTTTTTCTCTTCCTTCCTTCCTTCCTTCCTTCCTTCCTTCCTTCCTTCCTTCCTTCCTTCCTTCCTTCCTTCCTTCCTTCCTTTCTTTCTTTCTTTCTTTCTTTCTTTCTTTCTTTCTTTCTTTCTTTCTTTCTTGTATATGTTTCTACATGTCTGGGGGTAGGATGGATACTCATGTAAGTACCCATGGCTCAGCCTTGAATGTTCCTCCTCATGAGCCATCCACCTTATCTCTGGAGACAGAGTCTCTTATTGGCCTGGTCAGAAATCTCCCGAGATCTGCCTGTTTCCATTTATGAGCACATGCTATTCCAGACTTTACAGGATTTTTTTTTTTTACTTTTTTCTTTTTTTGAGATTGTAATCTAATCACATCATTTCCCCCTTTCCTTATTCCCATACTCCTCCCCTCCATGATCTCTTCCAAATCCATGGCCACCTTTCCTTTAATTGTTGTTGTCATTCTTGTTATTGTGTGTGTGCATGTGTGCATACTGCTAAACATATAAATACAGTCTCTCAGTTCATTTAGTGTTACATGTATGCATGCTTTCAAGGCTGACTATTCAGTATTAGAAAACTAACTGATGTGGTTGTCTCTGAGGATGAATATTTCTCCTGCTCCCAGCATTCCTTAGTTCTTTGTCCAGGGCTGAAGATTCCTTGAGTTTTCCCCCTCCTGTGTTGGCACATCGATTGATGTCATCTTTATTCAAGTCATGTTTAGGCAGCCATATTGGTGAAATTTTATGGGTGCAGCTTTCTGACATGTCTAAGAGACACCAACTCATAGTAAACTCCCCGCTCCTCTGACTCTTACGATCTTTCCAACCCCTCTTTCAAAATGACCCGTGAGCTTTAGGCCTAGGAGCGTTTTGTAATTGTTTCTTTTGGGGCTGGGCTCTGCAGATTTGTGTTTTGATCAGCTGTGGTTTTCTGTGGTAGCCCCATCTATTGGAAAGAGAAGTTTCTTTGGTGAGGGGTGAAAGCCATACTTATCTATGGGAGGAAGGGCAAATAGTTAGTGTACTTATGGATTATCCTGGCTTATTAATGTTTACTCCTGGATTCTTTCCATGGGTTCTAGAGCACAAACTCAGGTCCTCATGCCTAGAAGGGGATGTACGGCCTCAACCCTTGACTTCTGGCACTTCTATGGATTATCATCCCCAGTCTTCATAGTAACTATATGAAGTGGTTGCAAATTTTATTCCTATTTTAACATTTTTAAATTACTTTTTAAGGTGTGTGTGTGTGTGTGTGTGTGTGTGTGGTATGTGTGTGTGTGGTGTATGCGTGTGTGTGTGTGTGTGTGTGTACATGTGCACCCACAGAGTCTAGAAGAGGGCATTGGTTTTTCTAGAGCTAGAGTTACAGTTGATTGTGAACAGCCCCATGTAGGTGCTTGGAACTAGACTTGAGTCCTCTGTAAGAGTAGTGCATGCTTTTAACTTCAGAGCCATGTCTCCAGCCCCCTTTATTCCCATTCTAGGTGGGAAAAGCTAAGGCACAGAAAAGATATCTGGCAATTTGTCCTGAGGCACTAACAAGCAAAATCTGAGATTCTGACTCTAGAGTCAGAAGTCTCATTGTTAGTGTTAATACTGTTGAAAGACTTGCAGATTTGACATCATTCCAGTTAAAAGTGGAAGTAAACCCCAGGGATTTCTGTACATGGTCCTGTGAGTCATATTTTAGAGTAACCTCATAAAAAGCATCTACCATAGGATCTGGAGAGGTGGCTTGCTCACTGATTAAAAGCACTTGTAGTTCTTGTACTGTTCCCAGCACCCATATTGAACAGCTTATAACTCCCTGTAACTCCAGTTGCAGAGTGTCTGATGTCCTCTTCTGACCAAATGGGCACCTGCGCGCGCGTGTGCGCGCGCGCGCACACACACACACACACACACATACTCACACACATACTCACACACATATCCATGTGCACACATATATACACACACTCAAAATAAATCTCTAAAACATCCTCTTCCCTCCTCTCACACCCATACACCCATTCTAGACTGTGTGAGACAAATGGCTTCACTCTCTTCAATTCACACTTTCATGGAGACAGGCAAGCAGGTTGGACACCCTCATGATCTACTAATTAGATGCTGCTTCATCCTAACTCATCCCAAAAGGATATTGCTTGTGCAGCCTGCAACATGAGCTTTTCATTACTTTGATTCTAGTATTGTCACAGAATAAAACTGAGCTAACATGCACCTACGCTGTGAGATTTGACTTCAGTTCAGAGGCCAGTTTTGTTTCTTACAATGCAAGCGATTTGGAGCAAATGACTGTCCGGTGTGCTGCTCCCCCTTTCTGGGTGGAGATTCCTGATACATCCTTTGCAGAGTGTTGATGAAGCTTAAGAGAGACATTTGGGGTCTAGAGATGGAGCTTACTGGTGCAACACTTGCCATTCATGAATAAGGCTCTTGGTTCATCCCAGTGCCACTGACGGACAAACAGACAGACAAGCACACCAAAGATACTAGTTATCTCCTGTAAACATCTGACATGGGATAATCTGGAAGTAGGACTTTTTTCACTTGAAAGTATCATGTGGACTAGTTAAATTTTTTTTGATACAACTAGTTGGAGAAAAATTCTACTATTTCTTGTGACTTGAGTTTCTGCTGAAAGATAAGGAAGAATCACACTGATTATAACTTCCCGATTGTTCTTTAGGGTTATGTAGGCTCCTGTGCCTTCTGTGGGTTGCTGCATTCCAGTGCCGTGTGTAACTAGGCATTGCTCATGTTGTGCAAAAACATCCATTATATCTTGAATCTCCCCTTTATTGGCATTAATGCTGGCTTATGCTTTAGCTATGGTCACTATGCAAACTGCATTTTTTCATGGGGTGCCCATTAATTTTACATTCCAAGCATCTATTATGTTCTTGCTTCAGAGAAATGAGACAGAGCTTATCATCTAGGCAGACAACTCTAGATCCCAACAGAAATATGGAGAATAAAAAGGGTATGGCAACCTTTGATTTAACCCCACACACAAGCACTGAAGAGAAGGCTCAAAGAAAAGGATGGTTTTTCCCATAGGTGAATTTACCTACAACTGTTCACTTCTTCAGGCCAAGATATTTTACTTTTTCCTCTGGGATGCTGGGCGTATGACTGATTATTCCCATAGCTCAACCTTTTAGGCTAGAATAAAATACTTTGATTGGGTATTCTGATGATCATTTCCTTTAGAAAAACACTATATATATATATATATATATATATATATATATATATATATTCTTAAAGTCATACAAGATACTGTGAAATGGAAAGAAAAGGGGGAAAGTAAAAATTGTTTGCAACTTCCTAGGTTATTGTAAATATATATACTTACAAAAGTTATAGATGCATATATGTATTTATATATGTATAAATAATATTTTTAGAGGTAGGATCTCACTATGTAGTTTTGGCTGACTCAGAAGACCTTGTGTAGACCAGGCTTTTAGAGTGCTGGAATTAAAGTTGTGTACTGCCATGCTTGGCCATACACACACACACACACACACACACACACACACACACACTCACACACGCTAGAATGCTGTCAAATCTGCAAGTTAGTATTACTATTACCATATATGTAAATGATGGGCATCAAACCAAGTTACTGGTGCATGCTGGGCAACTGCTCTCCTACTGAGTTACATCCTTACTCCATTAACACTGGAAAGCACTGGCCTGCAATTTCCCTCTATGTTCCTAGAAATGGTACATAATAGAGACATATTGCAGATGCAGTTCATATGCATACGTTTAGTTTATAGGAGAGGAATGTTACAGATGCAGTTTGTATGTTGCTTTAAGAGATGACTAAATGATGTATTAGGAGTCTGTCCCCATGGTAGAAAAGGAGAGCAGATTCACGTGGCCACTTTGGGGAGGATATGATGGTAGGTGTGAACACATTGCCTGTGAACACATTGCCTGTTCTTTCCTAGAGGAAACAGGATATTTATTTAGAGAAAACCTGGCATGAGAATGTTTGGGGCAGCTCCCTTCATGCTGCCTGGGTTGGCATCTTGATTCTGCTATTTCTTAGCTGCCTGACCTTGAGTACTTCAGTTCTTTGAACCCTAGTTTTCTTATTTGTAACATCGTAGAAATGATATTTATCCCACTTCCAGACTTATGGTGAGTTAAGTGGATTAGTATATGGGATATTCTTTGAAGGGGATCTAGGATAAGCCAATGCTGGTTAATTCTGGCTGTTATTAATATTCATATAGCCACAGCAGTTATTTTCTTTATAGAAAATTGCTCTAATATAAAATATCCCTACTTTTTGATGGGTTCTTGTTGTGAAGTATCAATGGGTTTGGCTTGGGATCTCAGAGGACATATTATTTATCTCTTGAAATTCATTCTAAGCACTTGCTCTGATGTCTGATACATTATGGGTATTTATCGAGTGCTTAATGAATAAACATTTGGATCAATAGTTGATAGAAGATGGAGAAAGATCTGTGGCTGCTGGTAACAAAAATAAATCCCTCATGACCGTGAAAGGTTATTGATTTGAAACTGGATGTATGTGTGCCTGAGTGCCTATATGCATGGGTGTGTGTGTACATGGTGTGTATGTCACTGTGTGCACATGTGCGTGCATGTGCGTGTTAGGTTGACAGCCATAGGCTGTCAGATTTTTAACATGGGCTCTGCCACTTAGTAGTTGGTGCTACCACAAGCAAATTAGCTACTGACCCTCTGTGGTGTGCAGTACTCCCCTTCATAGGGCAGGCTTGATAGTTCTCTCTCTTGGCGAGCTAAGGAAACTAAGCAGACTACATTGTATGGAATGTTTTCTGTTGCATGGTAACTAGGCTTCTTATAGCTTAGCTTATCCTTGGCAGAGAGAATCCTGGGATCTATTTTTCTGAAAGCTGATGAACATGAGGCTCTCAGAGGTGAAGTGTAATGCAGAACAGAGAAGTCTTTTTGAGCTGGGCCAGTTACTGAGCGTTGACCTGGAAAGATGGTTTGGTTTCTACATACTGACTTAACAGATGGCTCATCTTCATTTTCTGTCAGCTTAATCCAAGAAGCCTGAAAGGCTGCCTGGGATCCTCTGTATAAATTTCTTCTCTCACAAAAAAACCCTTTTATTTTGTTTTTAATTCCTTAATTCAATCAAAAATGTTGCCTCTGGTTAGCTAGAACACCAGTTCTCAACCTATGAGTTATAACCCCTTTGAGAGGAAGTGTGTAATGACCCTTTCACAGGGGTCTAATATCAGACATCTTGCATATCAGATATTTACACTACAATTCATAACAGTAGCAAAATTACAGTTATGAAGTAGCAATGAAAATAATTTTATGGTCCGGGATCACCAAGACATGAAGAACTGTATTAAAGGGTTGCAGCATTATAACTAGGAAGCAAAGACAGTAGTTTATTGCAAATATCTAGAACAAGATTGTTCCTTGAGATGTTCCAGTGAGGAGTGTGTGGATTACGGGAAATCATCTCAGAGGCACCAGTTTTTGCATTTGTGTCAGTACACATTGTATCTCAGGCACTGGGCCAGGTGCTGAAGGTGGTGCCAGTGAGGAACAGAATGCAGATGGAGACTTCCTTGAAGAAGCTCCTTCTAAGTAGGCAGACAGAGGTGACTTCTTTGCCTATAGTTTTATGAAAATATATGTGTTTATAGTAGACATGCTTGAACACTGTCTAGGGAAATCAACTTTGCAAGCAACTAATTCATTAGTGGCACCGGACAGCAGGGTGAATTTCAATGGCTGCTGAAAGGCAATTTCTTAACTTCATTAGAGAAATGAGAGGGATGGATATTCCTGGCTGAGAAGAGAGCACTGGCCAAAGTATAGGGAAGGGCAGGACTGATCCAGGGAGAGATCATAGAAGCTTGGTGGGCCAGTGAGAGAGCAGCAAAGACTTAGGCTGGTGACTTTCTAGAACATTCAACAATATTGACTTTAAAATGACTTAAGTAGCAAAGATCTTTTTACTGTAAGATCTGCAAAGCTAGGAATGAGTTACTCAAGTTCTATCTCTCCTCCTCCCACATCCCAATTATGATCCCAGAAAGAGCACAACTGGTGGCCATCTTTTAGCTTGAATGTTTCCTGATGCCTTCTGTGTGCATAGAAAACACATATGATTATATAGTATCCAAATCCATGCAGTTATACAAATGAACTATGCATCAGTGTTACTTATGGGCAACTTTATTTCCCATGTAGAATTGTATTTTAGGCATCATTCCATATATTTTGGTTGCATTTTGAATAGCTGCATTGTATTCTATTATAAAGGTAGGTAGACCATTATTGGATTAAGATGATGATTAAGGCTCTTTTCAACCTATTACATTGGGGATTTTTTAAAATTTATTTCATTCTCTCACGCCAAGATAGTAAGGATAATGTTCAATGCTGCCCAAAATGCACATCTTGATTTAAAAAGTCCCCTTCAGGCCAGAGGACAACATGCCATCTTCCCAGGGGTTTTCAAGTATTATCTCATGTTATATTATTTGGTTTGGCCCCAGAACTCTGAAGCCCTTTAGTCACTGGGCCTTTGGCAGAGTGGTGACATTTTGGACTACATCTTGAAGCATAAACAGGTTTTTCAGAAAGGAAAGCATTGCTCTCTCCTGAGAATGCCATTGGCCTGGATTCAACTGCAATGCTGGTCATTTTCTCATTCCAACCAGAATCAAAAAACCCTTCAGAATATCCACAGTGTACTCCATAGCAAACAGCAAGGGGAACATGACTCTGGCCTTTGATTAAGTTACAATGTGGCTCAAGAAACAAGACTCATAAAGATGTTAGTAAGGTCTCTGAAGCAGTGTGTTGCTGGGTTTTTCTCTACACAGAATACTCTAGGGACTCTAAGGAAAAGACGGAGGCAAGCTTGGATAATCAGTGAGGTCTTGAAGTGTGGGTGAGCTGTGGAGTAGACCTAAGAGGAAGAGCTGAATGCCAACATACAGGGTACCGAAGAGGGACCCGGTGTGGAGACATACCAAGGAGTTGATGGCTCTCTTCAGTTGTTGGCTAAATAATAGGCAAGACTTGCATTTTCTGTCTGTGTTCTCAGACACCAAAGCATTCTCCTGTCCCTCTTTGTTCACGAGTCACAGATTCCTTCTAACAAATTAAAAAAAATAATGATTGCTTACTGTCGTGGAAATATGTCTCCAGGCTTCTGAATTGTTGACCTTTCTTTTTCACATTCCTAATTTCAGCCATGTTCGGTGTCATTCTTATTTGTTTGGTGTCTGGAGAGCTCTGATTCACAACTTCTTTCCAAAATAAGCCTACCCATGTCCTTGACCAGTAGATGTTCAGAAGATAGCCTGGGGTTCATTTAAGGAGCATTGCCCACACAAGACACAATGCCCAGGTGAACTCTGGGCAATTGAAAACCTTGATGACCTGGACTTTCTCTTGGCCTAACTCTACTTCACCACTTCCTCAGTGCCATGTTCCCAGGAGAACCTGATCCCTCCAGGGGCTCTAGATGAATGGAAGGTTTGAGAGAAAGAAGGCTGTCCTGGGAGATAGCAGATCTGATTTCTATCCCAGAGCTGCCATTTAATTTGTCTGATCATCTTGGATGAATCATTTTACTTGTGAAGGGTCCTATTTTGCAAAAGTAAGACATATTGTTCAAAGTGGCAGAATGGCAACCCAACTCTCAACTGCTTTCAGGAAATCATGGCTTAGGTGTTCTTGTGATGAAGTCACAAGACATACACGAAGGCATATGTGAAGGCAGTCTTGAGTGTCTTCAATCTTTTGCACAGTTTGACTTGTGTGTATGTTTCTGGGGAGAGGCCCTAGAGATCAGTTACCTCCAGTTAACAGAAACTCCAAGACCTTTCAAACTTGAAGATGATCTCATCCATGGATCTTCTATGTATGAAGTCAGTGAGGCTTAGGATGCAAATGTGGTTGTGGGAAAAATAATTGACTCACACCCCTTTAAGTGATAACTTTGTTATTTGAGTCTGAGGCCAAATCTATGTTAAACAAAATGACTTTTTGCTCAAGAATTCTGAAAGAGTCAAAGTCTTATAAATTCCATCCTCTTAATGTTAAAGTGTTTGTGTACCTACAAGGTTGTTTATTGTGTCATTGTTATTGACTTTGGTGAGGACACCCAAGAGTGTTTCTCAGGCTTCTCAAGGCCCGTTCTTGGACTTTAAGGTATTGTGTATTTCAGGGGGGAAAGTTGTTTAGTGCTCTATGCTGTACTTTCCTGTAAAGATGCCTTTTCTGGATTGCTATTAGCTCAGCTATCACTACTGATGTGACTGCCATACGTTTGTGCATTTGACCATGTCTTTGTTTTCTGAAAAAGAAAAGAGAAGTTATCCAATATGCCATTCAACATCCATATTCTATACAATCCAAAAGGCCAGTTAACAATTTAATCTAAGGAAAAAGAGTTACTAGAAGATTAACTTGTGCCAAGTGTGATGGCACACACTTAATGTCTCAGTCCTTGGGATGAAGAGGCAGGAGAATTAGAAGTTTAAGGATGGCCTTAGCCACATAGTGAATTCAATCAAAGCCAATGTGGGCTATATGATGGCCTCTTTTAAAAATCAAAACCAATCAAGGCATATTACTGCATGTCTTTGTTCCCAGCATTTGGGAGACAGAGGTAGGTATATCTCTCTATGAGTTCATGGCTAGCCTGGTTCACATAGTGAGTTCTAGGACAGCCAGAGCTACATAAGTGAGACCCTCCCTTGAAAAAAAAAAACTTAGAAAGAGGGGAAGATGGAGGAAGGAAGAGAGGTAGAGAGGGAGGGAGGGAGAGAGGGGGAGAGAGGTTAAGAGAGATTAATTTATATATTCTCTTATTTTAAAAAGATTCATTCTATTTGCTGTTTTATCTTTTAGGAACCTCAGTGTGAAGTCAGAGCTCAAATGTTATTAGCATGAGTTTATGAATCATGACTATCGAGGCACACCTATCTTTTCTTGTATTTATTCAACATTAATTTTGTCAATTATCTATTATAAACTAACAATTTATATTGAAGAAGAAAGTAAGAAGGGCTTAGTCTCATGACTATGAACAACCATTGCTTTCTTCCTTGTATTCCTTTAATACACTGATACATGTTTACTAATGCTGTCTTCCTCTAATGATAAATTATAAACATTTTCTATATAAGAACTATTTTTTTTTTTTTACTTTTAGTAAAAGAGAAATTTTAAGAGAATTGATTAGCTTTTTTAGGAATTAAAAGATGAGCAAAGCACAGCTCACTAATTTGTTGATTATTTTCTCTAATTGTAAACCTCAATTAGTTCAATCTTCAAAAAACTCAGTGTATATTAATTATACAAAATAATGGGTTTTATTGTGATACTTAAGTACATTTACATAATGTGTTAATCATATTCATTCCCCTACGACTCTCTCTCTCTCCCCCTCTCATGCACTCTTTACCATCTCCTTTTCGATTAATTGTGTTCTGGGTATGGGTGTTTTGCTTGCCTGTATGTTTGTGGACCATGAACTTGCTTGGTGTCCTCAGAAGTCAGAAGACAGCACCAGACTCTTTAGAGTTGGATTTATGGATGGTTGTGAACTGCCATGTGGGTTCTAGGAATCAAACTAAGGACTTCTGTAAGAACAATTGTTCTTAACTGCTGAGCCATTGCTCTAGCCCCTAGGTAGAGATTATAAACAACAAGACTAGAGCCCTTTTGAGTGCTGTACTGTGGGTGTGTATAGTGACAGGCCATTGTGTGATACATATAATGTTTGCAAAAGTGCTTGGAATACCATATACACTCAACTGGTATCCATGAGTTTATTAGGTAGAACTCTATTTTCAAATATCCTATGCTATAGGATGCCAAGATTTAATAGTTGTCATATCTTTTTGGGAAGTCTCATGGTTGGAAAATAGGAAAAAAAAACCTATCAAACCAAAGGGGCTAATGAGATGGTTCAGCAGATAAAAGCAGTTGCTTTCCAAGCCTGATAACCTGAGTTCCACCTCTAGAATCCAGTGAAAAGCCTAACACCTCACCCACAATCCCAGAACTCCTAGGGCAGGAGTGGAGGCAGAGCAGGCTTGCTCACACAGACCAGCAGCAGGACCAAGAGAGACTTTGATGCCAAAACAAGGTGGAAGGGGAGACCTGACCTCTCTGTGCCCAACAAGGTGCCCACGCCTGTCCACACACAAGCACACAAATCTCAAAAATTTGATGTAGCAGTTCTATGTATCAATCCCATCAGCATGTTGTGACATCTTTGTAAGAGTAGGGGGGTTCTCTTCTATTCTGAGATTGCTTTACCTTCGAAATGAATGTGGGTGCATAGGTAAAGAGGTCACTTGTGCTAGAATGTGCAGCTTTGCAAACACTCTCGGGCTGCCGTGCCTCTTTAATTGTATTGTTTCACACGGCAGGTGACACTCCATGACCTTTCCCTACAAGGCTTTCAGGATATTCCACAGGTCTTTGATTTAAGCCTTATCCTTTCCACTCAGGAAACAATCCAAGCAAGGCTCTCACTTAAAGGGAAAGAAAGAAGAAGCTGCCATGCAGCTATCAACCCCGGAAGGGCTGGGGATTATTTTCCTTGAGATCAGAGACCCCAGCAGCTGAACAGAAAACAAATTCACTTGCAAATCTGGTTTTGAAATGAGGAGTGAAGAGTGTCCAATTTGAAAATAATCACATCCACTGTATCTTCATCTTCCAAATGAGGACTCTCTTACATTTTAGTTAGTCAGTGTGTAATGTTCCTTTTATTTCTGTTCTCAAAGTCTTGACATCACTAAAAATAAATGACTCAATTACACTTGTGCATAAGCAGCTGGAAAACGACCAAAATGTTCCCAGTTCCAAAAACTGTGTAAACAGAGACACCAGAGGAGGGGCAAAAGAGAGAGAAAATGGGGAAAAATGAGGAAAGCAAGAGATTTTGAAAATTAAATGACAAGATATAGAAACTCCCAGGAAAGAGGGCATGGTATCTATTTCACAGCTTTGTTTCCGGTGGCCCATGGCAGCCTGTCAGTTCCTGGGTCTATGGAACAGAGCATTGGGGAAAAATGGATAAAGAAGCTTCATAAAAAACACCTTACAAATGGATGTTCCTGGCCACGACACTTCCTATTGCTCATGGTGGGAAAACTTTGGCACTGCCTCTGCTTAGATGTTTCAGGATCTTGGGGGCCTTCATCTAGAACTTGAAAAAGAGTGGAAAAAGTAGAAACAGAAATCTGGGTTGGCTCACAATCCCCCAATAATATCACAAATAATATTCCCTCAATTTCCCCAAATTCGTCTTTTGTGGTGGCTTTTAGCTCAGAGGGCAAGATTATAAAAAGGAAATGTTCTGAATGTCCTACACACCCAACAACATTCTTTTATTTACTGTCTTGGGTAGGGCAATATATTTTGTCTCCTAAGTGCTCTTTCGCCAGGAAAGAAAAGCACTTCTGACCAGCAGAAAACTCGACTGTCTTTATCCCTTCCTTCAGATCACCAGGAGATGAGGGGAAGGTGGGACATCTGTGCAGCAGAGCTCAATCACCCTGGGACTGGCTGCCCCTTAGACATGCACTTCAAGGGGAGAGAATCATTTGAGATGAAAGTACTCACAAGGCTGTAGAAGGGGACTTAGGCTAAGAGAGGAGAATGAGAGCTGAGAGGAGCCAGAGCTCTGGGTGCTTCCTCTGAACAGTGAGCAGTCAGAGGGTGAGCCTCTCTCTCTCTCTCTCTCTCTCTCTCTCTCTCTCTCTCTCTCTCTCTCTCTCCTTCTCTCTTTCTCTCTCCCTCTCTCACATTCCCTCTGTCTCCATCATCTCCTGCACTCCCCAGTCCTTCCGTTGCTCTTATTTCATTCAGCAAATGAAGTGCCTGTTGGGGCCAAGGAATCTGTGAAAGGACCTTGCAGAGGCAGCGACAAAGAGCTTTCCTCTTTTCCACACAAAGACAGGCCAAAGGGGAATGGCTTAAATTGCTTCCAGCAGGATTTAGGTTCGGCATGAAGAAAATCTCTGAGGGCGATGAACTGCTGGAATGCATTAGGAAAAGAGACCGTGAGATCGACTCCAGGGATCTCCAAGGACGCCACGGAATGCTAATCCTTCCTTAATGGCTAATATTTTGGTGCAATCAGAGCTAGAAACGTGGATGACCTTTCAAGTTCCTTCACTCCTGTGATGAGAACACACACTGCCCTGGAATGACAGTTGTTGTCTCCAGACCCTGCTTCCTCTAGGTCACCCAAGGTTCCATAGTTGATGGCCCCCCTCTTCTAGCAACCAGGGGGTATTGATCTGGGAAGTGAGGGTGGGGTGATGGGGAAATAAGATTCATTTTTAAAAAGAGGAAGGAAGGACTTACAGAAAGCGAGTCCAAGCCAGGACTCCCAGGACATGCTGACAGTTTGAATGAGGGAAAGGACAATATTCTATTAACTATTCCAAGGGGCAGGGACTTTGCCAGAACTGAAACACAGGGGCCAAGGCTCCAAAGCAGAGGGAAAGGAAGGTCAAAGAAGTACATTTGGAAGCCAGACACCCATGTCTCAGCAGATATGTGCCAAAAGGGGCTGAGGAGGGAGGGAGTGCGGGAATGAGAATATGTGGGCAGACCCAGCTGTTAATGAAAAGGAACATGCAGGAATTCAAATGGGCAGAGTACGATGGATTCAAGGGTATCGTGATAATAATATCTCTTTATCACTATAATGCTTTCTCCTGTGGGTGGGGACGGTGACAACTTGTACTGGGGAAGGAGGGCAATTTTTAGGGCCATGTCATGAGAGTTCTACACATGGATCTGATTGGAGAGATAACCTTGTAGAGTACAGATGACTGGATGAGCTGCTCAGGCTACTTGGAGGCTCATAGCACAGTGTCACGACACGCTCATAGTATGTCTTCATCATAACAGTATTTGCCTGTACTGTGGCTATCTGAGTCCATTATCTGTCAGTATGACAAAATACCACAGATGGAGCAACTTATAAACCAGAGAAGCTGATCTGGCCAGCTTCTGAAATGGAGGACCTATGGATAGGGATGCTCCTGCACCAGCTGCCCCTCACACCAGAGTAGAAGATATCTTATAGAGAGTCTGTGCAAGAGGCAAGCCACTCTTGTAGCTAACCCACACTATCATAATGGGTTTTACCCACTTATGAGGTCAGTGTGTATATGACCTATTCACTTCAATCACTTGAATCTCTCTGGCATTCAAACCAGGACAAGAGACCACTTACCCCTTCACTTCTTTTCTCTAGACCAATTTGCCACACAAGTATCATTTTTTTTTTAAAAAATCATTTGCTAGAAGCAATCCTTATATGCGGTCTAGGGTGTGGCCTAACCAATATGTAGCTATCCAGTTTGTGAGTTCTGAGCTAATAAGCAAAGAGAGGTAGTTACCTTCCTTTCCATTGTGTTCCATGGTTACATGGACTCAACACTGTTTTGTTATCCTGAGCTAAATTCTAGAACTTGAACTCCAAAATGAATAACACAGTATTCTTGGCCTCTGTGCATTCAGATATCACCATCTGCCCATGGCCGGCATCTGTGTCGTGGAACCCTGATGTAGAAAAAAGGAGAGAAATGGCTATAATCAGAAGGGGTGATACCTGATGTCACATTTTGTTCAACTACAAGATTAGAGCTAATTGGAGAGTATGATCCAGGAAGGCTAGTGGAAGTCATAACAACTGGAGAAGATTGAACACCATACCAAACAACATGATACCATGCCATATCTTACATACTGAACCACACCACACTATAATCTACCATGCCAATCCACACTACACCATACCATAATATACCATACCACACTACACCATACCAGATGACACTATACCATAAGATATCAAGCTGCACCACACCATACCAAACCACACTACACCATACCACCATCCATACTTTATTATACCACACCATAGATCATCAGACTTCACCATGCTGTAGGACTCGATGCCTACAAGCAAATGTAGAACCCCTGGCTTCCTTTCTAGAATTTTCTCCTCATGATGCCTTTAAGTCAACAGGTCCTGAGATTTCTGTGTTCTCCAGGGATGGGCATCAGGATAATGTTACTGTTGAATGGCAGTGGGGGTGGAGGGAGGCTAATGAGCTAGGGGCTGGGAGTTGCTGGACCTGTGATCATTGTCTGAATTTTACCACTGACATTTCTAGGAAAGAATTTGGCCTTGATGCTTTTGGCTGTAAAATATTGGTAAGATAAGTCCCCGCTTTCCCTTTCCATGTTCATCTCCTCTGGGGTAGAGGAAAACCCCAGACACCAGCTTTCTGGTAACACAAAGAGTTTCCCATAACCATGTACTGTAAATTGCAAGCACGACCCTCCTCTTTCTCTTCCTCTTTGTTTTGTTCCCCAAGCAATATTGTAAGAGTCTATGCAGTCTCATGAGGGACTTGGCTGGCAATCAGTGCAAGATGCTATTCCTTTGGCAGCAGTTCCAAGTGACTAGACTAATGTATTCCTTTTTTTTTTTTTTTTTTTTTGCTCAGTTTCTGCAATATTGCATTATGGTTCTACATAGCTGAGGGACTTGAAGGAGAAACCCAGGCTTAGGAAAAGTGAAGGCACAGTCTGGCAAAGCTGCCTAACCAAGCAATATGATTTTGACAGCTGGAAGTCATGAGGCTGTTCACATATTAACAGAGTCCCTGCTAGTTTTGGGGGATGTGGCTTCTTTACAATGAGTGGGACTCAGCTTCTCTTGTTGACCAGGCGGCAGGTGGGGCTATGATGTATCTATGGAGGGAGAATAAATCTGGGGCCTGAGTTCATGTTCTCCGTCCATATCATTTATCCCTGCCTCCGCTCTTGCAGACTCTGACACTCAAACAAAGCCTGGCTCAAGCGAATAGGGCAAACCTTCCTTCCTGTCTCAGAGCCATAGGGAATAGACGTCTAAACTCCAACACTAGCTGAGCCTTTCTAACTATCTCCCCCAATTCCTTGTGTGCAATAGACTTGGAGAGATGGAGTGAGCCTGTGAGACCAAGCCTCAGTTTCCCTAAGTTACATTATTGGGAGATGAAAATATTTTCCCCATCTGGTGAAAAATGAACAGACCTTGGCCACATCTCTCCTGCTTGGTGCAGTTTCCGTATGTACCTGACAGTTAGGGCTTATTAACTTCTTCTGGCTTTGTTTTCTGAGACAGTAGAGCTGTTTTACCATGAAATATTTGGCTAAGGGAGAACCTTGGATCAAGTGTGTATCCTCTGTTCACAGCATTGTGGTAGTGAGCTGCAAAGGGCTGTCACAGATCTGGGGGTTTTAGGAACATAAAATGAATTGGCTTTTGAAAGCTATTGTCTAAATCCTTTGCTAAACTGAGTACCAGGACAGAGAAGCCTGTGTACCACCCTTAACTCCCTAAATTGGTGCTAGCCCATAGTACAAATTCATGAGTACTTGTGGGATGAAGATCTAAGTGAACCAGCTTGCTATGACAAATAACATAATTGATATCAACTACAATGCCAGGGCTGCGGATATGGCTCAGTTACCAGAATACTTGCCTTGTACACATGTAGGCCTGGGTTTGAACCCCATAGGTGCTGTACAACTCAGGCATGGTGATACACAATTGTAGTCCCGGCACTTGTGGAAATGGAGGCAGGAGGATCAGAAATTCAAGGCTATGCTTGGGTATAGAGCCTGACTTCCAGGAGACCTTGTCTCAAACCCCAAATATAGTATCACTCAAAGATAAATTTTCCCAACTGCTTTTTAAAAAAAATTAAGAAGGGTTTTTAATTAGTGTATAATAATTGAATATATTTGTGGGGCACATAGTGTGTCACACCCCTCAAGAGACCATGACTCTACATGATCACAGTTTCCTCTGATGGTTGCTTCTTGGGACTGAAGCAGAGTCTTTGTAGATTGGGATAAGGTTGAAAAGTCATTTTACAAAATTCTGAGGACTTGGACTCTGATCCTGGCTTTCCTGGTTTTAATTCCTCCATGCAGTGTTGGACAAATACTTTTTTTTCTCACAACTTTAGTTTATTCATCTCTCGACAAGTTTCTAAGGATCTTTCCAAAAACAGAAATCGGGAGCAAGAAGGAAGTGGTATCCAGTTGGGCATTCTCAAATGAAAGTTTCACTATCCCAAATGCCTCTTAAAGTTCCTTTAAGAACTCTATCCCAGCTTTGAACCTGGTAGAAGGTAGACAAAGAAACAAGTACAGGTGTTTCAGAAGTTAGTGTTGCTTTGGTTCAACATTGGGAATGGACATTTACCTAGAGGGGGGTATTTTTGCCTGAAATGGACTGACTCTGGGAAATGTTGCTCTCAGAAGCCCCATTCAGGTTGCTCTGCCTCCCCACATCTCTTCCCTCTAGAGACAAACCTGACATGAGGTGTAAGGCATGAAGCAGCTATAGCCTCTCCATCATCTTTAGTGCTCAGCATTTAACCATTGCTGCTGATGGACAACTTCAATCAAGTAGTTGAGGTTGGAAAGGTGATGTCTGGCCTCCATCCTTTAGCCTTCACCTTGAATCTGAGTGAAGTCAGAAAGAGTTTGCTAACATGTCTATTCTTTGGTCCTTACTGTGTCTCTAGGAAATGCTAGTTTATCTAGCTCATTTATTTATTTACATACATCTATTTAACCCAGGATCTCATGTATCCCAAGTTGGTCTTAAACTTACTCTGTAGCCCAGGATGACCTTGGTCTATTGATCCTTCTATGTCACTTAAGGGAGCAGGGATTCTAGGTATGCATTGCTCTACACAGATTATGTACTCCAGAGAATTAAGTCTAGAATGCCATGAATGCCAGGCAAGTGTTTTACCAACAAAGCCCCACTCTAATTTATTTGTGACTCATCCCTTGTCTTGTCCCCTTACCCTATACTACCACACTGTCCTCACCAACTCACCGGTGTCCACATAGACAGCTATTCTAGTGCCTGTTTCCCACGGAGAGCTTGGCTGCATGTACGCATCCTGGCCCACAAAGTTTTCCAACTCTGCAGTTTCCAATGCCTGGATAACTGGGATCAATCCGGGCCAGGTGAGTTAGGTTGCCACTGGCAGGGAAATGCAAAGTGGGAAGAGTAGAGTCTCAGACATGAGGCATAACTTGAGCATGATTACATTTCTTCAGAGATGGTATACTGGACTTATTAATGGAAAGGTCAGTGCTATTGGTCCTGGGGGTTGAGATGCAGATATAGTAATGTCTAATAGCTGTTTCTGCTCACGTGCCTGCAAGATGCCTGGAGGCATTAGGACATTGATATTGTTCAACGTTTAACCTTGTCAGGAACCAGAGCTCAAGTTCTGATCTCATGTCAGGTAGGTGGGACCCTTTTTTTCCCTCATCTCTACTGTATCTATCTATATCTATCTATATACCTCATCCATAGCTATGGTGTTCCACAATTTGAGAGGAGTCTTACTCAGATCTGTCGACCATCTGAACCTAGCCACTCTTGGTTAACCTGTTGTGGATGATCATATTCAGAAACTGTTCAAAGACAACAGATAGAACTGGTAAGGATGTTAGCCCTAGTATGGATCTCATGTGCATAGAGACCAAGGCCATTTTCAAGCAGCAGGGCCCACAGCAGTATATGTATATGAGGTGAGTCCTATGGAAAGAGATGCTGCTTCGACCGTAGGTCTCATCCTCAAGCCCAAAGAGCAATGGGAGAAAGAGTAAGTTCTGAGGTTAGAAGCGGGAGGGAGCTACAGCAGAGCTGAGAGGGAACTGATGAATATCACAGAGTAAGTGGGAGAGCTCAGACTGTGGACAAAGATGAGTAGTGTCTTCACGTACCAGCAAGTAGACCAGCTTTACAGAGGCCCTCAGAACTGCAGCTGTCTATTTTCTGGGCCTTAGTTCGGTATGGGACTGAACTTCCTCTTACATCTGATGATGTGGCTAGTCTCAGAGTGGGACCCATCCAGGCTGCTTCCAGTGTAGGTCAGGCTAAAATGTGACATATTTCATGCAGAGACTGTATCTGGTTGCAAGCCTCTAATAAGACCCACCAAGGCCATCTTCCTGTCTGTGCATTGAGACAGGAAGAGAAGGAGACCCCAGGCTCTTATCATGTTATCCTTTCATGAGGGTCGGTTCTTCTCAAAGTTCGGAAACATCCTAAGAATTGAAAACCCATTTTAAAAACAAAGCATTTCTTTACTCTGTAGGAAAATCTGCTGCCACACCCACCTCTTGCCTGTGCCAAGTCTGTCTGCTCCCTGCGGTCACCACATGCTTGGTGAAGTCAGGACACTCGCTGACTTGGCAAATGAATGAATGTTATGAACACTATGTGAGGCATTAATTTACGCTTTGCTCCTAGCGACGGATGAAGTCTAGTTCATGATGTTAAAGCCACTCACAGCGGAGCCATGTGTGTATGGAGATTTTGAAGGGGCTTGTCTGATTCCACAGGAAAAAGTAATCAAGGCGGTCTCTGGGGAATTCCTCTCATTACAGGAAAAATCCCAAGTGGGACTTTCATGTGAAGGGCCAGACTGGTCTCCAAAATATTATGAATTCCATCAAATTGACTTTTACCTCCTGAAGAGGATGGAAGGAGAGGAATTCCTTGTCTCTTTAAACATTGATCATTCTGGGAGAAATAGAGTGGGCTTTGAACAGAAGGGATGGGTATGGAAAAAAAGAGCTTACATTCCTGGGTTCCTATGCAGAAAACACTTTCATGTTCACTATCTCATTTAATAAAAGACAGTTCTGTAGATGCTGCTATTGCCCCCAGTTTGCAGATGAAAACACTGAGGTACCAGGCTGTCAGGCAGAGCCTATACTTGGAGCTAATTTTTCTGACACTGAAGTTCATGTTAAGCACTGCACCCCTTTCTCCCGAGTGTGGCAGTAAGTAGCACAGCCACCTGCACACAGTGGCTTTCTTCTGTGTATCACCAATGGGCGATGGTGGTGGATCTGTCTTTAAAATGATGGATGCCATACTTCAGTGCACAGTCTCTGTTTTAGTTGACAGCATCACCTTGTGGATGGAAATACATCTGGTGTGTGTTTTTATTTGTAAATATATGTTTACTCTAGCGATTAGGGATAATGAGCTAAGCTATTATGCCGTCAGTCAGAGTTGTTTAGGGAATCAGAACTTCTTTTCTAGAGTTTTTATTTTATTTTATTTTATTATTTTTTTAGCAATCAAACTATTACAAAAAGAATGATAGACTAACGATTCTCAATCAACAGATGAACGGAATGAAAGCTGTCTTTGTTTCTTGCTATCTTGATTAAAATGTACTGTGATTTTGCTTGCTTAATTAATAACTTTTGAAGAGTCGGGAGTGAGAGTTTATAGCAGTTGTGGTTTTGTGGTAGGAAGTAAAAGGCAACATGAGGTGGTAGAGGCTTAGCAGAGCCACACTGTCTAGGACAGAAGGCTGGCAGGCTCAGTCTCAAGATTTTGAAGGGTGGACATTTTCACTGTGGGTGTTTTAAACTCCCCTAACATGAGACTCTTTCTCCACTATGCCCTTACCCCCACCCCCTCATTACTCCTCTATTCCTTTCTTTTCTTTAAAAAATAAAATCTTTGTGTGGCAAGAGCAAGCTAGCCAACACTCTAGCATGGACTGGAAATGGGTTCATGAGCTCCTACCCTGCACTGAGGTGTCGTTGATGGTTGATGGCTTGGAGGATGGGTGAGTCAGTTCCTTTAAGGGTGTGTTCCCTTGATACGTCAGCTGTGCTAGAGTGGATGAGCCCGTACCCAGGATTATATGGATATGTGAAGGACAAACTGGACTTGTTGAGGGGAGAGAGAGACAGAGACAGAGACACAGAGACAGACAGAAAGAGACAGAGAATGCTCTTGCATTCTGTTGCATTGGAGTGCTACCATTGGAGTATACCCTTGGACATTGGCCTTGCCTTCCATATTGTTTGAGACAATGTCTTAGTTTCTCATCTTACCCTAGTAGCTCTGGACTGCAGACCTGCTTTAGATCATGTGGCTTTATGTAGATTCAGGTTCCAATCCTAATGCAGCAAGCACATTACCTACCAAGCCATCTCCCCACTCTCTTTTCTTTCTTTTGCTTCTTTTTAAAAGGTGGATTCTCATTATGGAATTCAGACAGCTTTGAACCTGCAATTCTCTTGTGTTAGTCCCTTAAGTGCTAGGATTATACCTGGGCAGGTGAGTCCAACATTTTGACTTGTGACATGATGCTAATGTCTATAAAACTCATGCACAAGAGTGAAAAAAAAATATGTGCACACACATATATCATAGTATTGCAAGTGGATACATGATTTTGTGTGTTGAGTGGCACTCCTGGGGTGCATGAGGCCCTTAGGTTGCGTATGGGGCATGTCTGGTGGGCATGCACTAACACACCCAGTTTCTAAGCTAGGTTTATCTCTCACACAGAAGAAGTATTACAGAACATGTGTCGTAGTTGTCAAGTACCTGGGAACACAGATCCACATTTTTAGGGTTTCGAAGGATTAAATCCCTGCATTTAATGGCAATGAAAACCCCAAGATGATTATCTGTTCAGAGTGCCCATGACCAAGTTACGTACTTGGCAGTTGGTTCTCATCCTGTCTGCAGCCTTCTCTTTTTGATGTGCTTTTGGCAAACAAATAGATTTACAAAAATAATAGAGCGAAAAATGACAAATACTCCAGACATAAGTGACAGCATTAACTGGTTTTAACTAGCCTAACAGCTCTCAATTCTAAGGCAACGCAGCAGGGAGTGTCCTCTTTGGGGGTGATAGTTTGACAGGGAATTATACCACCTGTCTTACATTACCGGTACTGTTTTGATTAAATGCTTCCTTCAGAAATTTTAGTGGAGAAAGTTTTTTTTTTTTTTTTTTTTTTGGTTGTTTTTTTTCCCTCCCGTTTCCCCAGCAGGAAAGCCCGCCGGGCAAACCATGAACATTAGCCTGCATGCTAAGAGTCTCACTTGGATCGAGTTTGCAGAAAGTCCTCCGCTTAGCTCTACCTCCATAGGCTTTCTCAGGTCGCCCCTGACAGCCTGGCTCACCGCACACCCTGCCCAGCAGCTCAAACCTCACAGCTGAAGGCCTGTAGGGCAAGCCTTCCGTTTGAATTTCCCCGGCTTTTTGTCAGTTGGTGTCAAAGCCATAGCCGCCTCTTCTCACTGACTGCGGTGGCTTTTTTTTTTTTTTTCTTCCTTTCCATTTGCTACTTGTTAGCCTCCGTGGACTGTGTCGCCACACTTACAGGAGCTAGAGTGTGTTGGTGACAGATGGTGGGGTTGGGGGTGGGAAGGGAGCTGCTGTGGCCAGCCGCCAAGGGTTATGCCTGGCAGGGCCAGAAGCAGCCCAGCGTTTTCCCCTGCAGTTTGTTTGGGTTCTGTGGGCGTGTTCGTGGGTGCCTGAGCACACGTGGCGTGTTTTGTTGTGTTACTGGTTGTTTTTATTGTTGTTTGGGCCAACGACAACAGAGGCCGCTGGCTGGCTGCTGCTTTCTGCTCTTGGCAGTTTTCAGGCTCCCAGACAGGAAATCCTCCCAAGGATTGCAGCTGTGAATTGGCCCATTTTTCTGGAAAGAGGATAAAGAAAAGAGTTTAGTAGGATCCTTTGCGTTTCTTGCACAAGCAGGGACGTGTTGAATACAAACAAGGAAATGTGGAGCTGAAGGGGTGGGTGGGGAGAGGAGAGGCAGAGAACCCTGAATGATGAAGATGATATTCTAAACCCAGAGTAGGCAAGAGCTCCACACACATGCGCACTTCACTGGGAGGCAGGCGGGGCTGCGCTGAGAGATGGCATTGGAGGGTTTAGAGTGGGGAGGCACACGAATTTACATACTTAGCAACGTCTCCGTCTGTAGTTTGGAGGAGTTGCGTATCACTAGACAAGGGTGGATGGATGAGTGTAAGAGGCTGTTTATGACAAAAAAAATGATACTCGAGTGAAATAGTATGATTGCTGTGAATTATGAGGGGAGGTGAGGGGGTGCAGGGATTAGGTAACTATGTTGCGGTGGACCAAGAAGCAGTCTGTTGGCAGGTCAAAAGTGGCTAGGTTGGATAGTCACTGCTAACACACTGGTTCTTGCTTCAGTCACTGGATCGCACATGGAACTGTTCACCAGAATTGGAAGGGCCCATTCGAACCCAGGCTTCCTATATCAGTACTTAGGAAAGACACTTACTGCACTGTACACTGAAATATCCAGTCTCTTGAAAGTGAATTCCGGGCCTTGGGATAAGAAGGAAATGCCTTCCATTGAAGGCACAAAGATTATACAGGCAAGAGAATATTTTCCTAGTGTTTATGTTGTTTTTACTTCGGCTTCCATCCTTTGCCCAGCTTGGTCTTCCCTGTTATACCCTAAACTGATGATGTTGGTGAAGGTGATGAAGGTGATGATGTCAATTTTATACATAGAGAAAATGTGAGTTTTCGTGGTCACATGGCTGATAATCCTCATTATTGCCAACATTCATCAAAGGCTTGCCTTGTAGCAACTATGTCCCTGTGCACTTTATGCTTTATATATGGAAGGAAACTTCCAGTTTTACCCTGTTTTGCAGAGTGGAAACTGAGGCACAGAAAGTCTAAATACCTTGTTCAAGATTATACATGGTGCCGGGCGTGGTGGTGCACACCTTTAATCCCAGCACTCGGGAGGCAGAGGCAGGTGGATTTCTGAGTTAGAGGCCAGCCTGGTCTACAAAGTGAGTTCCAGGACAGCCAGGGCTATACAGAGAAACCCTGTCTCGAAAAACCAAAAAAACAAAACAAAACAAAACAAAAAAACCCAAAACCAAAAACCAAAAACAAAAAAACCCCATTATACATGACAAAGTTGGGTTTCATTTTAAGCATTTTTATTTAGTTTACCTATTGTATGCATATGTGTGGGCATGCACATGTATGTGCACACATATCATGGCCTGTGTTTGGGGGTCAGAGGATGACTTCGGGGGTATCTGTTGTCTCCTTATAGTCTGGCATTCAGAGTTGAACTCAGGATATCAGGTTTGCAGAGCAAGCAACCCCCCTGAGACATCTTACTTGACCCAATGTTGGCTGAGCTCCCAAGATGTGCAGTCTTTGCATCATGCTAAGTGTGGTAGAAGCAGTATAAGGAGCCGGAAGAACTGTCCTCCTTGTCCTTTCCTTTTGCTCCCTACCTCTTCCCTCTATTCCTCGTCCCTTCTCTCCCGTCCCTCCCCCTCCCCTTCATTTCTGGTAGCCCATGCTGGCTGGATTTCACTATGTGGTAGGTCGAGCCTTGACCTGACCTTCCTGCCTCCACTCCAGTGGCTGGAATTATAGCTGTGTAACCACAGCACACCTTGCTCCTTTCTCTGTTTTCGATGCTATTTTGATGGTTACCCCTTCCCCTGCAGCTGCTTTATGCACTTGAGGCATTAGCAGCGTGACGTTAGTGGCTAGATAATTATGACTTAACTATTTTCCTCTAAACTTCAAAAAAGACTGTATGTTGAAGGGACATAATATTCTGATTAAAACTTCAAAAAGAAAAGAAAGAGGCCATAGATGCTATGGAATAGTTTGGGTCATACCTTCAGTTTGAAACTAAAAATTGAAACTTCATGGAATCTCTCTCTCTCTCTCTCTCTCTCTCTCTCTGGCTGTCCAGGTAGGAAGGCCTGATATGAACATCATATCAGTTTCATCTTCCTCTTTATTAACAGATGACCTCTGTGCATACCAGTGGTGAAGGAATTAGGCTAAAAGCAATGCTCAGTGTTCACATGCCACGGGCCTGCAGGCATGCTCTCCAGTGTGCTCAGTATACTTCTGTCATAAAAGAGGACAGCAACAGCTTCAGTGTTATTTGTTCCTTGCATTCCACCAGGCTTTATTTATCTAATTACTTGTTTTTTTTTTTTTTAAAGTAACTGCCACTATGATAATGGGGGAAGTGTCCATTCTGGCAGTGCTATTTCCAGAAAGTTGCACTTTTTCTAAGTAAGGGTGAAGCAACTTCAGACAATTTCTTCTTTTGATTTTTAACTCCTTCTAGCTACTGTGGAATAAGCTTGGAGCCAGCTCCTCTTGCCAACTCTCTATACTGGTACCTGGTACTCAGATGATGGAGAACAGCTATTAATATTCATATCATTCTGAAGATGAAGCAAGATGATTTCTCCATTATGGCTACCATCCAATCAGGCAGCTGAGACAAGACAACTGAAAATGACTGCCTCATACTTTTAGAAAGAAGTATAGGAGAATGTTGGTATTGTACACTCCCCATAACGTGTTCCTAATCTGGGTTTGAGGAATGCATTCTATTCTTGCCATGGACTAGCAAATTAAGAACTCTAATAATCCCCCCAATAAAGAAACCTTTACAATATTTTCCTGATATAACATTTCCCAACTTCCCTGCTGTTATTAATGCTGATTGCTGTTGGTCCAATTGATGTCCCTGCTAGATCACTTTGTAATTCATTTAAGATATAGTGATTAAACTTTTTCCATTAAATAAAGAAGTTTGGGGGTGAATATTGACTCTAGGTAAGTTGTTTACAACTAGGTGAATAAGATGACCCATAGTTCATGCTTTGGCTTAGTCCATTACCAATTCTGTAATTTTTTGGCAACTCCTTGATTGGCATTATCACAAAATGGGCAACAGATCTTCCTTCAGAGGATGGTCATGATTTGTTTATTCATTCACAACATTCATTCATCTTATCAACATTTCATTTTTACCCAATGCCAGGTATTGATATAGGAATACCTAGTCCATTTGGAATTGGATTGCTGACTTTTGGAGAAGACCCCGACTAGCCTCTGCACTTACATTGCCCTAAACATGACTGGAATATCTTCTGCCTTGGTATTATATAGCAAGAGAGAGTCCCCAATTGGGATGGCCCATGACAGTCCAGGCCAGATGTTTTTCAGTAATTCTAAGCCAAAAATATGTCACTCACAGCCTGGATGGGTAATGCAAAATGTGCCAAAGTAAAGACAAGCTGTTTGTCAAGGCATCTCCTATAAGAGTCTTACAAGTGCTGTTTGATTACTGCTCTTTGTTCTGCTTTTTAAAACAAAATCTTGGAGATTTCAATCTTCATTCTTTCATTTAAGAAATTTATTTTACAAAATCAACACATGAAATATTCTCCTTTAAGGATGAGTGGATGACTACAAGAATAGAGGAGTTTGAGGCATCCTGTGTTGCCATGACTGGTCCCTAGGTAGAGAAAATGCCATGTCTGCCCACCTCTTCCTTCTTCCTCATCACTCTTTGAACCTTGAAAAGGAGCTGGGTATTTTAAGTGAGGGTTGCCTTATAGAAAACACTGGATTACATGTGGAGTCAGAACAAGGTCTGGAAAGCTAGAAAAAGCCACAGGGACCCCCCTGCTTTTGTTGAGGGGACTTCTCATTCAGTGTGTATCAAGTTGGTCCAGCAAATCCAGCTGTACACAGCTTCCGGCACATAGACCTAGAGCAACTAGTATACTTGTCTAGGTAGGGGGAAGATGGAAAACAAAAACTAACCCCCTGGGCTCACTCAAAGGAAGAGCAAGAGGACCTTAAAAGGAGGAGCAGATAAGGGGCATCTGATGGGCTGGCAACCTCCTTTGGCTGCACATTGATGAAGCAGCAGGTGAACATGTTGAACCCAGTCAATGTATTTGTGTCAAGTGAGCTGTCCTTTGCACTGTAGAATGCTTGGTGCTGCCCAGGACCTCTACATACTAATAGATGACAGTTGCCTTTTCTAGGTAGTGCCTGGGACTTGAGAACAACATTGTCTCTGGTTTAAAAGAAACATTCGAATGCAAGAACTCTTGAAGGGGTGTGGTGCAATGGACTCCCTTGGCAAGTTAGAGGAGATAACCAACTCTTCCTAAGACTGTTGTTTTTAAATATGTAACACAAAATGTGCAGGGTGACAGGGACTAAGATTTGTATTGGAGTAATCTAAATATGTAAGAACTCAATATTGTGCTATAGTAATTTATATAGTGATTGAGATGATACTAAAAAAAAAAAAAGGTGTCCTGGTGTAGCTCAGGACTCAGGAGACCAGAAGAACAGCTATGGTGATCTATAATGACACACTGATCTGTAGTGAAAAAATTGGGAACTGCCTTCTAGAGCAAGTGATCTGATCTCTCTAGACCTTAGGGCATTCTTGTAAAGCTCCATTTAACCCCATGTTTATTAAGTTTCTGCTGCTGTTTGTTGTAGTTGAAGGAATGTGAACTTAAAAAATCCTCATTCAGGTTCACAAAACCCATTAAAGTGTTATCTTTATTAATTATTGGTTATGTGTGTGGAAGTGAGAAGAGAACTTGTAGGAGCTGATTCTCTCTTCCCACCACGTGGGCCCCAGGGATTACACTTGGGCCTTCAGGTTTCCAAGCAGGCACCGTAACCCACTGGGTTGTCTCCGTGGCCCGTTATTCCAATTTTAAAGCTGAAAGAACTGATATGTGGGTTGAGCTACTTCACTATACAAATAATTAAAGATAGTCAGGCGAGCGTCCTGGGCACAGAAAATGGACTTATTTATTGTTAATTAATAAATTAGCTTCTTTTATCTAAAAGGCTTATAAAATACTAAGAATAACAACAGGAACTTGGTGATGTTTGTTGAATGACAAAATAAGTAAGGGAATGTATTTGTGTATCACTGCTTCTTATTTTCAAAGCCTATCAATCCATTTGTCTTAACACTGCATTGGTCATGTTTATCAGGGGTCTCCATTTGTGGAGGTGTGAGGTATACCACTTGCTTACTATGTGATGCTCATATTCCCTCTGTCTCTGTCTCTGTCTCTCTCTGTCTCTGTCTGTCTGTCTGTCTCTCACACACACACACTCAGAAACATCGAGAGAGAGAGACAGAGACACACACACACACACACACACAGACAGAGAGACAGAGACAGACAGACAGACACACACACAGACAGAGACAGAGATAGAGACAGAGATAGAGAATCCCTAATCTTGTCTATCTGTTGCTTCTAATGGGGGTAGTGAACAGTCAGTCTCCCCTGAACCTTATCTGGGTTTCTAGTCACAACACAATGGCTTCTGTGGGTTGTACTCTTCTGAGATATCACCACCCCATCAGGTGGTGTTTCCCATAAACACGAAGTCCACGAGCAGCATTAATGTATACAGAGGCAGCAGAACTGCCTAAGGAAAGTAAGGGGGTGGAGGGCAAAGGAGCTAAGCCCCCCAATGAAGGCATAGAAGCCTTTAATTATTTTGAAACTTAGAGCTTTTCCTAATAAGGGAAAATAAGAGCCTTTGCTTCTTATCTTTGTAGAAGATAAATGGGCTTAGCTATGAGCCCAGTGCCCCATGTGTGCTGTGTGGGGCACATGTGAATTACAGAGCAAGGAGCTCTGTGATGGTTAGTTTAAATTGCCAACTTGACACAATCTGGAATCACATGTGAAGAGAGTCTCAGTAAGGATTGCCTAGGTCAGTTTGACCTGTGGGTGTGTCTATGGAGGATTGTCACGATTGCCAAAATTGGTGTGGGAAGACGCAACTTGAAAGAGGGTGGCACCGTTCCCTGGTTTTGGGCCCTGTGCCATGTTAGAGAAAGCTAGCTGTGCACTGAGCACACATGTATTCCTTTCTCTCTTCTCTTGACTGTGGATGTGAACAGCTTCTCTAAGCCTCTACCAATGAGGACTTCCCTCCTACGGTGGACTGAATGGGGAGCTGAAATCAAACCCTTCCTTCTAAGTTGCCTTTGTCAAGGTATTCTAAATAAATAAAGTAAGCAGGCTATAGAGCAGATGTTGGTGAGTCTGAGTTCTTCTTGGGTGACGTTCATAGTGGCCTGGTAGCTACAGGTTACAATTCAAAGGGCTGAAGACAGGAAGTGTAAATGAATGAGGCTTGGGACAAATAGGATGAATGAGGACTGTGTCCAGCTGTGTATGCCCCATCTAAAAGACATGATCACTTCTAAATTTTTTTTAATCTTATAGTTATATGTTTATTTATTATCTACACAGCATTTTTCTATCAATGAGCAATTACCAAGTATTTACTTGGAGAGTTCCTAAAACTTTTACACAATACTGAAGAGAGTGAGGTCACAGTCACAAAGGCATGGATTCACATTCTGGATTCAATAGACTCAAGTTCGGAATGCAGTATTCAGTGACTACAACTGAAATGTTAAGTGCCATGTTTGAAATTGCCAGTCTAATTGAGGGGCAAAGTGATGAATCAGAGAGAGATTTGACAGCACGACTCAGGAGGACAGCACAGGAAAGAGAGGCTACTTAAGAGCAGTACAGGAGAGAGAACCAATGAATTTGGTGTAGTTGAGTTCAGTTGAGTCAGGGCAGTCAGTACAGTTCTGTTCCTGGAGTTCATCAGACTTTCCAAGCAGAGCAGTTCAGTCAGAAGCCAAGAGAGGCCCCTTTGAATCAGTCAACCTGAAGTCAGGTTATGAACCAGTACAGCTGAGTTGACCCAGCCAGCCAGAGTTTAATAACTACAAAGGGTGAACTTACGCAGCAGTAATCCTCTGAGGCAACAATTACATCAGGTGCATAAAGTTGCTTTCACATCTGGTAGGGAGAGAAGACAAAGAAAAAGAGAGGACAAGAGGAGAGACTACTGAAGATCAGCGAGAGAAAAGGGTGGTTGTGGCATGCGTGCCTGTGTGCGTGCGTGCATGTGTGTGACAGTTTCACTGGTACACTTTTACAGAGACAGGTTGCAGGGACAGTAAGTTAGACACAGGTGAAGACAGAACAAGCCAGAATATACTGTCAAAGTTAGCATGAGACAAAACACAACAGTTCACTGAAAAGCCAAGAGATGCCAGATTGAATCAGCTTGGAGAATTGGATTGTACAGAGGCAACAAAGTTCCAGGCTTTGGCCTAGAGATACAACAGTGAAGGAACCGCTCTGGTCTCAGCCCAAGCAGGGTATGAATACGGCTCTCTTCTCATCCTTTCATCTTTAAGGAGATTTGGACTTGACTGTAAGGGCTCGCCCTTTGACATCTTTCTCCTCAGCCTTGCCCTCAGAGATGACCAGCTTATTCTGCAGGGAACACAGCAGCTGGAGGTAGCTCTGGTTCCTCTGCAGCTTCTCCTGTTCCTGTCCCGCTTGCTGCTTCAAGGTTTCCAGTTCCTGATGGGATCCGTCAAGCTTCTCCAGAGCCCTCTTCCGGCGCCTCTTGACCTCTGCAGAAATCTTTGTCAGATTCTGCAGACGCTTCTGTTGCAGTACCCACTGCTTCTGAGCCAGCTGAAGTTTCTCCTCAAGGACCCGCTTCTTAGCCTCGAGTTACTCAAAAGCCTTCTGAAGCTCTGTGTACTTCCTGTGAGCCTCTTTAACCTGGGGTAAGGCCTCAGACAGGGCACATTTTATGACATCCACGTGATCCATGTATGTGGCCTTCATGTCCTTCCACTGCTCCTTAGTTTCAGTTGCCTTTTGCCGACTTGCATCTTCAGAAGCCAAAGCATCTGCGTTCTGGTCAGTATCCTCCTGAGCCAGAAAAGCCTGTAAGAAGTTCACTACTTGAAGCTGGCTACAAAGCAGTTTGTCTTTCTTCCGCGAGTTCCTCATAAACTCCTCCATGATCTTGGCAGGCAGCTCTGCTTCTTCCTGCAAGCCTACAGGTTCTAGAATGGCTGCTGCCTCAGCTAGAACCTCTTTCGTCGCAACAGCGTTGTTTTTCTCCGCAACAGCGTTTTTCTCCGCGTCCGCCATGGTTCTGTCGCCCACCACGCCTTTGGATTCTCCTGGACTGCCCCCACTTCTAAATTTTAATTCACTACAATCATCTCAAATTCGGCCTGAAGTTGAGAAACTTACCTAACTTTAAACAAAAGTCTAGAATTTGAGTTTTAAATGTTGTGACGTTTTCCAAAGTCTTAAAGATCCACAGTAGAGAAAGGTTAGACTTGGGGATAGCAAGAGGTATCCTTAAAGGCTCATAGTATTATCATTTCAATGAATCCAAGAAGATGTGATAGCTCTCTGAAGTGTTTTAAGTTTACATTTATAGTTTAATAGTTTGCAACTCATTTTTATGATTCTGCCTGAGTCCCATGGACACCCTGTGAGGTGCTGCTATTGCTTTACAGAGAAGGGGACAAGTTCAGGACACTGAGCTACTTAATATTCCTTAGACAAGGACCTGAATATTCCTTACTTAATATTCCTTAGACCTTAGACCAAGCAAGTGGTGGGGGTCTAGATGTGATAGCTAATCTTGGTTTCTTCAGAACTCCAGTTAAACACACCACCTTTACCATAATACAGAATTTTGTGACCCAATTGCAACCACTGGAGACCACTGAAGGAAGTGTCATCATTCTATAATCTCTGTGAAGGTGTGTCCTTGGACTGAGGAAGGTCATAAAGGAATGGTTCTTTAAAGAAAGGACACAGAATACCCATTGTCCTATTAGGTTATACATTTAGTTAGTGTTTCTTCTCGTATCTCAAGTATTCTGAGACAGGAACAAGACTAGGGGGAGGAGCTATCCCAACAATCCCACTGTCAACAATGTCAACACTGTCAACAATCACACTGTGTGTGATTTTAGTCAAAACTGCTCTGTCCTCCCTCTGAACTCCAGCTAGTCATCCATAAAGTTGAAGCCCTGAGAAGAAGGGGTACAGCAGATGCCAGATTGGTGCCTCATCCCCATTGCATAGAATGAGATCAACCCAAGATTTAGACATGGGGGCAACTGTGTCTTCCAATGTCAGAAATGTATTACAATATAAGCATGATGGGTAGGTGACTGACTGATGAAGACGATACTTGAGAATGGTGTTTTGCGGAGATCTTATAGTCAAAATGAGTGAATGCAACAGAGTCGAACTCTTCCTGTTATCCTTAAACCTTTAGAAAAGAATAAAAAATGAGTATTATACAACACAAGGAAGATTCTGGGTCACAATGACCCTGTCCACTTTGTAAAAGGGGCTCATGACATGGCTCAGTGGTTACGGGGTCTGGCTTCTGTCTCCAGAGGTCCTAGGTTTGATTCCCAGAACCCATGGTAGATCACAACCATCTCTAGCTTTGGTTCCAGGGGATTTGACTCCCTCTTCTGGCCTCTGTGAGTACCTCACATATGTGTTGCACAACTACACATGGAGGCTAACCACCTATGAGAATAAAATAAAAATCTAAGTAAATCTAAAAACAGACTGACATACATTTGTGTGTTCCTTGGAATTTCATAGGTAGTCACAAGTATGTACAGATCCAGCATCTATTTCTCTTTGGATGTGTATGCATTTTCCATTTCTTTGCAAGTAGGAATACACTCTGGTTATTGGTTGAATGCTGAGCAACTTCTCCATCAGAATGAGAAAGAACATGAAGTTAGATGGGGAGTGGAGAGGGGAGGAGCTGAGAGGAGTTGGGGGAGGGGAAATAATGTTAAAAGATATTATGTAAAAATTTAATAAAAAAATTAAAAATAAGAGATTTTCTCCAGCAGTATATTGACTTATCTCATTCATAAGCATGTTATAGTATCTGTCACTATGTGTCTCCTCATGTGGTAACTTACTTAATAATTTCTAATTGATGAACACTTAATGAGAGTTATGTTTTAAATGTAAAATGTATCTGAACACTTGATCCCAAAATGGTGGTGCTGTTTTGGGAAATTGTGGAATGTTGGGATGTGGGACCCAGCTGGAGGGAGTGAGTTGAAGAAGAGCAGGCCTTACAATTTATAGACTGGTCCTGCTTCCTACCCTGTCTCTGCTTCCTGATCCAGCCAGCTCTAAGCAAGCAGCCTCACACTTCTGCCACAATGCGTTCCCTGCCGTGATGGGCTGTCCCTCACTCTAACCCCTCTTTTCAGAAGTTGCTTTGTCTGAGGTTTGGTTTCAATGACAAGAAAATCACGGATACGGTATGTATCTCTTATTTTGCTATTTCAAATGTTTCAGCATATATCCCTAAGCATAACTCTGTTCTTCTGTGTGTGTGTGTGTGAGAGAGAGAGAGAGAGAGAAAGAAAGAGAGAGAGGGAGAGAGAGAGAGAGAGAGAGAGAGAGAGAGACTAAATTAAATTCATGCACCGCATGTAAGTGCTCTAACAATGAACGGCATCCCTAGCTTCTTTTCACTTTTTATTTAGCAATGAGGTCTTACAAATTCGCCCAGGCTGACCTTGAGCTTGTAACCCTCCTGCTTCAGCCTCTTGGGTCTCACATCTCTTAAGCTCCTCACTCCTTCCTAGTCTTTCTTGAGCCTGACACTGGCAGGTTTTCCTCTGTCCTAGTTACTTCTGCCCTGCTGGGGCAATGTGTGTCCAAAGCAACTTAAATGAAAAAGACTTCTTTTGGCTTTTGGATTCAGTCCATCGCGAGGGTTGAAGATGGGAAGGCCTGATAGCACAGCTTCCCTCATGGTTCTAGGGTGAATGGCTGAAGCTCTTCACATCATGGTGGACCAAGAAGCAGAGAGTGAGGCAGGAAGTGAGCAAGGATAACATATAGCCAAGGACCTAGTGAACAATTTTCTGCCACTAAGCCCTACCTCTTAATGACTCCACAAATTCTCAAAATGGCCCGCTAAAGACTATGCATTCAAAACATTAACCCATTAGGGATACTTTATATTCAAAGCATAATATCCCCCAAATCTGTGTTGGTTTTGTATCTCTCTGTGACCAAATCCAGGCAATGGGCTCTTGACAGATACCTCACCAAAGTAAACATTTTGTTTCTCTCAAGGCAGACTGTAGCGAGTCACCAAATATCACCATCTCAGACCTGTAGTGCGACTAAATCTTGGGTTCCTTGTCAAACTGATTTGTGCCACATTTCTCCACTGTAGAAATCATATTTTTCTTCACATCTGATAGATAAATTGTATGCAGTGTCCAAAGTAACCAATGTAATACACTTCAACAAGATACTAGTCACCTTTCCTCGCATCCATCAGTCATCCTCATCTACAGCCACCACCACCATGATGGGAATTAATTCTATCTTCAACATGCCCCTACATTTATTAGCTGGCATTTCACCAAAGTGAAGGGTTCTCTCTCCTTCACCTTCTCTCTTTCTTCTTCTTCTTTCTTTTTCTTTTTCTTTTTCTTTTTCTTTTTCTTTTTCTTTTTCTTTTCTTCTTCTTCTTCTTCTTCTTCTTCTTCTTCTTCTTCTTCTTCTTCTTCTTCTTCTTCTTCTTCTTCTCCTTTTCTCCTCCTCCTCCTCCTCCTCCTCCTCCTCCTCCTCCTCCTCCTCCTCCTCCTCCTTCTTCTTCTTCTTCTTCTTCTTCTTCTTCTTCTTCTTCTTCTTCTTCTTCTTCTTCTCATTTTCTTATCCTTTGTTCCTCTCCTTCACTTTCCTTAGTATAGATGCGAAGATCTATGTTTTAGAGGATTTATTTAGAATCACCTGTCTTGATGTCTAAGTGCCCCTGTGTTTGGCCAAGCAGGAACCTTTCCAAGCCAAGAAGCCCCTTTTGCTTGTCTCTGGATTCTTTCAGCACTTTCCTACTTCATGTTGCCAAAACTTTGGGGGCACTGAAACCTTTGCTCACTGAGCCTTGGTTCCCATCAATGGAAAAATTCTATAGCCAAGAACATCATTGATCCTAGATGTCTTCTGCACACAGTGATAAGAAACAGGTAAGAATGTATTAGAACCTGTCTACATCCGTATGTATCTCTTATCAGTTCAGCATTCACTCACATGCATTTAAAAATAGTGTTGTGAGGTGATTTTCTATGTCCTATTCCAGCCCGACACTGTAGGGTTCTTTCTTTCTTTTTTCCTTTGTAGACCTCCCTTTCCACATGTTTAAGTCTCTTCTCTAACTGTGTTCAGTATGCTCTGATATTTTAACAAATTGCAGAGGTCTTTTCTTGCCTTTGTATGCACTAGATTGCTCCCGGTGTGTTCAAATTGCAGGTTCATATTAAGTGTTCTTCTTTGGTCCCTGAATCAGGCACAACCTTGGCTTTAGCAGTGAAACTCCTGACAAAAGAAATCATTATATCAGGAGACTAGGGTGTGCCTCATTATGTGATAAAAACTGGTAGGTTAGATCCCTTTAACTGGTCTCATTGACTTCCTTTGTTTACAAGTGCATGTGTGTGTGGGAGATGTAGGGGGAGTTGTATTGGTGTGTATGGGAGGGTGGTATGTCAGGGGATGTGTGTGGAGTGATGGTGTATGTGTGTGTCTGTGTGTGAGGGGGGCTGGTGTGGTATGATGTGTGAGCATAGGCACATGGATGCCATAGGGCACATATAGAGGTCACAGGACAACATTAGGGAGTCAGTTTTTTCCTTCAAACTTGTTGAGGCAGGTTTTTTTGTAATTTCTGTTATGCTGCATACACTAGGCTAGCCGGCCTATAAGCTTTGTGTAGAGTCTACTCTTCAGCTCCCATCTTCCTGTTGGTGTGAGTTCTGAGCTTACAGATCTGTGCCAATGCATCTGGTTATTTATTTTATTTAACATGAGTTCTAGAGGTTGAGCTCAGGTTCCCAGGCTCATAGGGCAAGCATATTAACCCACAGAGGCATCTCACAGGCCTCTCATAAACCACTTACAGTGTGATCTAAAAAAGGACTCTCAACGTCTCTCAGAGGTTCTCCAAGGACAGATGCTACATAAACCCAATCATTGTTGCTATGTGGAAAAAATATCCCCATCTGCTTTGTTCAGCCATAGATGGGGCTTGATTTTGAGAACTGTTGCTATTCTCAGGGCTCCAAACAGACACAGCAGCTAAATATTGCATGAGATAGATACAGTGGCATCAGTCACAATGCATTACACGCCCCCCAACCCCCGCCCGCCAACTTCCACATTTTACATTCTTTTTTTTTCCCAGACTTAAAAAACACAGCATGACAGAATGAGTGCACATGACCCTGTCTCTCCTGTTAACACAAGGAAGGCCTTCACCTCTGGGGTCAGACAGGGCTCGCTTGTCTAAAGAGAAACAGCCAACAACAAACCAGAAGAGTCCAGGTGGCTGTCGCCATAGATCGCTCTGTCTTTTTCTTCATTTGGCAGCATTGCGGAAAATGATGCTCTCTCCTGCTAAGGCCTTTCTCTTAGAAGAAGGAAATTGATTAGGTCCTGGAGGTTTCCATAAATGCATCAGGCAACTTTCTCAGCAGCTCCTGAGGTAGTTAAGTGAAGAATCAGGACTCAATCAAAGAACGCTACCTTTTCCATTTATCTAACAGATGCTTTCTGGCCTCTAGATGCAGGGTTATTGCGCCATGATTATTCAAGGCCGGCTGTGTTTTGGTCCACCTGATGTAGAGACATACAGAGACCCAATCTCTGCTTTGACCTTTGCCTGAGATCATAAGAATAGCCAAGATAAAAGAATTCTTGCCCATTTCTTCTAAACGCACCATTTTACTGATGAAAATATTTTTTATTGATAAAATCTGTCCCAAACTACGTCTACTCCTCTCTGCTTGGTGTCCCCCTTCTTGTAACTTGTCCTCATGCCTTCAGGAACTATCTCCTGGCTAGGGGTCAGCTCTGGGTTTGCATGTTAAGATAGCACATTTTCCCTACAGAAGTTTTAACTGACAGAAAATGGCATGGTGGGTTTTTTCCCCTCTCATCCCATGCCACATGCCCAGCATAGTGAAAAGTGTCTATCCCATGCCGCATGCCCAGCACAGTGGAAAGTGTCTATCCCGATGACTAGCATTCTGCCACTGCTTTCAACCCACTGAGTGAGCTGGGTCAAGACCTCTCTGAACCTCCCGCATGCTTCCCATACCAACATGAGGGCTGGAGTTCAGATTCCTGGATCCCGGGTAAATGCTGGGTTGGTGTAGTAGTCCTGAAATTCTAGCCTTTGGAAGATATAGACAGGATCCCTAGAGCAAGCTGGCTAAGTGAGACCGGCCACATCAGCCAGCCTTGGGTGTGAATGGGAGACCCCACTTCATCGAATAAGGTAGGAGGGTAACAGCATAGACACCCACATGTTCCTGACATCATAGACACCCACATGTATTTTTTTTCCACACACTTGAAAACATGGATACACACAGAGAAAAAGAGAGGCAGAGACAGAGGCAGTGAGAGAGAAATGGGAAAACAAGCATCAAATACCCTTTCATTCAACAAATATACTATGTAAAAATATAACTTCTCCCTGTCATTCACTATGTGACCTTTGATAGGTATATCAAACCTATATGTAATTGAATCTTTTCCTTTATATAGTGGGGAAATCACAGAATCTGGTAACAGCTTCATTGACTTCTTGCGAGAATCAAATGCGTGACCACATGAAAGCATTTATAACCATAATCGACACACAGTACTTACAACATGCTTACTGGTATTACTTCCATCACCAGTATTATTGCTATTTTCTTGTTTCTCATGGCACTTTGTTTGTGTTTGTTTGTTTGTTTTTGCTTGGGTTTTTTTTTTGTTTGTTTGTTTTGTTTTGTTTTATCTGCTGAAGTTGACTTTCCTCCTATTGCTTAAGTACAGGTCCCAGTTCAAGTTCTTTTTCCAATAACCCTTTTTGATTTGAGCCAGTTTCTTTTCTGAGACACCAGCCGCAATTTCACTGAAACCCCATGTGTGTACATATCAACTCTCCTTTAGGGTTCCTTCATTTTCATCTGAACCATCTTTAACCCATGTATTAGACACAGGATATAACAACTTACAAGGAAATATTAGTTGAATCATGGGATAAACTGTTGCTGAAATAGTTGACCTATATTAGTTGTTTGAATGATTGTGCTGATGTCAAATCAATATAACTGAGAAGCATTTTTTCTACTTATTTATAATATGGCTTATGATATACACAGGTAAACAAACTTCTACCTTAGTGATCCCAAATTTTGATCTTTATATCAAATTAACCCACCTCATCATTGGAATTTTTTAAGAATATGAAAGCCTGGTTCACATATATAGTTTAATCTCAAATAATTTAATCCAGTAGGTGTGTGTGTGTGTGTGTATGTGTGTGTGTGGTCAAAATGGTAATATTCTATAAGTCTCTATTTCCCTTCCCTACATGAGTGATTAATTTCCATGACTGAATGCATAACCTGAGAGTCTCTTTGCTCTTTTATGTTCATCTCTGTATTTTGGTTCTACATACATTATCCCCCAATTAATGATGCCATCTGTTAAGGAGAATTATGTTAGAAATATTCTGAATGTCAAGAGATACAGGATGAACTTGACCAAATGTGGTTGATGGTGAATGACCTACTTTACATCTCTGAGTTTAAATTTCTCATCTCAAAACTGAAAACAGCCGGGCGTGGTGGCACACGCCTTTAATCCCAGCACTCGGGAGGCAGAGGCAGGCAGATTTCTGAGTTCGAGGCCAGCCTGGTCTACAAAGTGAGTTCCAGGACAGCCAGGGCTACACAAAGAAACCCTGTCTCGAAAAACCAAAAAAAAAAAAAAAAAAAAAAAAAAAACCAAAAAAAACCAACCAACCAACCAAACAAACAAACAAACAAAAAACTGAAAACAATGATCCTAACAGCATAAAACTCATTTGGAGATTCTGAGATCATCTTGATTATTTAGCATTATCCCACCACCAAAATGCTATTTGATTTTGCTAGATTTAAGCCATAAGTGAAGACATTTTGAGAGTGTTTGAGAAGCAACTCCTGTAAACATTAGGATTTTAGCTTCTAAACATTTATGTTTGTGCACATAGATTAGTACTGCCCTTAACCTTGACCAGAGAAGCTTCTCTCTGCCATGGTCAGAAGTCAATGCAAAGAGTCATAAGTGGTCAACGTGCTGAGAACTGACTGTTGAGTGCTCAGCTGGGCTGTCTATCTCACCTTCTCCCTCACCCTCTCCCCTGCCCAAACCAGGGCTCAGGGAACATAGCAGAATGGAATTTGGAAAAAGGAGGAGTCAGCAGATGGAGAATAGTGCTGTAAAATACTGTCCTTTGGACCTAGAACAGCCATCAACTCATAAACTCACTGCAGCTATGGCTGCCTGCTCAAGAGCAAGCCATGATCGGTCAACACTCCAACAGGCAACACTAACTAGACTCAGTGGGCCACAAAATTCACAAACAACAGTAATGATAACAATAAAGAGCAGAGAAGATGTGAACACAACAAGGAATGTACAGGGGGTACATACAATCCGGATACGTTGTGCACATTTTGAAATTGTCAGCAAATACATAAAATACATGAAAGATAATCTAGTTTTTAAAATTAAGGTTTTATTTTTACTTTTTATTTGTGAGAATGTATGGGTGGACATGTGTACAGTGCGTGCACACATGCACTTGAGTGCAGAATCCTAAACCAGAGGAAAACGCTAGATCCACTGGAGCTGAAGCAAAGGGCAGTTGTAAGCTACCTGATGTGGGTGCTGGGAACAAATCCGGGTCCTCTTCAACAGCAATATACACTCTTAACTGCTGAACTATCCCCCGAGCCCCTCAAAGAAAGAAAATGTTGATTTTAATGATGCCTCAAAGAACTCAAGATCTTGTCTGAATTACTTGGTGGTAGAATCAAAGATTTTGAGGGAGTAGGTCTGTTGTCCATAGAGTTCCAAAGGCTTACCCTGGTACCTCATTATAGTTTTGCCATTTAAAAAATGTTATTGGAAACTCATCTCTATTTTTAATAACCAGACCTATTTGGTTGTAGGTGACAGAAATATGTCATTTTTAGGGCTATCTCATGGGCATACATTGGATGGACTCTATATTCTACCACAAGGACACTTGCAAAGCAGTGCTTATTGTCCCTCTTCCCCAAAGCCAGGAATGGAACCAGATTAGATGCCTATCAACAGTTGTTGTATAATAAAAATGTGCAAATACACATGGAATCACATTCAACTATAAAGGAAAGTGGGATTATGAAATTCACAAGAAAACAGATACAATTGGAAAACATTGTGTTCAGAGTTGTAATTCAGTCTCCACAAGACAGAACTCACATGTTCTATCATATGTGATGATCCTAGCTTCTGAGGGTTTAATGTGTGTGTGTGTGTGTGTGTGTGTGTGTGTGTGTGTGTGTGTTTGTATGTGATGGTGGGAACAGATGTAGATACAGCCAAGAAATTAGAAAAAAAAAAAAAACCATGAGATGGGTATAAAGGCATTAAGGAAGGGCATTGGCATCCAAAAATCTAATAGAGTGCACATTAGAACAGAAGTGGAAGGGGAAATTCCAGGGGGCAGACATGAGTAGTGAGAAGTAAGGGATGGAAGGAAGATAAAGGAGGAGTGGGACAGACAGGCAGGAATCAACCAGAGTTAAGTATTATGAAAATGAAGCAAGGAAACTTGTTTCTCTAAGCTAATTTTAAAGTTAAAAGGTATTTTTAAAATTAAAAACAAAACTAGACCCAGTTGTGTAAGTAAATATATACATGTGTTTAAAATATTAAGACAAAAATAAATAAAATTTGTTTTGGCTAAAGGGAATGAGACACTTGCAGCCGACCTTTGAGAACAGCTGAAGTAGACTAGGAAGCTGTATGGACCAATCGGCTTGTCCCCTCCATGCACCCTGCCATGCTTCCTCTATATCTCAGGGCATATAGCTGTTTGGTATATCCTTGTCTCTGCCACCAAGGAGAGAAATATTGTCTCATATTCTGATTTGACAACTCTGAGGGAAGGACCATCTTTGGACACATGTATGCCCTAAGATAACCACAGAGAAGTACTGTGAATGGAAGACCAGATTTGTAAGACATTCTCTCAGTCAGAGGAAGGACATCAGGGTGAGAATATGATGGGGTGAGAGAGGCCAACCTGTGCTTACTGCACTGTCCTGTAGGTATCCAAGTAGAAGTACATAAAATAGAGTTAGCCAGCCAGCTACACTGGGTGAAATGCAATGAATCAAGACCCAATTCTGCCACCAAGTACTTATATGACATTAAACCATATAGTCATCTCTCTCTCTGAATTCTGATTACTACAAGTGGCTGATAGTTCCATTTAGCTAGGGTTTCTTGAGATCTGAAAGTCAGTATTATTCATATTTACCACTTTGAAGTTAAGTATCCTTTACAAATAATCAATGTTATGTGCTTTCCAGTTGTTCAATTGAACCCAGGGTCTTATCCATGTTAAGCTCATACTCTACCACTGAGCTTTATCCCAAGTCCTTCTGTTGAAATTAATAGTCAAGCAGTATTTTTGGTGAGGCTGAGGTATTTAGAACAGATAAAATGTTTAATGATGAAAAGAAAGCAAAAGAGCATAAACAGGAAAGATGTAGTAAGGTAGGATATAAACTCTTAGAAAGTGATCATGATGCATTTGACTTTATGTGTTTTAACAGTCAGTGCAAAGACAGGAGAAGAGAAGCCAGTCCTGCAATTAGTGTTACCAGATTTAAAAAGTAACAAAAACAGTAATAAAATAATAGCCTAGTTAAATTTGAATTTATAATAAAAATAAATAATTTTAGTATTCCACCTTTATGCTCTATTTGGAATAACATACTAAAAATTTATTATCAAAGCAAGACATGTATTATCTAGATGTCTTTTGTCTGGGCAACACCATCTATAATTAGATTTCCCATGCCCAGAATAGAAGAACCATGCCAATTACTCAGGTGAGGTTGAGATTTTTACAGGCATAGGCTTCTTTATGGAGTCACTGAGCTGTTTAACGATGCTTGAGTTACTGGGCTTCTCTCTACTCTCCAAGTCTTGGTTGCCCATTTCTACAAGGAAAGAGTTTGACTCAGTAATCCATTATTCTCTTTCCTGCACCAGTGCCCTCTGATCACTGGACTGGGATCTTTTCTGCCCTGGCATGAACTGTTTAGACTCATATGCAGCTAAAGGCTGGTAACTAGAGACTTTCACTAAGTGGATTCTTTATTTCATTCAGGAGATGAAACTGTCATTCTAGTGCTGGCAGCTGGCTCTGGAGATCTCAGCCCCCAAATCACTAGAGAACCATGTCCTTTATCTCTCTGATTGTACATTTCCCCATGGGACCCCTGGATCCATAGGAGGAAAGATGACTGCAGCTTTTCTGAGAGGTCACAGAGTCTGGAAGTGAGTTCACTTTAAAATCTAAAGAAAGCTTAAGAAACAACCCAACTCATCCCAGGGTGCCAGGCCAGTGACTTGGTGAGTAACTCATGCCCATCTTCAATAGCCTTCCCAGAATCAGATGGTGTCTCATAAAGAAGCGAAGACAGAGAACATTCTAGAGGAATGCTCAGTGTTCCGTAGTGAAACCCAAGAATTAAAAGAGCGGGGAGGGAGCAGGGACAAGAGCTTGTTACTCAAGATAAGTTCTATTTTAGTTTAAGTTCTCTGAGTTTAGTTCTATTTTTCAAGATATATTTTATGATTTATTTATGTACATAGTAAGGAGGTATGCACAAATGTAGGCAGGTGCCTGAAGAGGTCAGAAGAGGGTGTTAGGTCCCCTGGAGCTAGAGATACAGGTGGTTGTAAGCAACCTGTCACAGAGGCTCTAACTGACCTCCATTCTTCACAGGACCAGATCATACTCCCAGCCAGTGAGCCACTGAGCCACTGAGCCACTGAGTCCCTGAGTCCCTGAGCCACTGAGCCACTGAGTCCCTGAGTCACTGAGCCACTGAGCCACTGAGTCCCTGAGTCATTGAGCCACCTCTCTACCACTTAGATTTATTTCTTAAGTATCACCTTACTAGGATCATTCAAAGGCTTCAAAATAAAAAAGGGGTTGGTAGATTCTTTCTCTTTCCTGGAATAGATGTCATGAACCACACTGGAAATTTCAGGAAGAATGTACCACTTATAAACCAAGGCCTCTCAGTAGTCTTTTTCTAAACTCTTCTCTGGGCTTCTGACTGCCCTGAGAGGTCCTATTAGCAGTTGCACAGTTGTGTTCATGCCCCTGAAGATGGCACACACTCCCACACTCGAAGCTTTCAGAGTTTCACTCTGCCTTCAAGACTCAGCTCAAGAGATATCACTTCTGAGAGGCTGTTCTAGTTTCCTTGAAGAGCAGCCATGCCAGCAGCTGTGAGTGTCTCCAGCTCTCTCCTGACACATTTCTCAGCCAGTGACTCATGAGGCTCTTGTGGCCCATTGTGTTTGTCAGCACATAGCCTAGCATGCAGCAGAGCATGTTGCATACAGTCAGAGCTCATTAGTTATTTGGTATGGGAAATAAAGGAGGAAAAGAAAGTATAAAGGGGAGAAGAGAAGACAGAGTATTTTACATTTGTTGAGGTTTTCTAAAGAAACAGAAGCAGTTAGAAAGTGTGGGGGAAAGAGATAGAGAGAGGAAGGGGAGGGAGGGAGGAAGGGAGGGAGAGAGAGAGAATGAGAGAGAGAGAGAGAGAGAGAGAGAGAGAGAGAGAGAGAGAGAGAGAGAGAGAGAAATGTGTTGATCTCAAAGGCCTACAAGTCCCACAACCTGCTCCTCTCTTGGAAGCTGGAGAACCAGGAAAGTTGATGGTGTGATTTGAAGGGCTGAGTATTGAGGAGCACCAGAGGCAACCAAAGTCAATTCCATTTAAGCACAAACAGAGACAGACAGTGAGTCTTCCCTCCACCTTTTTATTCTTCTAGTGCCCTCCACTGATGGAGCATTGATGAGATCAATGTGTATCACTCAGCCTGCTGACTCAAACATGAGACTCTTATGGAAAGATGCTCACAGACATTTTTAGATATGATGGTTCTTCCAAGATCTGGGCATTCCAAGAGTCAATCAAATCAACACATCACATTAACCATTGTATTGTTCCTTGTTATCTCTAGTAGGAACAACAGCCACTGGAGCTTTGTTTATGTGTATTATTTTGCTTGTCTGGAAAGCAACCTCATTGCAATTGTTTGTGGGCTTTATAAACAATTCATTTTAACTCATTTTAATTATTCTTCAATAAGGAAGCATTAGGACTGTAGTTTATAACTGTTGGGGCTGAGTCTTAGGGTCTGATTCAAGGCTGGAGCCATTTTAGCAGGAAATGTCTCATTGCTTGACTTGGCTTCTTCTGTGATTTGTCTTAGCTTCTTGCATTTGTCTCTTCTCTTTTCAGAGAACTGTATAGGCCCAGCTTGCTGCACACAACATGGAATAAAGGCAACATGGAAACACCATCCATGCTCACAGCCAGTCAGCTTGCCCCGTGCAATATTCCTTCTAAAATACTTTTCAGGTTTTTTTCATGCCCCCTAACCGCCCTGTGACTGCACTGACCCAAGCTAAACCTCTCCTATCTGAACTATTGCCTCAGCCTCTGGGTCTACAGCCTGTCCCCCGTTTGTCTTCACAGACACACATTTAAGACAGAGCTCCCCAAAACTCCATTAGATGTTGTTTAGTTGTTGTTGTTGTTGGTCTCATTCATTCTTCAATACAAGAAGCGAGCGAGACACCAGTCAAGTTGTATGAGCACTCAGTCTAATGCATACACTTTGCACTTAGCCTCCTCTGTTAAGTTCTCATCTGAAAATGAGCTCATATTCTGTGCTTCCAGGGAAGGATTAAAAGGTTCACATAGAAAATTCAGGGGTGGGGGCACACAGTGCAACCCATAATAAGCATTACACTTCACTTCCAGTGTCTTTTATACCTGGTGGATTTTATAGACATAGGGCCATTTGTTTAGAGCTTTTCCCCTCTGATCCCTAACTGGCACAGGCAAAATTAATAGATTAAGGTCTTCTATTTTCTTCTCCTCAGTTACTATGTTCATGCATTATTCTGTAACCTTTATTTCAGTGAACAAGACTTAACCATTTCCATGTCTGTCTCTTTACCTATCCTTCAAGGCAAAGATGGTCTAGTTCAGCATTGTATGCCCAGTGCTTACCACTGTTCCCTTCTGTACAGCACGATAATTAAATGTTTGGGAGAAATAAATTAGAAATGAGCCAGAGGAAATGACACCTGAGCTCACCCAGTGAGCATTAAAACTTATCCAAGTGAAGGAAATGAAGCCTGTCCAGAAAAGGGATGCAAAACAGCGAGCCTGTGGATCTGTTAGTCTATGGCATAGGGAGGTAGATGCTTTAGGAAGTTCATATATGCTGGCAAATGAAAGAACTTGTAGAAAAAATGTTTGGTCAGCTTCTTATATTTGTTCATTTATCATAAACAAACATACATAAATGTTGTCTTAGGGTTTTACTGAGGCAAACAAACACCATGACCAAGGCAATCCTTATAAGGACACCCTTTAATTGAAACTGGCTTACAGGTTCAGAGGTTCAGTGTATTATCATCAAGGTGGGAGCATGGCAGCACTCAGCAGGCATGGTGCAGGAGGAGCTGAGAGTTCAACATCTTGTTAGAAAGGAAAACAGGAGAACACTGGCATCCTCAGGCAGCTAGGATCTCAAAGCCCACTCACAGTGATACATTCCCTCTAACAAGGCCACTCCTACTCCAACAAGGCCACACCTCCAAATAGTACCACTTCACTGGGCCAAGCATGTTCAAACCACCACAGATATATTCATATACACATTCATAGGTATATCAGCACACGACACCAAGTCTTCAGAAAGGGTTTTAGAAGCAAGTCACATGATCACATTTGTTTATTACGACAGTAATGTTGGTGGCAAAATGAAGGTAGATTGAGCAAGTCATGGTTGGAAATGAGGAGTCCACTGGAGGGAGTGGCTGGTGTGCCAACCACAGGTAATAAAAGAACGAGCCAGAAGTTATTGTGACAGTTGAAAGGAAGGAATATATTATAATAGTCCTTAGAAAGTAAAGATGGGTAAGTCAGATGTCTGATTAAGTAAGAGACAGGAGAAGAATGAGAGAAGAATCCATACATCTCATTCCTCGTTGGATGAAGGAGCTTCTGGTGGAAAAGCTTCAAAGTCAGAAGAGGAAAGAGGATCAGCCTAGGATGCACTCCTGAGCAGGTGAGCACACAAGACCTGCAACCAGACACTGCAGAGAGTGGGAGACTTTAGAACACTAAGTCCTGAATGGGATGCTCCCATCAAATCACTTCCCCCAGGGCTCAGGGATATGTAAGGGAGATGAGGCAGAAAGAGGGTAGGCATTAGAGGGCATGGAGGATGCTGAGGAAATAAGGCTTTGTAGACACAACAGGACTGACACACATATGAACTTAAACAGAAACTGTGACAGCATGCAGAGAGCCTGAAAAGGTCTAAGCCAGATTGAGTTTCAGAACTGAGTGGACATAAGCCCAGAAGCTTTCTCTATTTGACAACTGTTAGAAAAGGAAAAGTTAGTTTTCTTCAGCAAAGTCTCATTAGGTATACAAACAGTTAGGTCTAATTAGGTATGAGACAGTTATGCTAGGTTCCTGTCTACAAGCATAGCAGAGTATCACTGATAGTGTCAGGGGTTGTCTCTATCACGAGGGATGAGTCTCAAGTTGAGGCTCTTTCAGTCTCTGCTCCATCTTTATGCCTGCATATCTTGTAGGCAGGACAAATTTGGGGTTGAAGGTTTTATGGGTGGGTTGATGCCCCAGTCCCTCCACTGGAAGTCCTGCATGGATACAGGAGATAGAAACAGATACAGAGACCCATAGCTGAACATTAGGCAGAGCTCAAGGAGTCTTGTGGAAGAGACAGGATAGAATTGAGTGTGCCAGAGAGATCAAGGACACCACAAGAAGATCTACAAAGTCAACTAACCTGGGCCAATGGGGGCTCACAGAGACTGAACCACCTATCAAAGGACTGGAATACCGTCTCCTTGTCAGGATGAGCCTTTCTGCCTTCATCAGCTGTGATACCACAATGCATCTGGTGGTCCCACACATCAAAAATAATAAAAAAAAACCTCTCCATTTCCCACATTTGATTGATAGAAATATTGAAAATAAACAATAATATGTAGGGACTGAAATGATGGCTCAGTGGTTAAGAGCACTTCCTGCTATTGAAGAGATCCAAAGTTTATTTCCCAGCATCTATGTCAGCTGCTCGCAGCTGCTGTGGCCTTAGATTCGGGGGATCCCATGCCCTCTTCTGGCATCCACTGACACTGCCTTTACAGGCATAAACTTACACTCAGATACACACGTATACATACAATCAAAAACAAAAGTAAAATCTTTAAGCAATAAAGTGTATGCTAAAACCATTCACTGAACTGTCATCTCTCCTAGAAAGGTAACTTTTTATGGCTATAAAGCAGCATGTTTAAGAAGAAAGAAACCTAAAGAAGCTATTCAATTATATTTCTGTAACAATCACAACAATGTCACAATGTTGTGGTCACATGGAAAATGACTTGAAGGGTACTCCCATAAGACATTAAAAAAACCCAACCAAACAAAAAACCCAAGTTCTGTCCTTATATTTGTGTTCTTAAGAGGGGTTGCAAATTCCTCATAAAAGCCCATAAAACCTCATAATACATAAATGATGTATTATGGGTTGTCACTTCTACCAATGCCCTTTAGAAAACATGAAGCAGGCTTGAGAAAGCCCAAGATCACTGTTAACATGTAGGGTCCAGACTACCCTGAGTGGGCTCTCTTCTTTTTATTGTGTTTTCTATCAGTGGTGTTGAATGTTTTTATAGAATTTTAGTATTTGCTAGAAGGAATGAAATACTGAACTGCTTCTTACAGTAAATTAAGACATAGTCCATTCCAAATTCTGTGCTTAGAAATGTAAGATTTAGCATGAGGCCATCTCTTGCTGTTACTATGGTGGAAAATGCCTTTATGCCGCATGTCTTGGGTTCTGAGGTGGTCTAGCCACCCCTTCCTGCATAGTTTTCAATGATTGCTCATGACGGGAGCTGAGGATCTCTACTGATTCTTATTGGGGGCAACGCATCTGCCTGGGCCACCTTAGGACTGAAACTATACAGCCATGATTGGGATGTGAATGCAGAAGAAAGAGGTTTTGCGGCTATCTTTGTTGGTTGGCTCTAGCCCCTTTAAGATTGCTAATACCAGCAAGCTCACTGAATCACAGAGAAAAGACTTGAAGACTCACTTAAATGATTGACCTATTTCTGGGCTCTCTGTTGTTGCAAATTACAAGAATATACTGTGTGCATTTTCAGGTAATTTGACACTATTACCTTAAAACTCACTGGTTGCACCTCCTGCCACCCTCCCTTGTTTAGATGGAATATCTGACCTTTTCCCTTGGCAGGCTGCTTCTCTTTTCTAGGTAACTGGTGATGATTTTATACCCTCGATGATAATCAATATGTAGAAGCTGTCTTTATTGATTTGGATAAAACCACCAATTACGGCTATTTTGAGCAGAGCTCAATGGGATTAGATGTGATTACATGGCAGTGGAGTGTGAGCCTATCAGCACCCAGAGGCTGCTGTGTGGCTATTTAATATTTACAGAAGTAATGTGGATGAATGGTGACCCAGACTCAGAACCTATTCAGTGGATACTGTCTCCCACCCTCATGGAGCAAAAAACCCCAAGTGAGACCACTACGCCATGCATACTTCAGACTGTTGGTGTTTAGAATTTAATGAGTCTGTCTCCAGGATAGCAAAGGTGGACTGGCTCTAAGAGAAGCAATCCCAGTTGACCCAGTCTTTAGCCTGCCATTTACCCAGAATGCAGTGGCAATGGCATTTCCAAGAACATATGGATTTCAGTCGTTATATCACAGTGAATGTCGGTTAGCAGGAAGAAAGAACAAAGCAAGCTGGGCAGAAGCAGGTGTCCCCAGAGAAAACAGCCTGATCCAGATCCCCACACATCCCAACAGTTATGCATTCACTGACTACAGCCTCCCCTGAGACTTCCCACCATCTGTTCTGAGAACACCTCTATACCCCAGCAATGGGGAACATGGCATAGTCCAGTGATGGGGAGCCTTGCAAACACATCTATACTTCAATGGTGGTGTGCACGGCAAACACCTGTATACTCAAGTGGTGATGAGGATGGACTTTGGTGCTAGCGTGATACCTTTTATTGAAGTTGCTTCCTGTAGATTACCTTATCTTTTTATGTTCTTTGTAAAACAGGAACATTAACAAAATGTTAATGTTAACACTTGGCCTCCATGGTTAGCCTTCTATCTGCATGGAGAAAGCAACTCAAATGCACACAGCACTTCCAACTCTTTCTAGGTCTTTGTCTATGCCTACGTGCCCTCACCTGTATCAGTTACATTAGTTAACAGTTGTGATGGCCATGACCTGTAAAAGTTACTCCCTCTGACTCTGGGTTGGTCCCCCAAATATTTTCTTTGTTTCTTTTCCTGTTGCTGTGATAAAATCCTCTGACAAAAGCTACTTAAGGGCAAAGGGGCTTATTGTGGCTTATAGTTCAGAAGTATAGTCCATCCTGTCAGGGATGTCAAGGAAGCAGGAGGATGAAAGACATAGTCATATTGCATCCATAGTCAAGAAGCAAGAAGACATGCATGCCAATAATCAGGATACCTTCTGTTTATCAAGTTCAGAATTCCTCCCAGGGGAAAGGTCCTGCCCACAACCAAGATAGGTCTTCCCACATCACTTAAAGTGATCAAGATAACCACACTCAGACACTCCCAGCTTCTGGATGATTCTAGATTCTACCATGCTTGACAAAAACACTAACCATCTCACACATATTGAAAGTTACATAACACAATAAAGTCCCAATAAGAGTACCTACATTTTAATCATGGTATCATTCATGCAACCACTTACTAAAAATAACTTATTGATCTTCCTTTATTTACAAAAAAGATATTGTTCTGGGTATTGGGGTAAAGTGTTGGGCAATACTAATGAAATGATGAGGCAGATACAAAGAATTCTACATCTGTGTGAAGATGGAGAAATGCCCAGTTTATGTAAACAAACAGATGGGACAAGATAGCCTGAGTGTTGTAGAAATACAAAGCAGGATTGAGTACCCAAGAGAAATTAGATTGAGACAACAGAAGAATGCCGATAATCTAATCATATTGTTTTGCTCTAAAGACATGCCATCAACCGAACAGCTGAAAGACAAGATAGGTCTGTACACCTGACATTCCAAGAAGAGCTCTAGCTAAGCTAAAAGGTTGAAATAGGATGGAACTACTGCAGACAGTGAAACCCAATCCAGAAAGTCTGAACTAAGCACAAGGGAAGAATCTTCTTCAGCATCTATGGTGTCATGGTTACCACTGAGTCCATGAACTCCTGTTTCAGGATAATGGGCTGATTCAGGAGCCATCATGACTCAACTCCTGGTTCCAAGTCATCATTTCATCTCCTCAGACCCTCCTCTATACATACAACGCAGAGTCCCTTACCATCAGTGGATGGATTTCCAGAGGATATCTGGCCTAGTCCTTCTTGAGACCCATAAAATTAAAAAAAAAACCCTAAGAACTCAGATTACACTAGCTTCTCGGACCCACACAAGTAGACATGTACAAATTTCATGATGCCTGAAAGAAAACATGGATGAACTACTGGAGGCTTCTTTCTCTTTTGTCTGCCATATTTTCATGCACTCTGGATTTACAAAAAAAAAAAATCAATTTTCTTAAGTTAAAAAAAAAAGAATGAATGAAAGAAAAGAAAAGAGAAATACTAGGAAGTACTAGTCTTGTTTGCTTTTGGAGAGCACTCCTTACAACAATTGCAAGCTTTTTCAGATCTGAAGACAGAACAATTGGAAACTCCTGGTTGTGACTTCTGACACCATCATTTAAGGCAGAATTCTCCTCTCAGAGACACAGTGATGGTCTCTGTTGTATAATGTAGTTCTCTAGCATGCACTTAAGTCTTCTTATTCACACAAAGTGGATCTTAGCTTGCAGCAACCATAGAGTATGGGAGAGCTTGTGTGCTGTTGCTGATGTGAGAAAGCTTACCTGCTACCCCTCTAACCATTCAGACACTGACCTGACATTTGGGAGACAGGAAGAAGATAGTGATGAGGGCGATGTTGGGTAAGGCAAGATGCATAAAGATCTGTAGTAATATATATACATGCTTTGCTTCTTGCATATAAAACTGATATATGGATCACTTTTTGCACTACTTTTGAACATCCTGACAAGAGCTATTCAAAGGATAGCAAATGCATTAAGGCCAAGGGTCTTCAGGCTGAGAAGAAAGAGTGTAGTTATGGAGGTCTCCATGTCTGAAGCAGCTTTCTTGTTCATGTCCATCTCATCACCAAAGCAGGAAGCGCACCTGTTCTGCTCTGTTTTGTTTTCTCAGCTTTGGTTCTTTGACCATCAGATTGTACAATCACTGACACTCAACACACTGCAGCTCCACTCAGCTACAAAGACAGCAAAACATAGTGCTTTCAGAAACCTGCCAGAATTCAGAGAGTTGAATCGTATAATGTCTGTAGTTTCCCTGTGCTTTTCCCATCTCCGGACTGACACAACTAGACTGATGGACTCTCACTGGGTGATATTTATAGTTACAGAGAAAGAAAATAAATCCATCCGAGTCCTCTGCTCTCTGTCCATTGCCTGCTCCCTAGACAACTCCTCTTCTTCCTTCAGCTGACTTGAAGCTCACTTAAATGAATCTACTCCAACATTCCCCTGCGTTATTCTCCACCTAATGCCAACTACAGCTTGCTCTAGTTCCTGGTTTCTAAGTCAGTATGGTTATCTGATGAATGCCCACCCATATTTGGTTGCCATATAGTCACTTCTTCTTACACTCTGTTATTCTCCTCTCTGCCTTCCTTCTGCCTCAAATCCAGACCCCTGTTCATCATCCTCTTTCTTTATCCTCAGTTTCCAAATGATAGAAAGCACCAGTGCACGGTGCTTAAAGATATAAACACTGAGTGAGACTTAGTCTTATATACCTCAGCTGCCAAAGCAACTCACTGTCTTATCCAGAAGGCTTGCCAAGTTACCCTCTGTCTTCATATGCTCCACCTAAATGAGGCTATGAGACAGCAGAAGGGTTCAACCACCATTCTTGCCTGAGCTTACCAGCAATGTACACTTCCCAAACTAATCAGTCTCTCTCTACATGTTTTCACGTGTGTAAAATGCATATTTGTAGAGCTGCTGAGAACTATTAATGGTAAGGTGTGAGGAAAATAAAATGCATAGACGTTCCCATCACTGTCTTACCCAATCTGTGTAGTTCTTATATTGCTAACTGAAATGTAAGTACAGGAGATATTTTAGGTGATGACCCAACCTTTCTAGGAAAGAAGAAAGACTCTCCCATGCGGAATAAGCCTTCGGACATCCAAGTCATCCTAAGAAATTAAATTACCTGGAGATAGAGTAAAGTATAAATTAAGTTTTAGGCAGCATCATGGAGAGTTTGTAGGTTTTCTCAGGCTTTGCTTGTCATTCATCTTAGCTACAATCACTAAGCTTTTGTTTTTTCCTGACTCTATCCTGGTTGAGGGGAAGTTGTTTATACACAGTCAGACAGACAGACAGACAGACAGACAGACAGACAGACAGACAGACACACACACACACACACACACACACACCATGCACTTGACTCTGATTACCAACCTCTTTCTTGCCTTAAAACACTCTGGAAAAGACTGCCTTCACTGTAGCGCAAACATAAATTCATTCAAACGGAGACACTTTTGACAGTAAAGGAGACACTATTAGTAATTACCCCGAAGCAAGGAGCATATATCAGACTCTTCAAGGCAGGATAGTACTTACTGACGGCTGCCTTCCCATGCTCCATCCAGAACTCTCTTAGAGCTGTATGCACACCTAATCACAGGGCCAGGTAGGAAGCCCCTCCCACCTGACCCACATTTCCTTTCTGTGCATCTCTCTGGGTATCATGTTGCAGTTCCCTGCTTCCCCCTCTGCTAGCAATTTCTGTTTCACCAGGAATTTCTGCTTGGCTATTTGGGGCTCATGATTCTTTTGGATGAACGAGTATGACAGTTTCAAAAGAGAAGAGCACTTAACAAGTTTCCTGAGACTCTTTCTGCTTTCACTTTGTTTCCAAAGATCACCCTTCTTCTTTCCTTATCCATGCAAAAGTCATTTCCTCTTTTACCTATGGCTATTATTTCCAGCCAACCTCTAACAGCTTGTCTTATGGTGTTCACTATGTACCTTATAGTCTCCAGGGAGGGAGGCAAAGTACAAAAATATCTCATGATACAAGGTGGCAAGTGTGAATACTATCCTCTTGCAACAAGCAAGAAGACCAATTTAGACAGTAAAAAAAAATGAAGAAAGAATTCATAGAGGTGATGAGAGTGGGTACAACCTTTAAAGACATACTCACTAGGGAATGAAAATGCTCTCGTGAGATATGAATGTACAGGTGAAGGCCCGGGACGAGAGGCAAGAACTACAGTGAGAATTACTAGAGCCCTGAGAAAAGTGGGGGAGTCGGACAAATTAGAACCAGAAGGCATAGAGCCTTGACTGCCACAGACCTCCATCTTCTATATGTTAAGTAGGTAACAGAGTCATTAGGACAACATGGACTAATTCAAGTGGAATCTCATGACAATAAGAGTCTCATGTAGTAAGAGATCAGAGTCAGTGAAGCAAAGGCTTTTCAACAGCCTGACCACATTCTGATTCTCTGCTGCCTGCATTCTTCATTTCTTCATTGCATTTAGCAATCAAAGCAATGGGATTCATCAATTTATATATGTATATATATGCTCTTTTTATTCACTTCCCCCTACTGTCCCTACATCCATCTTCTTGCCACCAAATGATTTTTCTTTTTCCCCCAGTTAGTCTCATTTCTGCTTCCCTATTAGATCTCTATCATTACACTATTTCCCACTTCCTTTAAGATCTTCTTCTCTCTTAATGTCAGTTTTCTAGTTTCATGACTTAGGAGAATTCACATATAAACACACACACGTACACACCCACACAAAGGTGGAGGGGCAGACTTTTGCTACTTTGGGTGTTGTATTTTTTTTTTTTTTACACCTTTCTCTAACCCTTTTCTTCCACCCTTCCAACCCCTTAATACCAGTTAGTAGAGACAAAAAATGGTAGAGGGGAAAGAGGTGACACTGTCGTTAGACTACCTCTTGATGATTATGGGGGTCAAGTTCCTTTGAGCAAGTTTGATCTTTGACTTCAAGATATCTAATTTCTTCTTTTTGATTTTTCTTTGCACACTACTTAATAAACCACAACCAACAACCCACCTAGCAGGGCTCTAGCATTTATATACCCTCTGAAAAGTTCTCAGAGTTCCAAGTATCACACAATCACAAAACTATCTGCCACTTGCAATATCATGCCCCTGTTAGAGCACGGGGCAAATCATAGTCAGCTGCTGTGTAAAATTTGAAGCAGCCCCATATCCCACACTTAGGACTAAAACAAAAATATTCCCATAATATTTCTGCATTTTTCTAAGAAACCAAAACTCTTACTGACACACACAGACAGACACAGACACAGACACAGACACACACACACACACACACACACACACAGAGAGAGAGAGAGAGAGAGAGAGAGAGAGAGAGAGAGAGAGAGAGAGAGAGAGAGAGAGAAGCAGAGAAAGAGAGCCAGAAATTTAAATCTAGGTGCCACATTACAAAGAAACACATGGTATTTGTCTCCCTGACAAATTCCCTTATCATAATTATTTTCAGTTTCCTGAAAATGTCATGATTTCATTTTTCTGTGTCTGCACAACATTTTGTTGTATATGTGTAACACATTTCCTTTGTTGAGACTTCTGATGATGGATATCTACACTAGTTTTGTCCCCTTTACTATTGTAACAGTGTAGTTATAGATATGGGTACTCAAGTGTATCTGCTTTTAATTGATGTAGAGGCCTCTAGATATACATATATACTCTCCAAGAGTGGTGTGGTGGTTTGAATATGCTTGGCCCAGGGAGTGGCACTATTAGTAGGTACGGCCTTGTTGGAGTAGGTATGACCTTGTTGGAGGAAGTGTGTCATTATAGGCATGGGCTTTAAGACCCTTGACCTAGTTGTCTGGAAGCCAGTCTTCTCCTAGTGGCCATCAGATAAAGATGTAGAACTTTCTGCAACTCCTGCACCATGTCAGCCTGGATGCTGCCATGGTCCCACCTTGATGATAATGGACTGAAACTCTGAACCTGTAAGCCAGCCCTAATTAAATGTTGTTCTTATAAGAGTTGCCTTGGTTATGGTGTCTGTACATAGTAATGGAAACCCTAAGACAGAAGTTGGTATCATGGACTGAGGTACTACTGTGATAGGCCTGACTATGCTTTTGTTGGGAGGAATGTGGGTTTGGGGTCTTCAGAAAGCAGTGGGATGCTTTAAGTGGGGCTTAATGGACGTATCCTTGTAGGAATATGGAAGACTTTGCTGCTGGGGGTAATTTGAACTGTGGAAGCCTGGCTTTAGAGGTTTCAGAGGAGAAGAATTGAAATATGTGGCCCAGAGACTGCTTTTTGCAATATTTTGGTGAAGAATGTGGCTGTCTTTTGCCATTGTCCAAAGAATCTGCCTGAGGCTAAGGAGAAGAGATTAATTGCTTTGACAAAGGAAGTCTCCAAATAGCCTAGTATAAATTCTGTTGTATGGTTAGTAAAATAATTCACCCTTATGAAGAACATTTTAATGAAAAGTAGCAATCCCTAAAAAACTTAAAAAGAAAGAATACAAAATGTATGGCACAAGTTATAATAAAGGGGCACCTGGAAGTGAAATGGAGCTGAATCCGTGTTCAAGGAGATGAAGAGATTAAAGGAGTGGTGATCTCAGGGCAAGATATCATCTTGATAAGCTTATTGCTTGTGTTTGCAGTTGAACAGAGAATAGTTTGGGTTTCTAATCCGGAATGAACTACAATCCAGAAGTGGAAGGCACACCTGTGATCCAGATCTTGAAGCTGGAAGACACAGGCTTTTGACCCCCATCTCAAGGAACAGTGGCCATGGAAAGCTTAGGCCCAGACATCATGGTACACACCTTTACTATCAGGAGACAAAGGCAAACAGATCTCTTAAATTCAAGGCCAGCCTGGGACAGAGCAAATTCTAGCTGAAGAAAAGCTTAAGTCTAGGTGTGGTGATACATGCCTTTAATTCAGGAGAAAGTGCCATGCAGATCTCTGAGTTCAAAGTCAAACTCATAGAGCAAGTTCCAGGACAGCCAAGCTTAGGCAGTGAAGAAAACCATTGGAAAACAGAAAGCTCATAATAGAATAAAGGGGAGGGAGGATTTGTGTTCCAGCCCGAGCAAGCAGCAGAACTCAGTAACTTTGGACTCTGACTTTAGAGTCAAAATAGAAGGAACTACTGGGACAATTGATGCTGGTTAGCTGGAGCCAAGACATTAGTGGTGATTAAGAAGAGACTAGCATCACTAAAAGGAAATCTCTGGGAAGTATTTTTTAAGAGCACAAAGAAGCTGTGTTTCAGAGATAGCCAAGGTTATACCTCTTGCAGCAGCTGGACTTGGTAATGGGTAAGAGTCACCTGGGTGGTACTGGTTTTGAAGGCATGAAGGGGTCATGGAGAACAGCTGAGGCTTGGCACTGAGAGAAGTCAGGGAAAACCATTGGTGAAGGTGCAGCCTCAGTTGCAGTTGAAGGCACAGGACTGAAGGGGTCATGCAAAAAAGTTGAGGCTTAGTACCATGAACCTATGAGAAGCTATTGGTGAAGCTCAGTTGGAGCAGAAGACCCCAGTGTATTTCAGATGTCAGTACCATGGGGTGACCCCCAAGAACAGCAGTAGGAGTGAAGTGGAGTCAACCAGAGTGCTACAGAGGGCAGAGCTGGACAAGTAATGCTAGCCCTTTGTGGGAGTCCAAAAGATTATGTGTGAATCCCAGACATTGGAACAAGAGGTTGAAGTTACCTTGGAGACTCCAAGATATTCAAGATAGCAGAGCTGTGGGTTATCTGCTCAAGAATGCTACTAACAGGGAGTTGAACCAGCCCAGGAGAAAGACAACAACCAAGACAAAAAAGGAGTTGGATATCTGAAGACCACTTTGACATTAGATACAGATGCAGAGTTTGGAGTTTGCCCAGCTGGTTTCCACTCTTGGTTTGGGGATTATAGTTAAGTGATTGGATAAATCCCAGAAGAGACTTTCAACTCTGGGCTTTTAACATTGTTGAGACTGTTATAGACTATGGGGACTTTTGAAGTTAGACCAAATGAATTTTGCATTATGCTATGTTTAGGTATGGCCCTCATAGACTCACATGTTTGAACAAGCCTATGGGGGCAAGGGTGTTTGAATGTGCTTGGCCTAGGGAGTGGCACTACTAGGATGTGTGGCCTTGTTGGAGTAGATGAAGTCTTGTTGGGAGAAGTGTGGCACTATAGGTATGGGCTTTAAGACCCTTGTCCTAGCTTGCTGGAAGCCAGTCTAGTGGCCTTCAGATGAAGATGTAGAACTCTCAGCTCTGCCTGCACCATACCTGCCTGGATACTGCCATACTCACATCTTGATGATAATGGACTGAACCTCTGAACCTATAAGCCAGCTCCAATTAAATGCTGTTCTTATGAGAGTTGTCTTGAACATAGCAATTCAAACCCTAAGACAAGTGACAATGCTGAGTCATATAGTCCTATTTATACTCATTTTTTTTGCTACTCTCATTTATTTATGCATGCTTAATGCCAGAAAATCAAGTCATGCCCTACTAACACTACGTTTAATTTATTCATATAACATCTAGCACAATGGTTTGCAATTGGTGTGGTTCATGATCCCTTTGGTGGTTGAATGACCTTGTCTCAGTGGTATCCTAAGACCATTGGAAGGCATATATATTTACATTATGATTGATAACAGTAGCAAGTTACAGTTATGAAGTAGCAACAAAAATAATTTTACGGTTGGGGGTTGCCACGACCTTGGAACTATGTTAAAGGGTAACAGCTTTAGGAAGTTGAAGAACCACAGGTCTAACACAACGTGTCCTGTAATCAGCACTTAATACATATCCATGGAAGGAAAAAGTATCTTCAGATGCTGAATGAGTTTAGAAACAAGGACTCCATAGTACCAATGGGGTGAGGCTTTACTAGGCAAGGCTCTGAGTGTTCCACATGCATCAATGAATGCAGTGTATACGATAACCTCACAGTGAGCATACTGCTACCCCAACTTACCCCCCAGTGCTTTCCCCATGGATGAGCTGGGCAGACTGCTCTTTGTTTCCCCCTTTTTTGGGGGGTGGGACGAGAAGTCAAGCAGAGGGCACTTTGAGACTCCATGAGGGTCGCTGAGTAAAGAAGAAAAAGTAGAAATATACCTAGGGAAGATGTAGGGAAACTCAAACTAAGAAATGGTGCTTTGTTGAGAACATGGTGCCAGAACAGAAGGTTAGACTAAAAGTTCAAATGTCAGCTTCAGGGCTTCAGTCCCTGCCTACTCATTTATCTTGTCTTGAAGGTTGTCTACTGATTTCTGAATCCTTCACCTAGGACATTCTGACCACATCCGGAGCAGCCAGAGGCTGTGACGCTCTTGCCAGTGAAGGTTTATTCAGATGGTCCAGAAAGGATGAACTGTCCTTCTCCAGCCTCTGTGCCAGGAAAGAGGAGTCAGGCAGAGGGGTGCTGTGAGACTCCATGAAGGGTCTCTGTAAGGAAGTAAAAAAAGAAATGGAGCAAAGGAAGACGGACATAAACCCAAATTTAAGAAATGGTGCCCACCCTGCACTGGACAGGAGGTAAAAAGTTGCTGCTCACATCCCTTTCTCATTCTCCTTCAATTTGTGAGACAGTCTCAGAGAAGATAAGGAAGTTTCCCAAGGTCACAACACTAAGAAGTATCAAGACAAGTTTCTTTGAGTTCCTCCTATCAGACCCTTTGCCTCAGTGATAATGTGCAAGCAATGGGCAGGACCAAGGAGGAGGGGAGCAACGTTACCAGCTATGGAGAAGGAAGCTACATGAGAAGAACACTCTCTGAATCCACGTTCTGGTTTTATGGTAAAGTAAGAGTTGTTCTACTTTTTGGATTTTTGGTTTGTTTGCTTGTTTCCACTTGGTATGAAATTCTCCACATATTTTAGCAAAATGACAGTTATTCCTTATTATAAAATACTGATGACATCAAATCATTGCCATAACAACAACAACAACACCCACTAAAGTATGAATTTTTCCTCAGTGTATAGATTAATAAAGGCTTCAGATACCTATACTGGGGGTCCTGTGGTTGGATTGTCTTGCCCTGATCTGATGACCTCTCTGGAGCATCACCTGGCCCGTACAGTAGACGGCCAGAAAACAAAACTCTGAAGTTGCACAATATGCATCAAAAGGCAAACACTGGCCTGAATGACAGTTTCATGTGGATCAGTGATTCTCTTGATGTCCATGTTTTACAAGAAAATAGGGTTTGGTTAGTTTTTATTATTACTTAAATTTTAAAATGAGAAGCAGAAAGGAAATCTCCAAGGCCTAATGGTACATCAGATCTCAAGTCTCCTCCCAACCCTTTAATTGGATTAAATAAATAAATAAATGTCTCTTTTAAGAACTCCTTAAACTTCTTAAGAAAGGATCCCACAAATTTGTCCCCATAGGAGACAAAGCAGCATAGCACAAGAGATACAGCAATCTGTCTGGAGCTGTAGCTCAGTAGTGGGGGGGGGGTCTTGTGTAGCAGATACAAAGTCCTAGGTTCAATCCTCATCACCCCATAAACAAAGGCTAGTGGAAAACTATAACCTGAGTACCGAGGAAGTAGACCCAGGAGGATCAGGACATGAAACTTAAGCTATGTAGCAAATCTGAGCCTTGCCTGGACAGCATGAGACCCTGTGAGACAGGGAAAGAACACATTGAAGCAAGCAACCCTACTGCAGTAAGAAAGACCAGTAAGTCAACAAACCCTCATGATGGATCTTTACCCTGTGTTCAGGCTTTAGACGTAGAGAATACATTTGGACCACCCAATTCCTATCTAACTCTTTATAACCAATAAAGCCTGCCAAGGCTATTGTTAGGCCGCCTCTGAGTCATGGGCTGAAGTCCTGCGACAGGTGTGAAGAGGCTGTTTATTTATTCATCAAAAAATGTGCTAAGATCCTATGTGTCATGCTCAGGGGATACAGAGATGAGTAGATAGACATTCGATTATCTCCCCAGAAGCTTATAGACTCATGAGGAAGATAGAAAATTAAGGGAAATGAAGTTGTCTCAGTCTGCACAACAAAGACAGTCAGAACTGACTGGTTTTTACAGAACTGACTGGACTAGCATGATATACCATAAAAGGGTGTCCCCTGTGTGCTAAAGAGCTGACCTAACCCTTATACACAGAGATGATACCAACACCAGTGGCTTCCTAGGTTCTTTGGGTAACAATAGAAACAGAAGGAAATTTGAAATGTGAAATACATGGTGCAAACGGATATCATTTGTGTCCCTTGTCTCTAGTCTCTGGGGATCACATTCTAAGGCTGGACTGACAGACTCACAGCAGGACAGTGCAGAAATGACACTTCAGGATACTTTCTGAAGTAGGGAAAATGAGGGAAGAAGATCTGAATTCAAATTCTGTTGCCACCAATTGTTGGCCAAGTAACTTTGGGAGTAACCAATCTTCTTCAGGCATGTTTCCTTATCTGTGGCTTGTGGCAAACAGTATCTATATCCCATGAGAATAAAAGAGTTACCATAATATCTTCTACTTAGTAATCAGTTGGTCAATGGTATAAAGATTGTTGTGCTAGAGGCTCACCTAACTTTCTCAAAACCACAGAGTGGGGCAGAGTCAGGCAATGACAGACTTGGCCTTCCAAATGTATTCTATCTTCTGAGAGCTCGGGTTTGGCTCATCTTGTGCTAACATCTCCCTCCCAAATTGTGATCCTAAATGCAAAGTACAAAATTCCCCTTAGCTTTAAGCCCAGACCTAAAGAAGGAATCAGCTTTATAGACCCAGAGTGGCACCGTGTTGTTTTGAGCCTGGGACTGAATGTTTCCCAGAGACACTAGGCTTTCAGTACAACGAGGGCAGTACCAACAAAGAAAGATGGCCCATCACTCTACCTCACTGGGTCTCTGGTTAATCTAGAAAGGCCAAATACTATATAACTCTCCATATTCTGTTTCATCCACTAGGAAGAAGTGAGCTATAGAGATAAATGCCTCCTAGAAGCCTAGGAGGAGGACACCATCTTTGTCTGTAATTAACCTTGATCTGTAATCAGCCAGCAGAAGCTACTCTGGATGCTTTACTTACGATAAATGTGCAAGCTGCTGGAAATCCAGCTTTGGCACTTGCCGTGACCTGGATGAAATATAACCTTCCTTGACCTATACTTCTGACACTGTTTTAGATGATGAATCTGACAGGTTGGTGTCAAATGTTTTCTACATGAAAAGCCCATTCTCAAGGACAATGTGGCCAGGCTTCTTTTTGTATCCTATCTTACAAATGTTCACCCTTTCTAATTCCATGAGTACGTGTGACCTTTGTCTCTACTGGTGGAAGACAGAGCAAGTTGTAGGGTGTCACCTAAGTGATAGAACCCCTCCTCTCCTTCACTAGGGTGCTTCAAGCACTTCCCCACAGGACATACAATTCAAATGCCTGAAGGAACTGAGCTCTCTAACATAGCTTCTAGAGCTTTCTTCCAAAATTCATGCTCTGTTTGCTGAACTTATTTGTGTGTGTGAGTTCAAAGTAACTGAGGAAAACATTTTACCTTGGGGCTCTCTCAGGTTTTCTCTCATAGTCAAATACTTAAAGGTACTCAGGACAATGCCGAGACAGAGGGCATATGGAGGGATATGGGAAATAAGTCAGTGGTTTCAGGTGGTCAGTCAGTTTTGAATGACTCATAGTATGTTAAGCCAGATTTGGTTCAAGAAGCACTGCACCTTCCCTTACGATGAAAAGCCGAAACTTCCTGGTGAAGTTACACAAACACACCTTTTAGTAACACCTGTCATTTCAACAGGGGGAGCCGAAGAATCCATCTTGAGTTTTTAAGTATTATAAAATAGAAAGATTTGAAAGACACTATAACGAAAGACAACCACATCCCCAAAGCCTACTGCAACACATACAACATACTCATGTCCCGGTTACCTTAATGTATAGCAATTTCTTATAATTCAATAAGATAAAAACTATTTACCAGAAACAAACTGGAGAAAGATCACAAGATATAGCCATTCATAAAAGATACAAATGGTTTACTAAGATTTGAAAAGCAGTTGGACCTGGTAGCACAGAGGCCTTGTTATTCTAGTGATATAGTGTAAGTTAGATGGGTGCATTGTTTATCTTCCTTCCTTCCTTCCTTCCTTCCTTCCTTCCTTCCTTCCTTCCTTCCTTCCTTCCTTCCTTCTTTCTTTCTTTCTTTCTTTCTTTCTTTCTTTCTTTCTTTCTGTGTGTTTGTGCTGTACACATATCTACGTGTGTGTGTGTGTGTGTGTGTGTGTGTGTGTGTGTGTGTGTGTACACATTCACGAAGGTGCCTACAGAGGTCAGCAGAAGGTGTTGGATCCCCCGGTGACACCTTTATAGGCAGTAGTGAGCTACCCAACGTGCTGGGAACGGAATTCAGGTCCCTAGGAAGAGTAACAGGCACTTTTAATTGCTGAGACATCTCCAGCCATGGTGCACTCGGTTCATATTGTACATAGTGTACAAAGTTTGTGTCTGCTTTGAGAATATAGTGCTTGAGAGAGACTCAGAAGAGAATAAAAATTATTTCATGTGTGTTCTTGTGATTTAGAAAGGTGGGCAACAAATTAGTCAAAGGTTGACATTTGAAAAATCTGCATAAAGAAAACATAAGAGCTCTTTGCATTGCTCTTGTGACAGCTCTACAAGTTTAATATTCGAAACACTAGGATTAATTTTATAAAGTCAAATGGGAGTATGCTGCAATCCAAAGACTTTTCTATCTCCCATCTCCAGTACAATGATCACAGGGGTCCATCTTTCCACACCAATTACTTATTTAGTGCATATCTCAGTGGGTGTAGTATATCGTGCAACCACAGATAATAAGAAGGGTATAAATAACACACAAAGCTTAAAAGGGAAAGTGATTATATCTCATGATTGGCCAGGAGATTGTTCCAGAGAGAAGAGACATTTGAGATGGATCTTTCAAAACTGTATAAAATATGGCCAGGCTCTTGCTCAGGCAACTCACAGACTAAAGCTCAAATGATACAGCAGAGCAGTGGGGCCCCTGCTCAAGGTTGGTGTTAGATGTGTGAAGTAGTCTTTGAAAAGATATGGTCAGAGAGAATCAGGAAGAAGGGGGAGGGAGAGAAGAGACAGAATAATGATGTGAGGAAGGAAACAGGAAGAAGTTTACCGTCAATTATAAGCAACAGAAGTCTGGTCAAACTCCACAAGAAACACAAAGGATGGATTTGTCCTGAGAGCTGTTGTTTGCCGACTTTTGGTTAGAGGAAGCCATCAAAGACATCATAACTACAGATGACATCACTAGAATAATTCCTTGGGAGTTGACAGAAGAGAATGAGCAGTAACTGGGGAGGCTATCGTGGCAGCCAAGTCCTGTGTTTGCAATGCAAAAAAATCTTCATAGTGTTTGTAACAGATTGTACCTGGGAGTTTGTAGCTGGTCTGCCTATCTTTAGCTGACCCAGATTCCTGACATCCTTCCAGTTCAGTCATCTCTGAAATCTTCCCACTGTTGAAATCTGTGTTGGAGTTGGCAAGTTATCTTGGGAGGCGGCTTATTCCTTTTCTTTGCTCTGTGGTGTTTTTGATTTTGAGAACTTTGTACTATTTGTATGAGAGGGAAAAATCAATAGAAAGAAAAAGTTTAATAAAAATACATTCTTCATTGACTTTAATTAACTTGGTCTTAGGTTTATGCTTTGAAAAGTATGGAAAATGAAAAAGAGAAAAAAACAAACCATGCCTCACATTTCATCCTATACACAAAACCTTGTATGAATAAAATCGTAAATTAAAATCCAAATGGATCAGTGATTTATTTGAGAGCAACAAGTTGAAGGAAAAAAAAACCCACAACATACAGGGAAGAAAAGAAATTCTTTTATTGAAGTCATAAAGAATAGACTAGCATTTCTAAGTCCTGGTGTATGTGAGTAAGTGCTGAATCCAGGCCAATGGTCTACCACTGTCCTAGGACTGTTGTATGACCTTCAGACTAAGATGGCTATTATTTGGCATTGTCTCATCCCATGAGCCCTAACCATCTTTAAAACCTGTCTGTTTGCTTGTTGCTTCACCACCGATGCTTTCTGCTTGAGAAGGAGTTTATTACAGATGAGGAATGACCAGGTCAAATGATGTGGAAACCAGGTGTTGGCAAAGAGCTCTTATGTGCATGGACAGTTCATACATTACAGATCTTTGAGACTTTTTGGTCACCTGAAGTGATGCATATACTAGATATGTGTGTCTATGAGGTATCAGAATATAAACTGGTATAATATATAAATTATACACATACATATGGATTGCCACATGTCATCTGTAACGTTCCACATTCTTTCATTTGCACAATAGATAAGTGAATATATATAGGCATACATGTATACAGCAGATAGAGATAGCATTAAATAAAACCATTACATGAATGTCACCTATTTATATCCAAAAGATGATTCTTCATACATGTGTGGTCAGCAAGATTATTCAGTGAGCAAGGGTGCATGCGTGGGATTTTGATGACTTAAGTTAGATTTTCAGGACCCACAAACTAGGAGAGAACTGACCCCTGCAAGTTGTCTTCTGATCCCCACAAGCATGCTAACCTCCCCCTAAATAAAAAAACAAACAAACAACCCTTTTTACTTTGAAAAACACTGTAATTGACATAAAAACACATGAAATATAGGACTAAAGTTGCATTTAAAATCAAAAGCATATCCAGGCATGTGTATGATGCATGCATGCACAGCAGCTATGTATAGTTCCTGACGTGGCATGTGATCTGTTCTCCATCTTTTCTGATTATGTTTTTTGGTGCTTGACTACTTCCCCCATATCATTAACCTTCAAGTGATTCCTGGTTTTTCTGCAATTGCTTGCTACAGTCCCACCTCAGTGCTGTTGGGTCTCTGTATGGCAACATCTTTCCAGCAGAGCTCACACAAACTACTTCCTGACTTCCTTGCATCCTCCTGTCTTTGTACAAATCTGAGCATGTCAGTGAACTCTGCAGAACCAGTGCACCTCCCCCAGAAGTGTGCAGTCCTCTCATGTGTCTAAAACCTCTCCTCATTCTGTCCTGGTGGTTATGCTATCCAGGAAATTATTTTTTATTGTTCATACTGAATGCAATATTTATAGGTTTGTTCACTGGTTTATGAAAAGCAAAAAACCTGACTCATAGAAGATGCTTAGTGTATATGTTTTGAATGGATGAATGTATGAATGCACGAGTGCTAAACTATACAAAACTACATCTACTAATACACATATGTATATATACATATGTAGTTGCTACATCCCATATAGTACATTAAGAGTGATAGTGTTTCTATCTTCTCACAAATATCATGGCAAACATATACACATGTTTATTCAAAGAAATTGAGACCTGTTGATAGATTAGCGTGTTACAGGAGAGGGGAATGTTCTGAGACATGGCAGTTCTCTACTTATATAACCAAGAAATCAAGTTCAGATCTGAGCATCCATTCCTGAATCTACTTAAAATTGCATGCACCTCATGAGTTTCAGCCCCACAGCACATCCCTTAAGGGCTATTAAATTAAATTGTTCTGTTTGTCCTTTTGAGCATCTGTGACTCTCTTGAGACATAAGTTAAATCTTCAAGTCCAAACCACAGTTCAACCCTTTGTTCCTTCTTTGAAAAGGGAATTTTAAAAACATTAATGACAATTATGGAGATCTTGTAATTTATTGTTGAAACTGAGGTACTGGAAAGAGAAAATAATGGACACTCTTTTGTCTCCTGCCTCCTTATCTTGTCTCTCTCTATCTATTCACATGATTGTTGATTAGATGCCCTGTGGTAGACTCTCAGTAGACCCTTCCTCAATGGCCCAATGACATGCAATAAATAAATAACTAAATAAAATAATAAAAGCACTGCTGAGTGGCCTGAAAGGTGAATAAGAAGTTAAAAGCACTAGATGCCCTTCTAGAGGATCTTGGTTCAATTCCTAGCATTCAAAGGACAGATCACAATGATCAGTAACTCCAGTTCCAGGTGATAGGACATCCTATCTACCTTTCATAGACTTAGGCACACATGTGTTTTATACATATACACAAACACAGACACAGAAACACACACACACACACACACTCCACAGGTACAACACTCATGCTCATAAAACATATATATTTTTAAAAATTAAAAAATAATACTGTCTGTAATCAGGAAACCTGTGAATTCAATGAAGAAGAAAGATGCTAATGTATTTTTTTCAAGACATAATCCTCAAATACTTACTACATAGCTACTTTCCTTTTAGACCCTGGGGAAAAACTATCAAACTAAATAAGGATTCTGCCTCTATGGAGCTGAGAGCTGGAAATAAATCACTGCACAGTTTACAAGGATGAAGAATTCCCTTAAAGAAGGGGGTATGATACCGGGAAAACCAAACAATGTCCTGTCCTAATGCGCGCTGTGCTGTGGCTGCTGAGGAGATGAGGCTTGAGTGCAGACAAGTTCAAGGGTCATCACATGAAGAGGTGTGGAAGGAAGAGGGAGATGAGCTTTCAAATAGACGAAGAAGTATGCAGAAAGGCCTCAGGCAAAAACAAACCCAGCCTTTCTGGGGAGCTGGAAGACAGCAGTGTGATCAGGAGAGCAGGTGCAGAGTAGCAGAGGGCGGTGAAGTCAAAGGCATCTGGAGGAGGCAAGCTGAAGACATCACGGATATTTTTGGGTCAGGGAAAGACCCCTTCTTCCAGGAGATGGTGTATCCTGAGATAATCCTGGAGGTTCTACAGCATGGACGAGACCAGCAAAGCAACTGTCTGGAGTACGTCGCTGCAATGCTGGGGGGGGGGGGGGAGGGGCAGGGCAGGGAGGTAGACTGACACTCTGAGTTCCCTGTTCTGATAAGACGTAGGGTTCAGCCAGATGTTTTCCTGTGGTCACACACAAGAGAGGAAGTGTCATGAAGAACTGGCTGAGATAGAAAAGGTCTGTGGTCACAATGATAGAACGATATGGTCTCAGCTGAGTGATAGAGACCATGCTAGGCAACATGATTGGCACTTGTGTGTTTACTCAATAATACATACTGAGTTCCTATAATGAGAAAGAGACTTGCCTAGGCATTGAAGAACTAACCAATATTACAGTATACGGGATTTATGCTACCAACAAAATTACATTTTACTTAGCAAAATAACTCTATATTTTGCATTTTAAGAAGGATAATGAAAACCATAGGTCTGATATGCAACAAGGAATCAAAAAACCAAAGTCCAGAGAAGAACTAGAGATTAAAGATAAACACAATGATGTTGGAAATTTCCACAGAAGAAAAGATAGGTCAGTTGTGTTTCATTTTAGGGGACAGAATATTCTAAGGCTTCTGTTCGATTACTTAAATATAAGAAAGACTGTATTGTAGGTTGAGGAATCTTGGAGTGTAGTGAGGTCAACATTCATAGAAGATGCTGGAAGTTTTGCCTGGCAGTCATTATAGAAGGAGGTTATTTAGGAACCATTTTTTTTCGGTAAGGAATGTGGGTTTGACATTTACACTTTCCCGTGGCTCACAGATAGTAACATGTAACATAATTAACCCCAGAAGGTGGCCTATTGCGTAGAGATACCTGCTTGTGCCATGAGGCAGGCTCAAGTTGCCTGGTTGTAGCCTGGATCGCATAATCCTGTCAAGCAAAGGGATGGCCTCTCTGGTTTGGGGAACGGGAGAGTGATCTGTTAGAATACTCTACTGTTCAATCAGCTCCTGGTCTCACACTCAAAGGAGTGCAAATATTACATCTGACCTCCTCCAGTGAAGAGCTCTTTAGTTTGTCTCTAATTTTGTTAATGTGTGAGCAAGAACATTCTGCTTTTTAATAATTATGTATATATTATCATTGTCAGTGTGTATGTGTGTGTGTGTGTGTGTGTGTGTGTGTGTGTGCATGTGTTGGGGGAGGACAACCTTGAGGAATTAATCCTCTCCTTGAATATTTATGTGACTCCCTGGAATGGAACACAGGTCACTAGGCTCCTGTGATAAGTGCCTTTCCTGGCAAAGCCCCTTCTCCAGCCCAGACTCTACCTCTCAATAAAAGTCTGATGGCAAAGTTTATTGGATGGTTTGTCAGCTGTGAGTCTACTCTTTTTCACACAAAGCCAGAGCTCTCAAAGGAAACACATTCTGAAGTTACTAGGAGGACCGAGCCCTCCACTCTTGGTAATGGAGACCTGTCAAGGCTAAAAATGGCCGTTCTTAAGAAGATTTACCGTTTAGGCGCTAATTTTAGATCCTTGGATGGCAGTAGCTATTTTTATAACTATCCCTATTTCTGAAACGAGAACCAGGGTGTTCAAACAAGTAAGGACTATGTTTAATAATCTAGAGAAAAAGCTTGGTTGGATCTGTCAGGACAGCCCAGATCATGTGACAATAACAACCAATGCCCAGTTCTCAGGCACATCAAATAATAAAAATTTAATTCCCTGTCACTCTACTTGAGTGTAAGATTGAGTGTCCACTGGGAGGCTTGTCCTCCATCATCATGCTCTGGAACCAGGCTGACACAGCAGCTGTCATTGTAGTACTGACATCATCACAGCAAAAGGAAAAGCATACTCTTAGATCTACCATTCAGAAACAATTCAGCTTGAAATATGAGCTCATATTTCACTGGTCACAGTTAACTTAAGTGGGTGGAAAATTCCATCCTACCATGTGGCTGGGAGAGAGCCCTGGACTGGCTGTATGCAGACTCAGCAGTTGCTGTTGTGCTATGGAAATATCCAATTCGTTTCCTTTATCTCAGAACAGCCATGTCCTTTCCACTGGGCAGTTTCTCTTCATGCTAGGTCAGTATTTCTCAGCCTGTGGGGTCACAACCCCTTTGAGAGTCACATATCAGATATCGTGTATATCATTAATTACATTATGATTCATAGCAGTAGCAAAATTCCAGTTATAAAGTAGCAACAAAATAATTTTATGGTTCAGGGTCACCATAACAGGAGAATCTATATTAAAGGGTCAGAGCATAGGAAGGTCAAGAGCACTGTGCTACATGTTGACATGAAGCCTGAGGTTAACATTTGCAATCCAAATCACTGGAAATACCATTTGTTACTTCCTTGATAATCTCTCCTGTTAGGTAGTTTCTCTTATTTTCCTGGAGTAAAAGCTTTTGGACGTTAGCATAAGTTAATTTCTTTTTCCCTGTGAGACTCTAAGACTGGACTGTTGTGAGAAGGCTTAACTGTTTTAAACCTAGTTATATTGTCCTAAGTGAATTATTCTAAGATTTACCTGGAACATAAGTCCAAAACAATAATAGGAGATTTTTATCTACACTGGAGACATTCATTCTATCTACCATGGAAAAATGCTCCTTACCTCTCAGGCTCTGTGCAGAAGTCTAGAAGCATTGTCCTTGATAGTCTGTAATGTCATCTTTGACCTTGAGAACACTTTGTCTTCCAGAGTCTCTGGCTTGGATTTCTTTGTTTTGAGTTTTCCATCAATTAACTTGGACTGTTGCAGACAAGAGATTCTAGAATTCTTCATATCTTCAACTTATTAATTCCAATCTTCTTAGGAGTGTCAGGAGAGAGAGAGGAGGGGAGGAATATCATCTGAAAGAAATCAGGTATCTGTTGAGAAGTCACACAATAAAATATTAAACGACTGTGTGAGCACTAGGGGTAGTAAATTCCAGCAAAGCCAAAAACATAATTGGCAAAGCTTTTAACAAGATGTCTCTTCTGCTGAACCCAGGGCATGTAACTAGAGTTTGTTTCTGATTAGTATCTCTTTACCTTCTTATATTTCTTCCCTAAAGAAACTTAAAGAATAAATCATCCATGTTTGGGGATGATCGCTGCTCTATTCAGTATATACAATTTTGAATGTTTGACACCCATGAAACATTTGGCTTACTTTGGACTGACTCCACAATCAAGATAGATTTTTTTGTTTGTTTGTTTTTGTTTTTTTGTTTTTTGTTTTTGTTTTTTGTATGATACCCTATAAAATACTTCTGCCTCTTTCTGCACAGAGCTGGCTGAAGGACATGATTAACTAGCTAATAAAGGTAAAATTTCTAAGAGATAGCAAAAGGTTTAAAACTAAAGAGTGTCCTCACAGGCATTGAATATGGCCGCAATGTGAGTGGCTCATTGAGCCATTCTAGGTTCAGATGTTCATTTTGCTACAGAACAAAAGGCTGGGCAAAAGGCTTCCTTATGAGTTCCATTTCAGTTTCTATACCTGTTGCTCAGACATAAGAAACATAGGAGAAATGGTTTATTTTAGCTCACAGTTCAAGATACACATCATGGAGTAGGAATTCAAGGTAGCAGCTGTTCACATCACATCCACGATCAAGAAGCAGAGAGGGATGAATGCATGATGATGCTTCATTTACTCTCTACCCTTTATCTGCTCTGAGATTCCCTTCCAGGGAATGATCCTGTGCATAATTAGCATGAGTTTTCCCACATTAATTAATATCATCAAGATAATCTTACAGGCATGAACAGAGGTCCACTTTGTACAAGAGTACAATTTTCCTCAACCTGGCAATTAACACTAACCATTGCAGTTTTATTGGTGCATATGCAAAGAACATATCCTACACAACCATATGTGATGGTTTTGTCTGGACAAATGGTGAAGAAATACTGATAGAATTAAGTTTTCCATAGATGGTTGCTATTCCTCTTGGCTGGCCAACTGGTCTTCAATTTCAACCAGAACAACATTAATGAAGAGAATGAAAATAATTTTATTCATCATAGGTTAGCATTTGCATAAATATTTCAGATTTTAAAGCATATGTTCAATTGTTGCTAAAGGTGGACATGTTTAATGAGCTGAGATTGCAAATCTGTAAATGGAAAAATAGTGAAAATATGTTGGTTGTTAAACTTCCTGGTTAGGGTGCCATCTGAAATTAATCTTAAGAGATTGTTTGGAAGTTTTACCAGGGGTGTACCACTACTTACCATCAACAGAATGGTCCTCTTATCCAGGGAAGGTCCTTTACTTCAATGAAGTACACAACTTCAGGAGGGACATATATGGAGGAGTGAGGGACAAGGGAGGCACCTGCTTAGCAAGCCAGATCAGCCAAACCAACTCTAGTGAACAATGGATTGACAGATTTAACAGCTAGATCATCTTTCCATCCCTGAAGTTAATCTGGAGGACATGTGTGAGTTGTTTCAGTGATAGTGGGGCAAGAAGCATTGTAACACAGTATGAGCATTCTCTACTATAGACATTGTACTTCAGATGACTAAAGTGTCTGTGCTATACACCGAGATGAAACCAGCAGGAAGATCAGGAAGACCTTTTAGATAATGCAAAAGAATTCACCCATTGATACCATTGATTTAAGTAGATGATTGATATCATATTCATGGTTCATACCTATTACTTGGCTACAGAAAAGTCTTGGGGATAGAGAGAACACACATTAGTAGAGATACCACTTAGGAAATTTGCAGAAACGTACTCCTCAAATGGAGTAGAGTAATGAGATCATGAGTAAAATAAAAAAGATAAAAATGTACTTAAAAACTAGTCCCCAGAACTTGATTCACAGGATATGGTGTAGGTGAGAAGAGAGGAGTCAAAGCGGAATCCTACATTTCCCACTTGGGGAAGTGGACAGAGGTGGTATATTCAAGGGAATGGGAGCAGAGGAGGGGCAGATTGAGGGATGGAGGAAGTGAATCTTCTTTGGGGATACATGATGGAGATGTACAATGGGAAGTGACACACCCAAGTCTGCTGTGCACTGGAGAACAGTGGGGACTTGGATCCTCAAGGTCAAATTGGGACTTATCCAAACATAAAAAGTGGTTGAAGCCACAGTGGTGATGAGGTCATTCATGTAGAGCATGCCAACTATAATGATAGCCAAGTATATGACCTCAGGGGATATCAGCATCTTCTCTATGCCAAGGAAATAAGAAAGAGTGATCAGAGAAGTGGAAGAAATGTCAAGGCAGTAAAAAGTTGATGGAATATGAAGAAAGGAGAGAGAGAGAGAGAGAGAGAGAGAGAGAGAGAGAGAGAGAGAGAGAATATGCATATAAGAGATCAAGAACATGATAAAGTTATAAGAAAATCAAGCAACATATAGGCTAAACAATTTTTCCACTGTCTCTCTCCCTCCTCTCTCTCTTTCTTTCTCTCTCCTTTCTTTCTCTCTGTCTCTCTGTCTGTCTGTCTCTGTGTACATGCATGCATATAGAGGTCAGAGGAGAACCTTAGGAGTTTTTCCTTTCCTTCTAACTTGAGACAGGGTCTCCTGTTGTTAGAGGTTATGCACACCAAGCTAGCTGGCAAGCAAGCTTCCATAGACTCTTCTGTCTTTGTCTCTCATTTTGTACTATAGCTGCTGTGTGTGTGTGTGTGTGTGTGTGTGTTACGACATCTCACTTTTATGTACAGTCTGAGGATTCTAATTTAGGTCCTCATACTTGCTTGGCAAAAATTTATTCACTGAGTGAACTCCTCAGCCTAAGGACTAAACAATTTAAAAGAGAAGTTTATAGAATGTTCCGGGAGCCAGGATATAGGATATCAAGTATGAGGTGCAGGCAATAGACAACAAGTGTAGACTATTCTACTCCCAGCAGATCTGAGGAGAAGGTACTTTATCAAGTATAAAAGGAACATGTTAATCCCCACATGGTAGTAATTACCCTTTTTGTTTTTCAGACAATTGCAGCACCTTGTAACCTATTCTTCTTCTATTGTGTGTGTGTGTCTATCAGAGCCCAGAGAATCCCAGCTTCAAGGATGCAAAGTACAAGATGACTCTTCTGATGAAAAGTCCATGTGAGAGGAATGTCAAAGCCAAGGTTCTGTCTGAAATGTTGGGAATTTCTTTTTCCCCTAGGATGGAAGGGAGCCAATCCTGCTTAGACAATAGTAACAATGAACATGCTTGCTGTCATTGAAACCACAGGGTTACCTGTCATTCTTACAAGCTGACAATGGTGCCAGGAAGATACAGATACACATTATCCCAACTTCCTGTCTACCAAATTCCAGTGGAACATTTTTTTTTTAAATAAAATTAGGATGTACCACTAATAAGTATAAAAATAAAATATGCCTTAGTTCTATCATTCATCAATTTTGCATTTAAGATGGTTTAGGAATAAGCAACACAGTGTAGAAAGCACTGAAATAAGGGCTAAAAGCAACCCATAAAGCGTCAACTACTTGTGTGTGTGGGGGGGTCGGGGGGACGGGGGAAGCCATTATTTTCATTATTTTCTGACTGCAGGTGTTCTTATATTAAACTAAGGCAAGAGATTGAGAACCCCAAAGTGTGGCCCCTTCTCTATGTCATGCACCCTCATTAATCTGAAAAGGATGTAACAGGAAGCAGATTTTCCTTTTGGACTAAGAGTCTTTACAGATTGGAATCTGTTTCCCCATCTTTGTATTTACTGGAGGCATTTCCCTCGTCCAGGGCTCCTAGGAAGGTATAGAAATGCTTCCCTGGGCCTGGTGCACAGGAAGTAACACTGATGTCAGTTCTGCTAGATTCTCAGGATGAAATGAATTGTTGCTCTTGATGGGAAAATTCCATCTTTGTAAGAGTGACCACATTTACCATCACTAGTCACACAGAAGCCCAACACGATGTACTTCTGAGAGAGTATGGAACACTCATGGTTACCTATAAAGTGTTTTTTTTTTCTCAAAAACAAACAAACAAATTGAACTAGAATATAAACAAGCTTCTGGTCTTTACTTTTAGTCTAGAGGAAAAACTGGCAATCAAGGAAAAAGCTAAACGGCATCCCAGATTCCAATTGTTAGAAGGCACCTCGACCTGGATTCCTCCAAAAGCCAGTCTTCCAAAACCGGAATCTTCTGTGGGGGCTGGAGACATGGCTTAATGAGTACGCACATTTTCTATGCAAGCATGAAGATCTGATTCAAGTGTTTGCATCCATGGGGAACAAGCAACACATGACTGTAGATACACTGTAAGCTAAGTTGTAGGGACATGAAGGATGATGAAAAGATTGCTAGCTGCTACTGTAGCCCTGGGTTGGGGGATAGACATTCTCTTAAGAAAATAAAGTGAAGTGTAGTGCATCAAATCACGTGACACCCTCCTCTGGCCTCTTCGTGTGTACACCTACACAGGATGCACAAGAGTGTGCATGCACACATACATATACACACAATGACTTTATGGGAAATATTGGTATGGAGTAAGATACAAGAGACACAGTAATAATGAGTAAGCAGCCAGCATTCATGGTCTGAAAATAATTTGTAAAGTATAGTTTGATATAAGTTGGGAGATATTTAAATATAGGCCAGTTATTACATGACATGAAGAATTGCTTATGTAGACTAATGCTTTGTCGTTTTAGACTTTTACATAGAAATAGTCGTGAAGTGTTATAACGTGCACATTAAACTAATTTAAACAAAAATATAAAT